>NC_136073.1:326211986-326811986 GCF_964261635.1 Lissotriton helveticus
GCGCTAACGGGACGCTCACCGGTACGCGCCCCGGGGACGTGCCGTAACATTGCGCTTACCCGTGCGTTCACCGGTACGCACCCCGGGAGCGCCCCGTGGCAAAAAAAAACAAAAACATAATTATACAATATAAAATTTGTTATAACATTTTTTACTTTTTATACCTATAGAGATTTGCTATTAAAAAACCATTGAAATTCACTGAAAAAACCATAGGTTTTACACCAGTTATAGTTAGGAATTAGCATTTAAAAAACCTATTAAATTCACTGAAAAAACCATAGGTTTCACACCAGTTATAGTTAGCTGGAAGTTTTACTCGCATAAAACCATTGAAATATCCACGTTATAGTTAGTTGGACTCACTATAACTTCCGCGTGCAATGAATTGCTGATGACGTCACATATTACATCACTCATGACATGGTCAGTGACATCACTCATGACATCACTGATGACACCATACTCACCAACCCATGCAGCCACTTATACACAAAGTGAAACACTAATACATATATTTAAATATTTAAACATTACTCACTAATATTTATTTTTCAGAAAGACACACATTCACTGGATGGTGTCATCAGTGACACACACATATACACACTCATCCACCCATACAGTCCTGCACATATGCTGTCTTCAAAACACATACAGAGAGTCAGTCATTCATGCATCTATGTGCTAAGTAATACCGTCACCAAACCATATAGACACTCATACTGATATTAAAAAGAACATCTAATAACTCATATACATACACATGTAGCTACTCACCAACCCATGCAGCCACTTATACACAAAGTGAAACACTAATACATATATTTAAATATTTAAACATTACTCACTAATATTTATTTTTCAGAAAGACACACATTCACTGGATGGTGTCATCAGTGATGTCATGAGTGATGTCACTGACCATGTCATGAGTGATGTAATATGTGACGTCATCAGCATTGCATTGCACGCGCAAGTTATAGTGAGTCCAACTAACTATAACGTGGGAATTTCAATGGTTTTATGCGAGTAAAACTTTCAGCTAACTATAACTGGTGTGAAACCTATGGTTTTTTCAGTGAATTTAATAGGTTTTTTAAAAACTAATTGCTAACTATAACTGGTGTAAAACCTATGGTTTTTTCAGAGAATATATATATTTACACAAGAAGTCGGATGACAATGTGCCTTATAATGCCAACAATCCTGATCCTGAGATGGGTGTGGCCCTCACGCAGGAACTATTTGATCTACAAAGGGAGGAAATGCCAGCCACACCAGTTCCCGACGGGGATCTAGTAACAGCTTTGACCCCCAGTATCTTCAAGCCAAAGTCCAAATTCTGTCCACTTATGATCAAGGACAATCTCGACGCCTTCCACGATAAAGTTGGATCTGAATTGAAATCATTGCACTTAAGAGTTTCAAATGCTGCTAAACGTAGAAACTACAAAGATATGGAGTACCATAAACTAATCAAGAAAATAAGAACTAATGTTAACATTGTAGTGAGACAATCTGACAAGGGCGGTAACGTGGTCCTGTGGCCACGCACAATGTACACGGAAGTGGCCCTTGGTCAATTGAACGATCGTGAGTGTTACAAAAGGACTAATTTAAATGAGGTTCAAATGGCACACAATGACATCTATTCAAAACTGATGGCCTGGAGGAGCAAGGGATTGCTAAGCATGGATGAATACAAGTTTCTAAAGAATGATAAACCGACCATGCCAGTGATTTACTTTATCCCGAAAGTGCACAAAAACAAACTGCAACCACCTGGCAGGCCGATCATCTCAGCAAGAAACAGTATTCTTGAAAATGTAAGCAAATATGTTGACTACTACTTACAAGAACATGTGAAAAACCTAGCGTCTTTTATATTAGACACTGGAGACTTACTTAAGAAGTTGTCAACTTTCAAATGGAAACCTGGTTACTTATTGGTTTCAATGGATGTAACATCCCTGTATACAAGTATTTTTCACAGGGATGGCACAAGAGCCATTCAATTTTACTTGAACAAGAGACCTAACTCTCAAAATGAACACTCTAAAATGATCATTGATATGATTAACCTCTGTCTTAACAACAATGTTTTCCTTTTTTCCAATCAAACCAGGGGTGTAGCAATGGGGGCTTGCTTTTCCCCAAGTTATGCCTGCCTTCACATGGGATATTGGGAGGAGCAGGTCCTGGCCATTGACTACGGTCCCATTGTGAACACCAAAATAAAGAGGTGGTTAAGATATATTGACGACCTCCTCTTTATTTGGGATGGGTCCGAAAGTGAAGTTGTTGAATTCATTGACCAACTCAATGTAAACAATCTGAATTTACAGTTCACTAGTAACATCAGTGCAGAATCAGTCAATTTCCTGGATGTTGAGATAGCTGTAGTAGATGGCAGACTGGAGACCAAACTCTTCAGGAAACCCACTGCAGGGAATTCCGTGCTGCATGCTGCCAGTCAGCACCCAGCCCACCTAATACGGAGCATTCCTTATGGGGAGATGCTCCGTATTAGGAGAATATGTAGCAGTGACTCTGAATGTTATAAAAGCCCAAAGAGAGAGTCAGATCAGGTTTCTAGCCAGAGGTTACAACAAAGAAACTCTGTCCAGAGCCATCAACAGAGCTAACTCCAAAACAAGGCAGCAAATACTATTTCCTAATGTGGATAACACTCCAACTCTAGTACCTGACAGTGAGACACGCATCATTTTTGGCTTTAGTACTCAACACAAGGCCATTCACAGGATTGTGAAAACCAACTGGTCACTCGTAACTAGTGATCCGGTTGTTGGCCATCTAATGAGAAGTACTCCAAACATCACCTACAGAAAAGCCAGATCCATGCAGGACAGTCTCGTCTCTAGTAGCCCGGAAATCAGAGCTAAAACACCTTGGCTCGATAGCAGCAGGGGTTTTCTGAAATGCTTTGCCTGCAAAGCCTGCAAAAATGGCATCAGCAAGAAAGAATACACGACCCCTTTTAGCAACGACCCTATCCAAATTCGACACAAACTGAACTGTAGAACAGAATATGCTGTTTATATTCTGGAGTGTCCCTGTGGCCTTCGATATGTGGGAAGTACCAGGCCGCAGGTGTACAAACGGATTCTACAACACCTCAGAGCAATCACCAATGCTGACGCAGCATATCCTGTTGCGCGGCACTTTGAGGAGTGTCATGCTAAAAATGCCAGCGGACTTAAATACTATGTAATAGACACAGTACCACCCCAGAGAAGGGGTGGGGACCGTGAGGCCCAGCTACGTAAACTTGAGACGAGACACATTATTCTGCTTGATACAAAAATACCAAACGGTCTCAATGCTAGTGAGGACTGTTACACCTACTTATGAACTCGGTAACCAAATAGGAGCAAATGTGTATACATTTGGCATTGCAATCCTTTAACACTCTTTTACATGCCTATATACAATGAAATGATGCCGTCCATATTTGTTTTTAGCACACAATTTGTATTTTGATATTTCACTGGTAGCACTCTTTTAACCTATTGCATATAAATGAATTTTATGTCATCTTTTTATGCTATTGCCAATAGACATATTCTGATATATCTTTTATGGTTTGCGCTGTTTTGCACACAATGTAAGGTTAGCCCACTTGGGCTTAATCAACCCTCCGGGCACTGTTGGACTAGTGACGGATTGGGGGTTTTTAGCCTCCCTGTAAATATGTGTTTTAAATTGGTTGGATAAACTGATATTTTATCTTGATTAACCATTTGTATATACACATTTTACCATGGTTTTAGGGAAGCTAAGTCTTTTTTATCTTTTGCAATGATTTATGAATATTTATATTTTAGAACTTATATGAGAGACACTCATTGAGTTTTATCATTATTCTTAAATTGCATTTAGATAATTACTTTAACCTTACATACAACTCATGATGTGAAATCAAAAATGGCGAGTTAATGTGTTTACTACTTTTGCCACGCAATACTTCTTGATGTTAAGACACTATGTCTTTAAGTATTTTCTTTATGTCTATGTCTATCTACCGCACTGTGCACTTTAAATTTGCTAGTCCGTCTCACAAACGTTGTCATGTGATCAAGGCCTCGCCAGGCCGAAACGCGTCATGGCAGAAGTGGTGTTGGGTTCTAAATAAATTTACACGCACCAGATACTGGGTTTGCCTCGTTCTTGACCGATTGATTGGTTGCTGAAGGACGTCTACGTACCGAATATATATATATATATATATATATATATATATATATATATATATATATATATATATAGTAGGTATATATAGTTAGGATTTTTTCTCTATGGGATTTTTGAAAATTCTATGTCTAATAACTTTGGCGTTTGTGGACGGAATTGGCTGAAATTGTCAGGAAAATGGAACATTTTGTTTCTGAGCAGATACTGAAAATTTGGGGGGGGTTGTAAAGGGGGGGCTGAGAAAAAAGGGGGGTCCCAAAACGTGTTTTTCCCATGTTAATTTCCATGTTAATTTCCATAGGGCGGTTGGCCTCACTTTTAGCCCGAACGGCTGAATGGATTTGCACGAAACTTGGCAAAATTGTAGGGACTGGTAGCCCGATGTGCCTTTGCTAGGTCTCAATATATGTGATCCAGTGGATTTTGAGAAATTAACGTTCAAAAAAAGATATATATCTGTAAGCGCGCTCCGGGCAGCGCTCCGGTTCGCGTACCTGACGCGTAACGGAACTTTGCGTAGCGAAGCTGATTGGCTCTCCGGTGTCTGTCAACATTCTAAACAGTCCGGAGCGGCCGCCATCTTGTCTCTCGGTAGGATCGAGAGACAAGAGGAGGCAAAAACAAAGGGGGAAATGACCATAAGGGGGCATAGTAGATCCTCCCTGACCCCCTAGGTTTTATGTGGAGGCTTTAAAAGGGCCCGCGCAAAAAAAAAAAATGTTTGGTTTTTTTGCGTGGGGAGCGCCCGGTACGCGCACCGGGAAGCGCTCTGGCGAGCGTAGTATAAGGAAAAAAGAATGATAGACTTTTCAAATATTGTATGTTAATTGATTGTTTGTTTTGTTGATTTTTTTTTATTTCTTTATTTTTTAAGCAATTATTTATTATTGTGATTGTGTTTCAAAATTTAATAAAATGTCTAATATTTCACTGTCTGAAATGTCGTTATTTTCATTGAACATAGCTTGTAATGTTTGAGTGTGTAAAATGTCCTC
Source organism: Lissotriton helveticus (assembly GCF_964261635.1). Classification (NCBI taxonomy): domain Eukaryota; kingdom Metazoa; phylum Chordata; class Amphibia; order Caudata; family Salamandridae; genus Lissotriton; species Lissotriton helveticus. Next base: position 326,217,197 of record NC_136073.1, read on the forward strand.
ATTTTCAAGGAGGACATCTACTGATTGCACACATTGCAGTAGTTCTTGGTCCCAAGTTTCATCCATAAATTCAATGTCATTTGGATCAATGATTTCTTGGTTGGTCTCTGCAAGGACAATTTCAAATGAAACTTTCTGTTCGCCTTCCATTTTGTCTGAAATTTGCATAACAAAATATATATTAGTAGAGATAGGGCACTGTTGGGATTAATTTTAGATAGGCAGTTTTTAACAGTGAATTTATCTTTGGGCAGTGTATAGTATCAGAGTGGAAGTAGGAATATAAAAAAGTGTATGTGATTTAACGTAAGTAAATTCATAATTATACAAGAGAAGCCTAAGTCCATCCATAACTATAACAGAGAAGTCTATCTAAATCTATAACTACTACAGAGGGATAGTATATAACTATCAGAAAAAGTTTACTATATTCACTTAAAGTGCACAATATACTTCAGTTTTTAAAATAACAACTTACCTTTAAAAAGAAGTTGAAGTTATTAGTGAAAATCCTATTGAAATGTACACCAGGAAGTAGTAGTCAAAATGGCTGTGTTTCCTTCTCTTCCTTTATATATATTCAGGTACATAACCAATCAAATGTCAGGTAAAAAAAAATAGAAAATGAAAGTAACATTTTAATTGGTTGTCAATTCCAACACTTCAGATGTGTTTTGTGAAGTAATTTACCTCAGGGTATTTAGAGAGGTCTACAGGCTAAATGGCTAAATGGAATTCCTTTTTTTTTTCTTTTTTTTTATTTGCAAACTGATGAGAGAAACATAACGAAAATACATTAAATGAAATACAAAGTATACATTGCACGATCTTTACAAAAACAAATTATCAGTTTCCCGTTTCAGGCACATTTCAGAAAAATCAATACTTCTATGATACGGATTTTAAAACATTTTAAGCATAGCCAAGCTCAGGGCCGTCAATAAAGTCACCCCATATTTTTTCGACTTTCATTCGTGAGCGAGTTCCTCTCAAGTTAGCTAACCCAAATTCCATGGAATGAGTTTCGTTAACTAGTGACCACCATTCCCAGATATTGGGGGGTTTGGGGCAGATCCAGGCTCTAGCCAATGTGAGTTTGGCGCAGGACATAAGGATTGTTGTCAGGGCAGGTTGTGATATACCAGAAGGATATAAGTCGAGTAATATAATTGATGGAGTGAGCGTGGGAAGAAATATTTTTTTAATTTTTAAAATTTTGGTTAGTTCCCCCCAGAAGTCTTTTAACATTGGGCAAGAAAACAGCATGTGTTCTAAATCTGCTGCATAAGCAAGGCATTTAGGACATTTAGAGTATCGTTAAGGGACCACTTTGAGATCTTTTCCGGCGTATAATATAGCATACAGACTGTGCGGAACTGTTGTAGTCTCAAACTAGATGAACGTACAGCGTTGTTTATATTAGCTAAAGAGCATTTGATTTGTTGAGACGTTATATTTAAACCAGTTTTGTTGCTCCATTTTTGAGCTAATTGTAAACAGTCATCGATTTTAACTGCACAGAAATGTTTGTATGCCTCGCTTATCACAGATTTATTTTTATTAGAGTATAGGCTGTTCCAAATGTCAGAATCTACGATATTAAGTCGTTTTTTCTTTCTGATTAAAAAATCATGTACTTGTATATACTTAAATCTCATATTTTCTGTCAAATTATACAACATTTGTAAAGTATGAAACGGTAAGAATCCTTGTGCCCCATATAAATCCCCGAGAGTGTTAATGCCAAGTGTTGACCATCTTTGAGTCGTTCCATCACTAAATATTCCCGGGAGGCCCGGATTGTCCCAAAGTGGTAATTTCGGGTGGTAAAAGGACGTTTTAAAGTAAGTCAAAATGTTGTTCCATATCCTAATAATGTCTTTAGCGGTCTTGAATTTCACCCGTTTAAAGTAGTTAGGGTCGTTAACTCGCAGTAAAAACATGTTGGCTTCTGCTTTTAGCATAAATGCATGAAAAAATAATGTTTTTTCTTTATGGAGTAAAGATCGAAGGCGCCTAATAAACGACGACCAGAAATATAATTTCAGGTCAGGAAAGTCTAAGCCACCTTTGTCTGTGTTGTTTTTAAGATGTTTCAACGATCTTCTAGCTTTTTTATACCCCCATATAAAACTACTGAAGATCCCATTAAGCTGTTTGAAAAAAGAATTATTTAAAGCAAATGGGATAGAACGGAATAAGTATAAAAATTTGGGAAGTATCTTCATTTTGATAAGATTTATTCTACCAATTAAGTTCAAAGGTAGCCTATGCCATTTTTTTAATGTACCAATAGTAGATTTGGTTAAATCATTATAGTTGAGATTATTTATTTCTCGTATTTTCGAAGTGATTTTACCGCCTAAATAGGTTGCGGTTTTACAAATCTCAGGGACTTCTGTTGCTGGTAAATAGTTAGCTATGATTTGTGTTTTGTTTATATTTAACTTATACCCAGATACTCTGCCAAATTTAAGGGCCTCTATGTTTATACCTTCTAAAGTCTGGGGAATGTCCGAAGAGTATACAGCAATGTCATCAGCGTATGCGGTTATTTTTAACACCTGTTCTTTAGATTTAAACGGTATGATTTTGGGTTGTGTTTGAAGAGAGTGTAAAAATGGTTCGAGTGATAGGGCAAATAATAGTGGTGATAACGGGCAGCCTTGACGGGTGCCTCGCAGTATCGGAAAATCTGCAGAGATCAGACCCCCATAGCTAATGCATGCAGTGGGATTATCATATAGTGCTTTTATCCCCTTTAGAAAGTATCCATTAAACCCCATTTTGTTCATAACATGCCATAGATAATTCCACCCCACCCGGTCAAAAGCCTTCTCGGCATCCAATAATATCATACCGAGTGGGGTCGACTCGATCTCGGCCACATCAAATGCTGTGATGGCCATGTTGACGTGTATGGTAGTATCCCGTCCGGTGACAAACCCGTGTTGCTGGGGATTAACCATTTTAGGCATAAGAGGTGCTAGTCTAGAAGCTAAAATTTTGGCAAAGATTTTTGCATCCTTGTTAATCAAGGAAATGGGCCTGTATGACCCTCTTTCCTGCTTTGGTTTACCTTTTTTAAGAAAAAATATTATTTTAGCTCTGTTCCATGATTTGGGTGCTTTATTGGTTTCCCCAATTGATTGCATTACCTGTAATAGCAGCGGTTGAAGTTCTGCTAAGCAGATCTTGTAGATCTCTAGCGGTATTGTATCTTCACCTGAAGCCTTTCCAGAGGGTAAAGAAGTAATAGCCTTGAGTAGTTCTTGTCCGGTAATGTTTTCAGACATAAAGTCTGATTCTGATTTGTTAAGTGGAACTATAGGAAGATCTTCTAGGTATTTCTGTATTGTTATTTCATTTGGGGTGAATTCTGGAGTATATAAAGTCCTATAAAATTCGGCAAACTGATCTAGTATGTCATGTGGTTGCTCGTGTAGTCGATTATCAGTGCCCCGAATACTGACAATCGTAGTATTTGCTCTGTCTTCCGCTACTTTGTAAGCCAGGATTTTCCCTATTTTATCCCCCCCCTCATATTGTTCTATCTTATATTTATGTAATTTAATACTGGTTTTTTTAATAAATTTCGCTTTTGTTTCTGACTTCATCTGATTTAATTTGAGACCAATTTCTACAGCCGTTGGCAATTTAAGGCGTAGTGCAGTTGACAACAACAGTTCTTGAGCCAAAATACTTGAGATCAAAGATTGATTGGCTTTTTGGCGTTCATGATTTAGTCTAATCACATATCCTTGCGTAAACCCCCTAATACTTGCCTTACAGGCATCCCAAACTATGTTACAAGTAGCAGAGTCTTGGTTGATTTCTATAAATTCTGTAATATGTGCTTTCAGCTGTAAAATATAAACAGAGTCTGTGATCAAGTGTCTAGGAAAAGAAAATAATCTAGGGTTAATGTTTCTATGTGAGATATCAAATGTTAGCAACACAGGATTATGGTCAGAAGAAATTCGGGGACAAACCTCCATTAAGCAGGTATTTAAAAAGTTTATATTGGTAAAGGCCATGTCCAGCCGGGAGCAAAGATTGTGGGGTGCAGAGTAGTAGGTATATCCTGGTGATGCTGGGTGTAGGTATCGCCATGCATCTTTGATATTATGAGTGCGACATAGATCTAAGATTGACTTTCTAGTTTTACGCATCCTCTGAAAACTTCCTGGCCTAGTAGTATCTATTTGGTAATCCATAATACAGTTGAAATCCCCCATTATAATAAGCTCCCCATCCCACCCCAACAAATTTATGTTCAAATCATCAAAAAACTTAGGTTCATCTAGGTTTGGAGCATAAATTGCGCATATAACGTATTTATGATTGTCAATATCCATTTGAGCTATTACCCATCTACCGTCTTTATCGTAAGCTGTTTGTAAAGTTTCAGCTTTGAGTCGTTTGTCTTTAAGAATCGCAACCCCTCTTATCGAACCCCCAAATACAGTACAACTAATGATATCATAGCCTAATTGACGTAATATTTTTCTGTCTTTACCAGCCAGATGTGTCTCAGAGAGTAATAAAAAATGAGGGTTATAGAACCTTATTTCTTCAGACACCAGACGTCGCTTATTTTTGCTGTTTAGCCCGGCCACATTCCAGGCCAAGCATTTTATTCTATGCATTGTGAATATAAACAACCGCCATGATAGTAAGCCCGTACTTCCTGAGTTCAAAATCGTGCATAAGTAAATATTTATTTATATTTTTATCATTTTTTTTACCAGTCTCCCTCCTAGTTTGCAAATACATTTTTTCACAGTTTTTTTTCCCCCCCACCCTGCGGAGAATCGATGGACCCCACCCACCACCCCCCTGTCACCCACCCACAACGGGAAGGGACCACCCTTCAGGTTCTGCTGCCGATGAAGAGGCAGCTTCTGCAGCAGTCCACCTGAGCAATCCTGCCATCACCCCCACTAAATACCTTTGCGTCTCGAGAAGTTCATTAGTTTCTTTTACTTTAGACTGTCTAGCTCGGCGTAGTTAAAAAAAAGATGAAAGAAAAAAAAGAGAAGGGGAAAAAAATAAAAAATAAATAAGGACATAATAATCTTAGCTACATAACAGATTCTCTATATTCTTAGTTTTTGCTTTAGCTCTATCTTTTACTTAGTCCAGAAAGATAGTGTCCAGCTTCTTTAGGATCGTTAAAAAAATGGGTGCGTCCATCTTTCATAACTTTCAACCGTGCCGGTTCTTGGAGAAAAGCTTGGCCCCCCGCTGATTTTATTGGATCTATCAGTTTTCGTAATTCCCAGCGTCTATCCATTGTGGCTTTACTGAGATCAGACCTAACAAATAAAGACAAATTCCCTATTACTATAGGGGTGTTAGGGCGCGCTTTCTGCCATATGGCCTGTCTCAGTAAAAAATTGCCCAAAAAAATAATAAAGGGGCGGGGGAATTTGCTTTCTTTGTTCTTTTGTAATAACGGTAAACGGTGTGCCCTTTGGATTTGAGAATCCCAATCCCAATCAGCTAAGTCCAGGAAAGCCTTTTGCAGTAGTCCCACCAAATAGGCTCTCGGGTCCGATCCCTCCGATCCTTCCGGCACCCCAAAAAGTCTCAGATTCGATCTCCTCTGTCTGTTTTCTAGATCCTCTACTTTAAGTTGGAGTGCCGTTATCTGAGTATCGGGTTGATCTACCGTTGATTGCGTACGAGTGGTAGATTCCTCTATGCCTACTACTCTATGTTGTAGCTCTTCAACATCTTGTGAAACCCCGCAGAGTTTAGAAGTTAGATCAGATAAGACAGATTGTAATTTATCATTATCTTCGCGTGCTCGAGAGTAATGCTCTTGCGCTTCAGTGCGTTGGTTAGTAAGTATCTGGAGTATAGTGTCAAACTGAGTAGAGTTGGGTTCTTGCTTGCTCTCCCCTGTTGAATTCTGCGTTAAAATGCTATTGCTGGCCTTCGGGGAAGAAGGAGAGGGGTAGATATTCGCGTTTGACACAGACGGGGCAATGGGTAGAGCACGGAACACTAAGGCTGCACCCCCTCCCGTGGATGTTAGCACGGGGGGGCTAAATGCAACGAGCGCGGCCGATGCAGTGGTGGTTCCCGCAGTGGCGGGAGTCGTTGGAGCCGGGATAGGGGCCACTGGCACGGCAATTGGACCGGCTACTATTTCAACATGCAGCTCATCGCCGGCTAATGGCCCCTCGGAGCAAAACGCTGTTACTTGGCAGATTTCAGAGGGAGAGACAGCGTCCCATGGCTCAAAGGAGCTCCCTACAGTCGCAACATTAGCTGACAAAAATGTGGGGAGAAATATTGGAAAATCAACTCTTGGTAAGCCTTCTATCTGCTCTGTAAAAATAACTGATTCAACTGACTCTAGTATCTCTTTGCCTAAAAAAAATGTAAAAAATGTTACAAAACCAAAGTGCAAGATGGGTGCGGGGAACCCTGGACACAAGAACAATATATTAAATGACATTAACATTAATAACGCTACAAGCCCAACCAATATGCTTATCACACCTGGGGGATCTAATGTGGAAACTACTAATACAGACAACGGGTCAGGCGATATATTATCTAAAAGCCGAGAGACAGAAACAAATAAAATATTAAAGGAGAATACAAGGGTAAAAGACAATCTAACTGCTGATTCAACCATTGACTTAACTGTGCAACCCGCTGATGGGGGATCTAAAATTCAAGCTGCACAACTCACTAAATCACTATCCGCTTCTGAAGTAACACAGACTGCTGACTTTGATGGCGACAATACTAAATCACAAAAAAAAATCAATTCCACTGTGGTGGTAGATGAAGAGAGTGCAGACCCAGGCTCTTATGATGAATTTGAAAATGAGACAGGAGAAGAAGAATCAACTGATCCGTCTGAAAGTGTAACCAAATCTTTGGCGGCCAGAAGACGCAAAACAAAAGGCAAATTTAAGACCAAAAGGGGGGCAAAAGCAAGTACTACTTTAAATCGAACTGTCATCAACAATATAGCGTCAGCTAAGAAAACTTTGGCTGATAAGAGCCCTCTTAGAAAATGGATTGAGGCTAAAGGGCTGGTCAAAAATATGACATTAAGGCTATCCGGTGCAAGCCCCACGGACCTGGATTCAAATCTTAGTTTGTCAGGCGACCTAGCCCTCCCATGTAACAGCATTACAAAGGCCATGATCGATTTAACTGACAAAGCTGCACCAGAACAAGGCTAAATGGAATTCCAACCAAATTTGTGAAAATGGTAGGGATTGGTATGTAGTATGAGCTAATCTATATTTGGTGAAAGTGTCTCCAGGGTTTCTTCTGTAAATTACTTTCCCACCTTTTTTGATGGAGCGCTTCCCGGTGAGCGCCCCGGTACGCGAACCGGCAGCGTTACGGGAGTCCACCATTTTGTGTTTCGGTCGAATTAAGATACAAGATGGAGGGCAAATAATGTTCAGAATGGGTAGAAGGGGGCACGGTAGACGTATCTTGACCCCCTAGGTTTTCTGAGGGTGGCTGAGGAGGCCCATATGTGCGGAAAAAAAACATTTTTTAAAAAAATTTCGCGTGGTTAGCTTCCGGTTCGCGTACCGGGTAGCGCTCCGGGGAGCGTACTTTTGCTCCGGGGAGCGTACTTTGTTGAAAATTTGTGAAAAAAGTTAGAGTAAAATAATAATTGTGAGTGATCAGATGTAGGGTAGCTCTGAGAAGAGCTTTTGGGTTTATGGTACATTTAGGTACTTATAAGTAGGTACCAATGCACAGTCTTAAATTCAAAATGAAAACTCTGTTGCCCTCATCTGAGAAGTGAACTCCATCTCCTCTGTAGATATCTTGCATGTAGTAATGCAAGTTATTGTTGTACAATGAGCCCATTCCATGGTCTCTCATGTAAGCTGAAACAGATTTGTTTACATGCTTCCTCGACTTCTCAATTTGTGGACAAAATTGGTTCGACCACCTCCATTTCTGTCTTTGGCATATATTTGAATATACCAAGGCAGTTTGAGGAAAAAGTACCATCAATTGCTCAAAGGTGTCCTTTAAAAGCATTTCCAGACCTACACCAGTCAAAGTGCCCAAGTCATTTCCTCCACAGTGCACAATGAACAGGTCAGGTTTAGGCAAATGTATAAAGGTTTTCACCAATGGTATCAATTGGTGACATTTTAATCCTCTGTGGCCAAACCACTTAATTTCCACATCTTGTAAATTGAGGTTAGGTAAATTTCTGTTCTCAGCATACCTTTGAGCCCAGTAGATGTAACTATGTCCAACAATCCAGACAGAAAACATGGTGAGAGGAGGTTCTGCTGCAGTCAGATGAAGTGTGGCAATGAAATGGGAGTTGAAAAAATAAAAGAGTTTAAAATGAAAAAAACTGTGGAGTTTCTGTGTTAAGGAAGCAGTAGCAGTGATTGGTGGATTTTGATTGCTGAAAACAGAAAGTTAGGGTGCATGGATGTGTTGTTTGAAAGGTGTAATTTGAATGGTCAAGAAAAAATCATTTAATGAAAGATTGCACTGGATACGCAGGTGCACTGAGAGTTCAGAGTTCAATTGAAACATTGTTGTGTGAACTTGCAAACATGAGAGGTCTTTCAGGAGGTGGTTGCTATGCAAAAAAGGCAGAAAGGCCAGAGGGGGGAAGGGTGTTGATTTGAAAAAAGTGAGGGAAGAGTTTTGATTGGGTGACATGAGAGATATGTGTGATGAGTTACAGCATTTCTGTGCTTTTCATAGCTGCAGACTCTGGAGTGCATACCTTTTGCTCTGCTAAAGACAATTTGGCGTGTTTCTGAGACTGTTTTGAAACTCATAACGTATTTGCTAAGGTGAGAAAAGATTCATTTAATTTAGGTAGAGAATAGTATGGTTTAGGGAGAAAATTATGAAGAAAGTTGTGTATTTAAAATGTTGCTTTGTGTCAAGTGTTTTACAAATAGATTTTGTTTCTTTGTGTTACATAGCCATGTTAAAAGTGATGCAAAAAAAGTGCAAGGGTCTTACAAAAATGCTTTCATGTGTCTTAGGGTATTTTAACTCACTTCCCCATGAATGTATGAATATAATTGTTTTACAAGATATGTTTAAAAACGTTTTTAAAAATCAATTAGGTTTCTTGATATGTACTGCTAGAGTTTCATAGGTTGCTTGGGGCATATTTTCAAGGCTTTTGACTTCCTTTGATGTAAATTTTCCCATTTTAATTTAAGACATTTCCCTGTGGTGCAAGGTCCTTGTAAATATGCCCCCATCTGTGCTTGGCAAATGTAGATTTTAATTATTTGACTAACATAGCCATGTTAAAAGTGACCCAAAAATGTTGCAAGGGCCTTAAAAAAAACGCGTTCATGTGTCTTAGGCCATTTTAAGTCATTTCCCCTTGAATGTAGGTATCTAATTGATTTAGTTGATGTGTTTAAAAACGATTTTTGAAATCAATTAGGTTTCTTGATATGTACTGCTAGAGCTTCATAGGTTGCTTGGAGCATATTTATAAGGCCTTTGTGTCTCTCTGATGTTATGTTTCCCATTTTAATTTAAGACCTTTCCCTGTGGTGCAAGGTCCTTGTAAATACGCCCCCATGTGTGCTTGGCAAATTTAGATCTTGATTATTTGACTTACATAGCCATGTTAAAAGTGATCTAAAAATGGAGCAAGGGCTTAAAAAAACGCTTTCATGTGTCTTAGGGTATTTTAAGTAACTTCCCCATGAATGTATGAATATAATTGCTTTACAAGTTGTGTTTAAAAACGTTTTTTTGAAATCAATTAGGTTTCTTGATATGTAATGCTAGAGGTTCATATGTTGCTTGGGGCATATTTATAAGGCCTTTGAGTCTCTCTGATGTTATTTTTCCCATTTTAATTTAAGACCTTTCCCTGTGGTGCAAGGTCCTTGTAAATACGCCCCCATCTGTGCTTGGCAAATTTAGATCTTGATTATTTGACTTACATAGCCATGTTAAAAGTGATCTAAAAATGGAGCAAGGGCTTAAAAAAAACGCTTTCATGTGTCTTAGGGCATTTTAAGTCACTTCCTGATGAATGTAGGTATATAATTTATTTAGATGATGTGTTTAAAAACGATTTTTGAAATCAATTAGGTTTCTTGATATGTAATGCTAGAGCTTCATAGGTTGCTTGGGGCATATTTATAAGGCCTTTGAGTCTCTCTGATGTTATTTTTCCCATTTTAATTTAAGACCTTTCCCTGTGGTGCAAGGTCCTTGTAAATACGCCCCCATGTGTGCTTGGCAAATTTAGATTTTGATTTTTTGACTTACATAGCCATGTTCCATACAGTTGTAACCTTCTGCGTAGTCTTTGATATGCTAGACTCCATCTGCACTATGAGATACCTAAGCAAAGGAAACACAGGTGATGTGATTGTGAAATGAGGAAAAGAAACTACACATTTTTCAATTACATCACATGTGTTTCCTAAGTTTACGAATGACATTGTGCAGATGAGGTTTAGGTCTGTCCACGGACACAGAAAAGGTCTGGCCTTTGTTCAAGAGTGAAGTGGACATGACTTACTTCATTGGTAGGGCTTCACATGTATTATCTCCTCTGTACTCTTCAAAAAGCGTAAATTTCATCTGCAACCCTGAGTAGGCCTCACCTCAAACAAACCTCTGGATAGGGCACACCTTATCGTCATCCTGAATCAATCATTTAAAATATTAGGGACAGATTTATGATAGGTGTATGCCTCTTTTGCGTCACTGTGCATCACTTTTGTGACGCAGCGACGGTGCAAAAGATTTGCTATGTGGTGACATATTTACAACTTGATGCATCTAGGCAGATGTGTCATGCTGTAAAGTCCCGTGCCACATGAAACTGATGCAGCAGTGATGCAAAAGATGCACCATGTTGCAAGACAGGCCTCATTTCATCTCCAACAAGATAAGAAGCTGAATCTTCTCTAAATGTCAAAATTGTTGTATTCACTGCTCAACTTATGTGTACTCTTTGATATGCTAGAGTCCATCTGCACTATGAGATACCTAAGCAAAGGAAACACAGGTGATGTGATTGTGAAATGAGGAAAAGAAACTCCACATTTTTCAATTACATCACCTGTGTTTCCTAAGTTTATGAATGACATTGTGCAGATGAGGTTTAGGTCTGTCCACGGACACAGAAGAGGTCTGGCCTTTGTTCAAGAGTGAAGTGGACATGACTTACTTCATTGGTAGGTCTTCACATGTATTATATCCTCTATACTCTTCAACAAGCGTAAATTTCATCTGCAACCCTGAGTAGGCCTTACCTTAAACAAACCTCTGGATAGGCCACACCTTAATGTCATCCTGAATCAATCATTTAACATGTTAGGGACAGATTTATGATAGGTGTATGACTCTTTTGCGTCACTGTGCGTCACTTTTGTGACGCAGCGGCGGTGCAAAAGATTTGCTATGTGGCGACATATTTAAAAATTGATGCATCTAGGCAGATGTGTCATGTTGTAAAGTCCCGTGCCACATGAAACCGATGCAGCAGTGATGGAAAAGATGCACCATGTTGCAAGACAGGCCTCATTTCATCTCCAACAAGATAAGAAGCTGAATCTTATGTAAATGTCAAAATTGTTGTATACACTGCTCAGCTTATGTGTACTCTTTCATATGCTAGAGTCCATCTGCAGTATGAGATACTTAAGCAAAGGAAACACAGGTGATGTGATTGTGAAATGAGGAAAAGAAACTCCACATTTTTCAATTACATCACCTGTGTTTCCTAAGTTTACGAATGACATTGTGCAGATGAGATTTAGGTCTGTCCACGGACACAGAAGAGGTCTGGCCTTTGTTCAAGAGTGAAGTGGACATGACTTACTTCATTGGTAGGCCTTTACATATATTATCTCCTCTGTACTCTTCAACAAGTGTAAATCTCATCTGCAACCCTGAGTAGGCCTCACCTCAAACAAACCTCTGGATAGGCCTCACCTTATCGTCATCCTGAATCAATCATTTAAAATGTTAGGGACAGATTTATGATAGGTGTATGCCTCTTTTGCGTCACTGTGCGTCACTTTTGTGACGCAGCGGCGGTGCAAAAGATTTGCTATGTGGTGACATATTTACAACTTGATGCATCTAGGCAGATGTGTCATGCTGTAAAGTCCCGTGCCACATGAAACTGATGCAGGAGTGATGCAAAAGATGCACCATGTTGCAAGACAGGCCTCATTTCATCTCCAACAAGATAAGAAGCTGAATCTTCTGTAAATGTCAAATTTGTTGAATACACTGCTCAACTTATGTGTACTCTTTGATATGCTAGAGTCCATCTGCACTATGAGATACCTAAGCAAAGGAAACACAGGTGATGTGATTGTGAAATGAGGAAAAGAAACTCCACATTTTTCAATTACATCACCTGTGTTTCCTAAGTTTACGAATGACATTGTGCAGATGAAGTTTAGGTCTGTCCATGGACACAGAAAAGGTCTGGCCTTTGTTCAAGAGTGAAGTGGATATGACTTACTTCATTGGTAGGCCTTCACATGTATTATCTCCTCTGTACTCTTCAACAAGCGTAAATTTCATCTGCAACTCTGAATAGGCCTCACCTCAAACAAACCTCTGGATAGGCCACACTTTATCGTAATCTTGAATCAATCATTTAAAATGTTAGGGACAGATTTATGATAGGTGTATGTCTCTTTTGCGTCACTGTGCGTCACTTTTGTGACGCAGCGGCGGTGCAAAACATTTGCTATGTGGCGACATATTTATAACTTGATGCATCAAGGCAGATGTGTCATGCTGTAAAGTCCTGTGCCAAATGAAACCTGCGTCAGTTTTCATATGTGTTTTGTTGCAAGGTATGCATTAATTTGCATGAAAGCCCTGTAAAACTAACACAGTGAAATTTAGAAGATTTCACTGAGTCAGCTTTATAGCATTGTTGAATCAAATCCTTACGCCTGTTTGAAACAGGCATAAGAAGTGATGCACCATGCAATGTGAGGCTTCCTCCTGTGCATTGCAGTAGACATGTCGCGCTTATGACGTGATTCCTGCAATGTGCTGCTTTTGCGGCACAGATGCGTGACGCATCTGTGCTGTTTTTGCTCAATGGTGCTCCACATTGTAAATGCGGCACACTATGGGTGGCAGAGCAGCGGTGCACATTAACTGGTGCATCCGTGGGGATGCGCCACTTAGCATAAATCTGCCCCTGTACATTTAAGTATGAGCAGGGGACACAGAGTCGGTGAGGCTTATCCAAGGTTAAGAAGAGATGAGTCCTGTTCACTGAAAACTTGGACATAGGCCTCACCTCCTCAGCATCGCTGGACATGGCTAAATAATAGCTGAAAAATGTTACTCTTGTTAAACAAATTTACTATTATAATCTCTGAGATTTGTCTCTTACTCTGCAACATCTCATTGTTGTTCTCTTTCTTTAAAGATAACGACAACATCAACATGAGTGACAATCAGCAATCAGTTGATCTCGACCTCATCATTGAACTTGTAATTGAAACGTCAGTGGAAGTAGATCCCTTGGATGATTTAAATCCTGAGGATGATGAAGAATATGATGAGGATGCCGATTTGTCAGAATTGTATGACATAGGGTGGGAAGCTGACCTGCTTGAGCCTATGGAACTATAAACATTTATTTTTAAAATTTACAATAAATGAAAAGTAAAAATGTAAACTGTTTAATTTTAAATTAAACACACCTTCAAAAACAGGTTATGTGTAGTGTCTTCAATAAAATATTAAAATATGCTCATAAAATTAGATCAGATTCACATATAAAACAGGACAGGTAAAATGAAGAAGAATTCCATTTCTTTTCTGCTATTTCTGTATTCTAAATTTGCCAAAGCACTAAAAAATATTATATGTAAAAATGTTAAGTAGTGTGTTAAGTTTTTGATGACTGTTATTGATTTACTGTTTGGTAATAGTGGTTAATAACATTTTTTATTATATTTTACCACAGATTCAACTGCAGATCATTTCAAATTTTGAGAATGCCAACTAAGGAGAGAATGAGAAAGGCTACAAAACGTCAAAGACAGCAGGTCCATCATTTACAGCAGCAGTCCTCTACAATAAAAAATCGTCAAGTCACCAAGAAAGCACCGGGTAAGACCACGAAAACATTCATAAGAAACATTTCTAGAAAAAAAAGTAGTACTACAGAAAAAGTTTTTGTCCAGAAAAAGAGAAGCAATTTAAACGGAAAGGAAAGGCCAATCAAAAATGTTACTGCTAGAGCAAGAGATAACTCTGTGCATGATAGTAGAAGGAAACAACAGTTTAGGGACATTCGTAAACGAATGTTCCGCAACAGGATAATTGGCAATTTGTTAAAAAATATTAAGAAAGGTCAACAGAAAGTGTTTTTTTATAAGAGAAAAAAAAAGTTGAGAAAGTTATTGATCAGGCATTTGAAATTAAACGAAAGTTATTTATTTTGATAATCAATAGAATTAGGAAGCTAAACAAGGCAATTTATGATTTCAAAAGAAATAGTAGATGGAAGAGAATAGTTAATCGTAGTAATTTTTGTGAAGTTTTTTCCGGAGAATGGATGCATAGTTCAAGTTGTGAGGCATTTTTCAATGAGGAGAGTTATTTCCAGGATAATGATTTGGTGCATGCAGTTGACACCAGCGGTCGAGCTTATGAGGTGGAAGATGGTTGTCCAGTTGAAAAAGAAAAACTTGTGACAACAGAGGCAGAAGAGATGTTAGGTAATGAGGTTTTAGGAAGACGTCCTAAGGGACCTGTGTACACCTGGAAGTGTAGTAGTATTTGCAGTGTGCGACAGGATTCCATCAATTTGCTTTGTGATTTTGTACGGACATTTAATAAGAAAAGTTTGAAGCAGAAAATGAAGTTGTTGCAAGAATTAGATCCTTGCAGAGTGAGAGAAGTGACAGGTTTGCATGGTCATTCACTGGCTTGTCTTTCCAGGAGAGTATGCCAGAGTGTTTTTCATCATTTCAGGATGCTAGCAGTGCATCATAATAAAGTGAGGAAATTAGTTAGAATGTTGTATTATGCTAAGAGTCCAGCAGTTATGCTTAAACAATTATGCGCTGCTCTTTTGCATGGTTCTGAAATAGATGTGAAGAATATGTGTGAAGAAATTGAGTTTTGTTACTTTGGAAGTAAAGAGGAGAATGTTGAAATTGACCCAGAAGAAGAGGGTAATGTGGAAGATAGTGTACAGGTTTCCAGTACAGATAATTTTCAGAAGGAAATTGCCACGTTTCAGGTGAAATCAAGTGAGAGGCCTCATTTCACTTGTGTGTGTTGTCGACGCACTTATTATAAGAATCAGACTAAGTTAGTGGATTTATATGCAAGAAGTGAAAGGGAAAATAATAGTGAATGGAAGGATTGCGCTACATACTTGATGGTAGAAAATTGTTTTGATTTGGGATCGGATCAACGTGTGTGTACTTATTGTTGTAACAAATTAAATCAAAACCAGATGCCTGCTAGAGCGGTTCATAATAATCTGGAATTGGTTGAGATTCCTTCTGAATTGAAGGATTTAAATACTTATGAATCTATTTTGATTCAAAGTATCCATCCCTTTCAGGCTATTGTAAGAATGGAGCCAAAGACAGGAGAATTGCCTCCATCAGATTTACAGAGAGGATTAAAGGGAAGAGTTGTTTATTTGCCTCTAGATTTGAAGAAAAACATTAACACAATTGGAGTAGAAAAAGTGGAAGAGGAACCTCTGGTTATCTTAGTTAACGGGTTTCCGACAAAGAATAAAAAAATATGGCAAGATTTAGTGGATGTTAGGAAAGTAAAAAAGGCAACATTGCATTTGAAAAAAAATAATAAGTACTATAAGAATGTATATATATGTTGCAGAAGAGGAAGTAAGTGAGGAAGAGGATAGCGATTTGTGTGCTGGTCAAATTGAGAAAGTAGAACCCTCTAAAAGTGAAGAAATATATGAACATTATAGTGTTCATCCTTTGCATTCCAAGGAAGTCATGGGGAATGCTATTGAGTTGTTTCAAATGAAACAAGCCAAAGGGAGTCCCATTAGTGTCTGGGAGGAAAGTTTGGAAGCTCGGTGTTTTCCACAGCTATTTCCAACAGGTCAAGGAGGAAGATATGATGAGCGACCTCATCAAATTCCTGCTTCTGAATACCGGACTTTACGATTGTATGCAGAAGATGCTAGGTTTCGACAATGCATTCCCTATTTGTTTCATCTCCTGTTTGAAAGCGATCTGTCTGGACTGTCATATGCAGTGAACCACATCTTGAAAAGTGGTATACAGATGCAAAACATCTCGGCAAGTGACTTTATGGATAAAGTCAATGTCCAAGACAGTATTTTGGATTGTCACCTGATTAATCTCATGGCGTGTCAGCGTGGTACTAATGAGTACTGGTACCGTCGTCATGGTGATTTAAAATGTATGCTGAGGAACTTAGGAACTCCCACATGGTTCCTCACTCTGAGCTGTGCCGAGTATGGCTGGGAAGACTTACTTGAATTTCTACGAGAGGCAAATGGAAACATCGAAAACATCGAATTCAAGACACCCGGAGAACTGTGCTCTTTGGATCCAGTGAATATATGCAGGTACTTCAATCATAGATTTGAAGCTATGATGTCTTTCATCATGAATAAGAAGAATCCACCTCTTGGAGAGGTGTTGGATTTCTTCTGGAGAAAGGAGTACCAAGCAAGAGGTGCTCCTCATATACATATGCTGCTGTGGATCAAGGATGCACCTAAATTTGGAACAGATCCAGAAGACTTAGTGATGAGTTTCATAGAACAGTATTCTACATGTGCTGTTCTAAACGCAAAGGAGGACAAAAGCCTAAGAGAACAAGTTCTACGCTTCCAAAGCCATCGTTGCGGAAAGTACTGTCGCCGTAAATTCAGAAACAAGGACAAGTTCTACACCAAATGTCGTTTCGCCTTTCCACGACCGGTGATTTCTAAAGGAAGAGTGAACAGTTTGATGTCTTTGCTACGACATAATGTGACAAGGAAATCACCTAAAAACACATACAATTTGAAGAGGAACGAAGAGTCCAAGTACATCAACGACTACAACCCAGTGATTTTGTCCATGTGGAATGCTAACATGGATATACAGTTTGTGGCTGATAACTGTATGGCTGTGGCTCGGTATGTGACATCTTACATCACCAAAAAAGAAAAGACAGAATTGAAAGATATGTGGGAGGACATTTCCCATGAAAAGAGCCTCAGTAAGAAGTTGTACAGTTTCAGTCTGAAGATGTTGTCGCATCGAGAAATCGGAGCTTACGAATGTTCTGACCGGTTGTCTTCAGCAAGTCTCTATGCCAAATCTAGGAGTATCGTTTGGGCGAGTCTTGGTCTTGCTGCAACGCGTAATCGAGTTCTGAAACCTGTGCGGGAAATTGAGTATTTGGCGGAAAAGGAGCCAAACAGTACCGACATTTTGAAGACCAACATGTTGGATACATATTATCCAAATCGAAGCAGTCACCTCGAGAATGTTTGTCTGTATGAGGTTCTACAAAATTACATATTCAAGAGGAACATCAAAGAAGATATTGATAAAGGAGTGTATGCTGTAATTGGAAGTGAGGGATGTCTGGTCAAGCAAAGAAAATGCCACTTGGTAAACCATCGAAAATTGAGTGGCGAATCTCCTGAAAAAAAGGTTTTTCTATTTAGCACTTTTGCAACTTTTCAAGCCTTGGCGTGCAGAAGAGGAACTGCTTGGAGATTTCCTCTGTTATGAAGACTCTTTCACTGCCGCCAAGGAGACCATAGAATGTCCTGCTTTTCCCAAATATATACAAATGTTGAATGCGGAAATCGAGCAGGAAGCAACGATTGCAGCCGAGATTGCCAGAGACAGTTCTCAGGACAGTCAGAGTTCTGTTTCATTGAGTCAGGATCCACTAGGAGGACCTGTTATCGAAAATGAAGCTGCCACTGCCATGAATGAAGTGGAAAGAGCCATGGCACATGCTCACGAGGATGCGGTTAACTTAGAAGACTTGGAAAGACAACTCAACGTTGAGCAGAGGAAAATATATGACGAAGTTACCAAGCAAATTAATCATGGATTAAGTCATGAGAAGAAAGAGTGCTCATGTACATCGTTGAAGCCTGTCCGACTGTACGTGAGTGGAGAAGCGGGAACTGGAAAGAGTTTCCTCATTAAAGCAATTTCATGTTATTTGAAGGAAAGGACTGAGTCATCGCTGTCTTGTGTTGTCACCGCTCCAACTGGACTGGCAGCACATAACATTAAAGGTATTACTTTGCATCGTCTACTGATGCTGCCAGTGGAGCATGACAACAAATTACAATACCACAAGTTATCTGGAGATGCTTGTTGTGAAGTTTCAAGAGTCTTGAGGAAAATGAAACTTCTTATCATTGACGAAGTAAGCATGGTTTCCAAAGTCATGCTTGCCTTTGTGCATTTTAGAATGCAAGAAGTTCTTAAAACAGAGTATGATGTGTTATTTGGTGGCAAACACATCATTGTTTTCGGAGATCTTCTGCAGCTGACACCAGTGAAAGGACAACCTGTGTTCAAAATGCTCACGCATGAAGATACCAGGAAGTGCCTAGGGAGCATTGGCAACGTCAATTAATGGTTAAACTTCAATTATGCTGAACTGCATGAAAATATGCGTCAGGCGAAGGATGAAGTTTACAAGAATATTCTACAAGATGTTAGAATTGGAAAAGTGACCGAGCATGGGAAACAAGCTTTACATGCACGATTACTGTCAAATTTATATCCAGAACAAGACGTTGTGCCTGAGAATATTTTTCAGAAAATTACTGAGAAGAAATCTGGAATATGTTTGATGCCAACTCTTGTAGAATGTGCCATCTTCAACAACAAAATGTTGTATTTAGAAAACCAAGAGATTGTGAAACTGGAAGCTATTGACAGAGTAGAGCATATGGGATCAACAATTATTTTGTCTGAGAATTTGAAAACAAAATTGGATTCATTAGAGAAGACTATATCTAAAACTGCAGGTTTTGAAAAGACTCTGAATGTGTGCTTAAATTGCCGTATAATTTTAAGAAGGAATTTACATGTTGAAAGAGGTCTGGTAAATGGATCAATGGGTAATGTTGTTGATTTTGTGAAATACAGAAATAGAGATGGAATTGAATTTTTAAAAATTAAATTTGATGGCATTGAGGAAGTACAGCTAATTGGTCGTTGTTCTGCTAGATTTTTGCTTGTAAAAGACTTATATGTTCGCCGTAAGCAGTTTCCTGTTTGCTTGGCATATGCGGTGACAATCCATAAATCACAAGGTTTAAGTGTAGACAGTGCACTGGTGAATATTGGCAGTTCTGTGTTCAAGGAGGGTATGGCATATGTGGCATTGTCACGAGTTAGAACTTTATCGGGATTGTACTTGATTGAGTGTGATGTCACAAACATTTGTGCGGATCTAGATTGTGTTAAGGAATACAATAGGTTAAGAAGAGAGTATGCGCCACATTTGCCTCAATATCCTTTGTTTGAGAAACGTGTGGTAGGCCGGAAACGAAGAAATGTGACCAATACTAGGGAGGTTGTACCAAAAAGACGAAAAGTTGATGAACCTGAAATTATAAGCAGAAAGAAAAAGGATTCTGTTGAAGATGTTGTTGGTTTTCAATTTGAAAACAGTTCTGGTGTCAACTGCTATGCTAATGTAGTGGTTAATGTTTTGTTTTCTCTACAAAATGTAAAAGAAGAGATTGTGGTCAATTCGGATCACAGATTTTGCAGTTTGTTAAATTCTGTGTTAGAGAAATGTAGCACTGATAGAACAAAAATAGAAAGTGTGTCTGAAATTCGAAATCTGTTAGACAGATGTTCAGGTCAAACACAATTCTCTCAAAATATTCAGCAAGATTGTCAGGAGTTTTTAATGTATATGCTTGATGTATTGCATGCTGAAGGTGTAGATGTAGATCACCTGTTTGGGCTTTCTTATCAATGGCAGCATGACTGCGAGAACTGTAGGGTATCAAGTACTACTAGTGTAGACTCAGAAAGATTTATATATTTAACTTTGCCAGACAGTAAATCAGTGTCCTTTAATAAGCTAGTAAAAGCAGCTGATCACAACATGGAGTGTAGCCAATGTAAATCTGAAATGATGTCAACATTATTTATACGAACATATGGCCAGTATGTCATTTTAATGTTCCAACGATGTAGGGCTGATGGAACAAAATTGACAACTTTAATTAAAAAATTTGTAGCTTCGCAGTTGTCAATATCAGGAAGGACTTTTGTAACTGCAGCAATTATATATCATGACGGTCCTTCAATAACATCAGGACATTACACAGCTTATTTAAAGTCTAGAAACGGCTGGTCATTCTGCAACGATTCTGTTTTAACTTTAAAAAAAAAATTGCCGTATGACCTTAAAAATTCTTACCTGGTGTTTTTAAAACTAAAATTTTAGGGAAAGAATCTCGGGATGTGCTCTGAGGAATTTCAAGAGGTTCTAATGGCTCCTACACGATTTGGCCTTGAGGATAAGTGTAGTACAGAGACAATAGTTCCTGGAAAAAAAGAAGATTTTCTTACAGAAAGTGGTGGGCACAGATTAGTTGAAGGGCAACAGAGTATTTCCCAAAGCAAACGGTCTTCTTACCATAACACTTGACGTCATGGAAAAATAACTGCACTTTGAATGAGTTCAGAAAAACTGTTTCTTTTTATAAGCTAATTCAAGCAGCCAATCAAAACATGGAGTAGAGGGAATGTAAGTCTGCAATGCTGTCTAGATTATTGGTCCAAACTTTTGATTATAATGTCATTTTAAAAATCCAATTATATAAACCTGATGAAAGTAATTACAAATGTTGTGGCTACACAGTCGTTGATTTTAGGAAGAAGATTTGTAACTGCAGCTATTATATTGCATGATGGTTATTTGACAAGATCCGCTTATTACACAGGTTATTGAAAATGTAAAAAAATTTGCTGTTTCGGAAATTATTGCCATTTGACTACGATACAATGTTGCCTTTTTACTAAAAAATATTCTTACTTTCTGTTTTCAGAAAAGAGAATTTAGGGTAGGTAACTGGCGTATAATGATTCTAGGGGTTGATATAATTTTATCTACTGTTTTATATTGCTTTGTGATTAAAAGTGATGTAGAGAATTAAATAATTGTAGTAGTCATAGAGGTAGTGTAAGTCTGCTTCATAGTAAGCAGTATCAGTGTCATAGGAAATGTAGAACATGAGTGAGCAAAAAGGGTAAGATATTACTAGTCTAGGATTGTGAAAGTGATCTTGAACGTTTTCTTTCTGAAAGTTGCGGAAATACAAAATGACAGGATTTGCTTACAAGAATTCCAAGAGTTATAAATGGCTCTTACACGATTTGGCCTTGAGGAAAAGTGTGGTAGAGAGCGAGAAGTCATTTATTGTATGTAACATATTTTTCAAAACGATGGAGCTTTTCTTTCAGAAAGTGGCGGGCTGAAAATAATAACAGCACAACAGAGTGTAAGCTGTTCATAGGATATCCTTCGACGTCATGGAAAGTAAGTTACTTTTGAGGAGTTTTGATTTCTGATTGGCTATGTTATATGGGTTTTTTAAACACAATCATTTTGATTGTGGTTTTTTTTCCCCGCTGTTATATGATGAATACCTTCAAGTCACTGTTTTTAGTGAAATTTGATACATTCTGAGAACAGCAAAAATAAACCATTTAACATGTATAGTTAATTCTGTACTGTTTGTATTTATGATGTACATTTAGAACTGTGTAGGAGGCATGGAGAAGGTGAGGCTTCTGTAAGTGTCAAAGTTGTTGCATTCAGTGCGTACTCTTTCATATGCTGGACTACATCTGCATAATGAGATACCTAACCAAAGGAAACACAAGTGATGTGATTGTGAAATGAGCAAAAGAAATTGCATATTTTTCAAATACATTACCTGTGTTTCGTAACATTACGAATCAAATTGTGCAGATGAAGTTTAGGCCTCTCCAGGGAAACAGAGGAAGTCTGAACTTTATTGGTTGCCCTGCACATGTATTATCTCCTCTGAACTCTTCAACAAGGCTAAATTTGATCTGCAACCCTGAGTAGGCCTCACCTGAAACAAACGTTTGGATAGGACACACCTTATTGCCATCCTGAAACAATCATTTAAAATGTTAGGAACAGTTTTATGATGATTGTGCACCTCTTTTGCGCTGCGATTGCGTCACTTTTGTGAGACAACAGCAGTGCAAAAGATGCACCATGTTCCAAGATAGGCCTCAGTTCATCTGCATCAAGATACTGTTAGTTTAAAATGTATATCTTTAGGACTGTGTAGGGGGCCTGGAGAAGCAGAAGCTTCTGTAAGTGTCAAAGTTGTTGAAAAACTGTTTGTCCTTCAATCTTTTCCCTTGTCTTTTCAAATTTTTAAATACATGTTTTAATATTTTTCAAATGTTTGTTCTCTCTTTCACAGATTGAAAGTATAAAAATAACAAGTGACTAAGTTAACGACAATTATAAGGTAAATGTTTTGTACTCTTTTCGTTACATTTCTATCACATTTAACTACTATTAGTTCCACTGCTTCATTTCTTTAACCCTAACTTTCCTGCCTTTGCTACTTCCCTCATTCCTTTCTCTATTACTTACTTACTTACTCTACTCCTTCCACTCCTTTTCTCAGTCCCTCTCCTCATAGTTCCTCACTCTTGTTCACTCACTCCGTCTCTATTACTCTTAGTCTCTCTGACTGATCACTCTTTCACTACTTGTTCATTATGCTTTCTCTGTGTAGTTGAAGCACACTAAGGGGCATATTATGAACACAGCCAATAAAATTATTGCTGCTTTTATCGGCAGAAAACTGCTGCAAAAACGGCTGTAGCGGCAGTTTTCTGCTGCAAAAGCGGCTTTAGCGACACATTTCTGCCAATAAAAGCTGCGAAACTTTTATTGCCTATGTTGATAATATGCCCCTATGTTATTTACATTTTTTGCTGTTTCAATTATTCCTTTTCTGTTACTTCTTCTTTTCTGCTTTCTGTTTTTTCTCTCTGTTATTCCACATGTTTTAATCTTATTTTGAACATTCACTCACATTCTCTAAGAAACTCTTCTTTGTTATTCTTCTACTCTCCTTTTTTTCTTTCACTTCCTTATCTATTTTCTTTTTCACAATTATACCCTCTTCCATCTTTTCTTCGGTAAATAAATCTATTAAACAGTATCTCTGGTTTAGTCCCTATAGCTGTCTTTGTTTTAACATTACTCTCTGTTTACTTCCCTTATACTTACTCTTCTTTTTTTTTTTTTTTTTTTTGGTTCGCTCCCGGTTCGCGTACCGGCGAGCGAACCGGGAAGCGAACCAAAAGAAATAGAGCTTGCCAGAGTGCTAAACATTCTAGCAATTTTTTTATAAAGGGGAGGTAGTTCTGAAAAGAACTTTTTTTTATGTTTTTGTTGTTTTATATATATTTTTTTATTTTTCTGAACATTTTTTTTTTGTATTTTTTGAACAGTTTTATGTTTTTTTTGGTTTTTTGGGGGGGGAAACAACAAAAAACAGGCATTGGAAAGGGCTCAACAGGAGCAAAACATTTTTTTTACTTTTTGGGGCGTTTAGAGCACTTGTGGTTTTCAAATGCTCTGTTTATTAAGTTAATGTTCATATTGGCACATGAGAGCAATGTACCACAATATAAACAGGTAATCTTCATATGGACAAAGTTGTCCTGAATGTTTGGCACGGTTTCCCGTGCCTCTGGCCCCGACAGAGATACCTGTGACGATGTCCTGGCCACAGGAGTTGGTGGATTGTCCTGAAGGTCACGCATCTCTGCCCGGCTGTAGTTTAGTGGATGCCACCTCAGCATGTGACGGTGCATAGTATAGTTGCCGTAACTATACTTCTTTTCTGTGCCTCTAGATAAGTCCTCTTTACATATCAGGCACGTCACATATCGAGCATTAACTTTTTTCTGTCCTTCAGGAAATGAAAAAAACTGCCAAATGAAACTAGTTTTATGATGAGATACCCGGGGCTCCTCTTGTAAAAACGGTGTTTCCTGTATCTCCTGTTCCTTTTCTTCATCCTCTTCCTCCTCTGTGTTGGTAATGAACTGTGGAGGTGGTCCTCTCTTCCTATGAGGAGGTGGTGGTGGTGGTGGGGGTGCACCAGCTGAAGCTACTAATGAAGCCATTGCTCAGTGATCACAAAGGGTCTTCCTCTCACAAAGATGAAAGTCAGAGTAAAGAAAGAAGGAGGGGTTTTCATCATTTTGGAAAAAAAATAGGTCTAAACCAATGAAAAGTGTTATTTTTAGGTCACATGACCTAGCCTTACATCATTAGGAAACCAAAAGTGAAATGAACCAATGAAAAGTTTTATTAACAAGTCACATGACCTGTTACGCTTAAGTTACGCGCTGCGGAACGCGCCCCGGATCGCTTCCGGGGAGCTGCGCTTCGCGCCTCGGTTCGCGCTCCGGAGCACTTCCGGGTGCGCTAACGCGGCGCGTCATAAGACGCATTACGCGGCAACGGGATACGTCGCGCTTTCGCCACGCGCCCCGGATCGCTTCCGGGGAGCTGCGCTCCGCGCCGCGGTTCGCGTACCAGAGCACTTCCGGGTGCGCTAACGCGGCGCATCATAAGACGCATTACGCGACAACGCGATACGTCGCGCTTCCGCGACGCGTCACGATGTTGATTTCTAACGCGGCAGTTGCGCAAACGGAACGTTTACTGGTTCTCGGACCGGGTCGCGGCACCACATTGAGCTAACGGGAAGCTTCCCGGTTCGCGAACCAGGAGCGAACAAAAAAAAATAATAATAAAAAAAATTATTAATAAACATATAAAATATATTTTTTGATTTAAAGAAGAATACATTTTACAGCTATAGATATTAGCTTTTAAAAAACCAATGAAATTCACTGAAAAAACCATAGGTTATAGACCATATATAGTTAGGAATTAGCATTTACAAAACCTTGAAAATTCAGTGAAAAAACCATAGGTTATAGACCATATATAGTTAGGAATTAGCATTTAAGAAACCTTTTTTTTACTCACACAAAACCATTGAAATTCCATATATAGTTAGTTGCACTAACTATATATCGCGCACCCGCAATCCACTGCTGATGATGTCACATATTACATCATTCATGACATGGTCAGTGACATCACTGATGACATCACTGATGACATCTCAAATGACATCATCCATTGACTGTGTGTTTCTGTAAAGTTTAAATATGTTTTACATATTGAAAAATGAGTAGATGTAGAAGTGCCTAAATAAAAGATTTAGTAGGTGCGTGACTGACTTTATGAATGAGTAAGTGATTAAATGTGTCTCACTGAGTGCATGGGTTAGTGACTAAACTGTCTTAATTTGTACATCATTATGTCTGTTGTTCTGTAAAGTGCTGCATGTGTTGATCAGTAGCTATATGAGTAACTATATGGGTTATTGATTGATTGTCCAAGTATTTGTATGGGAGACTGAGTGTGTGTGTGGCTGGCTGGGAGATGTCTGACTCTGTGCAGATCAATGTGTTCTTGTATCAATGATTGTATAAGAGAGTAAGTATGTGTTAGTATATGTTTGAAAATGTAAGGTACTCTATGTTTAACTGTATAGATTAGAAAATGGAAGTGTCATTGATTCTTTACAGGACTGACTAGGTGTGTGAGTAACTCCATGGATGAGTGGCAGAGTGTGAGTGTCTGTATAGGTGTATGAGTGCATATGATAGTGTTGTAAAGATGAGTGATTGTATGTATGAATGATTGTATGGGTGAATGAGTGAATGTGTGTGTAGACGTAGGAATCACTGAGTGCGTATGTAGTAACTAGTATTGGTGTGTCAATGGTTTAAAAAATTATATTCTGTATTTAACACTGGGTGTAACAGAGGTTATATTAAAGTGTGAGGAGATGCATTGTATTGTCATATGAATGATATCATCAGTGATGTGACCATTGATGTCAAATGAGATGTCATCAGTGATGTCATTTGAGATGTCATCAGTGATGTCATCAGGGATGTCATTTGAGATGTTATCAGTGATGTCATTTGAGATGTCATCAGTGATGTCATCAGTGATGTCATTTGAGATGTCATCAGTGATGTCACTGACCATGTCATGAATGATGTAATATGTGACATCATCAGCAGTGGATTGCGGGTGCGCGATATATAGTTAGTGCAACTAACTATATATGGAATTTCAATGGTTTTGTGTGAGTAAAAAAAAGGTTTCTTAAATGCTAATTCCTAACTATATATGGTCTATAACCTATGTTTTTTTCAGTGAATATATATATATATATATATATATATATATATATTAGGGCTGGGCATAGTTTGCGAAGTAGCGCTACGCGTAGGTAAGCGAAGTGAACTTCGTACTACCCGAGCTACACGTAGCACTACGCGAACTGTGTAGTACCCTGTTCGCACTGTGCAAGATGCCGTTTTCAATGATTGCACAGTGCGGACAAGAATTCGGCACTGCGCAATCATTGAAAACGGCATCTTGTAAAGTGCGAGCTGTCGTTTTCTGCCGCTTGAGTAGATTTTTACTCGAGTGGCAGCTTTCTCAACGCGGACTGGTAGTTTCTCATCGTGAGCGGTCGCGAGTATACGCGAACACTGAGAAACCTGACCTCCCCGCGTTGACAATCTTGCCGGGAGGTTTATTTTCCACGCTCACGATCGGCAACTTGAAGTTGCTGATCGGGAACGAGGAAAAAGTCTCGTCGGGATGTCATTTTACTTGCTCGCTGTCGCCAACTTGACGTTGAGGAAGGCGAGCAAGCAAAAAATTACCACTGCACTACGCTACGCTATGCGTGTTTCCACTGTAATACGTTCAGTTTGCGTAGTGCGAAGTAGCGCAAACTACACAAGCGTAGCGTAGTGCTTTGCCCAGGGTTAATATATATATTAGGCTGTTGCCTAAAGTCTTGGTAGAAAATGGTAATATTTCTTTGGGTTGTATTGTTATGATTTTAGTTACATGATTTATTAAGCAAAATGGTCAATATTTTGGTGAAGTAATATATTTATTTTTAGTTTAAACATGTGTAGAAAATGCTTTTGATTTATTTTAAAATATGTTGTTCATAAAATATTATTCATGAATACTTATTAGTGATAATTTAATTCTTTTGGTGATGTTGTTGTAGTCGATATTGTGTGAATTGATATTTCTGACATATCAAAGGTTTATTTAATGGTAACAATATTTTTGTTACCAATATTTGTGTTTTTGATATAAGCAAAAAACAATATTTTTAACAACGATATTTGTGGTTTTACTAGTTAAGAATAGGAAGTCAATATTTTTGTTATTGATATAGACTATCCAGTTTTTGGTTTTCGATATTGCATACATCGATACGTTAGTGATCCTGCAGTGTGTCTATGTGAAAGAATCATGACTCACTTCATGCATTCTGTGCCAGCATTATCATTATGTACAAAAGAAGTAGAATATTAACTATGACAATTAAGAAATGTGTATTATGAACACATTTTTGTGCTTAGTCATGAGTAAGCCAGTATGGCAGCAGTGATTTATGACTGCAACATTTTTAAGCTTGGCCCAGAGACAGGGTTAGTTGCTTTGTTAGCTGCATGTAGACAGACAAATTCATAAATAAAACATACATACAAGTATACCTTTAGATCAGTCCTCTTCATCCATTGGTCTGAAAACTGCAACTCACATTTTGTTCCCGCTTATTACATAATAGACCATGGACATAGTCCACATCTGTCATATTTTGGCTTTTTTATAGAGCACAAATTTGGCCCAAGGGCATTAGAACACTACACTTGAGCACCAGCTTGCATTACATAAGGTTGGATTCAGCTTTCTAGCACGGGTATGAGATTTAGCCAGAATCACAGGATGTTGAGCTGACAAAAGGACTTGAACCGTGTCCCCAATTCCAGAGTTCGCATAAGTGGCTGTTCTACCACATCTCCTCCGCTCCTCCCATGGTTCCCTCACACTGTGAGTGATGCCATTTTGCATGTTGCAATATGTACATCCTGTCTAAAAAGAAGTGCACTTCACTGCCATAGCTGGTTGGCCAATGCTTACGTTGTCAAAGCTTTTTTCTTTCCTTTCCTTATCCTTTTTCTAATGTTGCAGGTATCCTTATGTTTAAATTATGGCTTCAGGTTACAGTAATCCAAAAAAACAATGATACCTATCCTTCATGCCAATAAGTATCGTATTTTCTTGTGATTTATAGTAAAACCAAAAAGGGGTTTCTATACATGTTCCAAAAACCAGCACATGCACTATTTTAAAAAGTTTAGGTTATCGTTTTTTAACATTAAAATATTTATTGAAAGCTAATGGCTGCCATGTTCATTGTTGGGGCATATGCTTGAAATACAAAATAAAAATAAATGTAACCATCATAAAAACTTGTCTAGCTCAGTTGGCTGGCTTTGTCAAAGCTTTTTAAAAAGTCCATGAGTGTCTAATGAGAATTGGACACAATGGATCAAGAGATCTTAAATCCCCCAGCAGCATTAGATGTTCCAGATCATAGTTTTGAAAGAAAATAAGTTATGTTGTTCAATTATTTGAGTGTAAAAAGTCTTTTGACCACTTCAGTATATAGAGAAAGATGAGAATGAGGAAAGCTGGGAGTTATACTGAGAGACACAAAAGTACACTGAAAAGTGTTTTGATACTGCAAAGAGTATGAGAATAAATAGACACAATTTTACTATAGGTACCAGACTGTGGTGGAGAGCGTGGATGAATACGTAGCCAGTCTGAAGATGTTGGTAGCTACAGGTGCTTCCAAAGAAACTAAAGAGATGTTACTGAATCAGACAGTGGTGCAGGTTGCTATTACAAAAGAACAAGAGGCTGTATTAAGCTAGAGGAGTTCCAGTTTAAAAATAAGCATTGGGAAAACCAATAGGTCTCAGCTCATGATAGGCGAAATATTGGCTTTGTCAATGCTTTTTTGCAGAGCCCATACAAATGCATGCTTGAAGATGCATGGCTGCCATGCATTGTGATGCATTGCATACACATTTGTATTTCGTGACACGTGCATTGTGACACCTGCCTGTGCTGCTAATCTTGAGAGATGTGGGAGGGCTTCGGTTGGCATGTAACTGCTACTCTGTGAGTGGTGTGAGAGTGCTGTCTGAAGTGAGTGACTGAAAGGGATGTGAGAGGACTCAAGGTTGTGTATGAGTGCTACAGTGTGAGGTTCATGAGATGTGTGAGTGCTGTCATCAGTTTGTGACTGCTGTGGCTCGTGGAGGTCTGTTGGTTGTGTGAGATGGCGGGTTGAGAGTGCTGTCAGTAGTGTGTGACTGGGTGTAAGAATGTTTGCAGTGTTTGATTCTGAGTCTGTGAAGAGTGTGAGAGTGCTTTGGCAGTGTGTGAATGTTACTCAGACTAGTGCAAGAGTGTTATTAGTATTGTTGACTGCTACACTGTGAGGGTATGGGAGTGCTGTGGGTAGGGTATGACTGCTAGCCTTTGAGGGGGTTGAAAGTGCTTCCAGTACTGTGTTCGTGTTAGTGTGTGAGTGGTGTGAGAGTACTACCAGTACTGTGAGAAAAGCCGGACTGTAAGAGGAATGAAAGTGCAGTTAACAACCCATCCATCTTTCCTGCATAGCCACAAGATTTACTGAAAAACGTACAATAACCAGAAGTTGTGATACTTTTACAGGTTACAATTGATGTGAACCTATTGTCCATAAAGAATTTCTGGTTCAAGGACAAAAATAAAACAGCAAGTAGCTGAATAGTAAACAATTTAGTACGGCAGTATACACAATAAGAAGTGCTGCTATAAAAAATACTGTTTTATTGTCTGTAAAGATCTCACGTCCCGGGAAATGCAGGGAAACTGAGCCCGGCGTTCAACTATGAGGTGTGAAACTGGATAATCATCGCTTAATCTTCTAACATTCATTGACAGGTAAAACAAGCACGTAAAAACCAGCAGAGATACAATACACAATAAAGAAACACTTCAACTGAAATTAGTCACATGCAAGGGATGAAACGGCACTTTAGAGCCGTGTTTAATTTCTTACAAAAGATATGGGGGCAGATGTACAAGGCCCTTGCGCCACTTTTGCGTCATTTTTAACATGGGAAAAGTGACGCAAAAGTGGCGCTAGGGGATTGTAAATCTGCCCCATGATCTTAGTAGGCAACAGCCACTTTCACATACGTTGCCAGTGAAGTTTTATACAAAGTATAAAAGGCAGATATTGCTTTGTGCTCATGTTTGTGAACTGCTCACGAAAACCCTGAATGTAATGTTTTCAGGCATTTCGTAAGTACCTACAAGCTGCTCCCTCCTTTCCACTTGTGCCTGGCTGCGTCTGAGATCGACTGACAGGCAAGTCAGGCCCACTCCTGTAAAACGACATACTCTTGACGTTTGACTAAAGCATCCAGAAGTGAGCATTTAACTCACTGAGCCACCCTCCTTGCAGTCTTCCTAAATCCTATTTCTCCTACAGGCTGTCTGCCCAGTCCCAATGATGGCATGCCCAGCACAAATTACTCAC
Organism: Lissotriton helveticus; assembly: GCF_964261635.1. Taxonomy (NCBI): domain Eukaryota; kingdom Metazoa; phylum Chordata; class Amphibia; order Caudata; family Salamandridae; genus Lissotriton; species Lissotriton helveticus. Next base: position 326,247,783 of record NC_136073.1, read on the forward strand.
TGTTTGAGCAACGCCAGTGGCAGTAATACAGCCCCACTGACTGCTCAGGCCCGATCACTACCTGTGCAGTCACATTATATGTATAGTCTTCTTTGCCAAATAGCCATGAAAGAAGTCACTGAACACCTGCACTATGATTTAATTTGAAATAGTAAACTATTGTTTAACCAAATCCACTGATTGTAAGCCAGCCAGTCTCTTTTGTGGCTCCTTGAAAATCATGATGGTAGGAAGAGACATTTGTATTGCCCACAAATTATCCCTGTATTTTTATTTCAAAATAGCTCAGAGACAGAATCATTCAGCTGTAATCTCTAGACACCCTCTATGCAGGGCTTTAAGCCCTCCATGGCAGAGATCCAGCAGAAACAATAAAAAGGGTAATTAAAAGCTCAGCCTTTAGTAAAAAATACTAAACGTTGTACACCGTAAATTAAATATAAATACATTGAAGCAAAAGAGGGAATCTTCCTTGTAGGGTGGATTAACTTAAATGCTTCTAGGGGCAACACCACCAGCCATGAAATGTCGCAGGCTTAAAGGACAGTGCGTACAACCTATGGCAAACCTTGAAAAGTACTTTGAAGCCAATTGCTGAAGCGGGCCTATCTGAAGCTCACACTCTCTCTTACTACATCTATTGTCCTTTCTATAACTATTCTCCTAGATAACTAAACAGATAGCAGACCTCCCAGGCAGGACAGCCTCACTGACACAAAACTTAAGGAAAAAAGTCCCCTTATGAATGCAGTGTAAAGGATACAACTCGCCTAATTAGAACTACGTGAGACAAAATTGCTACTGGGAAGGACAAACTAAAAAAAAGGGACAAAAAGCCATCCAATCAGAAGGGAAATGAAATTAACAACAAAGCCATTCAATCATTAGAAAGGAATTGACCGATAGTCCACTTTATGTAGATGTAATGAATGGAAGCAATAGAACTGGCTAAAAGGCAGCTAAAGATGTCTGTAGCTGAGACCTTAATATGATGGATGTCATTAAAAAAAGAGAGTTATGCTAAGGGAATTAGCTCCTATAAAATCGTCTGAAAGTCATAATAAGTGAATTGTATCCATAGAAACAAAGACAACTCAAAAATAAAGAGAAGTGCTACTTCCAAAGGACAGGCATAATACCTTCAAAATAAATGTATGTTAACACTGTGAGTCAGCCAATCACGCTGAGTGCATGATGCAGAGTACCAAAAGAGGCCACACACTAGAAGACAGTGACAGAAGCCTGGAAACTGAAGACCAAATGGAAGAGTTAGTATGCATGATGACCATGCATTTGAAGGTTGAGGTAAATGACAAAACAGTATGTGCGTAGGGATTGAAGGTGTAATGTTCACATTTTTGGTCAAGACAAGGTCAAGACTCAGCGAAATTGCAAAAGATTTATATTCCAGTCTGTTGAGCTGCATCACTCGGTAAACTGATGGGGACATTAATTAAAACTAGCTTTTCCTGTGCTACCAAGCAGTTTGAAGTTTGGATGGCAAGAACTGAGGTAATTCGGGGTGGTCAAGGGTGTGAATAATTTGGGAAGGAAAGAATAAAATAAACCAAGCATGAAGCCAGTTCCATGTACCAAGCAAAGCCGCAACTAAACTCACACCAATACTTCATGAGCCTACCATGTACTCAGGAAAGAATTAGTGATGATGAAATGTCTCCAATCCAAAGGTAAGATGAAAACGGCGGGTGTTGGTGGGAGATCTTGTTCAGAGCTGCCACATGTAGCTTTCGGAGATCTGACTGACAAAAACTTACAAAGGCCCGATGCTCCCTCAGCTTTGGCAATTTCACTGCACTTTAAAGCATATCAACTTGCGGTATGCCTTAACATTTTTCCGAACCATTCTTTCATATTAGTATTTAAAATGTAGGAAGAAGAAGAAGTTGTGGAAAAAATAATGTTGACCAGGTCGTGGGCCTGTGACTAATTTCACCTGTTACTCTGCTTGGCATATCCCACGCTGACGTTGTCATTTCACACCAAAAATAATCAATCATGATGTGTAGTGTAGGAACGAAAATTAAACATAATATTCCTGCCCTTGTATGACATCTTTGATGAGCTCATGTGTTTCTGGCTGAAACAATCAGGAGCTACCCCGAAAAGACATCTCCCTTTAAAAAATCCACATAATTGTGATGGATTCAAAACGGGTCGTTATAATGTAACAACTTTAATCCTGCTGCTGTAGGGCTGTAGCAGAAGTGATTCAGACATGCCTCCTTCTTCTTAGTTACTTTAATGTAAGTCGACTAACAAGGGAACAGAATTAGTGCATTAACTTGCATTTGCATTTCACAGCTTCACGCTATGCATGCATGAATGTTGTCAAGTCATGCCTTCCAAATGGAATAACTAATTATTTTTCGCGTGATATTCTCTCGGTTTTTGGGAATTCGATAATTATATGTTTTTATTATAAATCTGTTATTATAATTAACCCCATTGATATTTAGCATATTAGAAACAACGGTCATTTCGGGATACCATGACATCTTTAGATTTGCACTTAGCTGAAAGACACATGAAGTTAGAAAAGGATCTAGCTATCTATCTATATATCTGTCTATCTATCTATCTATCTATCTATCTATATATCTATCGATCTATCTATCTATCTATCTATCTATCTATCTATCTATCTATCTATCTATCTATCTATCTATCTATCTATCTATCTATCTATCTTTCTATCTATCTATCTATCTATCTATCTATCTGTCTGTCTGTCTGTCTGTCTATACCTATAGCCCTTGGTGAAAGTCATGTCATTTCCTTAGTGGAAATTATTCGAATTGCTCAAATAACGCAAAATTACTCATACTTACTTCAAATGCAGGCTTATTAATTTTGCACTTTTTTGGGCAAAATATGTCCTTTTGCCCAGTTTTTTTCAAGAAGATAATAGTGCTTGTATTTTCAGGCATTTCGCAAAATGCCGGCAATTATGCGTGATTTCGTCATCAATAATGAAATTTCATCCATCTGTCCATCCATCCATTTCTGATCTTTTTTGATTATCTTCAACAGTGGAAATAGTCTCATTGAGATGAGTGTTGACTGGATCTGTCAATAAAGTGACCAATTGCTTTTAAATTTGTGGCTTCCCTGTCTATTTGTTGTGTAAACTAGTAATTAATATTGATTAAACCACAATGAGCACTAATATTGGCAAAGTCAATGGGTCTGGTGTTCGTCACCAGACATTACATTTTGTCAATGCTTGCGTTGTTTTATCATGTGGTTTTTTTTTTTACAAAACTTTGTGGGTGTCCTCCTTGTGAAAGAGTATAATGTTGTCACTTACAGTGAAGACAAGCCAGTGACGGAAGTGGGCTTAACAACTGCCACATGCTGTATGCTGCTGTGGGCAGGACAAAATATGATTGACATAGTATCAGACCAATGGAGGAAGATGGCTGGCAGAAAGCCCCTATGAGCATATTATTAATTTCATTTTAGTAAAATCCAAAGGTTTGCCTATCACCAGACCTGAATATGATAAAAAGGGGCCTTAACTAGGCCTGGGCGGTGTTGGCAGAGTTCCACAAGCAGCGGAGTTTGTTTAGTCATGCCATTGATGTTGATTTTCAGCGTCGGGTGTTTGCCCCACGTGGTAAAATCAGCTGGAATGGCACCATGCACAGTGCAAGACGGTGCTGCTTCTTTTATTAGATCTTGAGAAGATTTTCTACCCAGCAGCAGCTTTCTCAACGCGAACGGATGGTTTCTCAACACATGTGGTTGAGACCATCTTCGACCGACCGTGTTGAGAAATCTGAGCGCCCGCGTTGAGAAATCTCACCGGGAGGAGGATTTTCCTTGCTCACTCTCACCACCTCGAAGCTGGCGAGCTCAAGCGAGGAAAAAACTCCACTCCGCTGAGTGTTTCAGAACTCCGCATAGCACAGAGTGCGGAATATTCCTCAAACTCCTGGAATGGAGCGGAGTTCACTGCCCAGGCTAAGTCTTAATCAGCACTAGTGTCATAATACACTATAAAACCATGGATTTCATTTAGAGGTAGTCAGGGGTCGCAGCTGTGACCTCTCACTTGCTCCTTGCAACTCCTGGCACTTCGTTGCAACCCCTGGAGGGGGGCAAAACTTTCGCCTACGCTGAAGCCAGGGTTGACCAACGAAGTAAAAGGAGTAGCAGGAAGCAAACTAGACATCACAGCTGTGACCGCAGACTACCACCAAATGGCATCCATGTATAAAACATCTATGCGTAAACAGCAGATCTTATGTGTTTGGGTACCAATGATCCAGCAGCGAACAATTTTACCTCATGTCTGAAAAAAATGGAAGACAAACTGATTGCTGAGTTCCTGGCCAAGCTTTCAATGACTTTCTGGATGGATTTTACCCTTAAAATGTGATAACGCAAAGGAAACCATTTAATGTACCCAACGAAGTGCTTAATTTGTACAAAATTAGGGGCCGATTAGGATGGCGGACAGACTTACGTCCGTCCGCCACCCCAGAGGTGGAGGGACCGTCCGCAGGGGCAGCGGCTGTCCCTCCATGCAAATTAGGATGTGACCGCCACCCTGGCGGTCACATCCTGTATGTTTTTACATTGCGGCGGGTGCTGCTTGAAGCAGCACCCGCCGCAATGTTAAAACTGCATGTGTTACATTTACATGCACAAAGCGGCAGGCACCGCGCGGTGCCTGCCGCTTTGTGCATGTAAATGTTGGGGGGTACCATAGGTACCCCCCATGTGCACCCCCCACCCCCGACACCCTGGGGGCCCGCAACGGGCCCCCAAAAGCCAAAGACCACATGCTTTTCCACGGCGGAAAACCCGCCCTGGAAATGCATGTTTCCCCATGCATCCTAAAATGGCTGGCGGTGTCTGATAGACACCGCCACCATATTAGAGCTTTTCCGCCACGGTCTCGCGGCGGAAAAGCGGCGGACGGTCTTGCCTTCCGCAGATGACCCCCCCCGCCATCCTAATTCGACGGGGGTCATTTCTCTTACCGCAGCAGTTAATCCGCATCCTCTGGGCCAGCGGTGGCTTCCGCCGGCCCGGAGGATGCGGATTAACCGCAATCGTAATCGGCCCCTAAGTGCCAGGGCCCTTCTAAGTAAGCCACTGCAGATTGAACCAAACGTTGCCCCTGTCATGCTGCCAATGACAGTATCAACACAATCACTAGCCATCACACGCTTACAAGTGTTACAATTCCGACTACAGGCCACCCAGAGCGATAAAAGTGATATGAGCAGCAGACATTATTCATATTTAATGTATATTGAAGAAATAAACAACTGTTGTTGCACTCATCTCAGAATTAGACAGACAGCACCACTATGTGACGGCCTGTAATAGGTGCCAGTGTTGAGAATGAAGTGCCAGTGCCAAGCCCCGGAAACCACCGGCTCAAATTCAGCACTGGCCCAAATAGGATAAAAGTGGTAATGCTGCTCAACTATTCTGATTCCAGCTAAAAGACTACTGTGTATTAGTGTTTGTTTAATGGTTGTGTCCACTTGCCCAGGTTGTGCATATTATTGCATGATAGCACTGTCTAAAGTGCATACTCTTAATCCTAAACTTCTTGAGTTAGCCTATGAGCTGCAGACCGCACAGCTCAAGATCGTAGCTACCCCGAGTGCAGCAGGTACAGTGGCACCAGTGACCAGATCCCTGAGGTGGACATTGAAACCTGATGAATGCTATATTTTTCTAATCCCAACAGCATTCTATGTGGCCATTTTCCTTCCACCAGGGCCCGTGGTATTTTACTACGCTACTACACAGCACAGAAAGAATAAGGCGTGGTTGCCTCTCTACTTCCGAGCGAAGTGGTGTCAGTATTATTGGAGCAGAAAGGTTGCTCTGCTCACACTTACATGAATTGCAGCCTTGCTTTGGTCCACTTTTAAACAAACAAGACAACTACCCTGAATTGCAGATTAATGGCACAGCTCTTTGGGTAATCAGGATCCCTGATTACCCAAAGAGCTGTGCCATTAATCTGCAATAACGTGACCCGTAGTGCACTTCCCCAAAACAGTCAGCACTTCGCCAAAATACAAAACATTATATTAATAAACATTCAGGAAGATACAATCGACAGTGTATCTAATTTATTTACAAAATATCTTTGCATCAAGAGATACACATATTAAATTATTCGGAACAAATATGTTTTCCTGCACTCTAATCGAAACGAGGGAGTGTGTGGGTCAAAGTTCCTCTGATACACAATGTACCATGCTATCTGTTGTTTCATTTTTTATTTATTTTCTGTACTGTTGAAAAAGAAAACATTTATGATAATGGATCGCAACAACAGTGTCGACCCAGGCGCGAGTCCGGGACGCGCAGGCCTTCCTGCCCACGCGTCTCGTGCTGTTCTGACACGGTGCAGTCAACCTTGACTCCTGGGACCTGCTGCAGTGCTCGGTGCGCGCGAGCTGTTGCAATGCCCTTGCTTATCCAATCCGGCACGGCCGCTGTGTGTGTGCCAAGGCTGCCATCTGGGCCAAGTGGCACTATACTGTTACAGATTAGCGTTGGCTTACACTGAAGAACCGAGAAAAGCCTCTGAGTACAACAAAAGGTGTGATAACAAAGGCTACATGCAAGTAGAAACTGTATTTAACTGTCTGTGTCCATTTAACACAGGGGTTTATCTAATCCATGGGCCTATATTTAGCTTCCACTATTATGCAGGCAGAAACATGGCCTAAGATTGGATGAAATTGATTTTTAATTATCATCTATGCAAATTCTTCTCCTATTTTGTTAGTGGGCAAATGAGAAATCGACTGCCTTGTCAGAGGCTTTCTTGTTAAGTGGCATTTTTAAAGGAGGCCTATAGAAAAAAAATGATAACGCTCCAGGAGCCCAATACTGTGCAGTTTCTTAAAAAAATTTCTAAAATATGAACTTGCGAGTTATACTTCTATAAAATGTACACCACAATAATATGTTGTACATTTCATTAAAAAAATAAAAAACAACATTCAGCTGCATTCTGAAGATAACTTACATAATGTACAAATCCGAGAGAAACATGAAGTTGGAACAACAAAGACTCAAATTGTAAGGAAGAAACAACTAGAAATGATAAATTCAATATAAAATGCAGATATGAATCATTGCAGGTGAGTAAAGGATAGGGGATTCCAGAGGCTAGGTGCAAGAAGAATGAGGGGCCAGGCTTTCAAACGAGCACGGCATGGTCTTGAAACAGGTAAAAGTGTTATGCGCTGTTGTGAGTGAGGTGGTAAATTGTGTTGCATTGTAGCTCGTGCCAATGGAATGGTGTGGCACAACTGGCATTTTAGGGAACATTGGTATGTCCTCAGTTTAGTAGATCCTCCCGTAGGCGTCTGGAAAATTGAAGAGGCCTTCCTCCATTAAACGCATCTTATACCTAATGCTCTCAAAGGGCAGCTTCATGTTAGTGAAGAGAGACTATGCAGTTTCTTCTGTATCTCACTTTGTTAATTGATACTAGAGTGCAAGAAGTGCAGTCATAGGAAGGCAAATGTGATCTAGCAGAAAATCACATGCAAGATCACACACAAAAATGACATGCAAAGCCAAATACTGTGGTATAGCTGTGAAAATGCCATCCATACAAGAAAAGAGTGGAATAAAAGAAAAAAAACAACACTAAAGAAGCCAAATGCAAATAAAGACAGCGACTACGACAGGAATGTTTAAACTCCAAATGCACGCCAGTGGTCCTCCAGCCTTTTAGCTCTCAGGAGATGTGACAATGTGTAGAGGTTCCATACCAAGAGTAATTGGGACCCTGATGCAAGAACCTGCAGAGAAACTGACTTCAGTCCTCTAGCGACCTTGCAGTCTTGTCACTCCATGCACTATACAGATGTAGAAGGTCCCAAACCTCAAGCACAGAGTATCCATGCTTCCATGTCAAGGTTTCAGCCAGGGTGAAATTGTTTATTCTCTTGTGATGGCTATGTCACCTCATGGACGAATAACAAACAACATTTGCTTTATGCATATACAGGCCTTCTACTAAATGTTAAAGGTGTTGTGATATTATACTAACAAAGTGGAATTGTCAGCAATGTAGTTTCAGAGAAACTAGCTCGGTGCATTGGGATAGGGCTACGGACCTTCCCGCTGGCGCGTAGCTGAAGTGATGCTCCTCCCCCTCAAGGCGATGGTGAATCTGCGGTCAGGTGTGGAGAGTGCTGAGGTTGGGTGCTGCAGTTAGATCTCCTCTTCGCTTTTGGCTGTGCTCGATGGCATTTTTCGAGTGCCGTTCACCATCCGCTCACCATCCGCTTTAGGAGATGGACCTGGTAGGCTTTGGGGGAAACAGAGTCGCTTGCTGATTTTTCTTCACCTCTCTGGAGGCATCGGTACTGCTAAACCAGCATATCCCCTTTGTGTGTGCTGTCTGTAATGGCGGCTTGGCGTCCTTTCCGGTCCGGTGCTTAATCCGCCGACCTGTCGATCTCCTGCTGCGGTGTGGCGCGGCTTACAGAACAGAACAGAACACGAACAGTGGCTACTTAAAAGCTGGGAAAATGATGGGAAAACGCCAGGAAAAAACGCTGGGAGAGCTGGTGGCTAGTATAACTGACCCAGGAGGTGAGCGTTGGGAGAGCGGTGAGGCTTATTTAATTGAATGGAATAAGACTCAGTTAGTGACTGGTAGGACTGACTAGAGACTTGTTCTGATTGTATTGAGCTTGCTAAAAGCTGGGTGGTGAAAGATAGCGAGCTTATAGTGAACTTAAAATGCGTAAAAAAAAAATCTGGGAATATGCTGGAGGAGCTGGGAGGCTGCAAAAGAAGCTAATTCAAACAGTGGCAAGAGGAGAGCAGCAGGAGGAAGGCGGGAGCGGTGTCAGTGTCGGTAGCGAGAAAGTTGACTAGATACTTGTGTAGATTTTTCATTTGGCGACTAGAAGTTGGAGTATAGAGCTCAACCTATACAAGTTAAACAATAAAGAAACAGCTGAAGCTGGCTGCTGCAGCAGCTAAAGCGGATGCTGCGATTGCTGCAAAAAATAAAACACGTTTAGCAAAGCCGCGCTGAACCAGACTTCGGCCAAAGCAGGAAGCAAAATGCATCATGTTGAGTCCTCCTTCAGCTCCCAAAGCTCAGAAACCGATGAGCCCTCCTTAAAAGAGATAAGTTTGATGGAGGCTTCAGAAGCTGCGTCAAGGGATAAAAACGTGGTTACTCTGCCAGGGAGTATTGGCGCTTGGCAAAATCAGGACCGAGATTTCCCTCTCTTTGTTAAGAAGATGCTACTTCCCATTACATTGACTGGCAAACCTAGCCGAGATCCTTACGAGCAAAAAACTCTGGTGGCAACAGGAGACTCAACAACGGAAGCTGTATCAGTAGAGCCAGTACCTTCACCGGGGCAACTCTCCTTCTCGTCTCCAGGGACGCCTTTCCCAGGTGGACAGGCCCCACTGGTACAGGTACAGGTAGAAGAATTACAGTCTGCGCTGGGGTTCCTTGGTCCCACTTCAACCTACTGCTTTGACCGTGGCAATGGCTATCGCGTCTCCGCTTCCTCAGTCTCTGCCCTCTCTCCTCCTTACCAGTGTAAATGACTCTCTAACTCAAGCTAATGGCACCATCCTGACCCAGGCTCGGAGTCAGTCAGATAGGCAAGACCAGCATGCTCCGTTAAGTCAACAAATGCTCTCAGCTCTTTCAGCGACCAAATCCACTCTTGAAAGCAGTATTATTTTATTAGATCCTGTGACCGGTGCAGATAACAATGAGTTACAGCAAGGAACTAAAGAATCTGATTTTGTATTCCAGGATGAGAAGGCTGTTTCATACAGATGGATATAAAAACTATGCTAAACTTGATTCTTGAAGAAATCTAAGACATGAAGAAAACTCAACAGTTAGAAATTGTATCTATAGAGCAGCGTTTGGGAAAGGTAGATGAAGCAGTTGCTAGTCTTCCTGTCCGTGTTCATAAGGCTGAATCTAGGATTTCCTCCCTTGAAAATCAAATGAATGGTGTTCTTCAGCGAGTTGATTCAGTCTTTCGGGAAAAAGCAATTATGGAGTATAAGATTAAAGAACTTGAGATTTTTTCACGTCGCTCTAATCTTTGGACAGTTGGTGTTCCGGAACGGCTTGAAGGGGCTGATACACTCAAGTGGGCCATATCTTTTATGAAGAAGGCTGTGATAACTGAGTTTTCCGATGACTTAACATTAATTAGGGCTCATTGGGTTCCCGCTCATCTTTATACCAATGAGAGGTTCCCTCGCACTATACTTGTAAACTTTGCGGACTATCGCATAAAGGAAAAAGTTTTGTCAAAGGCAATCCAGCTGAGACAGTTTGAAACCGAAAATTGAGCTAAATGTAGAATTTTTTCTGACATTTCAGCGGTGCCTAGAAGACGCAAAGAGTTTGTCAATTTATTATACCTGTTTAAAGCTCAAGGGGCAAAAGCTTCTATTGCACAATAATCCAAACTCAAAGTTCTTGTGCAGGGAAAGTTTCATTTGTTCACTAGCATTGAAGAAGCACAGGAGTTGCTTAAGGCAATTTCAGTCGGAAAATAATTGGGTTTTTTTTGGTCTTCTGTCTTGTTATTCTATAATGCTATTTTGTCTCAACTAGATTAGCATTTAGAGTTGCTGTTTCTTTTAAAAAAATCCTTTTGAATATTTGAATAGTGGATTCTAGTACTTTGCATAGTCTTTTTATTGAGGATTCAGTTTGGCTTTTGTGGGGAAGGGGGAGGTCACTTTTTGGTGCAATATCAGGGCACCAGCACGATCACGGGGGGGGGGGAGTATGTGGATAGCGGATCTAGACGCATTTTCTGAGGGTGGGATGGCTTTTAGGGTTGAGGGAGGGTTAGTGTGTTTTGGGCTAACAGAAAAAATGAGCAGGTGCTATCAGGAAAGTGCTAAATGCTGTAGGAATCAACTAAGTATTGAACTTCAGCTTATATTGTTTCTTATAATGTTTCTAATTGTTTTCCTTGTCTATCTGTTAGAATAAGTTTATCCAGTAAATGTCAGATTTAATCTGTTCAGATGAATGGAATATTGCATAGATGTAAATACGGTGGATTGATTAGGTGGCTAGTTAGTCTAAAACTTCAAATTATTTTCTTTCAGGAAAAATCATCTGAAAACAAACCCCCCAAAATGTTATATTCCAGGAATGTTTTCGAGAGTTTTTTTTTCTTCTGCGGGTTTTGCAATGCTGGGGTTGCTATTTATTTCTCTCGGGAATTTGATTGGGTGTTTCTTCAGGAACAAAGGGATCCGCAGGGGAGGTGGATTTGGGTACAGGATTCGCTAAATGGACAGCTTCTGAATTTAGTTAGTTATTATGGTCCAATAACTGACAATGTATTTGCATTACATACACTCTACAAACTCCTGATCGGGATCTCGGGGCAAATTGTGTTTGGGGGCGATTTCAATTATATTCAGGATTTGAAAATGGATACTTCAAATAGAGGAAAAAACAACTGCAACCTAAAACTAAGAAGGTTCTTGAGGTTTTGGGAGAAGATCTTCAGCTAATTGATGCATGGCGTTTGCTTAATCAGACTGTTCGTCAATATACTTGCTCTTCACGCCAACATCAAAATGCATCCCAAATTGATTTTTTATTGATGTCACGCTCATTGTCTCTTAGAGATGCAGTCATTGGTGTGAATGCTTTTTCTGATCATTTTTATGTTCAGGTTGGCATAGGAATGGGTTCTTCTAAAAAGAGCAGGTCCAAGTGGCATATGGACCGCCTTCTCCTTCAAGATCCAGTATGGCTTGAAGAGTTTAGACTCTGGCTACTAGATTATTTTACTACTAATGTAGAGACAGCTGATACGTTTTCTGTCTGGGGTGGTTTTAAGGCTGCAGCCGTGGACAGATGACAGCTGCTTCCACCAGGAAAACTAGGGAACGTTTAGGACAAATCCCACAGCTTCAGAAGTTGTTGGTTTATGCTTCTAAACTCGTGGGCTCCACGTATCGGGCTCAGTTGGAACAGGCAAGGAAGGCATTAAGAGATTTTTTTGTCCAGAAGAAATAAATAGCTCTTAGACATATTTGCAGAAGGGGTATGAAGAAAGCCAAATGGTTAGAAAGATGCTAGCTTGGTCAACTAGGACTCGACAAGAATCCGCCTATATTGTAGAAATAATAGATCCCAAAACAAATACATTAATAACTGACAGAGCTGATATTTCTCGAATTTTTGTTGATCACTTTCAACAAGTATATACCAACAAATATCTGATAACTCCGGAGATGATCCAGAAGTATTTCGCTTCACTTCAATTACCTAAAATATCTCAGTGTGTAGCTATGTTACTGCAGAAGAGAATTACAGAAGCCGAGATATCGGTAGTTATCAAATCATTGGCTGGAGCAAAATCTTGTGGCGAGGACGGAATCCCGATCGAATTTTATAAGAGTTGACCCCATTTTTGGAAAAATTATTTGATCATAATAAACTTGTGGGTCAGTATCTTCAGAATTTATTTAAAAGAGCTATAGTAATTGTTTCGCGAAAAATGGCAAACCGTCTAATACTTTGTATTCTTATCGACCCATTAGTCTACTAAACGCTGACTATAACATTTTTATGAAGATTTGGGACCAGCGATATACTTCTGCAGCTAAGGAAGTAATCCACAGTGATTAAACGGGGTTTATAGCGGGTCGCATGATGACGACCAACACTCGTTTTTTGATTCAAGCTCTAGATTATTTTAATATCAATTAGACACCTGCCTGTATCATGATGGTAGATGCAGAAAAAGCTTTCGATTTAGTTAATGGGGAAACATTATTTTATGTACTTTTTAGGCTTGGAATCCCGTCTTTAGTAATAGCTATGCTTAAAAACACCTACCTTGGGGCACAGGCACAGATAATAGTTAATGGGGCCCAAACAGGATTAATAGATAAAAATTGTGGGACCAGGCAAGGTTGTCCCTTATCACCCCTTCTATTCACCTTTTTTATTGAACCTCTCACAATTAGAATATGAGCTAATAGGAATATTAGAGTCCCAATCAACGGAATGGCGAAATTGAAACTTTTTGCTGATGACGCTATTCTGTACCTAGCTCCAGAAAAATTCAATCTGCAGTCAACATTGGCAGAATTTAGGAAATTCGAACAAATAGGGGGCAATAAAATCAATCCCTGTAAAACTGAAATTTTAATGTTAAACTCCGGGCTTGAATTCCTCCCAGAATATTTAAAACAACATGCATTAAAAACCGATCCCATGCGGTATTTGGGAATTTGCGTTCCAAGCCATTATGGGGAGTTAGTTAAGAATAATTATGAAGCCACCAGTATAAAGATTCAGAAACTGCTGGATAAATGGACCAATCTTCCTCTAACTTTAATAGGACGTGTGGCACTGATTTAGATGTCTATTTTACTTCTTTTGATATTTCTTTTTACTAATATTCCGATTAAAGTTAACACTAGTTTTTTTAAAGGGATCGATTCAATGATTAGGTCATTTGAATGGAATAAAAGGACAGCTAGAGTTAAGTTGCCAACTCTGCAATTAGATACTCAGTTGGGCGGTTTGGCACTTCCAAATATTTGTTTGTATTATGATTAATCATTTTTTGATTATGTAGCATGTTTATTGTCTAAACCACATCAGGTCGATAATTTCTTTGTCAACAAAATGATTCAAGAAGTCGGAACTCACCTTCCTACTTTTTTTAAAGACATCCAAACTTCCAAAGAGAACAAGATATAAAACGTTAGTAGACTTTTCAAATAGACTTCGTACTATTTTTAAACAAAAAAAGTCTCTGTTTTTTGTTCATTAAAATTAACCGAGTGTCGAGATCTAGGCTTATATATTAATTCTACTCAATTGAAAAAATTAAATGATTCTGGCTTAAGGACAGTTAATCGATTTGGTTTTCAGATCAGGATGATTATTTGGGAAGAAGTATAGGCTAGAAGCCTTGGTCCCAATAAACCTTCTTTTTTTTAATTTATCAAATTATTCATTTTTGGAAAAAATACAGGGGCATATTATCAAGTAAGGGCGTTACATTATCGCCGCTTTTATCGGCAGGAAACTGCCGATAAAGTGGCGATAATGGGCTTGATAATATGCTCTATGAATTCCAATCGAAGCCCATGTTAGATGTCTTCACATCTAACATGGGCTTCGATTGGAATTCATAGAGCATATTATCAAGCCCATTATCGCCACTTTATCGGCAGTTTCCTGCCGATAAAAGCGGCGATAATGTAACGCCCTTACTTGATAATATGCCCCTGTATTTTTTATATGCTCTATGAATTCCAATCGAAGCCCATGTTAGATGTGAAGACATCTAACATGGGCTTCGATTGGAATACATAGAGCATATTATCAATCCCATTATCGCCACTTTATCGGCAGTATCCTGCCGATAAAATCGTCGAAAATGTAACGCCCTTACTTGATAATATGCCCCACAATCTTATATTTAATACCACCCCAGGAAGAATTGCTTCTGCTTATATATATCGAAACTGTCTGGAGTGGGCAATTGGTATCGTTTAATGAACTCTCAAGACAAATCTCCATTGGTTTTAAAGATGCTGGAGAAAGTCGCAATTCAAACACAATGTGTTTTTTCCTATCAATAATGGCAAAAGATTTCAACCACAGGAATCAAGGTTTTGAGAGCTGCTAACTATAAAAGAATGGCATTTCTTGCCCACTGGATGGCATATTATACCCCAGAAGCATTAAATAAAATATATCCAGCTGTGGCAAATAGTTGTGTTCGCTGTGGTACTGGGGATGGCGGCATATATTTTTTCTTGCCCCAAGCTGATAATGCTTTGGTAAAAAATATTTGCATATTTTAGCAGGGCGATTAAAAGAACGTGCAAACAGAAGCTGCTTTTTTCGGGATAGCTACTAGGGAACCTAGATTATCGAAAACTGAGGGACTTTTTCTTACTATTGTTATGTTGGTTGCTCATTCATTCATTTTGCAAAACTGGAGATCATCAGAAATATCTTTGTTTGAGAAATGGCTGATGAAGATGAAACAAACGAAGTGGTTCGAAGAAGCCTATGCCAAACGGGTGAGGACAATTAAGACATTTTCACGGGTTTGGGAGTATTTTGTTGATTGTTAATTTGTTGATGGTTTTTTTTGGGGGGCTGATGCTATCGGAAATCAATGACTAATGAACAAAGATTTTGTATTTTGGTTTAAGTTTGAAGTATTTGTTAAGTGTAAATATTGAATGCTTCTTGATGGCTCTGCTCAATAAAAATGTAAATAAAAAAAGTAGTTTCAGAGAAACTAATCATGCACTGTCATGCAAGCAAATGTGTGTCAAAAGTCATCATGTAGAAAAGAAGGCAACTTGCGAAACGTGTGCATGTGAAGAGGGCAGTGGCATTCCCAATGCTTGTTTTTAACATTAATTCAATGTTGTACACAGAGGAAAATCTGTTCCAAGTTCAGGCTCATTTTTACTACATCACTGAGATGACTGCCAGTTTCTTTATTGTGTTGTGCCTGATTTGCATGCCCTGTTTCATGCCATCTTTGCTGTTTGGTGTGTAGAGCAGCAGGCTGTGCTAGAATGTGATGAAGTCATTTGTAAAGCATAACGTAATGGGACTGCAGCTGGGGACAGCTAAAGGCAGTTCCAAGGATTCACTGTATTAAAATAAGTTCTCTATTGCTTTGTAATGAAACTGTTTTTAAAGCAGCAAGGAGTTTCCTATCTCTTGAATTTGGCCGATACATATTAGTATATTTAAGACACCCCAGAAGGCTAAAAAGGAACGGGTTCTTTTGGAAACTGGGCAAATGCAATCTATGTAATTATAAAGTGGGCTATTTTAGCTAAATTATTACAGAAGCTGATTGTAATCCCTAACACACTTTGCTATAAGAACAAAGGAGCACAGGGCCTTATAACAAGCAGCAATAACCCTACTTGTGAGGTCTTTGTGAATATTACTTTAAGTGTATTTAAGATTTACACAGATGATGGACTGCTGAAGCAAGCAGTTAAAGAAGGGAGAGAAGAGTGAACAGAAGAAATAGCATGAACAGGTGTTCAAGGGAGTGACAAAGTGACGTGTAGTAAAACCAACCCTGAGACCAACCGATATCAATAGCAAGTTGTAGTTATTAGTGATATGCCTGTTCTGGTGTGGGAATACTCTCCCAAAAGGGTGGAAGTATGGTGTGACTTCTTTATCTCATTGGTTGACACATGTGGAGGAGAAGAATTCTGTTACTAAGTGAGACTAGTTTCTTTTTTGTGGGGTTGTGATATATATCTGGCATTCTCTATTGAGAGTGCACATCACAAGTCCCCTTATTACAATGCATTTCCTGGAGGTGGAAATAAATCCAGTATGTATGTATGTATATATGTATGGGATTTATAAAACACCAGAATCGCCCCCAAAGGAGTATCTATACGCTGCAGAAAGAGCTAAAGACAGTTCAGAAAGATCAGTAACAGAATAGCTCAGTCTTCAGGAGTTTCCTGAACAGGAAATGCTTGGAGCATTTATGCAATTCCACGGGCAGCGAATTCCAATATTTCAGCGCTAAATAGACAAAAGTTCTGCCTCCAGTCTGTAGTTTCCTATAAAGAGGGGGCGCAAGCAGCCCTTTGCCCTCTGATTGAAGCAGTCTGCTCGGGAGATAAAAGTTAATTTTTTCCATCAGGTAGCTCGGGCTCACACCATAAAGAACCTTATGTGGTATGCAACAAAGTTTAACCCCTTCGGCGCTGATGACAAAGCCAGCTCGTCATCAGCGTTACCTGTGCTGCGCGGATGACGAGCTGGCTTTGTCATAAACAAGCCATTGGTTTTTTTTTCAGCGCACAGCGGGAAAACGCGGTAGCGCGGTAGGGGTGAAACTTAATGCTCTGGCATATAGGAAGCCAGTGAAGCTGCCTCAGCAAATGCCGGGAAGAGGTTCTAGGAGGCATCTTGAGAGCCAGATGCGCTGCAACTTTCTGAACTATCGGCATTCTACTCAAGAGGGAATCATTGGCGGATACTAAGAGGGTGTTACAATAATTAAGCCGGCTAATGACAATGGCTTGAAACAGATAAGGGCAGCCACTGGAACACTCTAAGCAGAAGACTAAGAGTGTGGTAGCAGGCCCCTGAGGTGGCCATGACGTGGTCTCTCATGGATAGAGAGTTGTCCAGTCATACCCCTACGTTTTTAGCCTTGGGTTTCAGGGTAGGGACAGGGCCTAACATAGCAGGCCACCAGTTTGGGGACCAAATCATTTGAGCGGTGCCAAATAACAAGATCTCGGTCTTGGCGGCATTCAGCTGGAGGAAATTCTCTGTCATGCAACCAGCTATGGTTTGCACGCCCTCAGTAAAAAGGTGTTTAGATAAGTCTATGTCATTATCAAAAGATAGAAGAAGTTGGGTATTGTCTGCGTAGAATTAGGGAGTAAATCTATATTCTCTCATAACCTTGGCAAGGGGAGCCACATAGACATTAAATAAGGTAAGGCTAAGGCAAGAACCCTGAGGCACCTCCTTGGTGAGCTTCAAGGTCTGAGAACGGAAGGGGCCCAGATTGACCATTTGCATACACTGGTCCAAAAAGATTGCAAGCCACTTTAGAGCCTGTCCCTGCAACCCAGTCTCTCTCAATTGGTGAATCAGCTTCTGGTGAGACAGCATCAAAGGCTGCTGTCAAATCCAACAAAACCAGCAGCAATGCCTTGTTGTTATCAAGTGCCAGTTTGATGTAATCTGTAACACCGACGAGGGGGGTTTCAGTAGAGTGGTTAGGCGTGAAACCAGACTGGGAGGGATCAAGCATGCCTTGAGATTCAAAATACCCCATCAGCTGTGTGTTGACGTATCCTTCCATTAGTTTGCTCATAAGCAGCAGAAGCGAGATGGGGCGATAATTAGCCAGCACATCAGCTGGTACCAATGCTTTTTTCTTTATCTGTAGCACTTGAGCTACCTTCCATTCAGGTGGAAGTGCCCCTTCACACATAGAAGCATTAAAGATGTTGCAGATGGAGGGGGCCAGAAGTGGGGCAAGTAAGGCAAACAGATAGGCTGGCATTATATCTAGATAAGAACCAGATTTTGCTGTTCTTAACATGGCTTTGGCTTGTTGAGTCTGCAGTGCTGAAAAATGCTCAAGACTGGCATCCGTCCTTCTCAGGGTTCAGGGTGGCAGGTTAGAGGGATCCAAGGAATTAGAGTCATTGATCATGAATTAGATTGCTTTTTTCATCAAAATAGTTAGCTATGTTATCGCAGAGCACCTGGGAAGGAGGAGTCTGCAGAGAGCAGGCAATAGAGTTGATAAAAGTGTTGAGAACTTTATAAAGTTCCTTGGTTGAATTGCCTGCCTGATTTAAACTTAAGATAACACGAGCTTTCCCCGCCTTTTTTATATTCTTATGGTAACTAGTGAGTGCTGTTTTATAGGTAAACTTCTCGATCTCCATGAGAGTTTTGCACCAGATTTTTTCCAATTTTTTGCATTTTGATTTGTCGTTACATAAGTCAAGGGTGTAGCAAACTGCATATATCTTGTGAGTGTTAGTATGTTGTTGATTAAAGGGTGCTAAAGTGTCTATCACTGAAGTAACAGCCTCATTGAAGATCCTAAGCCTATTTTTGTGTGGAATACAGGAGGACGTCACTCATTTGAAAAGCTCTACTCTGAAAATAAATCAGAAATTGATCTGACCAGGTCATTGGGCGAGCGGGGTCAGCAGATATATAGGAGGAGTTAGTGAGAATGATGTCCAACGTGTGGGTGACTGAATGGGTAGGGCCTACATTGATCTTTGTAAGGCCCAAGTATGCCTATCAGCAAGAAAACTAGAAGCATAGATGTTCTCACTGTCCTCACTGTGAATGTTAAAATCCACTAATAGCAAAAAGTGCTTGGTGGTAATCGTATGAGGGGCAATTTTATCCATCATTTTTAAATTAAAATATTTAAGAGGGCCCAGAGGGCGGTAAACAAGGTGCGACCTTTAGGTAATCCTGAGGAGTAAATTCAATCTTAAAAATGCATATTTCGATCTCATTATCAGAGGTAGAGTGACAGAATAGTTTAACATCCTGTGCAAGTTTAAGCTTGAAATTGCATGATTTAGTGGGCTATCATTCCCAGGGCCGTCTGGGCTCTGACGAAGGTCTAAAGCTCTTATGGGGTGTAAGATGGCAAGTTTATACTAATTGAAATTCCGGTATTTCTGGGTCTGAGAAACTTCTCTTGGCTGTGAAGGACCTCTCACTTACTTAACAATATTTCCATGTGAAGTGCCAGTAGAACTTCGACCAGATGTATACTTTCATACGGAGTCCTTAGCGTTGTTTCTTTTTACAGACTAAGGATAGGAAAGGTGTACTGAGGTTAATTTGACTACTTCAGGTGGAAGAGGGAAAGAAAAAAATAACAATTGAATAAAATATCTTTAAAAGTGTTTAACAAAAAAACAGCTGGTATCCTAGGCCACAATGTGTTTTTTTCTCACAAAATTGTCATTTTCTTACTGAGTGGTTATGCCTCTCATATCTGGGGTTATTCATGTCTGTCAGAATTAGTTGCAGCAATCCTATGTTCATAAGGAAGTTATAAATATTCAACTTTGGGAGCAGTGTCTGAAATCTTCTGAAAAATCCAAGAGGACTATTATTTCTAACTAACCATCATAAGACAGGAATTGTACAAAAGGATGTGGTTTGAGACATAGGCAAACAATATCTTAGGGTACACAAACACACAACTGTTTCTGACTGATTGTACATAGATGATTTTGTGGCATATCCGGGCCTCAAACAGAAGAGTATGTTTGCTCATTTGAGGGGTAAGATCATGAAGTTGTGTAATTATTAGTTCAAGAACTCTGAGAGTACATAATATCCAGATAAAGGATACATAAAAGGACACATTACTTAAAATACATGCTATCAAAAAGTGATGCAAAATGTGTGATGTTGCAGAATTTCCATTGCAAGTCCCTTGGAGGTGTTGTTACCAGTCAGTACTTCTGTAATACTAATGTGACTCTGCCTTTTCTTAGATAGTGCATTAAAGATGGGGATTTTCCTCATTTGCATGGATGCATTTCAAATACAGAACAGGTAAAAATGTGCTTCTCAAATCACATGGTACATTGAGACACGATCGTTGTTCTCTATATAGTCACAGGTACACCCAAACCTGACAATCAGGAGAGGCCTTCAATGTTTAATCTGTAAAATATTTAGGAGCTTCTGCCATATATTTGGTTGACAAATGCCAAGGCTGCCTTGCTTTTTATTCCACCTGAATTCTCATTCCTTTTGTCACTGTTTTTATGTCTTTCTTTAACTTTGCTCTCTCTTTTCTCTCTTTCCCTCTCTTGTTTTGGATCACTAATGATGATTGAAAATAGGAGCCTTATTATGACTTTGGTGCAGTGGCAGCAGGCTGCCATGCCAGCGGCCTGCTGCCACTCTGCCAAAGTCATCTAGAGACTGCCCGCTGGATTCTGAGTGGAATCCAAGTCGGGCGTTCCTGCAGTGCAGTGCTAAGGCTTATATGTGAGCCTTAGGAAGACACTGCTATGGAAAAGCCATTGCAGGTTCCTGCAGGGCATGGACTGTCGAGTTCATGCCCTGCAGGAACTGGGGGTGCATGAAGACAGGGGGACCCATGTGTCCCCCTGCATGCACCCCTAGGGTAGAGGCACAAGGGATCCTGTAGGGCTCCCTTTGTTTCATCACTGCCACACTTTTCATGGCGGGCTCACCATGGCAGTGAAGAAACTCCTAATATGCTTGGTAGAGCTGCAGTGGCACGGCCAGCAGATTAGGGGCCTCAGACCACTGCAAGACTGCCAGGGATTGCGGATCCCTGACGGTAGCAGTGGTCCAATGGGGGTCTGACCACCCAGCTTGTAATAGTGTGGTTGGATCACCGATGTAGCGTTAGCCGCACCACCACCATGGGTTTTCTAGACCCTCAGCCCGCCAAATTCATAACAAGTCACTTAGTCATGGATCCCAAAAATAAGGGCTGGAAAAGAAAAAGCCATAGTGCTCAGAATATTAGGCTGTGCATGTGCTATTCACAGTCTAAAAATATTTTACACAGTACTGGCCGCACAGTTTTACATTTTTCATCTGTGGAATATTCAGAAATAACTATTACCATTGCATTGGTAGAGAGACAAAATATCGAAATTAAAATATCGATATACAATAATATCGATGTTTTAATTTCGATGGTATAGAATATTGATGTGCAATAATATCGATAGACAGAATATCGATATTAAGGTATGTATGTTAGTAATATCGAAATTTTGTTTAGTATTATGTATTTTATTATGTTGTTTATGTGTTTGTTAAACATGTTTTTAATGTATGTTTAGAATTAGAGTTAATGTAGTAGTATTTATTATTTTTTGTTATTGTTAATTAATTATTAATTATTAATTAATTATTATTAATTAGTTAATTAAATTAATTAGAGTTAATGTAGTAATGTTTAATATTTTTTGTTATTGTTAATTAATAATTAATTGATAATTACCTATTATTAATTAGTTAATTAAATTAATTAGAGTTAATGTACTAATAGTTTTAATTTGTTGTTATTGCTAATTAATAATTAATTGGTAATTAATTAATATTAAGTGATTAAATGACAATTACATTTTTAATGTCTTTATTTATGTGTAGTGGGTTGTGTGTTTATAGGAGAATAGGGTGTGAAATAATTAAATTAAATTAATTAAAGAGATTGTATTTATTTTTTGGTATTTATTGTTAGTTAATTGTTAATTAATTAATTGGTTATTCGTTTTTTAAATATTTCATAATATTAATAATAAATAATGTATTAATACATATTGTTTGTTCTTGTAAATATCTTGTTAATTATTTGGTAAATAATTTTTAATTGGTTATTAATATGTTTTAAATAGCTAATTTATAATTACATCAATTTAATATTAATTATTATTAATTTATTAATTGATATTTATATTAATGGTGGTTTTTTGTATGTGTAGTGTGTTGTGTGTTAAAGGGGGAGTAGTGTGGGAAGTAATTTTTACCCCCATGCTATCCAACGCTTTCCCTACTGTTGCACCCTCTGGAGTGGGAATAGTAATTTTTACCCCTACGCTATCCAACGCTTTCCCTACTGTTGCACTCTCTGGAGTGGGAATAGTAATTTTTACCCCTACGCTATCCAACGCTTTCCCTACTGTTGCACCCTCTGGAGTGGGAATAGTAATTTTTATCCCTACGCTATCCAACGCTTTCCCTACTGTTGCACTCTGTTGAGTGGGAATAGTAATTTTTACCCCTACGCTATTAAACGCTTTCCCTACTGTTGCACTCTGTTGAGTGGGAATAGTAATTTTTACCCCTACGCTATCCAACGCTTTCCCTACTGTTGCACCCTCTGGAGTGGGAATAGTAATTTTTACCCCTACGCTATCCAACGCTTTCCCTACTGTTGCACTCTCTGGAGTGGGAATAGTAAGTTTTACCCCTACGCTATCCAACGCTTTCCCTACTGTTGCACTCTCTGGAGTGGGAATATTAATTTTTACCCCTCTGCTATTTAACGCTTTCCCTACTGTTGCACCCTCTGGAGTGGGAATAGTAATTTTTACCCCTACGCTATCCAACGCTTTCCCTACTGTTGCACTCTCTGGAGTGGGAATAGTAATTTTTACCCCTACGCTATCCAATGCTTTCCTTACTGTTGCACTCTCTGGAGTGGGAATAGTAATTTTTACCCCTACGCTATTCAACGCTTTCCCTACTGTTGCACTCTCTGGAGTGGGAATAGTAATTTGTACCCCTACGCTATCCATCGCTTTCCCTACTGTTGCACTCTCTGGAGTGGGAATAGTAATTTTTACCCCTACGCTATCCAACGCTTTCCCTACTGTTGCACCCTCTGGAGTGGGAATAGTAATTTTTAACCCTAAGCTATCCAACCCTGTCCCTACTGTTGTACTCTCTGGAGTGGGAATAGTAATTTTAACCCTACGCTATCCAACGCTTTCCCTACTGTTGCACCCTCTGGAGTGGGAATAGTAATTTTTACCCCTACTCTATCCAACGCTTTCCCTACTGTTGCACTCTCTGGAGTGGGAATAGTGATTTTTACCTCTACGCTATCCAACGCTTTCCCTACTGTTGCACCCTCTGGAGTGGGAATAGTAATTTTTACCCCTACGCTATCCAACGCTTTTCCTACTGTTGCAATATGTAGAGTAAGTATATACATTAATTTATATGTAGTTTTAATTTATTTTAAATGTGTATGTATTAGTTATTAATTTTTTAATATGTTTTAATGTTTATATTTTTAATTTGGTAAATTATATGTATTTTTAAATTATTTTTACATTATCATTAATACATTTAAAAAAACGATATTTTTAACTTCGATATTTTTGTATTACTATATTTTTTTTCGATATTTCTGTACTTACCTTTATGTAGATAGAACTCCGATATTTTTGATTTCGATATTTTTGTGTCGATATTATTGTATGTCTATATTATGTCTATCGATATTATGTCATAGATTCCATTGCATTTTCAGATGGACCTCAGAAGAAAAAAGTAATTTGTTCCAGATGTGCATCTTTGAAAACATGATTAACAGTAGCCCTGTAAAACAACAAGGGCCCTATTTATGGCCTGGTGTGCGTTGCTTTTGCAACATATAACGTGGTGCAAGAGCCACGCAAACCTTAAGTCAGATATTTAAAGCCATGCAAAGTCACTTTGCATGGTTTTGAGTTGCTCCAAAAATTTAGAGCAATGCAATGCAGTGAAAATTGCTGCATTGCATTACTTTGCCCTGGGTAGGAGGTCCATGGGCATTGCATAGGTGTTACTAGACACAAAGAAAAGGTCCCAGGGGTAAGTTTCAAGACCCTACCTGTTAAGCCCCCTGAACAGAATTGACACCAACCTTGATTAACAGTGAGTCCAAACAAATAATGTACCCAAATATACAAGAAAACAACAGGGAATAGTGTAACAAAAACGAGTTCACATCAGTCCAACATCGAGACCGCCCTTCATCATCTGGGATCTCTTGTACATATGTATATATCACATTCAGGGGTAAAACACCTGTGCTGGCAGATGATACACCATGCACAGGAGTAACCACAATATTGAAGCAGATGTGAAAAGAATGGCGTGTCTAATGGGGAACTGAGTAGCAGTGCATAGAAAAAAGTGTATTGTGAAGAGAAAAAGACTCTAAAATTAGGTCGTGATCAGGGAAAACAATTTTTAATATACACCCTCACACTCCTAAATCAATAAAAACAGTGCAACTTAGTGGTATAACAAATGACCACTAAAAAAAGATGTAAGGTCGACATGTTTCTGCAGACAAACGGAGTCTAGAGATCTCCCGCTGCTTCCTCAGGACCATTAGTGCTACTGCTAAATTTAAACAACATAAACCATATCACCTGAAAAGTGTATGTATGATCATCTTCTCATCCTAAATGTAGGAGGAAAAAGTATATATAAGGGTACAGTATCGAAAATTAAATTAAAATAACATAACATGCACATTGTGCCATCATTATAATGTTATGTAGTTAGTGCTGGTCATGAACAGTTATTGACCAACATCAAGACCGTCAAATTCGGTCACAAATCACCATTTAGTAAATTTGCAAGTTTAAATTCACTCACCCACGTGATGGGAAGGAACAGCCCCACCTCACCTGGCACGAGCTCAGGTAGTGGATGCACCGCACTATAAAGAAAACAACAGATAAGTAGATGTGTCTCCACCTATATACATTCCTAGTCTAACCAGTCTCAACATGCGCCACACCGGGCGCCACATGCCTGCCAATGTCAGGAAACATCACCTGGTCGTATTAACTGCTTATGGAAAATTATTGCCAGTTGTTATCGGACTTCTGACTCAAAAACCAATCAATAGCCGACCCACAAGACACACACATCCAGATTCGTAATCCTCGGTGGTTCTGAATGGAACTCACCTCTCCGTCGGTGCACCGGTCGTCCCTCTAAGCTCTCTCGTAGGGAGGAAACGACTCGGTGCACCGGAGGGACATAAATGCATGTCTTGCTTCCGCAAAAGGCGTCGGGCGTGTCCAGACGTGCCCGCCGCGTGATGACGTCAGACGCTCTGTTGCTGTCGGGCGCGCTATTACTGTAGGGAAATGTAGTTCCTAATGGGCGATACATCCCGTTTTGGCGGTTCGAATCCCCGAAGGGGGACGTAAAAATACATAGTAGGTAAATTATCGCCAATTGTTAAGGGTTGACAATTATATCACTTGAAATAGTGTATTAGTCATTATTACTCCTGGCCATGAGAAGGAACAGTTCTGATCCCTGTTCAGACTCTTATACCACAAACTGGAAGTGACCGAGTAGGCTAAGATTAAGCCATGTTCTTACTCCTTCAATGAACTATCAAGGGGCAGTTGGAAGTTTCTACACTCGACATGATAATCATCACACTATGCGTGTCACACCTGCAAGTGGTATGTACAAGGATTAACCACATCCTCTCTTGAGATCAGCTATGACATTCTAAATAGTAACATTCAGGCCACTTATTACGCACATATTGTGTAATAGCTAAGGGACAAAGTTGGATAAATGTAATACTGAAAAATGACTAGCATTTAGAGGGACATCCATGGGATTTCTTCGTTCAACCCACATTTATCGCTCCGAAGTCTGTAGACCCATTTTTGCATAGGTGTTCCCACACAACTCCCACCCATGATTTTTGCACATTCCCAGATTTACAAGACCTTTTGAACCTGGGAATGAGCCAAATAGATATGCCTCCCCAGGCGAGGAGTGACAAGGAGAACTATCTTTTTTGCTCCTCATGTGTTCTTATTTCTATGTGTGTTGCATTGTGCAGCACACATAGAAAGAGGAAAAAGCCTTTCAGGATTGTTTGTGTGAAGCAAAAGTGCCCCTTCTAGCACAAAAATAATCCTACCTACAACACAGGCACCCTCGCACAATGGTGAAAGGGGGCCTGCATTGGCGCTAGGCTGCAAAAATGGCACCAGTGCAAGGGAAAACAACAGGAATGGGACTGCATTTGATAAATACGGCTCATTGCTGACCTTTCCCTGTAAAGTAGGGCAGCGCAGCAAGGTAACTTGATGCCTTGTGCCACAAAAGTCAAACCTATGCCCCAAAGTGTTTTGTCTTACTCGTACACATAAGGCTCACAACTAATACAAATCTTTGAAATCTTTTTTTCTATTGTTTTACAGGCCACATGCATGTATTTGTAGTCTTGTACAATATATGCAACATGTCTGGATGTGCTTGCATTATATTAGGATGCACATTGTAGATTTACTCACTAATTCTGCTGTGTGTGAACTTGACTAAGTGGTTTCTATGGGCATCCACTGCATTCCACATATATTCCAATATTTAATCGTACCTGGTAATTACGGCAATTCCTATTCTTTACTGGGGGCTTGATTTATTAAGATTTGACACTGCGCAATGTAGCAAGACAACTTGCTGAGCTGGTTGTGTCAAATCGAGAGGGCAGGAACACATGGCACATTCCTGCTCTCTCTATGCACTGATGTACTTCTGGCTGCCAAGCGTCAATGCAGGCACCCTAGCGCCACAATATAAGGGTGCCTGCATTGCAGGCAAGATTGTTTTTGTGCAGGAAGGGTCACCGTATTGTACAAAAACAATCCTCTGATGCATTTTCCCTTTCTAAGTGTGCCGCCGAATGCAGCACATGTAGAAGGAGGAAACATGAGGAGAAATAGATATTTCTCCACTTAATGCCTCTCATTGAAAATGTGTATCGTTTCGATGCATTTCCAAATTTACTAGTGTTAGCAAATCTGGAAATGTTTCGAAAATGCATGGGTGGATGCATGGAAACATGCATTTTCCAACCATTCAAAGCCTCCCCAACGCAAAGTAACATAAGGCAGCGATTTGCATTGCTTTGTGTGACTCCCAATTTATCAAGGTACAAGGGCCATGCAAGGTGGCTTTGTGTGGCTTGGTAAATCTCACTTACGGGGTCGATTTGCCTTTGTGTCACCTTGCACGGTGCATGGACAACGCAAGCCCTTGATAAACCTGCCCCAGGTGTATTAGTGTACTTCTAATATTGATTTGCCCAGTGGCAATACTGTATAGTTTTTTGTATCCATTGTTTACTGCCTTGGCCTACATAAAATAAAATATCTGCCACCTTCGGGAATTGTCTGTGCCAGCTAAATAAATAAATAATAAATATATTTAAAAAACAATCCTCATATTTCTTTTATTTGTCATCAGAGGACATTCTCCACACATTCCATGTAAAAAGATAAGCACATACACGTAATTGCAAATAGACTTCTTGTGTACATGTATAATTTGTTCATCAAAATTTCGGAAGAGAATGCTATTAGGAACTACTTTGAAGTGCCACTTCGTGTCCTAAATACACTGCAGAAAGTGTTTACTCGTTTCTCATCAAATGAAAAAGCATTTGTTATCATTTTATGCAAAACCAAAATGTGTGGCCTTTCCTGAGAACATATCTGACAGAAGCGCGCTGGAAATGTAGATTAAATAAAGCTACTTACGTTCTTTGTGTTTTTAGCTGTTGGTATAATAATACGGACCCGAGCTGCAGGATGCAAGCATCAAGCACATGCTGAGTGACAATATGCTTTCCATACGAGCAGAAATTTAAATTGTCTGAAAACATAAGAGCGAGCTCAGAAGAGGTATGGATGAACAAGTCTCGTTCTGAGCAAGTTCGAAAACTCATGCTACACTGAGAGCAAATCTTCCGCGCCAGAGACAAAATTGATCACAATGGCTGAAATATGTTCAAGCGCATACATGAATTGATCAAAAGCTCTCATTTTATGTAGCCCAGTGCTTGCATACCCAATAAAATAAGATGCACGAATGGCTTAACTTTTTTTTTCCACTAAATGCAATTTTTTCCCCTCAAACGATTACTGAAAATTACTTTTTCTAAGTCCGTATGTGGGCCTTATCAGTCCAGCGATGTTCAGGTTTCCATATTAACTGCCTCACATTACTGTGAACAAGCGCTGCAGTGAAAACTGGTGAACTAAAGCTGTAGCATGCATAATGCGGATACGCCTGCAGTAACCCTTTCCTTTCATCCTGGCCTAAATATCTCCCTCTTCATCACCATACAATTATAGCTTTACATCATTGTCTGGCCAGTATGAAAGCATTATTGATGTCTTTTACATATGTAGCAGTGGTCAAAAAATGTTGACAGAGATGAAGGCGCACACGCATTACCATACAGGGTAGTGGAAATCTGGTATGCAATAAATTGCTAAGAAGGACGGAATAATTGGAAGGTATGTAAAGAATATTCACATGGGCCTTGGATCGCCATGCTTAAAGGCACAATAAAGATAATAAAGAAATGGAAGACACAGCCTAACAAAACACATATGCATCATCTGTGTTAAAGCATCTGCATTCCTGTACACTTCAGTGTGGCCCTACTGGGAAGCAGCCATTTCCTATTTATATCAAGAAAAACATGCGCCACTAAAACCTCTAAGAAAGATTGTACATTGGATGATTTTTATTCACATGCAATAAATAAATTATAGGTTTCCGTCAGTGGCAGGTCACTATATCGCATGCAGTGTATTTTATACTAATAATTTTGTTTCCAGTACATTGACATGCCCAGTGCCTAATTGGAGCCAGTGCTTGCCAGTGGGGGCACTGGCACTCAGTTTTGGGGACCTGAACATATATTTCCTCATCAGATATTTCCCGAGAGCATGAGAGGAAAAAACACGCAAATGGAAAAAAGAAGGAAGAGAAAGAGGGAAAAACACTCACAAGAGTGAGATAAAGGGGCAGGGAGTGTCTGGCTGTGGACTATAGAGGCCTGGGATGGATTCAAGGCTACACAGCCTTGGTAGTGGGCGCACTGACATTTAATAACACCAACCATGGGGCTTCTGAACAGAACTTTGGGCACCGCACCAAGGGGCATGTTTAACAAAAAGTCATACAGCACAGCAAGTCACCTTGCTGCGCTGTGTAACAGGGAAAGGGTAGGTATGCACCATACTTCACAATATATGGTGCATTCCTTTCATTTCCCAGCACATGCGCACAATGTGCTGCCCAGTGCCAACGCAGGCCTGTTTGCACCATGGTGCAAGGATGCCTGTGTTGTAAGGGGCACCTTCCTTCACAAAAACAATCCCCTGAGGTATTTTCCAGAATGTGGCACACATAGAAAGCGGAAAAAACAAGGAAAAATAAATATATTTCTCAGTGTTACACCTCATCTGGGAAGGGCAGCAGTTTCGGTACATTCTCAGGTGTATCACCTATGGTAAATCTGGGAATGCATAAAAATCCATGGCTTTGGCATGGGAACACACAGGCACTCCTGATGAGAAACCTCCCTGGGGCAGAGTAATGCAACACAGATATTTGCACTCTGTTGTGTTAGCCTCAATTTATTAAACCACTCAAATCCAAACACGGTGGTCTTGTATGGCTTGATAAATCACATTTAAGGGTTGCATCACACATGCACCCCATTGCGTTGTATAAAAGCCACATAAGCATTTCATACATTTGGCCCAAAACATACCAGTACATTGTAATGAAAGTATTCATTTTCTATTCCTTTTCCAATTGACTGTACCTCCTAACACAAGTTAGGAGAGTTCAGAACAGTACATACTTAATATGTTCGGTGCGCAGGATGGATTAGTTCCATCCAGCGCATGGTGCTCGTGTGCAGAGGATTGAACCATTCTGTCCTCTGCACATGACCTTCAAATCCTTCTGCTGTTTACAGCAGAGGGATTTTTATCTTTGTTTGTGCTCCTCCAGAGCTGGGGAAGAGCTTCCCCAACCTTACGAGATACTAGTGTACTGACGATCGTGCGAATGGCACGCTGACATCATTACATTGAAAGTGAAAGTGAAATGAGCCAATAAGCTCATTTCACTTTCATTGCCTACGTGCTCGTGGGGCTTTTCCGCCGCTGAGCACCTACACAGACAGGAGAGGTATCATTGTGAAGGGGAGATCCCCCCTTTTTAATGGAACCCTTCCCTAATGGATCCCAGCTTCGGAATCGCTGCTTGAGGGCGAACCCCAAGCAGAGATCCACTACAACACACCAGGGAGCAGGGAGCAGGAGCGGCCCCTTGGGCTAGGGCCTTTGCTCCCCCCAAACTTTTATAGACAAATGTAGTCTTTTTTCCCCCCTGGGGGGGCAGATGGGGACTAAACCCACCGTTCAGCCACCCCTAGGAGACAGAAAGCCCACTAGGAACCAGTGATTTTTGTTTTTTATAAAAGACAGATGGGGTCTACCCACAATGGGCATGCAAATGGTCCCCCCCAGACCCTAATAATAAATGTCTTTCTGCTCCCCCTAGTGGGCAGATGGGGGTTATGCCCTCTAGAAATCAGGGATTATTGTTTTAATGTGTATGGGTGGGGGCTTCCCAAAATGGGCATGCCAATTCCCCCAACCCAAATTCAAAAGTAACAGTCTTTCTGCCCCCGTGGTGTATAAGGGTGTTATGATCCCCGATCTGCCCCTGGGGGGGAGAAAGCCGACTAGACACCACAGATTTATTTCGATAAAATAGGGGGGCACGCTGTCCAGAATGGCCATGTGAATACCCCCACTACCCAATAAAATGGGCACAGTCTTTCTGCCCCAGGGTATATGGAGGCAGTAGCCCCCAATCTGTCCCAGGGGGGCAGAAAGCCCACTTAGCATCATGTACTACTTTCTTTTCATGGTGTAGTGTTGGGGTCTGCCCAGAATGGGCATGTCAATGCCCCCACCCCCCCATAAAAAAGCACAGTCTTTCTGCCGCCAGGGGGCATATCATGGCAATAGCCCTTGATCTGCCCCCAGGGGGAACAGAAAGCCCACTAGACACCAGGGATTAGTTTTTTTTCTTGTGCAGGGGTGGGGTTTCCTTGAGGGGCCCCCACCCTCCCCCAAAAAACTTAACACAGTCTTTCTGACCACCCTGGGAGGTAGATATGGGCAACAGCCCTCGATATGCCCCTTTGCGGGGCAGAAAGCTCACTAGACACTAGAAACATATTTATGCAGGTCAGCGATATGTTTAGGCTCATCTGCCCACAAGGGAGGCAGGAAATCACTCCATACCAGTGAAAGTATGTGTGTGTGTGTGCGGGTGTGCGTGTGTGTGTGCGTGTGTGTGTGTGTGTGTGAACTGGAGTTTGCCTGATGGTCTGCATGTACTGGTATTTGGCTGGCTGTGTGTGTTCTGGCATTTTTCTGACAGTGTGTGTGGACTTGCACTTGGCTGGTGGTGTGTGAGGACTAGCGCTTGCTAGCAGTGTGTGTGGACTAGTGCTTGCCTGATGGTATGTGTGGACTGTTGCTTGGCTGGCTGTGTGCGTTGGATGGTGCTTGGCTGGCGATGTGTGTGGATGGCGCTTGCCTAGTGGTGTGAATGAACTGACACTTGGCTGGCGGTGTGGGCGGATTGTCACTTGGCTGGCAGTGTGGCTTGCGTGGATCCACCTGCATTTTCTTACCCAAAATCCACTGCAAACCTCAAATTTAGCTTAAAAGTCACATTTTCTGTGTGGGAAAGTTGAGTGATCACCGCACTGGCACACATTTCCTTTCACCCAGTGTTCCCTTTCATCTCCTGATAAAAATGATCCCTCACATATAGAAGGTACAAAATGGCATTTAAAGATTGGTTATGTGCAGGAAGGGACACCTTTCTGCACATAAACAATCTTCCCCTCAACACAGGCACCCTTGCACAGTGGTGCATGAGTGCCTGCATTGATGCTAGGCAGCTCACTGTAGTGCCAGAGCAGGGGAAAACGCAGGGCTGCACCATATTCTAGTATATATGGTGCAGCCCTGTGTTCTAATGTGACGAAGCGTGTCGTTAGCCTTCTTGACTTAACAACACACTTTGCCACTTTCTTGTAAATATGCCTCTTACTTTCACATCCCTCCCAGCTTCCTAGTAACTCGGCCTCGTAGAGGAATTCAGTGAGTACCATTGCATTATAAGCTATCAAAAGGGGAGTACAGGAAGGGCCACCAAAAGTCTTCCTAAAGCTAACAAGGCCCCCTATCGTGGCTGCTGCCCTCATCTCCACCAGTTCTTTATGCAAGACCCAATTCAACTGTCTAGTGAACATCATACCCAGATACTTAAATGACGACACAACCTCAACCCTACTATTATATGGCAGCCACTTTTGGTTGATTTTTTAACAAACGGGATTTATTTGAGTTTTTTCCAGGTTCACCTTAAATTTATTAGCCTCACACTGATTATTGAATTTGTTATGTTATGTTAGCAGGAATTTCTAAAGCGCACGGTCATCGGGAGGTTTTATGGCGCTGATCTGGGCAGTGTCAGGACGGAGGAGGATTACGCGGGTTGATCATCTTCCTCTGCAAGCCTACTTAAGTCATGTCCAAAATTACCAGGTCATCTGCATAGAGTAGGCACAACACATGTCTACCCCCTATTTTCAGGGGAAAAGAATAAGTCACTGCCAACTCTTCCGTAAGGTCATCAAGGAACAGTGAAAACAGTGTAGGGACCAGGACACAACCCAGCCTTAAACCATTTCCCAAGGGGATTCTCCCCGATAGGGCTCCATCTAAATCAAGCTTAATTTGGGCCCAGTTACTGGTTTGCAATTCCTGCCGGATTGCTATTAAACAATTTGGAATGTCCTGTTGTCTTAGTTTTGCCCACAGAACACAGTCAACCAAATCACAAGTTGAACTAAAATCAACAAATCAGCAAAATAAACTCCTGGTTGTTTACTTTGCCTTCTGCCCCAACTCCCATAAACTTAAACAATGGTCAATTGTTGAATGCCCAGCTTTAAAGCCGCCCTGTTCCACAGAGATAATTCTGATTCCCTCAATCCAATTCTTTAAAGACCTTAATATAACTTTAGAGTATAATTTTGCACCTACATCCAACTGACTTATCAGACGATAATTACCTGGAACATTCATAGCGCCTTTTTTTGTGTATGGGTTTGATATGGAGCTCTTCCAACTTGGAGGTATTATAGCAGTCATGGTTATGGATAGAAAAACCTTTGAAAAGAATCCTGCCCACCACAAAGAAATTGACTTAATTACAATTGCTGGCAAATTGTTTGGTCCTGCTGCCTTTGTTAAATTTAAGGAGAATATCAACTTGCCAATAGATTGAATGAAGAATGACTCCAAATCTTCCTCCCCCAAGATTGGTGAGAATTTGTCACTACTATCTCAATAGATAAATATGCAATCCAATCTGTTTCTAGCATTATGCAACTTGCTGGTTGGGACGCAATACAGCTTCCCCTCTGGACCAAGTTCAAGAACTTCTTCATGTCCTTTCCTTGTAGTGTCCTAATCATAAGGTCCCAATTTGACTGGAAGAAAGCCTGATTCTGTCTCCCAACCAGGGCCTCATACTCCCTTTTATTACAGCAATAGATCTCATTCACCTTTATAGGGCTGGCTGATCACCTCGCCCTTCGTACCTTTCTTAACTCCTTCCTATTAAGTACACACTTGTTATCAAACCACTGTTGCTTAGAATGCTGGCATGGTAGATCCTTTTTCACTTTCTTATTGTATAACCTTACTACTGGTATCAGTCGATTTACAACCTCTGCAATGGTCTTTGCATACCATACAGCATTTGCCTGTCCTACAGCCCTATCACGGTCCATCTGGTGAAGGATTTGATACTGCATCAAGTGGTCAATATATTATGCATCTATTTTTGTTGTTCAGCGATTTGGGAAATATACTTCCATTGGGATAACTCGGTCCCTCAATATTGGTGCTGTCTCTATGGCCAATTTTAGCCCCCAGTGTTCACTTGTCTTTAATCTTAACATCTTGAATTTTATATAGTGGTCGAAAAACCATGCCTGAATAAACATATACTCAACAGGGCACTGCTGTTTACCATGTAGACATGTTTGGGCTGCTGAATCATCCTCTTTACACTAGCCGGTTAGTCATACAAACCCTAACTCAGCGAGAAAACTAGGAATTTTACTTTCAGACTTGGACTGTTCGCACTTTGGGAAATTTGCATCGGGGATACTGTAAAATTCTAGCATTTTTAAAACTTCAGAATTAACCTTCCCTGGGTCTAAGCATAGGTAAAGTTCCCCTGGAGGAGAATTGGGGATCCCCCCGGGAGCTCTGCTAGCTCTCCCAGATCCCTCTGGGACACCTCCCACTTCTCCTGCCGAGAGTTCTCTTCAATTATATAAAGATTCACAACTATCAACTTATTTTGCCGCAGACTGTGAGAAGCTAGTCTGGCATATGAAGTCCACTAGTTCTAGTGGGTACCTTGTACCAGTCTAATAGACCCTTATTGATGGTGGTTGTAAAGTCAACCTTATAGAAAGCTATCCTAGGGGTAGCAGTGACTAGGCGAATTAGGCGAGTTGTTTTAACAATTATAATCCCTTGAGTACCAAATGAAAGCACACCACACAAGGTATATATCAAATATATATGTATTTATTCTAAACACAACCCCTCTGCACTCTTTATGAGGTCAGAGGTAAAAGTACAATACAAGTTACTTAACTGGCATACGATAAGTTGCACAGTATACATTTTGCCCTAGGGGCCTCACAAACCATATGCTAAAATAGTGGTATAAGAACCACATGAGAATTAGAAAGCAGGCCTGGGACCTGTGGAATCGCTCGGGCTACTCTAATCAACCAAAGGTTAGGATGTAGGCAGCCCACGGGTGACGCGTGCAGTGACTAAACACAGCCGAGGGTTACCATTGACTTTCTATGGGAAACAAACAAGTTTCAAATGTACAATTTAAGGACACTTCTCAATAGACTACAATGGAACCGTTTTGGGCTTAGACACTAGGAGGGACAATACCCTTGAGACTACCAGAGTACTCGTGTTTCCTCACCCACGGAAGCCGGGTGCATAGGTGTCTTTTCGTGTCGGGTTTTGTCGTCGATTTCAATGGAGATCTGCAAAGAAGTGCTGCAGGCAACCAAAGGAAAAGTGTCCGGGTGGATCCAAGGGTGGATGAAAGATCTGTAGAACCTGAAAGCAGAAGGGACAGAGTCTGGGTCACTTGCCAGTGACCAGGGCGGCGATAGGAAGATACCACCAGATGTCAGGTGATTTCAGGTGAGAAAGTGAAGCTTGTCTCTTCAGCCACGAAAACCAGGAGGTGTTGACAATGACCAGAAGCTGGATTCGAGCTGTCCCATGAAGGATGTAGTTGGCTGCGGTGTCGGTATCTGCATGGGACCCAACAAGCCTTGGCAAACGCAACCCATGCTGGATGTCAAGATTGGCTTTGGTGCAGACCAGCAAAGTCTGAGGAAGTTCTCCTTTGCAGGGAAGTTGGAGCAATCCTCGAGCAATCAGAAAATCAAGTTAGATTCAAAGAAAAGTCTTTGGTGGGCTAACTAGCCATGGGCAAGGAACTGCAAAGATGCATCAAGCTGAACTGCAAAAGCGGGGCCCACTGGAGACTCGTGGAGTGGGGGCCTCTGAGCTTCAGTGCAAATAGTGCTTGGGTTTGGGGCTTTAAGCATTCTAATGCACAACTTTAAGATACCTTGTAAAGTAGGTGCAGCTTGCAAAATGCATGATGTCCAGGAGTTCCAGTCCCACGTCTCTCGTGTCCGCCACGTATCTCAGCTTTGCTGTGATTGAAGTGTGGGATCAGAGATGTCTGAAAGTCTGTGTCCTGTGTTGCAGATTCTTCGGGATCCGGCAGGAGCCTCAAAAATGCAGACCGGCAAAGTTGCTATTGGTGCCTGTTTGAACAGGGTGATCACTCCTTGACCACAAGGGAGATATCTTCCATCTTCCAGTCGAAATGGAATGTCAAAGGTCCAGGATTTATGTTTCAGAGTTTCATCCAGGGTAATCTAAACTCCTAGGGACTGGGTTCCTATATTTATACTAAGTTTAGGGGCTGGACTACCTTTAAGGTCCCGCCTATGGGTGGACCTGGAAAGGGGGTAGTTATACCCCTTTACCTTTGTCCAGTTTCGCACCAGAGCTGGGGCAGAGTGCCCCAGCAACCGGTTTGAACTGGGAAATGCATGGAGCACCTTGTGTGCCCCAGGCAGTGTCTAGAAAGCATTCACTGAATGCAGCCCTCCCTGCCCCAATACACAAAGAGCCTGTCTGGGGAGGTGCCAGCACCTCCCTGGGCAGGAAACCTATTGTCCAGGCCTCCCCTGCCGTTGTTTTGTCCAGCAGCAGGAGGGCAGACTCGTGTCTGTGGCAGCAGCATCTATTTTGTGATGCTAAGGCTCTGTTTAACTTTAACCGGGTAAACCAGTAACTACATTGTCGTGCAGGCATCAGCCAGACCCGCTAGTGCAAGGGGTTCGCTCTTCTCTGCACGAAGTCCTCAGACTAATTGAAAGAAGCTGGCACAGAAACTGGAAATTGAAAACGTAACATTTATTACACCTCATGAGGTGGTGCTACGGTTCAAACAGTACCCTTCGGCATTGCAAGAAGTAGCACCATGAGCTAAGATAGCATGGTTTATTTATACCCGCACAGGGGCTCAAAAGAAGGCGGTACAAAGCACAAGAGCACATTTTATGTACATATAAGGTAATATCGAGAGGCACAATCGATCAGTGGGAGGGGCTAACAGTCTTGGGGGCTTGACAAACACATTCCAATCTAGAGCTAATCACTACCAGATGTGAACCCTAACGGTCAGCGGCAAAGTAGGGGACACTGATAAGAGCCTGTTGCTGGGCAGATTCAAGCACCATGAACAGGAAGATAGGACAAAGCACATGGTCGGCACGAGGCAGTATGTAGCAGACAAAATGGCTGCCGTGAAAACAAAATGGAGTCCATTAAATGTCAATATAACGGCTAGAACTAAGATGTCTTTTGCTAATGCTCAATCTAATCGCTGTTAAATTACAACAGACGCCCCTTTTAGCATTAGCTAAAGACATACGCTCTTTTGGGATAATCTAAACATTCATCCTGTATATCTATACGCATCATATCAGCTACTTCTTTATCTAACGTGTGTTGTGCCTTTACATTCACAGTTTTCTTGGATGGTATACAAGCAGTTATGCACATAGAACATAGCATTGGGCCACAATGGATACACATACAACAGGTGAAAATCACTGCAATTGCAATACAGAGAATAGTCAGTAATTTCCAACCCCAAGCAGAAACTAGAGCCCAGAACCATCCAGCAAAAGTCCAGGTGCCATTTTTAGTATGAATATCTGTAGCTTTTTTATGTAGTTTAAGAATTGCATCATACACTGAGGGCGAATTATCAGGGATAAAAACGCAACAACTACTACCGATAACTTTGCATGCACCTCCTCTATCTGCTAACATAACGTCTAACCCCATCCTATTCCGGAGAGCTACAATCCTAGCAACTTGTAACTCTTCAGTAATTTTTAAGGGTGGGCGTCCGAATCGGCTACGCCCACGGAGTAGGCGTAGTGTTGCCTTCTACGCATTTTGCGTAGACAGCGTAGCCGGCAACACTACGCCCACTCCGTGAGCGTAGCCGAGTCGGCCGCCACCCGCCTCCCTCCCGCCCTCCACTAGATACTTTATTTAAGCATTTGCACGGATAAAAACAACTTAAAAGCACTTACCATGTCCGGGGCTCGTCCGGGTCTTCATCTTTGAATAGCGTCCTTTGCCTGGATACCAATGCGCATGCGCGGGCGGCCGCGCATGCGCATTTCTCGGGAGAAATGCGCATGCGCGGCCGCCCGCGCATGCGCATTGGTATCCAGGCAAAGGACGCTATTCAAAGATGAAGACCCGGACGAGCCCCGGACAAGGTAAGTGCTTTTAAGTTGTTTTAATCCGTGTAAATGCTTAAATAAAGTATGTAGGGGAGAGCGGGAGGGAGGTGCGTAGTGGGGCTACGCGGAGTGCGGGAGTGGGCGTAGCTTCTCGCCCTCTCCGCGTAGCTCCGCGGAGCCCCACTACGCCCCACTACGCCCAGGGTTAGTAATATTTCCAAGAGCTATAGCAGTTACATTAGTGACAGCTTCCACAACTCTAGTCAGTCGTCGCACTTTTCTGCTATTTAATGCAGCGCCCACAAAAGGAAACCGGCCCAAATTAAAATCAACATATTGCTGCAGACTAGTGTCAGTTTGATCCACATCATCAGTACTTATTGTCCTCTCATAACGATTCATTGAAATGTTCCTAAACAATTTAAAATCTCGATGGTATGATGCAGGTGCTAGGAAAACAGGAGGCAGTAAGAAAGAAACATAACATGCACCTGACCACCCTACTGGTAGTCTATGATATCCATGACTTCCACATACTAGATATGTGTTATGCGAAGCCAAAAACGAGCTGTCATTTATTCCATCTATATTTAACACAGTAACACAATCACTAATTCCAACTGGGATTCGTCCAGTACTCTGTACACATAAATCTGCTTTAGTCCTTGTAACAGTAATTACAGATTGGTTGCTTGTGGTAAAGTCTCTCGTGTGGGTGAAAACATATGGCGTAGAAGCATTGTCCGGTCAGTATTCCTCCCATTCCAATATAGTTCCATTTGCTTGAGGATACCCATGTTTGTCCTGATAACACTCCTTATTCAAACGGAAAAGAAGCCCACCTACTGTAGGTTTTCTAGTAGCAAACAAAAGATTGCACCAGGCTCGACAAGAACCATTATGCGAGAAAGGAAGTAGAATAAAAGGTGTTCCACCTTTCTTTTGATGCGCTGGAAGCATACCACATATCCAACAATTAGTGATGTTCGTTGCATTATGGGTGTGGTGAAGCATCTGAACAAACGTATTATTACGATAAGATTCTCGCTGCTTCTGTTCATGATACGGAAGAGTGAAATGCTGGTGTTCTTCTGGAACTGGAGTAGTAACCACAAAAAACTCATGAGCAGGAGCCATCATTTCAACAGACCAGGTGATCACTGCTATAATTGTCAGAGCAGCAAAAACACCTATAACTCCTAATACCTTTTTCTTTTTGTTCATCATAGCAACAAAATCAACTTTCTCAAAAACAGAACAAAACAACAAAACAAAAATAGTCGTAGGAGCTCTTCTCCCGTGGGTAGACGGTGTTTTCTTCACCGCAGATTAAGACAGGTGTCACTACACTACGCAGGGCTGATCCCCCTCCCTTGTCATATCGGCATTCCGTTTCCACTACCCAGGGCGGTTGCTCAACCTGTCTCTCTCAAAAAACTGTAGATTCTTTCCTCGGTCTCAAGTTGTATCGCGTTGCTCCAGGAATCGTCTGGTCCGGGAAGAACTCAGCATATTCGTCAGGTGATACAGCAGGGCCTTTCTCCGTAGTCAAGATCTCTCGATGATCAGTCAGCACAGCAGATTCCATCAAGGTTGACGATACCTTCCGACAATGGGTACTATGCACCCAGTTTTTTTGTTGGTGACTCGAACAGCTGTTCTCGTGGCAAGGAGCATCTGTTCTGCTCCACGCCATCTCGGCTCCAAGCAGCTTGACCTCTCGAACGCTTTAACCATCATAAGGTCGCCCGGACGGAGTTCATGGCCTTCACCTGTAGATCTGTCTGGAAGTGCTTCCTGAACCTGTTGATGAATAGAATCCAAACTGTCGGTTAACTGTGCCAAATAGTCCTTCATCAAGACACAAGGTACATCATACATAGAACTCGGTTATGGAAATCCCCAAATATTCATAGGCCGTCCAAATACCACTTCGTATGGGGTGAGACCCGTTCTAGAATGTGGTACTGATCAGATGGACAACAATGCCAATGGCAACGCATCTGGCCAGGTCAAGTGAGTAGAAGCTTGAATTTTCGCAATTTTCAGCTTCAGAGTAGCATCATACCTTTCCACCAATCCTGCTGATTGTGGATGGAACACTGCATGGAACTTCTGTTTAATTCCTAATCCCTTCAAGACATACTTGATAACTTCCCCAACAAAATGAGGTCCGTTATCATGCCATAGGAGTCTGCAAACACCGAACCTCGGGAAGAATTCCTTCAGTAACACCTTAGCAGTAGTAATAGCAGTATTGTCCTTTGTGGGGTACGCCTCAATCCATTTACTGAAGGCACAAACTACCACTAGAACATACTTTAAATTATTACAACGCTCAAGTTGAATGTAATCCATTTGCAAGACTTCAAAATGTTCAGTTGGTGTAGCAAAACCTCCAGATGGAACTCGCGTTCCTTTTCCAGGATTATATTGTAAACAGATCAAACAAGACTGTACTACTCTCTTAGTTGTGCTTGCAACTTCTGGATGCTCCCAAACTTGCGTAAGCATTTTTGTTATTGTGAAAGCTCCAACATGTGCTAGCCCATGTGCCATCTGAACCATAGGTTGTACGAAAGCTATAGGCAACTTCCATCTATCCATCTGCTTATTCCGCCAACAAACTTCATCATCTAACTCTCCTTCTTTAGAACATTGTTCGCGTTCTTTGTCAGAGGCTGTCCTCTGTATCTCTCATACTTCTTACCTAGCATTGTGCCATCTCTCAGCTTGTGACTTCACTACATACATGGGAGTAGTGCTTCTTTGCGTCGCAGTTTCACGTGCCACGTGATCTGCAAAGGCATTACCATGTCCAATCTTGTCTGTCACTTTCTTGTGCGCACTACACTTCACTATGGCTACTTTCTTTGGGCATGTCAACGCAATCAAAAGATTATGCACTAATTCTCCGTGCATTATTTGCATTCCGTGAGATGTAAGGAAGCCTCTTTCCTTCCAGAGTAGGCCAAAATCATGCGCCACTCCAAAAGCATAGCGGCTATCTGTGTAAATGTTCACACACAAATCAGTACTAAGCTCACATGCTCGCGTCAAAGCTATCAATTCAGCTGCTTGAGCTGATTTTTGTGGTAAGCGAGCTGTCTCCACTATTGTTTCAATCGTGGTGATTGCATATGCGGCTGAGGTCGTACCATCTGGTAATTTCAAACAATACACGTCAAAACCACAATTCACCAACCACATCTGGAAGGGGTGTATCTTGCAAATCAATGCGACCCTTTATCTGTTCCTCAGTCAGGAATATACAATCATGCAGTTCTTGTGACTGAGGCTGAGTCACCGGATACGGCAAAAAAGTAGCTGGGTTCAAAGTTGCACATCTCTTCAATGTAATGTGAGGAGCTAGCAATGTCAGTTCATATCCTGTCAGACGAGCGCTAGTTAAGTGCTGCGTCTTTGTTTCATTCAAAAGGGCATCAACCGCATGGGGTACCAACACTAACAGCTTATGTGACAAAACTATTCCCTCACTCTGTCGTATTGACACAGCTGTTGCTGCAACTGAGCGAAAACACCCAGGTAATGCACTAGCAATGGGATCAAGAACTGCTGAAAAATAGGCACAAGGACGTTGCTTATCGCCATGTAACTGGACTAAAACTGACAATGCACATCCATCTTTCTCGTGCACGTAAAGTGTCAAAAGCTTCGTGTAATCTGGTGTACCTAACACTGGTGCTGAACAAAGGGATTGTCGTAACTGTCGAAAAGCATTTTCACATTCGTTTGTCCATGGAAGGGGTACGGGAGTGTCTATCATCAAAAGTGCTAACAAAGGCTTAACAATATATGAAAACCCCAAAATCCATTGCCTGCAAAAGGAAGTAAGACCAAGAAATGCACATACTCCTTTCTGTGTGGTAGGTATTGGTGTGTCTAACATTGCTTGTATACGATCTGACGTCAATGCACGTCCATCCTTAGACAAAAGGTGACCTAAGTAGGTTACCTTTGGTCTACAATATTGCTGCTTCTTTCTCGACACTTTGTGATGATGTGAAGCAAGAAAAGAAAGAAAAGACAGAGTACACTTTTCACACTGCTCCGGGGTGTCGGCTGCCAGCAATATGTCATCTACATATTGTATGAGAGCCACACCTTCGGGCAACGCAAAAGAATCAAGTTCTCTTTTTAATGCTTGACTGTAACTACTCAGACTCTCAGTATAGCCTTGAGGAACTCTACAAAATCTATACGATCTATTATTCAAAGTGAAACTGAACTAGTATCGGCTGTCAGGATGAATAGGGATCGAAAAGAAAGCATTCGTCAAGTCTTTTACAGTCTTTTAGGGACCAAAGTAAGAAGTGTTGTGATGTCAGAAACCACAGGGTACTGCGGTACAACGATCTTGTTTACCTCCCTCAAGTCTATGATGAATCTATAAACTCGAGTATCAGTATCGCTTTTCAGAATTGGAAGAATCGGGCTGTTGCAAACATTATATGGAACTTCCTCAACATCCCCAACTCGAATAAGGACATGTACAATTTGTATCAGTGCTTCTTCACCCTCCTGTGAAATCCTATATTGTGGCAAGCGAGGTAACACAGCTCCCTCCTTGACACTAATATGCACTGGTGGGATAACCATTTGACCCACATCAGTGCCTGAGGTAGCCCACAAAGTTTTAGGAAGCAAAGCCAATGCAATGTCTTCTTTACAAGACAAACTCTTTCAGGCTCGGAATGATTATCATTAAAAATGACACGCACTCCTTCAGGGGAACATCGTATTGTGGCTCTCAAATACTTCAGCATATCAAGACCCACAATATTATCTGGTGTGTTTGGGGAAAGAAAAAACGGACATGGAGCACTAAATTTATCGACATGAAATACAAGTGGTTGTGACAATGGGCTAAGGGAAGGTGTTCCATCAAAACCTATCGAAGTAATAGTTACGCCAGACAGGGGAGCCCTCGGAACCAATTGTTTAGACAAAGCGATATGAGTAGCTCCTATATCAACCAGAAACCGATCATTAGAACCCAAAACATGTGCTGTAACATAGGGACCTGTCTGATCTACTGGAACT
Organism: Lissotriton helveticus; assembly: GCF_964261635.1. Lineage (NCBI taxonomy): Eukaryota > Metazoa > Chordata > Amphibia > Caudata > Salamandridae > Lissotriton > Lissotriton helveticus. The sequence continues at coordinate 326,290,748 of NC_136073.1, forward strand.
TCAACTGATTCCTTACCCCATCCTTGGCATGAGCAGAATCGTAAAGGTCAGGCTGGACTTAATAAGACATTTGATATTGATTTCGTCTATCAAAAGCATTTGGTCCATTCTGTGCTCGTACATTAGTATCAAATCGAGCACGATCATTCGTATTTCCCCTAGGCCCTGTAAAACCTGAACGATTTCTCATTTGTCCCCACCCTCGTGAATTCTATTGGGCACGCAACACTGGGCAATCAGCCATCCAACAACCAAATTGCTTACAATACGCACATTGATTAATAGACAAATTCGTACGAGTATAGGGGGTATTAAAAGATCCACGTCCGCCTCTATCGTAACCTCTATCATAGCCTCTACCGTAACCTCTAGAGGGCGGACCATAGACTTGTGCTAACATGACTTTTGTTTTCAAATCTTTAGATTTCTTTTCTTCGTTACCTTTTGCTTTTGTTCTTGACGCTCATAATATTGAGCCATCGTCAAAACAGATGCTGGAGAGGATGTAGTCCAAGACCTTTCACTGGCTTTTAAGCGGCTAGCTATCCCTGGCAACAGATTCGTAACATATTTATCGACAAACAGATGTCTGCCTGTATCATCCGTCAAAGACTGACCGCTAAAATCATGAGAAGCTTCCTCAAAGCGCGTAAAGAAATCAGAAACCGATTCGTCTACCTTTTGTTTACACAATGCTAAAACAGTCCAATCTATCTTTTTAGGGGGTATAACTGTTTTAAGCTTAGTTAATATTGCTGCGGGGAGATCTAATATTAACTTGTGTGGCTTTTTGGCAGGCTCCCTATCTACATCCAATTGTTCTAAATCCTTCCATTCGGCACCAAGAAAAGCCCGATCATCGATTTTACGAACATTCCGCCACATATCTGGCGGTAAGATTAAGGCGAAAAATAAATCTATATCACACAGGGTCATAGTACAAGAATTTATAGCGCCTTCAACTTCCTCATAGAAAGCGGCTGGGTTTTTACGCGGATCGGATAATGCTGCTTTTAGCGCCATTACATCTGCTCTATTCCAAGGAGTGTACACCCAATTATAAACGAAATATCCTTTAGCATCAGCAGAATTTTTATCATCACTGTCACCCGTTCCTTTAGGAGGAACATACAAGGGCGCGGCTTCCCGCATAGGCCTCATATCGACTGGTATTATCTTATCAGTTCCAAAGATAGGAGGCTGCGACACTCCGGACGGATTGGGCTGCGCAGCTGCATCTGCAAGCTTTTTCTTCTCCTTCAAGTGAACCGCGTCAGTTCGTAATTTAACCAACCGTCTAATGGTGTCAGGCACCTGAGAGAAAAGAAAAAGACCATCAAAAAATGGATTTACAATCAGCTGCTACATCATCAGGTTCTATAATTGGAGAGAATTTTCGAAAAAATACTACAACTTCTGTAGCAAATGTCACAGTGAAATATAGCTGCTCCTTTTCCGACCATCCCTGTATACTTGCTAAAAGATCGGAAGCAGGATCAGTACTACGTAATGCTTTACGAGCAGTTTGTCTGATATCGGATGCACGCTCAGCAGTCAACATGGATCGAGTGTCCCGCGCTTTTTGTTGCTCTGTGTCAGAATCCTCGTCGCCTTCAGCCGGAGCGGACGGAACGGCATACAGAGGTGGAGGTCGATCTAATAACAAAAAATCATCTTGCGGTTTATTAAAGACAGGATAGAGAAGCTGTCGAACAAGAAATTGGCCAACTACCTGCAACCTGTGTTCTTTCTCCTCTCTCTCTTTTAACTCTTTCACTTCTTTCTTTCTCAATTCCAGCGCTTTCTCATACACATTCTTTCACTGTTCTTTCTCAATCAACGCTTGCTCACGCTTCTCGTGTCGTACTTTTTCCTCCCACATACGTACGCATTCAAACATATCACGTCTAGACCTCCCTTCAAACATACATTGCTCCACATACTAAATCTTCCGTGCATCAAATGACCCATTCAATGGCCAACGTAACTCAGGATCCTTCTTGCTATATTTATGCCGCAACATGCTGTACATTATAGCAGAAAGACCAAATTTTATGTACATGTCTCTATTAGGCGTCCCCTCTGGGGGAGCCGGCTGCGATTCCTCAAGTCGTAGACTGGTACCCTTACAAAAGCAACACAACTTTCGAAGTGCGCTAAAAACAGGCATGCCAGAAATAATGCAAAATTTGCAGTATTATACACAAAGTAGCACTTAAAGTACCTTTAGTACGTTGCACTGTTCAAATCAAATAATTGAAGAAAAATCTTCACATTGCCTGCCTATATGGGTTGCAACACATATATATACCAAATTCCAAATACAAATTAGACTAGTCTTTTCCAAATACAAATATGCCACAGTAAGTGTTCCTAAAAGTACTTTACCATACAAGGGCATCCAAAACCTGTAGTAGGTGCCGCAAAACGGCTCTTACCAATCATAGGGTGTCCAGGTTCCAACTGCCAAGTTCTAAATTTGACCAAACGGTCACTGCACGGTGAACCAACAGAAGAGATCTCAGTCGAAGACCGGCGCCGCCTGGATGGTCAGATCGGAAAGAAGGGAAGAAACGCATTGGGTGCAAAGACTCGGGTCTCTTCTGGCATCGATCGTGTCCTCAGCAAGGTTCCAAACCTTCGTCACGACCAATCCTTCGGGCATCCGAGTTGCCGATGAGCCCCAGGTGTGGGCGCCAATTTGTCGAGCAGGCCTCAGCCAGACCCGCTAGTGCAAGGGGTTCGCCCTTCTCTGCATGAAGTCCTCAGACCAATTGAAAGAAGTTGGCACAGAAACTGGAAATAGAAAATGTAACATTTATTACACCTCATGAGGTGGTGCTACGGTTCAAACAGTACCCTTCGGCATTGCAAGAAGTAGCACCACAAGCTAAGAAAGCATGGTTTATTTATACCCGCACAGGGGCTCAAAAGAAGGCGGTACAAAGCACAAGAGCACATTTTATGTACATATAAGGTAATATCGAGAGGCACAATTGATCAGTGGGAGGAGCTAACAGTCTTGGGGCCTTGACAAACACATTCCAATCTAGAGCTAATCACTACCAGATGTGAACCCTAACAGTCAGCGGCAAAGTAGGGGACGCTAATAACAGCCTGTTGCTGGGCAGATTCAAGCACCATGAACAGGAAGATAGGACAAAGCACATGGTCGGCCCAAGGCAGCATGTAGCAGACAAAATGGCTGCTGTGAATACAAAATGGAGTCCGTTAAATGTCAAGATAACGGCTAGAACTAAGATGTCTTTTGCTAATGCTCAATCTAATCACTGTTAAATTACAACAACATGTCTTCTCCCTCTAGAAGGGTGGAATGCTACCCCCGCCGCCAGTGTTTGACACCTCACAAGACATGTTTTGATAAAGCCAAACCAAAGTTAGCATTAACCACAAGGATTATAAATCATTTAAAAGTATATGGTATGGCTATATCATAGAACAGCTATAAGGAGATGGGTTCGAAAGCTGCAGAGGGACTCAGCTCATGCTAGGGCACCCTCTCACATAAAACCAGGCACTCTGCCTCCAGGATTGTTAAGGCCTGCCATAGGAGTGACTTATAGGTGTATATGTGTCTATATGTATAAATAGATGTAGGTACACTATATCTAAGTAAGGGGTGATTACACCACATTACCCAGGCTGTGTGAACAGACCTGTGGTGTCAGTTTCGAAGGCAAACCAGGGGTGGCACAATACATGTTGCAGCCCCTGGTAGGCCTAGGGTGCACCTATGCCCTGGGTACTTATGGTACACTATACAGGGGCTCACAAGGTTGACCCAGTAACCCATTTGGTATGTACCTAAAGTGCATGGTATCAATTTAGAGAGAGAACAGCTAGGCTGTGGGCCTGATTAGTAGCCACAGCCAGACTAAAGTCGAAAAACCAGAGAATCACATCAAAAAGTGGGGGTAACCATAGGAAGCAGACCCTACTCTCCTACACAGACAACCCTCATAGATATCCAGTGAACAGCTAATAGCCAATCACTACTTGTTTTGATAATTTTTGCCCCCTTACTGCATTTAGTAGATAACAATGTCAATAATCTACCTTTCACTCGCCCAGGACCAGATTTGGTTCTATCTTTTTGAAACAGCATAGAACCATTCTGGTGGTACTCCCCACCCGCCAACCAAGTCTCCTGGAAGCAAATTATCTCATTTCTCTCCCATAAGTGTGAAAGAGCTGTTCTTATTACATTCCTCAAGCCCGCGTACACTCCAGAATACAATCCCCAAGCCAGTGAGTGTGGCGATTCCCTGATCTATCTGTCCTCCCATGAAAGAAAACTCTCCCGATCAATGCTTTGACGCGCAAACCTATTGGGTAAAGGGATCAGTTCTGTCAATCTCTCCCTTTGCTGGGACAGGGATAGATGCCTTTAGGGTTCAACAATTCAACCCCACTGAGTTCACTTCACTTGGGGCTTTTGCTGGGGTGTGCTCTTCTCATTGGCCTAATGGCCTCCTGCAGGTTGACAGTATCAACTAAACCCTCACCTTTATTATCATTTAACACTCCCCATTTTGATATAAGTGGTGCGGATTGAACATGGGCTTGATCCGGCCTGCACTTTTGGGCTGGTAGCCTTGCTATTAAGCCCTGACTACTTGTCATCCCTGTTAATTTATCCAAACACCAACCCATCACTCACCCATTGTTCCTTCTCCTCACCAGCAATGGCCTTTTTGACACATAAACCGTTGTGTGTTCATGTTCCCCTTGATTTAGCAGGGCCTCTTTTGACACCAGTTGAGGGACTACTGGTCTTACCAATGAGGACATACAAGAGGTAATTTCTTTTTCATTCTAGCAAGATCTCCATCAACACTATGGCCTCCATTCTCAATGACTCATTTGCTGCTAGCGATGCTTCAAATAGCCCTTGTAGTGTTTTCTGCATCAGCAGAAGAACATCCAAATCAGGGATGAACCTGACAGCAGAGAGTCAAAATATACAGTTGTTTGTTCACCAAAGTCCCTTGGATGCCACTGCAGGATCCGCTCCAGTCATCTTGAGACCTCCTGGTAGCACCATCCTCGAGTGACCATCCACTGATGGCCCGTCTATAGTGACCTCTGCCCTTGTACCTGCCCTTCTACATAGCACACAAAACTCAGCTCTGAAGGCCAAAACAAACATGGGGAGGAAGAAAGCTGGGGCTGGATCACTCCTAAGGTCCCAAATAGGTCCTGAAATTATTTCTCCTCACATGCAGTCATTGTCTCTTGAAGACTGCCCCCCAATGAAGCCGATTGTCCCATTTTTGTACCCTCTATTAATACAGATGACTTGAAATCCTTTCCTAAAAGTCTTTAATTGAGGCTGCCAATGATTTGGCTGATAGATAGGCTTTGTCCATTACTGGAGTTCTGCCAGATCCTGCTTTGGCTCCTACAACAAGGGGAGAAGGCAAAGGTTCTCCTTTTCCCTACATAACCTCTCTATTCTTTCCTACATTGTTTCCTTTCATTGAGCTTTTTGATTTAATGGAGGCATCCTTTTTGGCAGATAGATGGAACCGGAAATGTTAAAAGCGCACTCAGCAATTACACTTGCCCCCCTCCCTTTTATGTTTTATATCTTATGTCTGTGTCTTTGAATCTTCACACACCAAGCCCCCTGAGTCTGCTACTTTTCCTGGGGCTGCCACTCTGTCGTTACGAATTACTCCATGACCTATGAGAGCGCCGGTGTTAGCCCCCTGCTCTTTATGAAGACAATACCCTTCTTACTTGAGTCTTAGTCCTGTGCGCCTCACATTGCAGCTCAGGTAATCTTCCACACCTCCCTCTCAGCCTCCTCCACCCCAGGCCCCCACGAGGGAACCAACTGACCTCCAATAGCCACACCTCCCCAGCCACACACAGGGCACAGGGCTGCTCACCTGCAGGAAGAAGCGGCCAGAAGCAGGAAAAGTCAAGGCAAGGACAAGCGGGGCCACGATCAGGCTCTGCACAGGTTGCACTGGGGGGCCAGCAGTGAGACAACCCCAAGGACAGGGAGGACGCCCAACAGGACAACTGGACATGGTGCTACTCCATGTTGGAGAGCTCGGCTCAGAGGATCACACTGGGGGGTACAGTAGTGGTGTGTCGGCCACATCATCTTCGGCAAAAGCCCTTAGTCAACCCTATGGGCTTCCTTATGACAGTGTGTCGGACCTTGTGATTGCGGTCTGCAGTCCGTCCTCTGTCTTCTAAGCATCTCTGTACTAGGAGAAGTGAGATTGCGCTTTGTAAGGTGCTACATAAGGTACAGAGATTTATAATTTAGGTGGTGGAACATTGATGGAAAGTAGGACGAATAGAGCCATGGGATTGTGAAGGTGCATTTAAAAAAAACAAAGGTGTTCTCATGTAACGTAACTGGTGCTGGTGTAAAGCGCTCTGATACCCAATACGTTCGGGTCAAGTTTGTGCTATATAAAACTCTGTATGTGGTGGGGCAGTTATGACTTTCAGGGCTTTCAGGGAGGTGGGCACATGGGAACCTCGTGTTGTAGTTCAAGCCACACCGTCCTGTTGCCGGCCGCCTCCGCACCACAGCTGGGAGAACGCAGCCTAATGCCAGGCACTCACCATGTACAGCGTACAGCCTCCCCTCTCCTCTTGGCCCCTAGCCTCCTCATAGCCCCTCCTAGTTGCTCCTTACAACACACTCAGGCGGGAGGAGCGAACACTGCATCGAGGGCCAGCGGCTGCTGTGCCCTCGTGGTCTTCCTTCACTGACAGTAATAGAGGCTCGATAGACCCCTTGGATGTCAGCTCGATATTGGCCTAGCTGCACTCCGCTGTTCAGCTGCTCTGTAAATCCACGTCCAGGCCCACTAGCTTCTGCTTTCGTGACTCAGATTTCAAACTTTCCTAGTTCTGTTTTCCATTCTGATTATTCCGTCTCTTGGTCTGTTTTAAGGAATTGACCTTCATTCAAATAGCTACTGAGAGAGCGCCATGTAATTTCGAAATTTGTAGGGGTGCACCATAATCCAGAGTAGTCAGCACCCACATATTTAGAGGGTCTACTAATGTAGTTTAGACTTATAATGTTAGGTTGAGAGTCAGCACGATATGTAGTGATGTGGTTATTAATTAAAGACTAATGTAGTGTTCTAATCGAAATGTCGTGTTGCCTAATGTAGAAGTATAATCATATGTGAAATGTTGTATTACTAATGAAATACTTTTGAAATGTATACATGCTTATTAAGGAGTGAATTAATATAGGCTTCTAATATGAAAGGTAGTGCTTATATTGAAAGCAGGATTAATACTCCATAGTGGTAAAATGTAATGTCATGTTGTATTAGAAATGTCTTTAAACATGCAAAGGCTTGGGACATGTTAAACCCAGTAGAGGCCTAATTGTATTTTTCTTTTGTTAGCTTTAGTCGAGAAGGAAAGATTTTCTCTCTTCAGGGAAGAAGCTGTCCTCAGCAAAATGTTGAATTGTAACTTCGAATGCTTGTAGAGATGTTCTCATGTATTTCGGCTTGCCGGTGCAAGGCCACAAGGCTCGTTAGGTAGAAGGGTCCATTGTTTAGGAGTTAGGATAGTAGGCGCAAATGGAGAAAAGCTGCCAAAGAATTTGGGAGTGCAACCTTTAGCGAGGAAGGTGCCTGGGACCCAAGGACACACCAACGGACGCTGGATGGAAGGTGCCATACTGGAAAAATCTGAAGATCTTCACCTGCCAGAGGGGTGTTGTTAGAAATGGGATCTCTGGCTGGCCAAGGTTTGCGCCAAAGTCAGTCAGAGACCACCACTCTAAGTCAGGGCAAGGGAGTTACACGCCGAGATAACCCCTGCTCACCCACTTGGTAACGTGACACGAGCAGTAAGGCTAAACTCGGAGGCAACGTGAGTTAAGTGTTTGCGCGCGCACCCAGCAACAACACCCAAGGCCCACCACAAAGGAAACTCCACACAAGGTTATATATAAAAATAGCCTTTGTATTACACCAAAACACATTAGATAAAAACACACACTTTACAATCTGCCAACAGGCAGGGGCAGAATTTACAGGGGATATGTACAGGACAGGGCCACCTGGACCACTGTCAGGAATATGCACTTGTAGATTTTAGCACTTAGAACATAGAATATAAAATTACTGTAGCACAAAATATAAAAATAGAGCACACAACCAGTAATCACTGGTAACAGGTAAGTACCACCTACGCAACCCTAACCACCTTAGGAGAATGTCACACAGGGAACCAGGACCTCACTAGCAACACCTGTACTAGAAAGAACAACCACATAAGTATCAAAATACATTTAGGGGTATAGGCATAGGAACATTACACATGATGCATTACAACATTCAGAGGTGTAGCAAAGAGCAATTGCACAGAAATTACATAGGCCAAAACATATAGCTGTCCCCAGGCCAACTGGCCTCTCTGGGGCTGAAACGCCCTGTGTCCCATTGTCAGGGCAGGCTGCAGGTAGCCAAAGAAGAAACCTAAACGTGGCAGCTGCCCACTAAGTGCTGGGCAGCTGGAGTAGGAAGCCTGGCACGAGCGTGCCTCCTGGCTGTCTGCGAGGCTCCTAAACAAACAATCAATGGGACCAAGAACCACCTGTGAGCCTTGCAGGCTCGGTGGTCACAACAACTATGCCCCTGGGAGCCTCGTGGGCTCTGATCAATGCTGCCACCACTGGGGGAGCGGCCCGCTGCCAGCTGAGGCCACTCTACCACCAGGAATGCCGGGGATCGTTGGAGCCTCGTGGGCTCGAAGAAAAATGCCACTGTGATGCTGGAGGCTCGTGGGCTCTAAATAAAGAATGCCCGGAATATTGGAGTCCCACTCGGGGGACTCGAAATGCCAAAATGCACCCCAAGAGCCTCGGGGCTCAAAATCGCATATACCCCCTCACGACGATGGAGCCTTTCAGGCTCAGAACAAATAACTGCCAGGGCCCCCACAGGGCCTTTAAAGAACAATGGTGCCCCCGTCACTGGTGTCCTCCCTCTCCGGGGGACTTGCGAACAATCGCCCCCTGCTCCACTCACCGGTGTCGGGCGGGGGCGGGAAACACTGCCGGTGTGCCTCTTCAAGCAGTGCGGGGCTCTCCTTCAACTCCAGAGCCCCGCCTGCATTTTCAGCTGCTCAGTGGGGCCGCTTGGAGGAGATGCACCGGCGGGGTGCGTGGCCTCACTCTACCCCCCCAGCCGGCTTTCACTCACCGGCTTTCTTCGGTGGGGGGCTCCTCTCCTCTGCGCTCATCGGGGCACTCTGGGGCTCCCCTTCACATCGGGACCTCGCTGACTGCGGCGGGGGATACTGCCGGTCTCCCTCTCCACACGGGGGACCGGTGATGCCCAGTACAGCTTCCCCAGGCTCACGCAGGAGCGCGAGGTCGGCTCCCGTCGCTTCCTGCTCCGGTTTTCTGCCCCAGGACTTCCGGGTCACCACGCGGGCAGCGCGGCAGCCCTTCCCAGGCACTGCAGGCTGGGGGATGAATCAACCGAGGGATAGGCTCCCTCGAGTTAAATAAAAAACGGGGCCACACGAGGGGTAGGCTCCCTCTTTAATTTAAATATAAAGTGGGCTGGCGACCCGCTAGCTAAATTATGCCACGAGCGGCACAAATGCGAGGTGGGCACTCGCTTGGGGGCACAAAGGGGGATCCCCACACCGGGGAATCTTTCGAGGACGGGATCACAGCGCCAGACTGCAAATGAGACCAGCAGCGCTCCTGGGCAGGGAAATCCAGCACTGCCCAGGTGCTTTAGGAACGAAGTCACCCCAGTCCAGGGCAAAGCACAGCAGAGAAAAGTCCTCCAGGAGGTGGGGGGGGGTCAAGGCTGGGCCCAGAGCCAGCTCACAGGGTACTCCTAGGCAGGGAGGGAATCCCCAGTGGTGGTCCTCCTGGCGCCCAGCAGCAGCAGCCCCCCCTCTGGAAAGGATTCAAGAAGAGAACATTTTGCAAGGGGACACAGCCCCTTTTTATACATTAAATCCCTTTGTCTCAGAGTGCAGGGTGGGGGAAAAACCAGTCGCAGCTGGTTTTGGAGCACTCTTGATGTGCTCAGCCACCATTCCTATTCACTAGTTAGGCTAGGGTCATCAGTCACACCACAGGGGGCGGAGCCAGCATTGTGTGGGGAAAGCCCAGTCCTATTCAGGTCCCAGTTGCACCCCTCCCTCACATCAGCATGCTACTCTCTCCACTCACCACCGGGGCAGACCCATCCAGACTCCTGGAGCCAGGGTCACCAGCCAGCTCCAGCCAATCACACGCCAGCACACTCACTGCACACGCGCACCCATGTCTAGAAGTGGCACTTCCACACTAGACACATTCACGCCGCACACATCATTGCGCAGCATTCAATCTCACGAGTACGCACATACCAAACTCGGGCCTGCACACCCCACGCATCAGGAACTACCAGGGACACATACATTCCCCATGCATTCCTATGGGAGGGCAGGCCTATCTCACCACACGCCCTCAGAGTCCGCACGCACTTTCCACTGGGACACAGTGAAAGTGCGCAGAAACCAAAAATCACCATCCCCAGGTCACATATAAAAAGCAAAAAGTTCAGGGGTGAACCTGCCAGAAGGGCCAAGTCCAACAGGTGTACCTCTGGGCGTGTCAACTGTTTTTGGGATTTTGTATTAGGGACAGCTTCCGAGGGCCAAGAGCAGATCTTAGTCAGGGAACGGACAGACCAGGATTTAGAAAGCTGTAGAGAGAGAGTCTTGGGAAACTTAGGGCAGAGTTGGGTGTAAGAAGGAGCATCTTAGAACAAACTTGACAGTTAGATTATTTGCCTGAAAAAAGTGAATGTACTTCTTTGGAAGTCTTCACCGCTGACATCTTTACTCTTGTCTGATGGGAATGTTATGTAGGGATGTCACCTTACAATAGTGTAGGGACAGACGAATCACTTTCTTTTTCCTTTTTGTAAATGCAGTCCAAATTACAAGCTGGGACTGTTCTTGGTTGCCTAATGTTATTCGAATTGACTTTGCTGTTTATTCTGAGTCGTCTGAGAATCTTGCGTAGAATTATGTTTGTATAAGTGCCAGTTTATTTTCTGAACCTCTTGCTGAGATGTTTGTATGTCCAACTATTTTTGGCTTTGTAATAAACCTTTGAAACTTCAGTTCGTAGTCAGCGGTCCTTTGAGTTTAATTTGGATTTGACGGTGAAGTTGTTCTATGCTTTTATCAATTTTCCTTTTATTCTTCTAGAACAGGGTAAAAGGTCCAGTCGACCTGGTTTGGGATTCTAGAGATGAGCAAGAAAATCTAGATGGAAATCCCAGCTTCCCCACTTCTGCCAACATGCAGGTGCAGAATGGTCTTCTTTAGAAGATGCTTTGTCAGACAAACATATCACTATTTGAGTACCATCTGTGAATGACATAACCACAGAGCCAAAAGATCTAATCAAAGCAGAGAGGGGAGGCAAGCAGGCATTGAATAACATAGGGCTAAGCAAGAAACTCCATAGATAACAGAATTCACAAATGAGCGAAAAAGGGGGAAGTAAAATGAACTGTGGCCTGTTGGATAGAATTTAACTAAGGCAACCCAGAGATACCGTTTAAAAAGAGGTGCTTGATGCGGACGGATGTGAAACCATGTCCAAAGCTGCAGATACGTTGGGAAGGCCCAGGAATTCTGAACCACTCTAGTCCAATAGAATCCTGGTGTCATCATACATGGCCAATAAAGAGGATTCTGTACTGTGTAGGCGTTGGAAACCTGAATGAGTTGGATTCAAGGTAGTTAGAAAGTTATTTAACTTTTCCTTCACAAGAACCTTCAAAGGAAGAGGCAGTAAGGAAATTATAATTATTCAAGACGGTGGAGGGTCGTCCATCTGCTTCCAGCAGGGGGAGATCTGTGCAGACGTCAGAGAAATACTTCACTATGTAGCCAAAGCTGGCACTAGTGTATCAAAGACTGAAGAAAAATAAAAGAAGGGTACCGATGGAGAGGAGATCCAGACTTAGAGGTGAAAGGGAGGAGCAATTGCCGGAAACCGATGGATGGTCCAGGATGTACAGAGAGGAAGTCTAGAGAGTCACGCGGATAGCACCTCTATTTCCTACTGCATTCTTAAAGGACATAACGGCGAATGCACAGACAATAGAACAAAAACATGTAATTAATTCTGAGTGCACTACCATTCAACATAACACCTAGCGTGGCACATGCATTCTTCGACAAAATTATTCATAGAATGCAGCAACCCGTTAATGCGCATCGATCTAGTTTTGTTGCAGGTGAGAAGTAAAAAAAAGTGCCAATTCCAGCCTGAAATACTGTTGCTTTCAAAATATGTCCGCAGTATGCATTGGCTATCTAAAGTTGTACATGTATTTTTTTTTCAAAATGCATTTTAATCTACATTTGAAGAATATTCCATCTGAGGAGAGTGCCTGAAAATTGCAGCCGCCATAATCAGCTCATCCATGGCAATGCACGGTGTAATCTGCTGGAAGCATGTTTTGCTGGCTTAAGTTCAGCGCGCCTTGCCTTCTGAGGTGTGTTTATGCATTACCATTTCAGATGCTCCGTTTATGGATTACTAAAAGTGAAAGAACTCGGCCCTGCGTCGTGGAAACCCAATCTGTGCCTGATGGCGATTTAAATCGTAAAACTTCAGATAATTTTCCTATGCAATTGCCAACTGCTTCTCAGCATACAGACATGCAGGGTACTGAAATGCATTTCTCCCTTGAAGGGCCTGCGTCCCCTTGGGATAACGCAAAATGATGGTCCAACTTACAGAGTGTGGTCAGGGGGTACTAAATCTCCCATAACTCACAAATATTAATTTGACAAGCATTCCATTATTTCAGACTCCCAAGATCTCCCTGGACAAAGAGCAGGACCCTGGGGATTATTCAAGACTTTCCCATTTCTTCTCCCTCTTCCTCGTCTCATCCAAATGCTAGCTGTCTCTCTCTTCCTCGTCTCATCCTTAAAGTCCACTTCTCGTCTCATCCAGATTCAGACCCCTCTCTGCTACTTCTGCTGGTCACTCGCACAGAAACCGGATTGCTAGCTGTTTATGTCCACCTCCGGCATATTTGCTCCCTTCCCCTATTATTTCGGCTGCATACAGTCTCTGCCGTCAAATATTTGCTTCTTCACACTGCATTGTTGTTATTGACTCAATTTCCAATGCTTTATGTCAGGAAGCACGTGGTTGTTTCATTTGTAAAGCACATTGACACATGACATTTTTAGTGCAACGCTATACAAAAATGTGATAAAATGAAGACAAAAGTAAATTAATAAATCAAGTAATAAATGAAAAAATCTATTAAGTCTTGGTGGAAATTACCCTGGGAAGTTGCTCTTTGTAATTGAGTATGGCCGTATGGCTGCAGTCCATACATTAGAACACGAGTTCTAGCAGTGGTACCTGTAGATATTAGTGCACCCTATCAGATTAAGGACAACTGCATAAACCAACGTGCAACTGAATTGACATACTTGTTCTCTTGTATTGTGTTGATATGTTTACAAAACTTTCTGTACCAATTACAAAGCCTAAAGCACTCTTCACTTCTTTAGGAAATAGTTGTTCCTTATGTTTCATTTACATAGCGTTGTGACCCTGGGGAGTTCAAAGAGCACAACAATTATCATGTTGTTCCTGGGTGGCTTTTCAGGGGTGTAAGACAAACCTTTGCAACCCCTGCGTCACCGGGGAGTGGGGGGGCAAGCATACAGAGAGGCCCCCAGCCATTCAAGGGGGTACCATTCGGTCCAAGGCCTATAAAAGCCTGTGAGATATGGGATACTCGGGCGCCCCTCTTTATATTCTGCAGGGAGTATGCTTTAAAGGGTGTTGGTCTATTTGTGAACAATTGGGTGCAATGCATGAGGGTGGGATTCAGGGGGGATTTGCTTAGCACATTAGCATGAAAGCACTGATGTTGTGGAGAGGCTAAGGATAAACGCAATCCCTCATGCAAGTACTAGCATACATAATAATGGGGCGGGATTGCCCTCTTCTTGCTAGCACCTTTCAGAGTAAGGCAATATCCTTTGTTGCCAATACCCCATGCTCTGCATGGAGGCAAAGATATTAGAGGAAGGGTATTCACTCTAATTTTCCCAACCTGGCTCACTTTAGAAGAGTAGGTGCATATTGTCATTGACTGTCATACCAGATGCTAGCTTTTTGTTCACCTGCTGTGTCTTGGCGTTCTTGAAGTTTCTATTAGGACAACTTCAGTACTGCTGGAAGTGTGAGTTTTTCTTAAGCTATTATCTTTTTCCACTTTGTATTTTAGAGATATATTCTTTGTAGTACTTATTGTGGTTTTAAATTATAAGTCCCAAAATTCGACTACCGAACTCTATCCCAGAGAAACTGCCAACTTTTGATGTATAGCATGAGATTCCTGGTTACGAGAATGCCATGTTCAAATAATCAATCACTTCTCCTATTTTAATAATAGCAACTTGTATTTTTTATTATCCTTCATACAACATTCTTTCTCTATCTAAGCATGATAAATTAAAGGTGTTCCCATTGTGCACATTAGTTGTACCTAACTTAGGAACCTTGGAAGGATTGAGGGAGTTGGACATATTGTGATGCAAACATGTGACCTGCAGATCACCATGTAGATTAGTGGTGAGCATTCACCTCACTGAGTCAACATGCCAGAATCCTGTTACATTGTAATCTACGAATGGTGGAGGACATTTCAACATTACAGGTCACATTTACTACTAATAACTCAGATTTCATCACTCTGTGTTCAGGACACTAACAAGCGTTTCCACTGAGAACTACTGCTTGCCCACCAAATATTTGATCGAAGACATTTACCCAGTGCATGAATCAGAATACCTATCCACCTTCATGCACTATACTTGAACATAATCTGACACATCTAAAATTGAATAAAACATCAAAATGAGAGCTTCTCCAACCTCAAATATTCAAATTCCGTTTTGGACTCAACCTCATTACACCTTTCTGCACTCTGAAAGTCGCACTGAATCCTAATGATTCTTGATAATTCCAATATCATGACTCGTCCAAATGTGAAATTTATAAATTAGAGAAAGCTTGGTATGTTTTCTACTCTGCTCAAGACTTCCTAGTCCTCAAAAACACAGCCTGGATATCCAAAACATCGCGTTTCAAAACAATGTCTGAGTGTTACACCAAACCTACATCTGAATTTAAAAATGAAATGAAAGCTTAATTTAAAAGAGGTTTATATTGAATTAACCTACTACAATCACTTATCAACCTTGATTATCTCATGAAATAAAGCCATATAAAAAATGTCTAAGCAAATAAATTACAATATGCAATACATTGTTTTATCTGACTCTCTCACCCACACTCATTCCTCGTAATCACCTCTATTGATCTAGCCAGGATTATACAGTCTCTCTAAGATACTTTCCAAACATATTCATAAATATCTCCACCATAATTTTAACAACTTCTCTTAATTGATAGCTTGCCATTCTTATTAAAAACTAGTTGCATCAGTCCTTTGCTGCGAAACCCCAAACTATTTCCAGAGGACAACCCTAAACTTTACACTACTATTCATTTTGATATCCCCATTAAGATACAAGAAAAACCTGTGGTGCTACAACTCAAAACCATATTGACCAATACATGTAAAATCCAGTAGGCCTATCAATCTGATTTCCGCTCTTGCTGTTTTGCTAATCACTATTTATGAGTGTAGATTTACACCTAAATGCAGACTTAAATATCTCCACTCCTGAAATCAGAGGGAGGACATATTAAAGACAGAATATATGAGTATAACTTTGATACTGCTAACTTTTCATACCATGACAGAAATCTCCCAATGGAAAGTATGGAGGAAAAATAATAAAGCATATTAGAACATTGGAATGTTGGGAGCTCCATTGAAAACAATGGATTGCTCTGGGCTTATAATGGCTGGTATAAGCCTGGAACTCCAACATTCCAATGTTTCTTTGTTCACAGCTCTGGCTGTGAACAAATGCTTCAGGGAACCTGAGGGGTTTCCAATCCCCTCATGCTCCCAAAAGGCTTTGTTTTTTTTGTTAGAACATTCTGTCCTCTAGTGACAGAATGTTCTAATAGCCTTATAGCCCTTCGTAGATGGGCTATACCGCTATTAAAGTCCCTCTCCCTTGTTAAAGGCCCTCGCCTTCGGCTCGGGGCCTTTAACGCTGGAGAGGGCCTTTAATAGGCGGTATAGCCTTCTACGGCGGGCTATAAGGCTATATTAGAACACTGAAATACTTGGAGCTCTATTGAAGACAACGGAGTGCTCCATGCTTTTACGGGCTGGTAAAGGCCAGCAAAGCAACCTTCCAATGTTGTTTTCAAAGGCCTCTCAGAGTCCGAGGGAATTTAAACCCCTTGAACTCCGATAGGCCTTTGTTTTATTTGTTGGAACATTCTGCCCTCTAGCGGCAGAATGTTCTAATAGCCTTAGAGCACTTAGGAGCTGGGCTATACCAGTTATTAAAGTCCCGCTCTCTTGTTAAAGTCCCTCCCCTTCGATCAGGCCTTTAACGCTGGAGCTGACCTTTATTAGCCGGTATAACCCGCTACGGAGGGCTACAAGGCTATAGTAATTCTTTCAAGAGCTCAGCTCTGCGCTACACCAGAAAAGCCCATAATGATACAGCCCACGGCAAGTCAAAAGTTGGTTCTTCCAGAAGAACTGATCTTAACTCACAAGATGTGTAGCTCTCAATATAGGGTATAAGGCTGACAAGTTATTTCAGCCTTCCCTGTGGGTCTGACCACCATTGCTCATTATTGACTATCCCTGAAGAACACACTTCTCTGTACTACTAACCCCTTTTGCACAGGCTGTTCATAAATGAATGAGGTTATGCCATACTCAAGGCTTTCTCAGATTTCACACTCAACCTTTTAAGTTGCCTTTCATAGAGTGAAGTACCTTGTCACATTATAAGAGTACAATGTTATAAGTCCCACACTCAAACCCTACCTCTCTTGAGGTGCAAAAGTACCCAACAGGTGTCACAGACACTAGGACTGGCTTCCATATATTGATGCCAATGACTATATCAATTCAAGTAGGTAAGTAGGAGGACAGCATTTTTCTGGATACCAAGTATCCAACAGCAGAGATTTTCTATGACTGTCTACTATTTGCTACACAATTAGAATTTTCTGCTTCATGATACACAGAAGAATTTAACACCACCAGATCATTCAGCATGCCCCTCAAGAGCATTGAAGATTTTTTTTAGCTACCCAACAATTTACTGATACAATTGATACATAAATATCGTGAGTGTACTCAGTGCCATATCATAATGGTGGTGCCTCACTTCCAAATTAGTGAGGAAGCTCCTAACTTTCAACCAAGTTTGCTAGATTTAGCCAACTGCCAGAGCAGAGGCCTAGGATAGGCCATTTCACTGATATGCAATGTTTTAGCGCTGTGTAGTTGGAGCCTCTGCACTATAGAGTTGAACGACCTCACTTTATGCCCCTAACTTTATCATACTGAGTGTTCACATGTCCTGTGCCAACATTCGGAGAGGTGTGGCGCCGCGGCCAGGGCGACTGACGTTGGAATCTGGGGACCACGGCAGGTTAGCCCAGCACCATGTGACTCTGGGCAATAGCTCGCTTAATCTTCCCGACGGCCCCCAGCGCCTAGAGACCCTTACGGGTGATTGTGCGCTTTACAAATGTGGACTTCACTTTACTTTTGGGAGAGTGAGAAATTAGAAGAGAGATTAAAGTCAGAGCGAAAATTTTCATAAGTCCCCAATATAGACACATTTGGACACCATAAAAGGTATGAGTGTGTGCATCGTTTGATGTATTTCATTCTAATTTCTCGAGGGCACAGAATGATTGCCTTCATATGGAAGATGCTTTAAAATTCATTTTTTAAATTTTGTCTCAGGCCGAGCATAAAGGACTACCTCCTATTAGGATGCAACCATTTTTACACGGCAGAATTTTGGGGTGATTTCTTGAGCTGAGGTGGAGCAAGCCCATACTTGCTGTCATTGATCTTAGCTAGAAATTCCTGGCGAAATTTACATAGGATTTTTTTGTACTTAACCATAGGTAGGTAAAAGTGGCTAATTTATGGAGGATTTTGTTACGCTTAAAACAGCCACACAACTGCTTGTCCTCCCTTAAGAAAAATTCACGACTGATGGAGTTGATTTACAAAGACTTAGGGGTCGATTAGGATGGCGGACGGAAATGGGTACTGTCTGCCATGGTGGGGGAAATTTTACTCCCGGCTGCGCCGCGGAGATTCCGCGGTTGGGATTAGGATAATCATGTCATGAAACTCCGACCGCGGCGGACGGATCATAACCAACACCGTCCGCGGTGGACGGAACACATCCAACTCCGTCCGCGGCGGACGGAGTCCAATGAACAACCACTGCCGCGGACGGAAATGACCGCGGAAAATAACACATGTACCGCCATACCTGTGAATACTCCGTGGCCGCAATTAGGATAAATCCGCCCGTACCACGGAACGCACAGCCATCCACGTCCGCGGCGGAAAGAATGCAATGATAACCACAGCATCACTGCGGAAGGCCAACACGCACAACATCCCTAGCGGCAAACAAATGTTAGAAAGTGCACCGCAAGTCCAAAGCAAACATACGAACATTGACAACGCCCCCCCATACAACAACACCAAGCACAAGCCACCATGACACGTCCCAAGTTTCCAATAATGCACACTAGTCAACACGCCCACCTACCACCTGACTGCCAACAACCATTGAGACACGACTATAAAATGACACCCACACACTACCACAATCCTTTGCATCACAGCATTGCTGCTAGCAAGAGGCCCTATTCGAGATACTGCTAACTCACATAGAAGACACACAACCACCACCCTACCACACCCACCACACAAACACCCACCACACAAATCCTACACATCACACACCACACACCTGCACCCCCAACTCACTCAACTCACACACTGAGCACCACACACCATGGCACCCAAAAAAAAAACTAAATTCACAGAGACAGAGTTGAGGGTAATGGTAGATGAAATAATCCGTGTTGAGCCCCACATCTTCGGGGCCCAAGTCCAGCAGACGTCCGTGGCGCAAAAGAACCACATGTGGGACAGGATCGTCACTCGGGTGAATGCGTCGGGGACTGTGCCGAGGACGAAGCATGACATTCAGAGGCGGTGGCATGACCTGAAGACCAGGGTGAAGGGCATCCGAGCTAAAAACTTTGCTAGAGCCAATCATACTGGCGGTGGCACACCCCCGGAGCCCATACCCTACACCGATTGGGAGGAGAAGGTGCTGGTGATACTACACCCAGAGAGCCTAGACGGACTTGACGAAGGAGAAGAGGCTGGTGAGTACAAACAAAGCACCACGATCAGCACGACATGGTCAGGCTCACACAACTGAGAAGAAACATCTCCTACGCCCCAACCCATGCACGTTGGACACCAACTCACAAACATGTACATGGCTCCCAACAGGCCCCCATGTTCACGGGGAGGGTGGTGGTGGTGGAGGGTGGGGTGTGTGAGAGGCCCAAACTACAACTCCCAACAGGCCCCTATGTTCACGGGGAGGGTGGTGGTGGTGGAGGGTGGGGTGTGTGAGAGGCCCAAACTACAACTCCCAACAGGCCCCCATGTTCACGGGGAGGGTGGTGGTGGTGGAGGGTGGGGTGTGTGAGAGGCCCAAACTACAACTCCCAACAGGCCCCCATGTGCACGGGGAGGGTGGTGGTGGTGGAGGGTGGGGTGTGTGAGAGGCCCAAACTACAACTCCCAACAGGCCCCCATGTTCACGGGGAGGGTGGTGGTGGTGGAGGGTGGGGTGTGTGAGAGGGCCAAACTACAACTCCCAACAGGCACCCATGTTCACGGGGAGGGTGGTGGTGGTGGAGGGTGGGGTGTGTGAGAGGGCCAAACTACAACTCCCAACAGGCCCCCATGTTCACGGGGAGGGTGGTGGTGGTGGAGGGTGGGGTGTGTGAGAGGCCCAAACTACAACTCCCAACAGGCCCCCATGTTCACGGGGAGGGTGGTGGTGGTGGAGGGTGGGGTGTGTGATAGGGCCAAACTACAACTCCCAACAGGCCCCCATGTTCACGGGGAGGGTGGTGGTGGTGGAGGGTGGGGTGTGTGAGAGGCCCAAACTACAACTCCCAACAGGCCCCCATGTTCACGGGGAGGGTGGTGGTGGTGGAGGGTGGGGTGTGTGAGAGGCCCAAACTACAACTCCCAACAGGCCCCCATGTGCACGGGGAGGGTGGTGGTGGTGGAGGGTGGGGTGTGTGCGACAGGAAACAGAAATGTCTACAAATCTATATGACCATGTAATGTCCACATTACTGACCAGCTCTATCTTGTCCCTCAGGTGATCGTCAACTGACTGGGGAAACCAGTACCCGGCCGCCAGCCTCGCCTCCCACACATACAGGACTCTCTGGTGACGAGGACACAGGCAGCTCCGGTGCGGAGGATGGAGCAAGACCAAGCACGCAGCCAGGGCCATCTGGCTCACAGGGACTCCCGGGACCGACCAACGTCGCATGTGTGACTCCAGCGACACCTGTCTCTGTGATCTGCACAGTCCCCACCACCACCAGTACCACCAGTACTACCAGTACCACCAGTAATACCAGTACCACGACACCTGCCTGTGCCACCCAGCATAACCCAGCGCATGACGCTGGTCCATCGGCCTCACACACAAGCAGGGTGAGTGGGCCACAAACACAGGCAACGGGACATTAGCCAATCAGGCGAGCCACACACCGCCGTGCAGAGGAAGGACAGCTACCCCATCCAGTGGCAGAGTCCCTACAAGCCCTTGCCAGGTGTCAGGCATCATACGACCGGTCCCAGGCAAACGCTGATCGTGCACACCAGGACTCAGTGGACAACACCAACATCCTGCGCGAAATCTCTGGCTTCCTTGGCCAGATGGTGCACATCATGGGCCAGCAGGCAACGATGTGGAGGGAATGGGTTGGCCGGAACAACCCCCCCCCTCCACCAATTGTCGTAGCGCCACCGCCACCGTCACCTCCGCCTCCACCGCCACCGTCACCTCCGCCTCCACCGCCGCCACCACCACCTGTGCCCCTGGCGACGGATGTGGCCCATCAACAACTTGCCCCCCCAGCTGACTCTGTTCCACCTCAGAGACGGAGGGGCCGGCCGAGGCAGGAAGTGGCTGAGAGCAGTGTTGGAGCGCCATCCACACGCTCCAAGAGGGGACGCCAATGACAATGTCACTGCCTGTGCCAGACATTCACCCTGCTAAGTATCCTGACCCACAGACAATCATTCCCACTGGTCTGCTGGACTACCCTGACACCCCCCAATGTGGTGTCAGCACGGACATTTCATCTGCCATTACCTTCAACTCTAACTCCCTCCACCCCACTTACTTCACCAGCACAAAAGCACCACCTGTAAATAAATTGCACTTACACACACAATGATGTTTTGCCTCCATGTTTATTCACATGATTGCCTTCAGAAACAGACGTAAACAGGTTCAGGGATCATAGTCGTACATGATCATGGCGCTGCGGGAGTGACCTAGGGATAATCAGAGACAGCAAACACACGTCAGGAAACAGATTCACGCACATCACAACACAATGCACAGCAACATTACACAAACGACAACCATCATGTGCGGAGCCAGGAAATCTTGCACACACATGGGAGATGATGTTGTTTGCCAGGCACACCACCTGCACGTTCAGCGAATGGAAGTGTTTGCGATTCCTGAAAACTTGCTCCCGTGCCCGTGGTGGAACGATAGCGATGTGTGTGCCATCAATTGAACCCACAACGTGAGGTATGTGGCCCAGTGCATAGAAGTCAGCTTTGACTGCTGCCAACTCTTCCGGCCGTGGGAAATGTATGTAGTCATTCTTGTACAGCATCATAGCTGTTAAGACATCCCGAAGAACCGTTCTGAACATGGCCTGTGACATCCCCCCGGCATGTCCAACTGTGTACTGAAATGTGCCAGTAGCAAAGAAATGTAGTACCGCCATGACCTTTGCAGTGGGTGTAATCGACCCAGGATACGTCCTACGTGGCTGCAGATGAGGAGACAATTGAGCCACAAGCTCCAGCAACCGACGTCGATCCAGCCGGAATTTCCGAATCACCTCCTCGTCAACCATATCCTCCAGCACAGTGTATGGGCGATGCACATTGGAGCCCTCCTGTGTGGGAGAGAGATGTAACTTAGGTCAACTTACAAACGACGCATACGTGTACAACTCCATCACATGTGAACCTTACTGACAAAACTTCAGTCTTCACCCTAATGTTTAGTAGCCACATCACAGACACACATGCAACTGCATGCACACAAACGATAATTATACACACGCCATGTCATCAAGCACAAATGCCAACACCAATAATGTTGTGCATACGGTAATTACATGCATGGTGACACAACGTCAAAAACACATACACGGAATGCATGTGTACCACCACCACTGTAGTCACCTCGCCAGAACAAGACACTGACAACAGATGCATAATTTGGCCATACAGCCGTGATGTACTGTGTAGTTGTGAAGATGTAAGAACGTCTGTAGGGTCACACCCGACGTCAACACGTACAAATGCACATCTGTTGCCCATTGTGTGCCGACCGATGGGCATAGTATGGACACACATGCTATATTGTATGACATATGACCTTTCCCTATCACGCTCACAACCCTCATGACGCAACTGCCCACAACACATCACGGTGCAGCGTCTGACAAGATAACATAATTGGCGCCGCCATGGCGGTGCACAACTTCCGCTACTTCCCAAAGGCCATACGCGGCCAGCGGCCCACTTCCCATTGGCTGCATGTGCAGGGACCGTCACGGGCACACATCGGCAACCGCACGTGCAAGCTTCAGGCACGGATGCTTCAGTTGCAACAATGTTCTATCACTGGCGCCTCCATGGCGGTGCACGTACTCAGCGGGGGAGGTGCAGGCCTATACACCCTGTAGATGTACTCAATGGACATGCCAGTTCATGACCCCCCTTACAGTCACATTGCATCATCCACCGTACACCGGCCGGAGCGGCCGGGCCTAGGACGGCCGTGCCCGGCCATGTACACAACCACCGTGGCCGGCCATGTACACAACCGCCGTGCCCGGCCATGTACACAACCACCGTGGCCGGCCATGTACACAACCACCGTGGCCGGCCATGTACACAACCACCGTGGCCGGCCATGTACACAACCGCCGTGCCCGGCCATGTACACAACCACCGTGGCCGGCCATGTACACAACCGCCGTGCCCGGCCATGTACACAACCACCGTGGCCGGCCATGTACACAACCGCCGTGCCCGGCCATGTCCACAACCACCGTGCCAGGCCCGGCGGGTGTGGACATGGCCGGGCACGGCGGTTGTGTACGTGGCCGGCCACGGCGATTGTGTACATGGCCGGCCACGGTGGTTGTGTACATGGCCGGCCACGGTGGTTGTGTACATGGCCGGCCACGGTGGTTGTGTACATGGCCGGCCACGGTGGTTGTGTACATGGCCGGGCACGGTGGTTGTGTACATGGCCGGGCACGGCGGTTGTGTACATGGCCGGGCACGGCGGTTGTGTACATGTCCGGCCACGGTGGTTGTGTACATGGCCGGCCACGGTGGTTGTGTACATGGCCGGGCACGGTGGTTGTGTACATGGCCGGGCACGGCGGTTGTGTACATGGCCGGGCACGGCGGTTGTGTACATGTCCGGCCATGGTGGTTGTGTACATGGCCGGGCACGGCCGTCCTAGGCCCGTCCGCTCCGGCCGGTGTACGGTGGATGATGCAATGTGACTGTAAGGGGGGTCATGAACTGGCATGTCCATTGAGTACATCTACAGGGTGTATAGGCCTGCACCTCCCCCGCTGAGTACGTGCACCGCCATGGAGGCGCCAGTGATAGAACATTGTTGCAACTGAAGCATCCGTGCCTGAAGCTTGCATGTGCGGTTGCCGATGTGTGCCCGTGACGGTCCCTGCACATGCAGCCAATGGGAAGAGGGACGCTGGCCGCATATGGCCAATCGCAAGTAGCGGAAGCAGTGCACCGCAACAACAGGGCCAGTCATTGGCCCATTTCACGAACGCGCTTCCAGGGCTGACCAATTGCTGGCGACGTATGCCACTGACACGTGCTGAGGGCCCTATATATGTGTGTTGGCCAAAATGACACTTCCTACCCTGGGGACCAGTGCTGCCTGTTCACCTCGACCTGCTGCTGCTGCTGAGCTGACCACCGACTGCTGCCTGTGACCATCACCTCGACCTGCTGCTGCTGCTGAGCTGACCACCGACTGCTGCCTGTGACCATCACCTCGACCTGCTGCTGCTGCTGAGCTGACCACCGACTGCTGCTCTAGTGCCATACTCCGTGATCTTGCCATGTCGAGAGGCAAAGAGATCCGGTCTCGACCCTTCACCGCCGCAGAGCTTGATGTCCTCGTGGACGGTGTACTCCGCAACTATGGACGCCTCTACGGCGCACCAGGACGGGTGGTAAGTGCAGTGTGGGACATGTTGGTGTGCATGAGGTGGCCAAATAATCAGGCCTATTTCTATCTTAGCTGTGTAGTGTGGGCTAGACATATGTTCCTGATTGTGCATGGCTGCTGACAGTTACGTCTTGCCCCTATGTGTGTGACAGGCCAACTGTCCACTGACTTAAACCCTTTTGTCTCCCATCATGGTAGGTCAAGCTGCACCTTCGCAAGGACCTGTGGAGGAGCATAGCACGGGAAGTACGGGCATTGGGGGTGTGCAACAGACGACATACACACTGCCACAAACGCTGGGACGACATTTCCAGGCTGAGCAAGAATGTAGCGGAAGTAACACTGGGCATGATTCCAAGGACGCCCCGTCTGGCCCGACGCTCCATGACCCCTCTCATGCACCGTATCATTGCAGTGACGCATCCTGAACTGGCCGAACGTCTGAGTGCCGATCAACAGCAAACTAGCGGTGAGCATACTGTCTGTGTAGGAAACCTGTGAGTGCTATGCATGTATTGGTGCACAGACACAGTATTGAGTTCCGTGTTGCGTATGTATCTCTGTGATGCCATTTTGGTCCCATTGGGTGGTTCTCCTTTGACATCCTGGTCCGCCATGTTGACACGCCACTTGCTTAGTAGTTGAGTGTTGAAGCACATCCCCTAGTGGTCAATGGCCCCATGGCAGGAAATGTGAGGATGACTGGTAGAGGTGGGCCGTGTGCAGGATGAGGGCTACAAAATCTTTGTCAGCTATGTAATTTGGCAATCCTGGTCCTTCTGTACGTCAGTCTGCCCATGACTCACACATCTTTTATGTGCATTTCAGCTATGACAGAGGACACTCAGACACAGACGGTGGAGAGTAGTCGAGGAAATGAGTCCGGCTCAGACTTCGCACACACGCAGACTGACACAGAGGAGGCCAGCGCCGGAGAGGGGGACAGGACCGTCCCTGAGGACTCGCATGTGGAGACACCATCGTCCTCCTCGTCGGACACTCTTGGTGAGCCTGCACTGTTGTCACAGACTGGGAGCGGGCACTCATCACCTTCTGTCGGAAGACAGCACACAGGGCCCACACTTCCGCCAACTGCACCGTGTACTGTTCGTGGCCGGAGGAGTAGGGGGAGCAGAGTGGCGTTCGGTGCAGGCACCACTGCCCCTGCCACGGTGAGCCAAAATGCACTGTGTGCTGAGGCCGTTGATCTGCTGCGACAGCTGTGTGTGGGGCAGACCAATATGACAAATGCTTTCCAGGACCATGATAGGAAGTTGGGGCAGGTGGTGGCATTCATGGAAGGGATGCATGGCGATCTTGCTGGTCTACACAGGACAGTGCAGTCATTGGCAAGCAGTGTGTCGTCTGCAATAGTACAGTCGCATGGACAGGGTGCTACTTCTGTTTCCCCATCTACACCACTGGATGTCTCAGGGGGTAGTGAATATTCTGACCAGGACTCTAATACAGGTTATTGCACTAGAAGCAGCGTCAGACAGCACGTCAGGGCACGGAGGGCACAGACACCATCCCCTAGGTCAGCAAAATCTGTTCACGAAGACAACGTCAGATACACTGGAGTACACACACAGGATCCACAAGTGTTGTTGGGGGACATGCCTTCAGGAGCTACACAGGCATTCAACACAAAAGGTACTCCAAAGGCAAGGGATACTCACATGTCCATGGACTGTACCTTGGACAAGGCCAGTCAGAAGACAAAGGCACCTCCTAGGAGCAGGGAGACTCCCAAGGGCAGGCCCACAACAGAGGAAAGGGACACTCCCAAGGACAGTGAAAAGACAAAGGCACCTCCTAGGAGCAGGGAGACTCCCAAGGGCAGGCCCACAACAGAGGAAAGGGACACTCCCAAGGACAGTGAAAAGACAAAGGCACCTCCTAGGAGCAGGGAGACTCCCAAGGGCAGGCCCACAACAGAGGAAAGGGACACTCCCAAGGACAGTGAAAAGACAAAGGCACCTCCTAGGAGCAGGGAGACTCCCAAGGGCAGGCCCACAACAGAGGAAAGGGACACTCCCAAGGACAGTGAAAAGACAAAGGCACCTCCTAGGAGCAGGGAGACTCCCAAGGGCAGGCCCACAGCAGAGGAAAGGGACACTCCCAAGGACAGTGAAAAGACAAAGGCACCTCCTAGGAGCAGGGAGACTCCCAAGGGCAGGCCCACAGCAGAGCAAGGTCCATCTCCCAAGTTATTTATTTATTATTTATTTATTTTGGGAATTTGTAGAGCGCGACTGATACCTTGCAGGCTTCCTGGCGCTGTAGAATACTCTGTTAGCGAATAACCGGGGGAGATAGTCAAACGGACAGTTATTGAGGGAAAAGCCAGGTCTTGATACGTCTCCTGAACGGAAGAAGCTGGGACATCTGACGTATGTCAGTGGGCAGGCTGTTCCACAGCTTGGCCGCTGCAACCCTGAAGGATCTTCCCCCTGTTCTGGCTTTATTAAATCTGGGTACCTTTACCAGACAAGCCGAGGACGAGCGTAGATCTCTGGCAGGAGTGTACCACATAAACAGGGCTCGCAGAGGTTTAGGTCCAAGTCCATGCAGAGCCTTAAAGACAATGCAGAGGGACTTGAAGGCCACTCGTTGTTTTAGAGGTAGCCAGTGCAGCTCAGATAGAGCTGCTGTGGCCGAAGCCCTCCTCGACCAGCCAAGAGCCAGCTTAGCGGCGGCAGATTGCATTCGCTGAAGACGCTCCATCAACGTGACTGGAGACTCCAGAAGCAGGGCGTTACAATAGTCAAGGCGACTGAGTATCGTACACCTGACTATTGACGCCCTGGCTTGTGCCGGGAGGAGAGGCATGATTTTCCGCAGTGAGCGAAGCAGGGCTGTGCATATCCCCACGGTTTTCGTCACCTGGGTTTCCATACTTAATTTGTTGTCAAGCATGGCTCCCAGGTTGCGAACCGAGGGAACCGGCAGAGGTTTGTCACTAAACTCTGGGGGCCAGAAATCAGTCGGAAACTGACGGGGTATCTTGGTGCCTGAACAGAACAGGACCTCCGTTTTTGCGGAGTTAAACTGGAGGGAGTTTATGTGAAGCCAACCAGCCGTCTCTCTTAGGCAGTCGTGGAAGGTCGAGAAAGGAGTGGCATCTTCACCTTCCCAAGAGAGGATGAGTTGTGTATCATCCGCGTAGTTTATTGTTTTGATCCCAAAGGATTGGATTAGTTTGATTAGCGGGAAGAGATACACATTAAAAAAGATGGGGCTGATGGAGGAGCCCTGAGGGACTCCCTGGGGTACTGGTGCAAAGGTGGATTGAAAAGGGGGGAGGGAGACAGCCTGTCTTCTGTCCCGAAGGTAGGAGTGGAACCAGAGCAATGCAGTGCCCTCCACTCCCACCTCACCAAGTCTCTGCAGCAGCATATCATGATTGACCGTATCGAATGCGGCAGACAGGTCCAGTAGTATCAGCGCCACTGGCTGACCCCTGTCTGCACGCATGCGAAGGTCCTCCATGGCTGTCAGGACTGCTGTTTCGGTGCCGTGGGCAGGACGGAACCCGAACTGGTGATCATCAAGAAGGTTGTTTTGTTCTAAATGGGCGGACAAGCACGAGCTGACCCATCGTTCGGCGATCTTCGCTGGGAAAGGCAGCAGGGAGATGGGTCGGTAATTTGACAGACAGTCCGAGTTCAGGGAAGGTTTCTTCAGAAGAGGGGTAATCAGTGCCTGTTTCCAGGGAGTAGGGACAGAGCCACTGCGCAGAGACTGATTACAAATAAGGCGCATGGTGTCAAAGAGCTCGTTTCCAAAAAATTTCCAGATTTTTGGTGGTAGGGGGTCGAGTGGAGAACCCGAGGAAATACCAAGCGCCAGTCTTTCAAACTCGAAGACCGGAATCGGGGGGAATTCCCGAAGTCTAGCCAAAAGGACAAGGCCAGAAGGCGACGAGTTTCGAGAACTGGTGTCTAGTCTCTGTGTATTGGAAATGCCTGAGGCTGGGGGTAATTTCAGGTTGTGAATAATAGTGTTGATTTTATTGATAAAAAACACTGCAAGATTGTCACAGAGGGCTTGGGTGGGAGGCTGTGTAGAAGTGACACAGTCCGGATTAGTTAGATTTTTAAGTATCTGAAAGATACTTTTTGAGCTGTTAGTGGCGTTGGAAATGATGGAGCAGTAATGTTTAGCCTTATTTTGAGCGATAACCATTTTGTACTCCCGAAGGTTTTCTTTCCAAAGAATTTTGTGGGTATCAGAGTAACCCTGCTTCCATTTTCTCTCTGCTTGTCTGCATGCTAGTTTGAGAGCTCTTAAAGAGTCATCAAACCATGGGGCCGGTGCCCGTCTCTGGGGTTTACCCTTTTTCCGAGGGACGAGGCGGTCCGAAGTGTTGGAAATCCTGGTGCAAAGGGATAGATAGTTTGCCTCCACTGGATGAGTAATGGAAAAGCTGTCTGCCACTTCAAATACTGGGCCATTCAGTCTGAGTTTGTCCAGAGCCTTCCAATCTCTGTACGGGAGTGCAGGGCCGTGGAGTGCCGGTCTACGAGACCTGCTGCCTGCTATATAAAACTTAATGAGTGCGTGGTCGGTCCAGCACATCGGCAGAATATCGCTCAGACGTGCTAGCTGGGGGGAGGGACACACACAGAGAGCAGGTGAGCAGGTGTCTACTGGAAACAGGTGCACCACAGAAGACAAGTCTGCTGGCAGGAACAGGGCGGCGACCAGGGCACAGGCTACATCCAGAGACAACACTCCACCTAAGGATAAGGCACATCCTACGGACAAGGCATCTAGCATGCACAATGGCGCAATCAAGGACAGGCATACTTCACCCCTGGCTGCACTGAGGCTGATGTTTTCTAGTGAACGCCAAACAGATGTCTCCGCGGCGGAGTCCCCCCATACCTCTACTCCCATCCAGGCCAGTCAGAAGCAGAGGAGGGTGTCCCCTGTTTTTGCATCCCCCATTACACATGATTCCGAGTCCAGGCGGCAGGCACAGAGCAAACGACAAGCAGGCTCCAGCACGTCCCCAGAAACCAGATCCCCGGCTGCAGATGCTCCACCTATGGTGGGTGGTGATTCTTTAGAGTCCCCACCACTTGGCAGTCCTGTCCTGTCCAGGGTGCACTCACACATCCCTAAGAAACGCAGACACACACCATTGACACCTGCCAACCCCGATTTGGCTCAAGATCAGCTATCCCCAGCTCCCAGGCCCACCCTGCCTCCTGGCCCATACAGCCCTGTGGCTCATCATTTCAGTTGTCCCAGTGGCGCTGGTGCAGTTGACTCTCATGTATCAGATGGTGGCACTGTGTCTGTTGTTGGCTGTCATGCATCATGTAGTGGCACAGTCTCAGTTGTGCCCTCTCCTGTTGCAGGTCCTGGCAGTGTATCTGGGTCTATGGCTCACGTGTCAGTTAGAAGATCTGTGGCTGTGTTGCACACTCCTGTTTCTGGTGCTGGCAGTCTGTCTGGGTCAGTGGGTCACGTGTCAGTGACTACATCTGTGGCTGTGTTGCACACTCCTGTTTCTGGTGCTGACAGTGTGTCTGGGTCCGTGGCCCATGTGTGTGTCACTCGGGCTGTGGCTGTGTCTCACACTCCTGTTGCTGGTGCTGACAGTGTGTCTGGGTCCGTGGCCCATGTGTGTGTCACTCGGGCTGTGGCTGTGTCTCACACTCCTGTTGCTGGTGCTGACAGTGTGTCTGGGTCCGTGGCCCATGTGTGTGTCACTCGGGCTGTGGCTGTGTCTCACACTCCTGTTGCTGGTGCTGCCAGTGTGTCCGAGGCAGGTAGTTCACGCAGTCCCCCTGATTCTGTGATGTGAGGTGCTGAACACTTCACTCAAATGTTATTTCACATGGTGTGTCCATTGAGAACTGCGTGGCACTCTTGTGGTTCCTGTGACGGGTTGGTAGGGACACGTACTTGTGCTGCCTCTGATGGACCTGTTCTGTGCAATGGACTGTTGATGCACTTAGCCCCTCTCACGTGCTGCCTCTGATGGACCTGTTCTGTGCAATGGACTGTTGGTGCATTCTGCCCTCTCGTTTACTGCCTATGATGTACCTGCTCTGTACTCCACAATGCCCTGTTGATGCTGTGATACTGCATTCTGCCCTCTCACATGCTGCCTATGATGTACCTGCTCTGTACTCCACAATGCCCTGTTGATGCTCTGATACTGCATGCTGCCCTCTCGTTTACTGCCTATGATGTACCTGCTCTGTACTCCACAATGCCCTGTTGATGCTCTGATACTGCATTCTGCCCTCTCATTTACTGCCTATGATGTACCTGCTCTGTACTCCACAATGCCCTGTTGATGCTATGATACTGCATTCTGCCCTCTCGTTTACTGCCTATGATGTACCTGCTCTGTACTCCACAATGCCCTGTTGATGCTCTGATACTGCATTCTGCCCTCTCGTTTACTGCCTATGATGTACCTGCTCTGTACTCCACAATGCCCTGTTGATGCTCTGATACTGCATTCTGCCCTCTCGTTTACTGCCTATGATGTACCTGCTATGTACTCCACAATGCCCTGTTGATGCTCTGATACTGCATTCTGCCCTCTCGTTTACTGCCTATGATGTACCTGCTCTGTACTCCACAATGCCCTGTTGATGCTCTGATACTGCATTCTGCACTCTCGTTTACTGCCAATGATGTAGCTGCTCTGGTGCCCACTTTGCCCATGCTCACGCATACACTGTGATTATACCCCTATTATGTACAATAAAGGTAGTCTATCAAGTCTCGTGGTCTGTCGTTGTCATTCCTGCTTGCGTACTACAAATGTGTATTCGTATTTTCTTCTCATCAGTGGTTTCGGTAACATGACACTCCCCCTCCCTACGTCACGTCCCTTGCTGGTATTCCCCTCCAGACAGCCAATGGTTTGTGCCTTACCTGCGTCGTCGTCCATAGTGGGCCATGACTAGGACGTGGTGGATCGCGAAGAGCATCGGGAAAGCGTGTAGCGCTGGGTCCATGGTGGTGGTCAGCTTGCGGTGGGTATCTCTGCTGTGTCACCTATGTTCGCTGTGGGGATTCCGCCGTGTTCAGACAGGTTGTTTTTCCGCTGCGGTTTTATGTGTATTTTCCGCCATCTTGATTTGGGGGACGGTCTTGGACGTCAGTACGTACGGCGGGGCCTCCGGATGTGTTCCGTCCGCCACGTGGTCGTGTGTAGTTCGGCGGCGGTGCGTGCTTTTCCGTCGCGGACGGAAATTTGACACGTTTTCCTATCCTGATATGGCGGACGGAGTATCCGCGGCAGACGGACACGGAAAAGGCTTTTTCCGCCTACTCCAGGGCCGCGGTGGCTCTTCCGTCCGCCATCCTAATGAGCCCCTTAGCCCCGGCTTAAGGCAGCCTTAAAACGGTCTTAATTTTTTTTTTAAAACCCTTGGCCGTCTATGGCAAATGTATGAATCCCCAAAAAAATTGATAATCTAGAGAAATTATACAACACTTCTAACATTGGGTACTTTTATCCAAAATCAGAAATTTGGTCATGCTCAAGGACACCGATGGAGCTGATTAAAGGGTCATTGCCTCCTATAAAGATCTAACCCTAAAGGTGATGAATGTGTTAAGCAGAAATCCAATTCTTCCATCTCGCCTCAACCAGTATTATAAATAGTCATATCTGGGCCTTCAGATGCTCGCCAGGAGCCAATCGGGACACAGCAGCATAGAAATTAAAGTGTCCTCGTCACTAATGCATTTAAGATGCGTTTACACATCATTTATATTTAGATAAGATGTTTGCTGTACATTTCGTTTTAGTTGGGTCTAGCGATTTGTACAATTGCAAATATTTTCTCTGCAACTTTCTGATTGCAATCTTTGTAAACATCACAAAGTTTGTTTAGTTTAAGAAAACAAAATGGGTGCAAAAGCCTCTGCTAAAAGTGAGCTTGTAAGAGAAATTCTCTCAAAAAATCACCTTGTTGGAAAATTTCTAATTTTCAAAACAATTTGTTTTAGTTTGAGTGACACTTTTTCCACATGCAAAGTTGAGCAAGGTTGATAAACCTGGGGGGCATTAACTGTAAAAAGTGCAAACTTTGAGTGGATAATTTAAAGGTTTTCACACACTTTTACTAATCCCACTTTCCATATCCAAAACAAATCTGTTCTAGCTAGAACTGTAAACCATATAGTACTTGTGAATGGGTCACTATTTCAAATATTTTTGTTATATAAGGTCTAATAGTTGGAAAGAAACATTATCTGTTTCAAAAAGTTACATTTAATGTAGGTGGATCTGGGTCCCTATTAATCATAGGACACACTTTCTCAGTTTGCATCATAGTACACCTCTTTAAAGCTGTGCCGGGTGTAAACCTTAATGGTGCACCTTATTACAATGAATACGCTGCACCCCCGGCAGCCGCAAGCTCACTTTGCCCTGAGGCCATTGCATTGAGCGAAAAACGAAGCAACTGTTTCCATTCGATCCATGTTTCTCTGTGCAGACTGCAAAGTGCCGGCACTTTACAGAGGGGTTAGAGGTCCGCCTGCAGGCAGGTGCAGGTACTCACTGGGACCCCCATCACCCTTTGAAAAGGCTGCCTTCAGGAGGTGTCCTGACTGCATGCCACTTTTTTGTGGTGCAAGTGACTTTGCCTTCTAAGGGCCTGCTTGTATTTGTACTTGCATCCATAATAATTGTTCCTTGGTGGTCGAACAGCAATTAGGTGTGGTACCTTGAAGTAAATTGACTCCCCCGTGGTTTAAATTGTGAATTGACTTTAATATTTAGATGCACTGACAGAACTTGATTTTTCCCAAACCAGTGTAATTCTCTGTACACATGATAATACAGGAACAATGGGGCATATTAGCAAGGCCCGGTAATAAAATTATCGCTGTTTTATCGGCAGGAAACTGCCGATAAAATGGCGATAATGGGCTTGATAATACGCCCTTGTTAATTCCCATAGAAAACCCTGTTAACACAAGAACATGGGCTTCTATGGGAATTAACAAGGGTGTATTATCAAGCCCATTATCGCCGTTTTATAGGCAGTTTCCTGCCGATAAAACAGAGATAATTTTAACACTGGTCATTGATAATATGCCTCATTGTTTCCCTGAAATAATAAAATTTAGATGATAATGATTTTTCTGACCTAATCAACCATTGTCTGGATTGATATTTGGTTTGTATGTCACAAATAAGGTTTTTGTGGTTGCTCTCAATTGTATATATCCTGATGATGACCTAACAAATCATCATGGTCATAACGCTGTTGACGTTTCCCTTTGGCACATAGAGAGGAAGCATATATTGCACCTTGTTCTTTTTACAATACAGGCAAACCTTTTGATTGTTGTTCCTCTGCCATTGTGTTTTTGTTTACACTGCAATATTTTGCTATGTTTGGTGTAATTATTTGAGCACATATTGTTTTGTTGTTTTTCTGTTTATGTATTGGCTTTTGTATTGTAGTGTTTGTTTTGTTTTGCAAAGAATAATTCAAATACTGAAAACTTTTTCATTTTAAAAGAATTTCAGTGTGAGTACCTTGTTTTTCTGTTTTATGACTTAAAATTGCACATCTTTGGTTTGATTAGGTTGTGATATGCTGTTTGCTTTATCATTATATTCCTAAACCTTTGTGGTTTCTATATTGCATCTATAATAAGGCATGCTCTGCAAACAAATGATGGACGGAATGCTGAATAAATCATACATTCACCCCCAGTCAAGAGATCTGCGTTAAATCAATTGTTCTTTTGTTCACCATGCCATCCAGTTTAGACCCAGCCATATGCAAATCAGTCCTGACCCTGTTCCTTATGGGAACAGTCCAGACCGAACTGCTAATCCAGGTCCTCCCTGGACCAGAAACAAGCATCCTGGGACCGGTTTCAGGGTATTAACCCTCATCAGCCAGGCAAGCTTGAATCCAGTGGCACAGTGAGCAAGGGACCCACGTCTGAGAATTCCCACCCCACTTAGGGCAAAAAGTGCAACGCAAAGAAATGATGGACGGAATTGCTCACTTTGCCACTGGATTCAAGCTAGCCTGGCTGATGAGGGGTGTTAACCCGAAACCGGTCCAGGGTGCTTGTTTCCAGTCCAGGGAAGACCTGGCTTGGCAGTTTGGGCTGGACTGTTCCCATGAGGCACAGGGTCAAGACTGATTTGCATATAGATGGGTCTGAAATGTGGTGGAGAAGTGAGCTAAAGAACGATGATGGATTCAACCCAGATCAGTGACTGGGGGTGAGTGTCTGAAAGGTTTCAGCTCTCCGTCCAGCATTTCCTTATGTTTGCTTTATATTATGGCGTGGGCACAGAGGCAAAGAGATTCCCCCATACGAATGAGAAAAGGCCATCTCGTGATAGCACTGGTGCTACATGTACAGTATTACAGAAAAGGCTGACAAAAGTCTGAGACCCCATCTGTAATACCATTGTACCCTGGGGGTACACAAGGCTGCTGCACACACCTGTTGCATCCCCAGGGCACAATGTATAATAAGGCCCTTGTGGTTAACAATAGATTAGCAATACTTGATTGCTGAATGTTAAGCCTTTTTCACTATGTCCAAGTGCAGTTGCTTAAAGGAAATCTATTGGCACCGGAAAAATGATGCAATGACCTTTCCTAGATTTTCAAATCTTATGAATGTATAGAAAGTTCTAAGGGGAAAAAAAAATCCACAGTTTTACTAGATGATAAAAATAGGACCCAGGTGAAATTATGTTGTTCTAGTGTAATATTGAGTAATTTCCGTCATTTTATGTAACCCTTTCCACACAAATCCTGCAAATTGCACCATTATCATGGTATGAAATGTTGTGTCAGTTCAGGGATATATCCTGTCATGGGAGCAAGGGAACAACATAATCAGAACGCGGGTGGATGCTGTTTGCGTAAAGTGTCATTTATTGCTCATTTTTTATGGTGCAAAATGCATCCTTGCATCAAAAATAGACAGGTGACACATTTCATTCCAAAAAGTAGCATTGAACAGCAGCTTTATGATACACTTAATTTTGTGAAATGTTTCAAAATGTTAGCGTAAATGCACAAAGGGGAATAGTGCAAATTTCACCCCACTGGAAAGCAACCTTATGTGACTCATCTTACTGATCACCCAACTGCTGCAGTTAAAATATGATGTCAGCCTAGTAATATGTGACGTCCTCAGCCACTCTTACGATTTTAAGTTCGCTAGCCCTTAGCAGTTGAGGTCATTTTAAGTGAAAAGTATTATTGCTGTATCAATCACAATTTTCACGTTTACACACCATTCTGCATGTATTATTGAATACATCCAACGTCTTTGTACGTCTTAATGTTCCTATGTTTGTATTATGGTTGCCACAACACCACTTTAAAATGTTTCAGAGCCTTATTGTGCACAAGGGCTGATGCAGCACTCGAATACTGCTTGGGCTTTTAAATTATTAAGATCCTGTTTGGCAATTAGGGCTTGCACGCTTCTTTGCGATGTAATAATTCATTATTTAAACCCAGAGTAATATGTGCTATGATGTGTCTTTACGCGGTTGCTTTACTGTCACAATGTGCTACTGTTGAACATCCGACAAGCACAATGCTGTTGCGCTTAGTCCTTGGTCTGTGTTCAAGTGATTCTTTTAGCTGTACTTTTATGGTTATGAATTTTTTAACCGAAATAAAATAAATTGAAATACATCCCTGTCATTTTGGAATACAAGTAGTAATGACAGACTAAACTCATCTGTCACTAGCATGATCACATCTTTTCCCACTGGAACACATATGAATGGGGTGTAATGCCACTTCAGGCCTAGGGGTGGCAGTCACCTGTAAAATGCATTCCTTACAGTGTTCCTGACACAAAAAGTGGCTTACTTTCGCTCACATTCTGTCAGCTGTAGTGGGAGCTAACAACTTCTAAAGAAAAGGAGACACCCAGGGATAGGCAAATATTGGAACTGCATGTAACACGCATCACATTTGAAGAACAAATGTGCACTACAAGTAATTAAAGTGTGTTGGCTCGTGAATAATGCACCACTTACCACTGTTTGCAGAGTATAATTAGACAAGCTACTACTTTGACAATGAGCTCTCCATTATGTGATTACTGCCTATTTTATGCCCCGT
The DNA here is from genome assembly GCF_964261635.1 of Lissotriton helveticus. NCBI lineage: Eukaryota > Metazoa > Chordata > Amphibia > Caudata > Salamandridae > Lissotriton > Lissotriton helveticus. The sequence continues at coordinate 326,327,441 of NC_136073.1, forward strand.
GCTGCATATTAATTTTTTCCTATCATTGTGTGCATTATCAGCCTATTGCTTTTTAATAAATGTATTCCCCTTGCAGCGTGGGAGTCTTTGTTTGAATTCTGGCCCAGGGCATACATTAATTTAATTTTGTTGTTTTAGGCGAAACAACTAGTGACTGGTGAATTTCCCATAATTAACAAAGCAGCTCGTTTGTCACTAAGCACATTTAAAAAAAACTGTCACTTAATATAGAAGCAGGGAATTAACACGATCCTCCCATTCCTATGGGGCTACAGAACGCGTGAGTAAACAGAGGGTCCTGCACTCAGACCAGTTGGCTTCAGAGCTCACTGGGCACCACATTTGTTTTTACCAATCGGGTTCTGATCAAAGGGCATAACCTTTGGGCACAAGAAGCACTCGCTTTGAATGGCACCAAAAGCCCTATAGACATGGACTTTTTCCCATGCAAACGGCAGAAAATGATGTTGTGTTTCCAGTGTCAACTGACGTGAGAAGAGCATTTGATTGCAGCGTCACTGATGATGCCTGGGACGCAATTTGTGAATTCATGAGCGAAGTCAATTGCCATATTCTCGTAGAAATTAACTGGGATTCGAAGCCTGCAGTACAGATTCCAAAGTGAGTATGTTCTCGTAATGGACACGCAATAGTTGCATTTGGCAGTCTGTGGTACCATTTTCGGCACCTAGATGTCACTCTACTGGATTCATTTAGAAACATGTCTAGATTGTCCCTTTCATCAAAGTGATGTAGAAAAAGACTTTGTATGCATATGGAGTTGACTTATCATTGATGTTAGTAGAAATGTGGCATGCAATGTCACAAGTGATATAAGCCTGGTGTAATCACTTTATAAGAACAACCAAAGGTCTGATTTAAAGTGGGGCATAGTGTATTAAATACTCTATCCCCCAAACAGAGTAACTGTACTCTGAATTTAGAGATGTAAATCAGTCTCAGAATTGGCAGAGTTACTGGCAAAGTGATAATAATTTGACTGATAACACCTGTCAAACTTTTAAATACTTTTTGTTTTTATAAAAACGGAATACTAAAGCGAGATTTTCTTTATAAAAAAGCAAAAACTAATGACCCCCACACCCTAGGAGCTGTCACATATGATGCGGGGATAATAATTGTGTTTTTTTTACTGTCCAGCAGCATGGCGAACAGCAAAAAAGCAGCATGGCGAACAGCAAAAAAAAAACAATTAACACAGTTCACTCTAATTAGTGCGGATGGTTCCGCTAAGTTCTAAATTAGGCAGTGTCTGCTTGACTGTCAAGTATCTAGCACTAAACATCTTCACTTATAGAAAATTGTAATGTCAATATTAATATAATTACTGATGTCATGAAGATACAAACAACATGGAGGGATGGGCGTATTAATATTAAGAAAAGCGAATACCTAAGTACGATTTTCCGTGAATCACTATTAAGAAATTGCTAGTCGTAATGTCTGAAACACATAGGGGCTTATTACGATGTCGGTCGGAGTTACCTCCAGCCAACACTGTCTCGGTCTCGTGACCGACTGAAATCTTGTCGGCGGTTCCGACCTCCTAAAACAAGGCGACCGAACACTGTTCAGTCGGATACTCACATTTCTCTATATGAGCTTGTGTTATGGCCGTAAACCAGCCATGATACAGGTTCCCATAAAGAAATAGGTTTGTGTGTAAAACCCTGCACCCTGTGGCAGGCACCCCATGGGGTGCCTGCCACACAGTGTATGGATTCACAGGGGGGAACCCTAGGTACCCCCTCGGCCACCAACTGTAGGCCACAGAGGCATGGGGGACCTGCTATGGGCCCCCAAAGTCATTTTCTGACAGCCTTTCTATGTTGGAAAGGCTGGCACAGAAAGGCTGTGTGAAACCGACATCGTAAGCTCAACGGCCGAAACACCATCCATACGGGATTAAAGTGCTGTTCCGACCAGCCGGAAGACTCCAGGAACCCGTCAGACGGCATCTGAATTACCAGGCGGTTCATGCTCCGACCGCCGACATCGTAATTCGGCAGTCTGACCGGGAAGTGACTGTGTCGGTCAGAAAGCCGACGACTGCAGTCGGAAAGCTTCCAACTAGCCGTCGGAGGCTTTTCGACCGACATCATAATCGGCCCATAGAGTTTCATTTAGCAATTCCTAGTGGGTCGCACATCGACCTACCTCATGGATGTTAATGAAGTAGCCGACAGCAAAAAGGTCCCTATGTGTCTAAAGAAAGGTCAACATAAACAAGCAACTGGGGAAGCTTCTCCTCTAGCCACTAATTTTAACTGTAAACATGAAAAATTTGCTGAAATGTATGACTTTAATCCATCTAATAAAATGACATTTAGGTATTGCTGGCCTTAAGGCAGCCTTCCAAACACAATTTATTAAGAAGATATGTATTGATAGTGAGTGGAATCGCTGCAAACTACAGCCCAGATGTATCAAGCATTTTTCCGGCCACAAACTCAAATCAGGCCGATTGCGACTGGAAAAATTCATTTTGGTATGTATCATTCCCAATTACGTTTCGGTGACACGCTGTTTGGAATTGCGAATACATACTGATTAAGTATTAGCTATTCGGAAGAGGTGTGTTAAAGGCGTTGCTTCTTAATACCGAATTGTCTTGGCATGTAAGAATGTTTAGTAACAGAAATATGGTTGTTAACATTTATATTTTACCACCTACTTCAAATCCATGGTAATCTATTCACAAACGAGAAGGGGTCCCACATGGGCCCCCTTCCCCTTTGTGAATGTTCATGAAAATGTTTTTAAGAGCAGGTAGTGCTTCCACAGACCACAGTCTGCTCTTAAAAAAGTAAAGAGAACTTTTCATTTTTTTTTTTAAACACAACCTGTTTTCCTTTAAGAGAAATGTTAGCAATTCCTAATGTGTCGCAAATTGTGACCTACTTCATTAACATTATTCAAAGTGAAGGGAGTTACCCCAAAGTAAAAACTAAAGGGACGGGGTATTGAGAAACCGACAGCAAAAAGGTCCCTATGTGTCTAAAGAAAGGGCAAATTGCCATTACCTGGACCAAGTGTCACTATCTTAAACCAATATTTGTTCGAATGACCAAAAAATGTAAGCACTAATCATCTATTATCTCAAATCATGCACTTAAGACAGTTATATATATTTCATAAACTATAACAGACCTAATGTTTTGTACACAACACATATTCAGGAAGATAAGTTAAAAGCATTACTAAGTAGAGTGTTAAAAATGTTAAGGAGTAGACGAATGACAGTCTCTAAAAACAAATGTAAGTTCGTGAAAAGCAAAATTGAATATCTAGGACATGTCCTAACCTCTGAAGGGATAACACCAAAGGACCACCTAGTAGAAGCAATAAGAGAAGCCCCAGAACCAAAGGATAAAGAGACCTTAAAGTAATTCCTAGGCCTAAGTGAATAATATTCTAAATTTATACAAGGATACGCAGGCAAGATTGAACCCTTAAGAAAACTGCTACGGAAGAACATAAGTTATAAATGGACAGATGAAAAAAGCCATGCTTTCAACACCATAAAAAAAGAAATTTCTGAAGCACCAGCTTTGAAACCTTATGATCCCGAACTCGAAAATGTTATCACAGTGGATGCTAGTGCCAAAGGCATAGGTGCAGTGTTTTGCCAACTTCAGGGCAAGAAAGAGAATACTATTGCATTCATATCCAGAAGGTTAAATGAAACTGAAAAAAACTACAGCACCATCGAACGCGAGATGCTCGCATGTGTTTGGGCAGTGCAGAAACTAAAAAACTACCTATGGGGCAAGAAATTTGAGATAGTTACAGATCACAAGCCACTGGTGTATATGATGGATGGTGAAGGGCGTGGAAATGGTAAGGCAAGCTCCAGGCTAATAAGACTGTTATCCAAACTTCAAGAGTATACATTTAGTATACGGCATATCAAAGGTGGTCTGAATTGCAGAGCTGACTGTTTATCACGCCTGCCTGTGGGTGATCAAGCCGGAAACTCACTAGACGATGTAGAGTGTGTAGTAGCTTGGATAGATGCCACTGTAATGTGTAGCGGATCTATAACAGAAAAGGATTGGTTAAAATGTATGGAGAATGACAAAGTAATGGAAAAAGTGATGAAACACGTGAAAACAAAATGGCCTCCTATCAGAAATCTGCAAAATGAATTAAAAAGCTACCAACAAGTAAGTGATGAACTAACCATAGAGAGTGGATTTTTGAAAAGATGTGAGCTATTCATACCACCTGCTGGATTGAGAGAGAAACTAATAAAAGTAGCTCACAAGGGCCATCCAGGTAGCAGTGCCACTAGGAACATTCTGAGAATGCACTACTGGTGGCCAGGAATGGATAGCGATGTAAGCAACTATATTGACAATTGTGAGCAGTGTCTAAAAGAAGACAAGCAGGCAATAGACTTTGCAGGACCATTTAATGTGTTACAAGAAGATTGCAAATATATAATTGTGCTAACCGATTATTATTCTAAATGGGTGTACTAGATCAGATAAGCTTTATTCGATTTTTTTGTTTAAAAATCATAAAAGCATCAACAATACATAAATAAAAACTGTAAACATTTCATTTCAAAGGCACAATAAAAGATCATTACAGGTTTATTAAAACAAGATCAATATGTAGGGGTTTCGTTAGCAATAAAACAACGCTAAAACAATATACTAATCAATTACAGCCTACCCTATCAGTTTAACTCAAACTTATGGGTGGCCACTTAAGAGTGGAGTTTTAAAAATACAATTTTTGGTCCAAAGTTCAATAACCATTAAACGCTAAAAAGTTGGTTCTATGTAATATGTGGGGAGCTCGGGTAGAAATCGTGCAAATCCAAAATACGAATGGTGCCTTGTCTTTCTTTGGGGGGGCAAAATCGTAAAAAGGGGGCAACATTCCTGTTTTTAAATTTGATTAGTACCAGGTCCCCAGCGATGTTTTTGGGCAGCGTCCCTAACCATCCCACCCTCCTGACACTCAAGATACCACCGTCTAACTCAGGTGGCAGGGGTCTGTTGTTTTTTAGCCAAAAAATGGATTTATTTAGCAGGTCCTGCTGGAATTCACGTATTCCCTGGGTGAGGGCAGGAACCCCAGAGAGGACAGACACATACGGGGCGGCCTCAGGGGGCAGGTTGATACGTGGCATTCTTACCAAAGCGGATCTAGCCACTGTATGAGTTTTTAATGCATGTTTTGGGATTACTTTGGGGCCTGTTGGAGTAGGTGTACAGGGAGGCTGTATTTGAGTAACACCGTTACCAGACTTATACTTTTCACGGGCAATGGGAGGGTTAGGGCAGACGGATGTGGCCATTATATTAAATGAAGGAGGATACTTTCTGATTACTGTCTCAATGTTAATCAGCCTTTCCCCTAAATCGTTGATTTTTGTGACCAAGGGAGAGATGACAGCTAACAGCAGTTGCTCAATTTGAGCCAATAAAGTCAGTTTGGGAGACAAGAGAGGATCCTCTAATTTGTCCGCGGCCGGGTCCTCCATAAATGCTGTTGGGTTAACGGGAGATAATATTGCGCTGGTGCACAGATTTTGTGTACTAATATTGTTCCCATTGTCAATTTCGCTGTCGTGGTCCCCTCTATTGTTGGAACCCAAGGGCGCAGCATTTACTTGGTTGTAGTCTTTATTTACGGAAGGAGCAAGGACCCATGGAGAGCCATTAGACTTATCACAAAACATGCCCACAGTGGGGGAGGTTATAGCGTCAGGGACGTACTTTGTGCCACACAGGGCGTTGAGCTCTTCCCAAATGGACATAGTGTTTATGATAGTAAATACGCCTGGAAGGTCAATAAAATTGCAGCACAATACCTCCTTCTGTGATGAAATCAAGTGGGGTGGCCCGTCCTGTCCTCCTTGTGCCTCTGAGGGCCACAGAGGGCCCGCCCTTTGCCCGGGCTTAGCCCCGGGCGCCGACCCGCGCGCGATCCCGCGACGCGGGGGCTCGCGCTGTCCTTAAGTGCACCTCCGGGAGCGGGACAGGAAACACGCCTTCCTAGGCGCTAGTGGTGCTGGGGGATGTAGTCCCTGATCTGCCGCCTCGCCGTGATTGTTTGGGCAGCAGGGAGCCTGGTGAGTGTTGCTGCAAAGCAGCGCTGAGGCTGCGGTGGTCGGGAGCCCAGAGAGAAGATTACTTCCCAGGTCAGTGTCAGCCCGAAGTCCCCCGCTCCCCCGGGTCTCGCGCTGTCCTTAAGCGCACCTCCGGGAGCGGGACAGGAAACACGCCTTCCTACGCGCTAGTGCTGCTGGGGGATGTAGTCCCGGATCTGCCGCCTCGCCGTGATTGTTTGGGCAGCAGGGAGCCTGGTGAGTGTTGCTGCAAAGCAGCGCTGAGGCTGCGGTGGTCGGGAGCCCAGAGAGAAGATTACCTCCCAGGTCAGTGTCAGCCCGAAGTCCCCCACTATAAGTTTGTATGCACAATAACAACAGAACAAGTGATGCATTTTCTCAAGAAAATGTTTGCAATAGAAGGCCAACCAAAAATCATTGTCACCGACAATGGTACCCAATTGGTGTCTAAACAAATGACTGAGTTTTTAGAAAATGTGGGCATCAAGCAAGAGAAGACACCACTATAGAGCCCCAAACGTAATGGACAGGTGGGGAGGAAGAATATGTTTATAAAAGAAGGAATCCAGCTAGCAATAGCTTCTAAACTAAATGTGAAAGAGTTAATTCGTAAGAAAATAAACACATATAATAACACACCTAATGAAACAACAAAACACACACCATTTTACCTGATGAGAGGAAGAAAGTGTAACAATGAGCTTACTCCCAAGTCTAACAAGTGGTACAGAGATGAGGTGACATCAAATGAGATAAACGAAAGCACACTAAGGGTCAAGGAGCGTATGGTTTGTTAACAGGAGAAGACATGACCAACAAAGCTAAAGAGAAAGACATAGAACGAGGTGATTGGGTGATTGTTAAAAAACCATTCATGGTAGCGAAGGGAGAGTCAATCTTTAGTGACCCAGCCCATGTACAAGAAACATCTAGAGGTGCTGTCTGTATAGAAGGGAAAGGTTGGCGAAGCAAGTATGACGTGGTCAAATTGAAGAAAGGGCAAGAGAAAATCATAATGAGAGGAAAGATCAGAAATGATGCTAGTCATGACGATAGAATACTAGAATGGGATGAAATATCAGATAACCGCAGCTCCAGGGGTTTAGATGGAAGCATCAACACGTCCAATGATGAGGGTGAGAGAGAAAACAGACGAACTGAGGAAAATATTGTTAGTGAGGAAATTCACAGTGCCAGCTCTTTCAACAATAGGTTTGATAAGGAGATCAATCAAACCAGATGTGGAAGGGAAATTCGGATGCCTAAGCGCTTTGAGGATTACGTACATGAATGACTTTGTTTTAAAGGTTCTTTTCTATTGTGGAAAGGGAGATGTTGAGAATGTGCTAATGTTAAGTGCATTCTCATTGTAAACAATTAGTATGTTTTCTTTGTTCATGGTTCTACGTCAATGATTCCATCTTGGAATGTTGGTAAGGTATTTATGTGATGTCACATACGTCGTCTGGCAGATTCCCCTAAGCTCTGACCGGACTGCTCTGTAAATGTGGCTTCCCGTGAGTCTTTCATTTAGAGATAAAATTAAACAGTATTTAAATCTTCCTTCGTGTCCGTCTCTCTCTCCCCACAACAACTTCTCTTTAGATCCATTTCCTTCTTTACCAGCACCTCCGGCATTAACCACGTGACATCACCTCGAGCGACTGTTGCACTGCAATGATCTTGCTCTGGTAATGCAGTGGCAGCCATCTTGGATTCCTCAGATGCGGCAGAGGTTCAATTACAGAAACCCTCCTCCAAATGTCCTACCTGCTCAAAACTCACCCTGCACTTCGTGATAGATGATGTGTATGCTCTTCTGCTTTCATCTCTCAGATCTCCTGACTGCAGGCTATCTATCAGTTTATCATAACTATAACTTTTCCTCTGAGTACGTTCTGCAGTTATTTGTGAAAAGGTCAATATGAGCTTGATACAAGATCCAGACGATCTTGTTACTGGAGCGATGCCATGAAACATGGTTATTTGAGTGTGTATGTGTGGAGGGGAGAGATAGAGCTTGGCATTAGCGACATGCTACCTTCCATTGTGTCATTTAGAAATCCTTGACTAAAATAGTGTTCTGTGTTTTTCTTCCTCCATTACATTCTTAATGTGCTCCGGTGAGACCATGAGTCTGGTCAGGCTACAGCCCTTGTCAGATTTTGAAAACGAAAACTTCCCAAATAGACACTTTAGTGGCATGGCCGGCTAATATTTATCCAGAATTTGAGGAATTGGTGGAAAGCATGGACCTGCAAAAGTGTCAACGCTATGGCTGAATTTTTGAAGGAGATCTAAACCCACATCTGCAAATGTTTTCTTCTAGGGATTTTGGAGGGCAAAGAAACAGGCAGACATCAAATGTTCGGATTGTGGATTCCAAAGAAGGCTGACAAGACAAGCTTTGAGAGGTCTACCCATTCCAATATGATGCACAGTAGAACATAGGTGAATGGCAGCTTAGTACTTGCTGCTGGTGGAGATTTCAGGCCTGGAATAAAAGTGATGAAAATCCTACATGCTGGGGGGCGTGGCTTGGATGGCAAGGGGGTGGCAAACCTAAGTCCGGAGCTCCCGACCCCCCGAGTAAAAGAACGGCGAGCAAAGCAAACAAACCAGAGAGAAGTGCCACAAGAACCGAGGAAGAGGTGTGTGAACGTAAGGGGCATTGCCTGAGCCGAGTCAAGCAAAGTTTCGTCCACCAAAACCGGGAGAAAAAAGAAGATAAAGGAAACGGCCAGGACGAGAAAGAAGCAGAGGGAAGATGGCGGCCACCTCGGAGAGGAACTGAGAAAGACCGCCGCGCTATCAAGCAAGAGACTCCAGGCCCCCAGGTGCAGAGCCCCTCCCGAAGCCGGCAGGAGGGAGAGACACCCGCCAGTACCGCCAGTACCGTGAGTACGATAGTGAGCAGAAAAAACACCCCCTGACTCCCCCCCCCCCTCCATCCCGGCGCAGACAAAGACCGAGGCGGCCATCTTGGTGTGGGAAAGGCGAGGGGTGAGAGACACCGCACCGCAAGCGCACGGCAAGACTAAGCAAGAAAGGCTGCATAGCGGGAGCACAGTCAGAGGGGACTAGCGCAACGGAAGGCGGACAGCGGAGAAATTGCCGAAGCAAGCTGCGGTGGGGGAAGCACCCTACCAGACACGGAGCACACCGGGAGAGGCGCCCTGAGGGGGGAAGAAGGCAAGCGCCGATAACGAAGGAGCAAACAGGAATAACACTGCGGTCAATAAACCCCCAAGAAGCACACCGGGCGTAAACACGAGGAGCGGCTCAAGGGGGCGGCCATCTTTGAAGGGGGTCAGAAGCTAGCAAGCGTCTCAGAGGGGCGGCCATCTTAGAAAGGTCAGAAGCGAGCAAGCAGCCATCTTTGGATAGTTCGCAGAAGTGCCGCGGAGCACCAGAGCACCAGAGGCTAAAAGGGTACATCAATAACGGAACCGGCACAGACAGGGGAGGTGTTAAATAAATAAATAATAACAATAGCAATAACACACCCAATAACCGACGCACGGTCAACCAAAGACGGAGGCGAAGGGAAAATAAAGAGGCGGCCATCTTGGAGGGGAGGGGACGACCATCTGGGACAAGGCGGAGCGGGGGGGCACTCGCTAAAGAGTCGCAGGCACACCCGGGCCAGCAAAAGGTGCGAGGCCAAAAGGAGCCCAGGCCCCCCCCCCCCTGAACAGCGGTGGAGGCAGCGGGCGCACAGCCGATGCGGAGAAACGACCGCAGGAAGGAGCAAGGTCCAGGGGCCGCCACCAGGCCTAAATCCCCGACCAACACGCAAGAGGAACAGCGGAGGGTGCGGGGCTACTCAACTCCGAGCCGGTCAGTGCGGAGGAAGTCAGGACATAGGCGAACCGCAAGAGGCTGGCGGAGTACCGGACAAAAACAAGAGTGGTCAAGTGGCCACCCAGGTTCAGGGATAACCCCCTAACGACAATAAGCACCCTAAGGAACAAGGAAGGAGGAAACAAGGCCGGCACAAGCCAACAACCAACAGGTGGGAAACATAAGACAAGCCTGGCCAGAGGAAGCATGGCAGGGAGAGACGGGAAGCACAGTGCGAACGAATTGAAAAAGAGCAAGAATGAAACACCGCCCTCCCCGATCAAAGAACGCAACGGCCAAGGGGATGGCACAATCACACTGGACACTCTACTAAAGAAAATAACAGAAGGGAACGAGTTAGCAAAAGCCACGAAAAAGACAGTAGATAGCATCCAAATGGAGCTAATAGCGATCAGGGCAGAACAAAGCAAAGCCAACGGCAGGATAGACGAGGCAGAGAAAAGGATCGGCCTGCTGGAGGACAATGCCAGCATTTTGGCACTTCGAGTTCGTTTAATCATCCTTCAAGTGAACCCTTACGCCATAATGACGACACTAAAAAATTACTAGATCTTAAGAAAAAGCTAACACGTATTGAAGCCCATGGCGAATTCATGTTGGCATATCTTCGCCTGGGCATTATCCCATTAGGTCTTCGTGTTAAAAACATCCCTGGTCTCTTTGTGCACCACAAGGCATTTCTTGATAAGTGGAGCAGAATTGCCAGCCGGTGTTCAAGAGACTTGATGATGCTAATAGTCGAAACTGCAAAAGAACTAGCTGCAGAAGTAAGATCAGATATTGATGAGCTTGAAGACAAAATCAAAAAAATGGGGAATATAGAGGATGCAATGAAAAAAATAGCTGAGTGCAATAAAGAATTAGAATCGTTCTCCAGCTATCTGGACAAAAGAAAAAACGACAAATTACTTAAAGACAAACGATATGCCACAATTGAAAATACCTACCCTTATCTAAAAATAGATTTTTATAAACAAAATCACTTCACTGTAGACAACAGTGAAGAACAGCAACGGGTAAACACCTTTTCCCAAAGTTCCGATTCAGAGAATGAGACTGAAGGGTATTACGAACCAGAACCTAATTACAACTACAATTCAGGTAGAGGGGCACGCAGACAGCCTTTTTTAGGGAACAGAGGGATGGGACGGGGACGCCCCAGAGTCCATTTTCAGGGGCAACCGAGAGGGAACTACAAACCCCAACACCATCAACAACAACAACAGGAGGAAGCCCAATTTGTACGAGAGACAAGAAACAGGCAATATTGGAAGCAGGGGACATAATTCCAATCTTTAATCTCTCTAAAACTAATCTAGACTCTTCCAGTATTGCATTGTTATCTAAGGGTCTTTCCTTTGTGCCCCATTCAACCCCAAACCTCTTTGAACTATACTGTGACATAATTTCATTCTTCCGGAAAGTACGTCTAAAAAGATTTTTTGCAACTAATGAGGGTATTGATATAGAAACTACCAATATTAAATCTTTGAGTCTTCCATCGACCTTTAGTCCTTCTTTGGAACAACTAGGACCGGAAGTGGCCACTTTTGAGCTAGTCGTTTTAAAGAAACTGGACCAAGCTTTGCGATACATCCCAAAACCAATTTATAATATAAACAAAGAAGAACATCTAGCTCTATCGACTATTTCATCCAATAAAGATCTCACTATTAAGAGTTGTGACAAGGGTGGTGGGATTGTTCTCATCGACACGGCCCAATATGAACTCAACATGCTAAAAATGTTGGGTGACACGACTTTTTACATCCCGATTCAAGCATACTCCTCATTGAATCTATCTAAAAAAATAAGATCCTTAACTAAAACAGCTTTAGAAGATGGCCACATCAATCCCAAGGAATTTGAATTTTTAAATCATCACCAAGGAAAAACAGCCTGCATATATGGGCTTCCAAAGATCCATAAAAACCCATCTGATCCCCCTTATCGACCAATAGTCTCGACCATAGGTACAGCTACTGAGCCCCTTTCCAAATATATAGACAACTATCTACGTCCATTTGTATCTAAGATCAAGTCATATGTGCGTGACACAGGTGACATGATACAAAAAACAGAAGGCTTAACCTTTGCCCCTGGAAGAGACCTGTTAGTCACATTAGACGTTGAGTCTTTGTACAGCAATATTCCCCTCATTGGAGCAATGAAAGCTACATCTTGGTTCATTGATTCATATAACATCTCTTGCCCCAAATCATTTTTACTGGCATGTTTGGAAATTGTCCTAACCGACAACTTTTTTGAATTTGGATCGAATACTTACCGCCAGATCAAGGGGGTAAGTATGGGCGCATCAGTAGCGCCCTCGATTGCGAATATATATATGGCGGCTTTTGAAGCAAAAAATATATATAATGAATTAGCTCCCTTTTTCGAGTCCGTCTCCCATTGGTCCAGATACATAGATGATATCTTCTTTGTCTGGACCAATGGGAGGGAGACATTAGAGGAGTTTATCTCTTGGATAAACGAAGCAGATTCCAACCTGCACTTTACGTCTCATATCAGTGATGATAAGGTGGAATTCTTAGATATTGAAATTATGAATGATGCGGGCATCTTAAAAGTTGATCTGCATACGAAACCTACAGCCAGAAACACCCTACTGCATTACAGTAGTTTTCACCCTAGGTCACAAAAAGATTCAATCCCATTCTCCCAGTTTCTAAGGGTCAGGCGCAACTGCACAAGCCTTGCAGATTTCGACAGACAGGCAATGGTGATGAGAAGCAAATTCATCGAGAGAGGCTATCCTCACCGATTAGTGAGACACTCCTATAAGCGTGCCCGCTATTATGACCGTGATCACTTGCTCCAACCAAAACCTGCAAAAACTACTGACCAGGTGGTTTGTGTAACTAAACATTCTACCCTGGACACTAAAATTAAACAAGTCATAAATTCAAACTGGCACATCTTAAACAGCAACTGTACTCCAGAATTGAAATTAGCTAAGCCACTTTTTGCCTACAAGAGGAACAGAAATATTAAGGAACATATCGTTCGTTCACGCTTCCAACCCACATCTGACAGAAATCATTCAGTACAAAGGTCGATTGTATCAGGCAATCCAATAAAAGGAACCTTCCCTTGTTCCTCATGTTCCTCTTGTACCAACATCATAAGAGGCAAAGAATTCACACACAATGGCCATACAACAGTGGCGAAAGAAATGTGGAATTGCAGATCCTCAAATCTGATCTATTTCATACAGTGCCCGTGTCTCCTCGGGTATATAGGAGAAACATCCCGTGCTATACAAACACGGCTAAACGAACATCGTTCGGCGCTAAGAACTCACAAACTTGCTGCCCCAATGGTGAAGCATTTCTTGGAGAAGGGACACCAAGCAGATGACTTCAAATGGAGAGTGCTGGAAAAAATTCATATCTCAGACTCCAATGGTGGATGTGCAATTAGAAAAAAGAGGGAGGTGTTCTGGATATTTGTCTTTAACACCTTTCGGGAAGGAATGAATAGTGAATTGCCATGGGAGCACGCTATTTGCTAGAATAACCGCAGATTTTTCCTACCTCAGGAATATTTGTTTTGGCTCTATCTGATGTAATGTTGAAGATCCATTCCGTTTATAAATTGACAGTTATGTATAGTGTGTCCTGAGTAAAATAATTATTAAGAAGCTCCAAAGTATTTCTCCTCATGTGATATCACGTATTATATCACATACACTGGGGTCCCCTTTCTTCCTCTTCTAGCTATTACTACCATAACCATTCTTTCTTTCTGTCAATTCATATTATTTATGTATAATCTTTTAAAATAGTAAATGATATAGATTTCCATCATGTTGACATCTATGGTTCTGTCAAATATACTATTTTAGTTGCACTATTCTCTTTATGGTTTGATTTTCACATCCATAAAATAGAGCGCATACCGCTTTATAACGAGTCCAGATTTATTCCCGCATACACGTGCGGTGTGTCACTGATAATTCCCTAGTTTGATTTTTACAACAATAACAATTGAGTTCAGTGCCCACCTAAGATGCAACTTCCTCGTGTTATCTTCCATTATCCTGACTAGGTGGAATTTTCCTTGCGTTCCACACTGTCGTTTATGTTGATTTAAGCAACATTAGATCTGGGAAGCATTGATCTAATAATTACTAAAAGTATAGAAAATCTGGAGTTTCTTCAAGTTTACACGTATAGTGGTATCAAACAGAGTTCCAAGCCTTATGAGATTCCGCACGATTTGACCCTTTCTTTTGCAAATTATTAGGTAGATCGCTACTCAATACATAACGTGCCTATGGCTATATTTGGAATCATTCTTGTTGCGCTATGTACATAGAGTTTCCTAATTTGTATTTGGTCAATAGGTAAAATTGACCTTAGTGCCCCTTGATAATATGGCTCCCTTCTCCGTTTTTACTCTTCTGTTGAGTTAGGTGAGTCTAATCGCTCCACACCATCATCTATGTCTACTCAAGTGACAGTGTACTTGGAAGCCATCTTGGTTATCCCTTTAGAGAATCGAGTCCTCTTTCTACTTCCCTGCAAGTGGTGGTCCTTTCTCCATTCCCACACAAGGTCAGGTGCACTTACTTATCCAATCAAGTAGGGTATATAAACAGCAGTTTATAGAGCTTTCAGTTGCCATCGTTCGTGGAAGGAGCATAGAACCCCCGTGTCCCGCCGCCGGATTTTTGGAGCCCTGTTGATATCTATTGGGTGAGTCCTGGGAGAAATCCTTAATGCGGCACCTTCAATCTAGTCACTCTTTAGTTGACTCGCAAGTTTTAAATAATGAGCGAGTAACATAACTTCCCTACCATTTTTTCTATTTTACAGACAGGGAGTTATTTTAAAATCATCTGAATCAACCGCCTCTGAGCGCAACCAAAAAGGTAACCATCAGTCCTTCCTCTCCTTAAGAGTTTTAGTTAAGAAATTGCTACCCTGTGACTATATAGTATAGATGTTTATGCCAGTTTTCTTTCTATCCATTCTGTAGGCAATCATCACAATTAACTATCCCCACATCAGGAGGATCATACCTTTCCAGTTTCACATAAATACGCATTACTGCGGCCACTACTTTTTAACTCCGGGCGGCGGGTCTAAATGAACCCCTACTCCTTAATTAAGGTACCTTCATCTTCTAAAGTAAAAAACTATATCCTTACTAATTGTTTAGTTAAAATTAAAAAATCAAAAGTTGAAAGATCGAATATATTGAAAGATCCTATAATTTCTTTAGGAAATATAGAAATTTATATCAACATTCGAGACCAACGAATCACATCAATGTTTATGGAATATCCATCTGCAAACCTCAATTAAAATAGGTAATACACCAATCTTGTTCGTCTATTAAGTATTGGCCATGAAGAAATCATAAGACTAGGCTATAATAATAAGGGCTCAAATGGTCATTTACTGTTTCTTTATGGTTTAGAATATCTACATAACATAAACAAAAGAAAGGGTACTCGTTGGACGTACAGACCAGATTGCGTCATCGAATTACAGCAATATATTTCGTGTTTTTAAAGTAAGTGACCTTATTTATGATATAGATGCATTGCATATTATTATTTAGGTCCTGCTAGAATAACTTCCTGATAACTGCGACCATCTCTAGTGTTCTCTACTTCATCGTTCACGCTAGTTAGAGGTTCAACTAGAGAGATACAAATATCAGAATCCCTTTATTAACCATCCAATGTAAAAACCCTTTAAACTTACAACATTGGGAATAGTCAATCTATGATTATAAGACACTGTCTTCTTTCTGTGACCACTAGTGCAGATAAAAGATTATGGGTTCAATGATCTACCACAGTTATGCATGTATGATTACCTTCAAGGCAAGGAAATGAAATCCTTAATAGTAATGTTATAATATAAAAACGTTTGGTCTAAACAAAATGGAAAGTCTGAGACTACTACAATAACATTGGATTGTTCTGAAGTGTTTTTATGTTACACAACAAGAGTAATATTGTATATAATGTTTCTTTATATGATATTTTCCTTTTTGTAGATACTATCGTGGCTGCTCCAGAAGAAGGCGCTGGTTCGCCGAAACGCGCGTAGAGATTAATTTAGCCACATTTTTCTCTTAAAAATTGTGTTCATTTTATGTAACTTCCATCTCGTTGAATTATTTGCTTCTTTTTAACAGTGTTGTTGTGTATTCTCAATTCATTGAGTTACATGTGTTTAATGTAAAATTGTAAATGTGTATTATTATTTCAATGTGTTTTAATAATTTGTGAATAAAATTGAACTCCCCTTTTTTACAAAAAACCAATGTTTTAGCTCAGTTCATTTCGACCTCTCGTTACGCTCTGTTGCCTAGATTGATACATATCAAATTATTTGCTTTTCCCTGGTCTAGGAACTCTATTTCCATGCACTCAGGGGGTCCTTGATAAATATTGACGCAATGCCAGCATTACACACAAAGACCTGGGGCTGGTGATAAAGAGAACGACGGCATTACAAAAGGCCATGGCGGAGCAGGAGGATAGAAGCCGCAAAGGTAACATACGACTCCTGGGAGTGCCCGAGGAGGAGGAAGACACACCTGGGGCGTGTGCCCTTATGCTAGAGTCTCTAATACCCAAGCTCACCGGGCTCAGCTTCGACAAACCGCTTGAAATCACCAAAGCATATCGCATACCGGCCAGGAAACAAGCGAATAGTAACGCCCCGAGGCCTATAATATGCAAACCACTAAGAGAGAACCACACCGACGCAATTTTTTCCGTAGCCAGGAAAGGTCGTCCAATGCTGGTAAGCGGAAGCAAGGTAACCATCACCCAAGACTTCTCTAAACTAACAGTCGAGGTGAGGAAAGGCTTCCTAGCCCTAAGAGACCGCCTGCGGAAGAAGAACATCGCCTTCACCTTTGCTGGCCCGTCAAAAATGAGGGTGACGGACAGGCACGGAAGCAAAATCTTCGATGACCCCAACGACCTACACAGATACCTACAAGGGCCGGAACCAGAAGAAATGGAACTACCTAGCCCCGGAGCGAAGCGAAGGGCATCCTCAGACGAGACACACGAAGGGGAGGAATAGGAAAGAGAGAGTCCCGTGCAGCATGCATGCGTGTCCCAGCACCAGGACTCTGTGAACTCAAACGAACAAAGTCTACCTCAGACAATCGCATGCGCAACCCAGCACCAGGGCTCTGTGAACTCAAACGAACAAAATCTACCTCAGACAATCGCTCAACAAGAGCAAACGCAACAACCTCAGTAGAGACACCGCAGCCACGAAAGAAGAGACGGAACAACAACAATATCCTTTTCTTCTCTTCATCCTTTCTGTCTCTCTTTGTTTTATAAGCTAGCACATGATCCTGAGGGGCCAGGCTAACACCAGGAACTTATCAAGACTCGGGGGGGGGGGAGTGTGAGGACCCTTGCTGTCGCACACCCGAGGTACTACTGACGGGGGGAGGAGGGGAGGGGGAGAGGGGGGGGGGACAGGGGGGAGAAGTGATGCAGGTGGACAAGAAAGCAGCGCATGTTACAGCACCCATCGGTGTAATGGACAAAATGTTCTTATTATTTCCCTTTTCTACATACATCTTTTACTTTTTCCCTCTTTGCACTCCCACGCAGACCCCTGGGGGGGGCCGCACAATGCAAAACAGCAGCGACAGCACCAAACCACCATGACAGACCCAACGAAGGCAGTCCTGTCTACCGACCTGAAGATAGTATCCATGAACGTTAAAGGACTGAATCACCCGGTCAAACGAAGGAAAATACTGGAACACCTGGCCAAACTAAAGGGAGACATATACATGCTGCAAGAGACCAAGCTCTCAGAAGAGGAAGCAGGGCAACTCAAGGCCAGATGGATAGGGGAAATACACTGCTCACCAGCAAAAGGGAAGAAAAGAGGAGTAATAACAATCCTGAGCAAGAAGGCCAACCTGACAACACAATCTACGGACGCAGACGAAGACGGCCGCATGCTAATAACGAGCGTCCAAAGAGGGAGCGACAGAATACACGTGGCCAACATATACGGCCCTAACTCCGAGGAGAAACAGTTCTGGCAAGCAGTAAACAGCAAACTGTCCAGCCTGCCCCAAGAGGACCTCCTGATCACGGCCGGGGACATGAATAGAACAATGGACCAAGCAACAGACAGACACCCGATCAGATCGAGCCACACCTCCAGCAACAGCAGCAACACCCTGAAAGACCTGTGTACCAAACAACACCTAGCAGACCCATGGAGGCTACAACACCCAACTGCACGTGAGTACACCTTCTACTCACATCCTCACAACTCATACAGCAGGATTGACTACATATTGATGTCCAACACCCACACGCACCTTATAGAGCAGACGGAGATAGCCCCGATAACCATCTCAGACCACGCTCACATAACGCTCACTCTCAGTGGCAAACACAACGAGAGCCCAACGAGGAGATGGAGGCTCAACGACGACATCCTCCAGAGCAGCGAGAACATTAAAGAAATCGAAGCCACAATTAAAGAATACCTCGAGCACAACGACAATGGCGAGGTAGGCAAAGACACCATCTGGGACGCCCTTAAAGCAACACTGAGGGGGAAACTAATAAATATCAAATCCAGGTTGAACAGAAGCAGAAACAAGAAAATCACTGAGCTGGAGGAGGAGATAACAGCACTGGAGAGAGGCCACTGCGCAAACATAACAGACAAGAACACGCTCACCCTACTCACAAAAAAGAAATATGAACTGAACAAGATCCTAAGTGAGAGAGCAGGGTCCTGGCTAACAAAGTTCAAATCAGTCAACCTATGCGCAGCAAACAAAGCAGGCAAACAGCTGGCATCCACCTCAAGGCAAAACAGAGGCAGCACACGATAGCAGCAATAACAGATCGAACGAACAGATCTCAAACAACGAACAAAGGTATACTAGAAGTCTTCAGACAATTCTACCAAGAGCTGTACACCGAAGATCGGACCCTGAGCAAAGATGCAGGGCTAGGTCTGCTCAGTAACACCAATCTGCCAAAACTCAAGGAAGACGAGAGGGAATCGCTCGAAGCAGACATAACGGAAGAAGAGATCGGAACAGCCATAACCCAACTGAAACAGAACAAAGCACCAGGACCAGACGGATACTCCGCGGCATTCTACAAAACTTTCAGCGAACACATTAAAACGCTAATGGCACAAACGTACTCGACGTGCATCCAGAACGGGAAGATGACGGAGTCCATGTGCGAAGCCAACATCACCATAATCCCTAAGGAGGGGAAAGACCCACAATACCCCCAGAACTACAGACCAATATCGCTAATAAATGTCGACTGCAAAATCTACGCGAAGGTCTTAGCCAACAGACTAAACAGAATACTGCCGGAGATAATCCACACCTCACAAGTGGGCTACATTAAAAACAGACTATCGCAGGACAACACAAGGCTACTTTGCCATCTAATCAACCACACGGCAAATAGCAACGAACAAGCAGTCATGATAGCGCTGGACGCGGAGAAGGCCTTTGATAGAGTCTCATGGCCCTTCCTGAGAAACTGCATGGGACGTTTCGGACTGGGGGAAAAGTACACGGCAATGGTCATGTCCATCTACAACAAACCGAAAGCAAAAATAGTGGTAAACGGCAGTGCATCTGAAACACTCACGCTGGGAAGAGGCACCAGACAAGGATGCCCCCTCTCACCCGGCCTCTTCCTACTTGCTCTAGAACCCCTGCTAGCCAGAATACGGGACAACTCAGACATAACAGGCGTCAAGATCAGGAAGAAGACTGTCAAACTAGCGGCGTACGCAGACGACATCCTAATAACAACAGCGAATCCCTCCACGTCAATAAAAGCGCTAATGGCCACCATAGGAGAGTACGCGGAATCCTCAGGCTACAAACTCAATAAGGAGAAATCGGAGTGCAAGCCGATGAATGTCCACACCACGAGAGAGGTCCTAGGCGAATCTGGGCTGGCCTGGCAGACGAAACCACTGAAATATCTAGGACTCCACTTTGGAAGAGACCTTGCATCAACGCTACAACACAACGAGGACCTGACACTGAAAAAAATAAAGGAAAGACTGGAGCTATGGTCACCCAAATACATAAGTTGGTGGGGTCGAATTGAAACAATCAAAATGATGATAACACGGCGATAAACTACACACTGACAATGCTACCACTCCTAATGACAGAGACATTCCACAAAAAGCTAGATCAACTCTTAAACATCTTCCTATGGAAAAACAAAAAACCAAGGATAAGCCTACAGAAACTAAGACTGGCGAGAGACCTCGGAGGCCTCAACTTGGCGAACTTCAAAATATACCAAATGGCATGCCTAGCGAGACAGGGGATCGCCTGGATAGACAGCACACAAATGTACACACCAGTATGGCTAGAAGTCGAACAAGACATCCTGGGAGGGCTTAAGCCAATAGCCCTTCTAACAGCAAACCGGCACCCACTAAAGTCCAACGCCATACTGAAACACACGAGGGAGGCACTGTTGAAAGTAGACAAACGCATGGCGCAGAAGCTGAGAAGCACAGCATGGGAATCCATCTGGTTCAACACAAGGGTAACATATCATGGTACGATCCTGAACAACGACATATGGATCGAGAAAGGCATCAGCCTCCGCAACCAGACAGAAAGCAAGCAAGGACCGCTGACGTTTCAGAACCTACAGCAGCTACACAGCCTCCCACACCAAGAGCTCTACAACTTCCTCAAGATGAAGACAGCAATAACGAAAGCCAACCTACGCAGAGAGGAGCCAGGCATCATCAAGTACCTGCTGCTCCTCAACTCAACAGGTCACCAAACGGCAAAGATCTACAAGCTCCTGACCCCCTCCACGCTGGCGCAGAACAAGAAAGCCACCAACGCATGGGAGACACTCCTGGGCAGGCAAATGAATGGAATAGAGCGGGCAAAAATGTGGAGTTCAGCTACAACAAACAAAGTCACCCCACAACTAGCGCAAACGAAGTACTGGCTGCTCCACAAGGCCTACTGGACGCCATCCAAGCTTCACAAGGTCGGCATCGCAGACTCTGACAAATGCTGGAACTGCCAGAAAGAAGAGGGCACCCTCGAACACCTCATTTTCACCTGCGTGAAAGTCAGGAGGTTCTGGACACAGATCAACTCCTTCCTGAATGATATGCTCAAAACAGACCTAACAATCAGCTTCGTAAGCCTGGCGACAGAACATCTAACCGCGAACCTAAAAAGTAGAGAAGAGAGAGAACTCCTGGACCTACTCCTCACAGCAGCCCTTAAAATAATCCTAACGAACTGGAAAAACACAGCCAAAGCAAACTTTAAAACATGGATTAATTGGGTCACTTTCCTGAGAGGGGCAGACAACATCACAGGCAACTTCTCGAAAGAACACAACGCCAAACTACACATGTGGCGCCCACTCGACGACCACCTGAAGAAGCACCAGTAGGCCCCCCCCCTTTTTTCTCTTTTTCTTTCTTTCTCTCTCTCCTTTCTTTTTTTTGTAATGAAGGGAAAACAAACAGCACGCACTCTCGAACGGGTTGTGACGGAAAAAAAACGCTATTGAATGCACCACCCATATATATATATTTTTGTATGGTTCTTTTTCCTGTATGCCAATAAAAATTTCTCTTTTTAAATAAAAAAAAAAAAAAAAAAAAGAAAATCCTACATGCTACCCAGGCCTCAATTACATTTCTCAGCATAGTTAAGGAGCTGCAACACAAAGGATAAAGACATAGGGCCAGATGTAGGTCACCAAGTACCGACCGGTATTTGGTGATTGAGATGTAGGGGGCCTATATTTTACAGAATCTGTAAATTTACGGATTCAGTAAATTTACAGATTCTGTAAAATACCGATTCGGTAAATTTACCGATTCTGTAAAATACCGATTCGGTAAATTTACCGAATCGGAAAAATCTATATGTAGGTGGCACTGGAAACAGTGCCACAGGCTCTTAAGAATTTGTTATTTACCATGACATACAATGTCATGGTAAATAACGAATTCCTGTGTACATGCACATCTGTGCATGTACACCTGTGCCATGTGGCACACATCCATGACCTAAGGGCATGTATGTGTGTCACATGACACACAAGCCAGAATCAGGGGTGCAACAGGGTGTCAAAGTGACACCCTGTCCCCCTTACAAAATCGGTAATTTTACCAAATTGGTATTTACCGATTCGGTAATTGACATTGATTCCCATGGGCCTCAAGGCCCATAGGAATCAATGTCAATTACCGAATCAGTAAATACCGATTTGGTAATTACCGAATCACACAGATTCGGTAAAAAAATCGGAAAAAATACCTACATAGCATTTACCGATTTGTAAATACCGAATCGGTAAAATTCGGTATTTACGAATCGGTAAATGACATTTACCTATATCTGGCCCAAAATGATGAAGGATCACAAATCTGAACAAAAGTGGTCATGCCCTCCATAAAATATATATCACTCACATCTCATATGGTCTACTAGCAACAGAACATGTTGTGCTAACCACATCCTTACATACACATTTAAACGTGCTGCACAAAGGACACATATTGGTAATAAGTAAAGTCTCCAATAATAACGGAATGAAAGGATTATAACTAGGGCTCCCGGTTTCACTGTATTTTTTTCTTTTTTTAACAATTCCGTCTGATTTATCCATTTTTATTTTTTAGTCATCTTATTGGTAGTTATCCATATTTATTTTGTGTTTCAAGAATAAATGTAGCTGTAAAATTGTATATTTCTGCGTTTATATAACTCTTTGACGTGCACTCAAACATGGATGCCTATCACGTTTTAGCACACTAAGCAGCCAAGTATAACAAAAGATCACACTCAAAATGACATATTAGCATGATACTACAAATATATGTTAACATATGCCTGTATTTAAGGAAATTTCATCCTGTATTTTAACCCTCCATGTTGTGTGCCTGCTAAGCTGTTGCCTAGAATTAATGAAAGACAGCTTGGAGAGTTTCTCATAAGAAGCACCATTTTCAGTATTTTTCCGCTTTTAAAAATAAATACAGACAGGAAACTCATTGTTTTCTGTCTGTATTTATCTGTAAAAATCAGTAAAAATTGAAAACCGGGAGGCCTAATTATAACCAACGACTTCCTACTGGCATACACCCATATAGGAGTTTAATGAGCTGCAACCAACAATCTGTTTCGCCATATTCTGTTTGCTTTGGACAGAAGTCACCCGCAACAATGGATTTGATATTAGGTGTCCCTGATGGTCTGAAAAGTGTAAGTGCTGTCCACTGGAACATCAGCGATACATGCTGTGCCATCAGCCCACTGACAAGTTGATCAACCCAAGGGAGAAGTGTAACAAAGTGAGTTATCATTTGAGAAGTATGTGAGTCCTTAACAAGTAATAAGTACACAATCTCCTTCTGTTTACTTGGAATTAAGTACCAGTTGAAGCACTTAACTCTTTTAGTGAAGTGACACAGATCAGTCTAAGGCCCACTCAGGGGAAATGGTATGGGATAGTACTACTGTCCTTAGGCATGCAAAAGGCAACATTAAAAAAAATATTGTCCAGTCAGCGCTTCTACTTATAAAACAAAAATCTACTTTATTCCATACACCCTACTCAATATAATGCATTACTTGTCACTCATATATGGAAGTTGGGTAGGAATATCTAGGATGACAGACTCTTAACAGTTCACACCTACCAAGCCCTAAACCCAAAGTACTCTCACTCTCATATACCAGACACACTATAACAGTGGGTAGTTATTAAAAGTCAGGCATACTTGCTTTGTCAGAGAGTCACCAACATAATAAAAGCAGAAATATATAATGATAAACCAATGTAAATGTTTAAAACAAATAAGAATGTCATAATCTTTCAATGACATACGTTAGTACATGCAATAATAAACGGTCTCTGTACGCTAGTGCCATCAGCTAACTTCCACAGGGATCTTGAACTCTAACAAAGCTTTCTTCTGGATGTTCAATTTGACCTCCTGGAAGACGTAGAGTGCCATTTCAGAAATTGATAAATAGGTGCCTGCAGCGCCCCCTGTCTTGTGGCAGGTCATTGAACAGTTTACTCCCCAATACTGGGACTTATGGGGCATTCCTCTTACCTTAGTAGGGACTCTTGGGGTAATTTAGTGCCTCAAATAAATGTATTTTAGGCGTAGCCTTGTGCCGTGGAACAAAGTGGCATTTTCCCTTTCTTCCTATTTTTGTCTTCTGCTCTTTTTTATTTTCTGCTTTTCATACTATTTAAGTCTTCTGCTGGTCAGTTGGGTGACCCACCCCAAATTAGCACCTGTTGTGGCCTTTGTTGGGGACAGTGATGCTGCCCCACAGATCCCGGGGTCCCTGCCAGCTACCTGCATGCCACAGCCTTCCTAAAGCCAAACAACAAGAGCCAGGATATTCTATGTTCTCCTGCTAGTTGTGCATGTGGGTAGGAATTTCCCTATTTGTTCCTATAATGTGCAATACGGGGAAGCATACACCCTTTTGGTGAATCACTTTATAAGTCCTGGACAAGTCAGCACCAATCCATGAAGGGGCTCTTCTGCCACAAGCTATTTGTATGCAGAAACCAGGCTGAGCTTGATGGTAGCCCCACTTGCTCACCACACACATGTGTACACACAGCTAAAACAGAGCTTCTGCCCCCCAGCTGCACAGCAGTAGCCCTTGTTTTAAAAGGTAGACCCAGGCAGTTAGCACTCAAGTCCACTGCAAAATGCTTACTGTGAGTGAGAATCAAGTAGTGAGACTCACTTGTGGCACAAATCCACATCCTGGGCAATCTAAAATGCAAAAAATTCAAGGAGTTAAATGGGTCAGAACCAATTTTCCTACAGAACGCATCGTGCCAGAAAATTTGAACTAGAACAATAATAATGGTTCTGTCTTACTGAAATACACAGTAATATAGTATTCCCAGGTTTGTTACTCACAACATCCGTCCCTGTAAGGGTACAATGATAGTGGTACCTATACCAATATGAAATAGAACACACTGACCACAATGAAGATTAGAGTAACGTTTTAGTCATGTACTTTTATCTTCTTTGAATTGTATTAAAACATTGATTATAGCTGTCTAGACAAACACAAAACATATATACCGCATACATTTTGAGCAGGACTCATATACATTTAAAACAACATACAGAATTGTCAAGTCACAGGGTTATTAGTAGCATCAACTATAATAGCAATAATCTAATAGGCATAACAATCAATTCTTGGTTCCTAGTAGTTTTTACAAAGTTGATTTCCCGATAGAGAAAATGTGACGACGTTTCGACCCTGGGGGGCGATGCGCTGGATCTGCGCATCAGGGGCGGTTCTTCATCAGGACTGTACAGTTGTGGAACAGCCTTTTCTGGACCTCGGCTCCTCTTGGAAACCTGGTCCTATATATGTAGTATCTGGGAGACCCGGTTTGCAGAAGGAAGGAGTTATACCGTGACACCCTTTTTTCATATCAAGGACACAACGCCTTACTGATAATATCAACGCTGTATAAACAATCAATACAGAGATCGAAGAATTATCTCGATATTGGCTGAGTCGGCGGACCACCAATACTACATATAGTGTTAAACCCTAGAAAAATACGAAAACTTCTGTGCAAATGTCTTCGAAGGACCTTTTGGTGGTGTCCGGCAATATTCCCATAGGCGGTATGTGAAAATATTTTGTGGGATACTGGATTTGTGTAAAAAGTGATGACCATAATGATGGTAACAGTATATGGTGTTATAGCCTGATGTGTCTTCTAACATTTCAGTGCTTGGAAATACAGCAGATTGTCCTAAATCAGACAACATATTATTTACAGTTTCAAAGTCCCAATCATTAGAAAATATACTGGAGGTAATGATATAATTTAGAGACATTTTAAATAAAGGTGGTATTTTCAAAAGTTCAGTAGGGTCAAATACATCATAATCAAACTTGTCCCAAACGATATCATCAGTAATTGGAACAGCTGTAATGTTCATAGAAAACAGATCTATCTGTTTGAGGTGAGATGATGTATGAGGTTTCAAGACCAAGTTCATATTTGATACTGCAGAGCATTCTGGGAGATATTTTCCATTGAAGAGTAAGCAAAAAGCAGTCACTAGGCCAATCCAGAACAGAAAAAAAATATTCCAGTGATGATTCTGAGCTGGAGCCAAGGTGATATTAAGTAAGTCTTTTTTCAGAATTCACAAATTTGCTGCTTACGGGAAACTGGAGCTGACGTTGTCTTAGATTCACTGGGATCAAGAGTTAAAGTATCAAAATCAATGTAGTAGCCAGATGCAGTTCGATCTATCTTTGGGAGCTCAGCTGGTTTTGTTCTTGTTGAGGCATATTGATGTAGACATCGTTGTTAGTCTGAAATGACATTTTTTCTTTCATTTGTGTTTTGAAGTTCTGTTTCAAGAGGTACGAGTTCCATTTCGTTGTTGGAAATTCCATCATTTTGTATTGGTGACTCTTCAAATTTTATGAGTCTTTCTGTCTGAACTTCCTATATGGTAGCAAGAGGAAAGAGTTGGCTACCCAGGAGCCCACAAGGTCTACTATTCAGTATCGGCCACATAATGTGGTTTGATTAGACCAATGGAGACAAATCTCTTTTCTTGTTTACAGGCAAGAGGTGGAAGAAGTACTGTTAAGACAAAATTCTTCGTCTGTTTTGTTAAACCAGGCCACCAATAGCGTTGTTTCAGTAAAGAAACCGTTGCTGTAATCCCTGCTTGTGCGGAACCTAGACACTTGTGTGCAGCTAGTATTAAGCCTAATCTGCGATCCTTGTTTGGTATTACTCTATACCCCACTCCTAGAATCTAAACATACGGAATGTTGTTTGCTTCTAACTTGTAGGAGTACTTGAGTGGAAAACCTTTCAGTAAGGCTGGGCTGTTGTTGCTTGAAGCAATGACAGCTACGATTATCTGTCCGCCTATTCTTGTTTTTGAGCGAGTGATTGCAGCTACGGCAGCCGTACGTACTACCCCCTTTGTGGCTTCATTGGTCAATGAACTCCCTTCAACGTGAACGCCATCACGTTGGTGACTCAGCGTGTGAATTACGTGAGCTCTTGGAGGTTCGGTTTCCAACTCATCTACCTCTTCCCATAGCATTTTGTGCTTAATTGTGCCCCTTTTTGAGTCTTTATACCCAGTTTGTCCCCTGTAGTGAAGATACTCATTGGATGACTGGACACAATAAAAAGAATCACACACAATCAGTGTGGGGAATTCTCGATCCGTATTTATTAGTGGCAGTAATAGTGCTTTTAGTTCTCCCAGCTGAGCAGTGCAGTCTCCTAGAGACTGTGTCTTCATATCGCTGGAATGGAACTTGCGATCCTGCATATGACCTTTCACAATCCCACAAGCAGCGCTGTATTACTGTTTACTTCCTATGGCCGGCTGAGCAGATCCTTCACTGTAAATATTATACTCATACTGACCTAGAGGCTTTATTTCATTTTGTAGAGGATATTCTTGTTCATATTGCAGACATGCTTGTGTCTTATAAGGCTTTATCTACAATAGGAACTGTTTGTCCTTCAATCTTAATAAACCCTTCCCACTTTAGACGTCTCTGGGAAAATATGAGTAGGGTCTCTGAGAATAGCACAACTGAACTACTCAGATTTGACTGTTAAATAAGTACCAAACCAACGGTGGCGGTGCCATGTTGTGAAGTTTCTATAAACCTATATAGAATCTGCATGATTAGACAACATACACTGTAGGATTGGTGTCCAGACTGATTCTAGACACCCCCATTGGGTATGTTAACCCGTATACCAGCTAGCTCACAGTACCACAAGAAACCCATCTTACCAAGGAGAGATTAGTTCTTGGCAACTATCAAACTTGACAACCCTGATCCCTCAGGATTGTGGAAACAGTATTTTACTTTTCGCTCAGTCCCTCATGCTCATTTCGTCTCAGAGAGATACACAGAATAAAAGGTGAGGACATTTTTCAATAAGCATTTATTGAATCAGCAACATTCTAGTTTAAAATAGGTGTGCTGAAACAACCAATAGACAATAACAGATATAAGTGATTATAAGCACTAACAGAGTAAAAGGATGGTGGATTTCTACATGCTAAAACAAAGATTACAGACAAGAATATAAAATACATGACAGTACAATACGTACTCCTGTAATGCAACCCTAAGTAGATGTACCTAAGTGTACCTAGCATGTATGTGAGTGTAAAGCCAAGAATCCCTCTAGTCAACCCCATTACCTGAAGTGAGAGACTGTGGGACTCCATCTTGGTTTTAAGATAGACACCCCACGAGG
This sequence comes from Lissotriton helveticus, assembly GCF_964261635.1. Classification (NCBI taxonomy): domain Eukaryota; kingdom Metazoa; phylum Chordata; class Amphibia; order Caudata; family Salamandridae; genus Lissotriton; species Lissotriton helveticus. The sequence continues at coordinate 326,355,763 of NC_136073.1, forward strand.
GATGTCTGACCACTGCAAGCTGGACTGTTTGCGTGCAGGAACCTCAGCATCTCGCGTCAGTGTTTTGGCATGGACGTCACTTTCTCCTCTGACTACCTTAACAAGATATGGTGTTTATATACCCAAAGTGGTACCCTCAGGGGTTCTTCCTTAGTGTGTCATGTCAGACGGACGGAATGACCCTTGTATATAGTTATTATGCAGGAAATGGTAGTCCTGCTGAGTTGACAAGATTCCTCATGCATAATGGATGAGGTTAGTTTGCAGGGAAAACCCTACACCCTGTAAGCATTACCGTAACTAGGTAAAAGGGCAGTCCAAAGAACCGGTATGTAGAGTAATGGTAAGGGAGAATATAGGTGAAAGGTTAAGTTGCTACCTGAGCCTATATTGGGGTACATATATGAAAAATAACAAGAGAACCTTTTTTTCAGAATGAAGAAGACAGAAGTATGTTTAACACAACTGTGCAAGGTGCCGGAGGACAGAGAAACATTAAATACTGTTGAAAGTGTTGGAAGTACAGCTGTGTAGCCATGGAGGAGAGTAGAGTTATAGAGGAGTGAAAAATAAATAGTGAAGAAAGGTCACTAAGTGAGCATAACTTTTTTCACCCAGGCATGTATTTCCAAAGAGGGTTTCAAGCAAACGAAAGGCAAATGTAAGCCAGTACTGGAAGTTGTAAACAGGAGTGCTAAATGACAGGATTTATGCTGAGAGTGGAGGGATTATAAAGAGTTAGGATTGGGAAGAAGTGGGATGATAGAGGAGGTGAGTGAGGGGATGCTGAGAGAGTGTACATCCTGATGTGAAAAATGTTGAAGAAATAGTGTGGAGAAAAGTGCCATTAGAATGGAAGGATGAAAAGTAACAAAATAGATGGCATGATGATCAGAGGCAACATTTACTTGACTGTTAGCCCTCTTGTATATTAAAAACAAACTTTGTGAGCTAAAATACCTTATTTCACCATCAGAATTTTGTTGTCTGCTTTGTCCTATTGGATAGCAATGATCTCATTAGGTACCAAAGGCTCACCATTTCCAAAAGACGTTATCAGTTTTTGACACCGACAGCCTATTAAGTCCCAAATCTCTCCATTTACCTACCACATACAATATAAAGTGAGCTGGGGTGGCTTCACAGACTGGAACTTCTGTGCTTTGAGGTGCCTCTTTAGAGTGGAATTTATTGGGATTAAGTGGATTAACAACGTTTAGTCCCCCTACAATTTTTAGATTACACCATGTCAGACAGATGCCAGACTCAGTTTTGATCTATTCATTTGTTAGCTATGAAGAAAGCTGTTGAATATTGAGTCCCATCCACAAAGTTTAACATATTGATATCATGCCATTTGATGGGTGCTTGTTCTCTTATTCTATAGAGGCACGAAGATCAATAGACACACTTCTAAAGGCAGAATCTCAAAGCAGCACATTTGAGCCAATAAAAACAATGCTAGAGAGGGGAGTAACCTCCCTGTTAAAGGTGTACGTGCTGCTGGGCAACAGATCAGGTACTTATGGGGCTTTAGCTACGTAATATATGAACATATGTATATAGAGGAGAAAGAGTGCTGTAATGTTTTTTACGCTCATATATCGACCTGTAGAGTACCGTGAAAATGTGTTCAGGATGTCAACAAAAAGACCATGAATAAGCAATGGTTTTCAGGTGACAGTCTGAATGCTGTCATACAAATTCACCATTTACACCCTTCTTCAGGCTACCTCTTGCTAGGATTTATCTGAATTGCCAAGCTGATAGAGTTCTTTGTATTGTAGCTGCTTCAACACCCTCCGCATCCTCTGCAAGACCTTCAAATGGATATCCCCGGAGTCAAGGAAGACAGTCACCCAAGCACTCATCACCAGCAGACTGGCCTATGGTAACGCACTCTACACTGGCATCAACAAATCCCTACTCTGCAAACTCCAGGCAACACAGACCACCACCGCCAGCCTTGTCCTCTGCATCCCCTAGCATGAACACATCAGCGAACACCTACGAAGACTCCACTGGCTCCCCATGGAGAAAAGATCACCTACAAAATTCTCACTCACGCCTACAAATGCCTACACAATAACGGACCCAAATATCACAACGAAAGAATCAACTTCCATGTACCCAAAAGAAACCTCCAATCTACCAACCTCGCACTGGCTGAAACCCCACGCATCCACTGAGTCAGAGCAGGCGGAAGATCCTTCTCTCACATTGCAGCCAAGACCTGGAACGAGCTACCGGCAGTCATCAGATGTGCCCGCTCCCTGAACACATTAAGGAAGACCCGCAAGACCTGGCTCTTCAGCTAAAAGATCTGCGCCACCCCCTCAGCGCCTTGAGACCCTCATTGGTAAGTAGCGTGCTTACAATTCCCTGATTGATTGATTGATTGATTGTATGGTTTTATGGTTCATGCTGGGATCTCCTTCTGTTGTGCCAGAATCTCAGTTGTTTTACAGCATAGGCTTTACAAATGGATCTATGGCACATTTCCCCAGAAGACCTGATTTGACATTTGCTTAGTCGTACTCCTCTTTCCTAAAAAATAGCTAATGGTCCTCACAGGGGCAACTAAAGAGGTGAGCTAGATTTCAACTGGATTTATCACAGACAGCCCAATCCAGGCTCAGCTCAGTTTAGAGTGCAATCGGATGAAGACTCATCACACGCTACAAGACTAATTGTACTCTGCTGCCTAGATCCTCCATGAAGCATCGGTGATTGGGAAAATAAGGGCTGGAGGAGGTGCAGATTGCCAGGAAAGTGGTGCAGGTTTTCAAAGCACTCTGCCATGCAGCACTTTTAACTGCAAAAATGACCAAGTGGGGTCGGAGATGCATGGGTAATAAGTAGTAATACATGAAATTCACCTAACCTTCTTTTGAGTAATTATGGGAAAATTCAACAAAATTAGGCAAAATTAAATGTAATTCTGCAATATAAAAATCAGAAATTTTGCAATATATTTTTCATGAAATACATCCTTGCCTTAATATTGATTCAAAGGTGCATTTTGCTCTAAAAACCAATAAGACAAAAAACACAATTGCCTGAAACAACAGCTGCTCGTAATCTTGTCATTTGCATTTTTCTTCCACTAAAAGTCTGCTGCAAACAGTGACATAGTTATGTGCTTTTGGCATAATGGCATAATATCGAGAATTTTGTGTAACAAATATAACACACATTTTCTAAACATTCTGAGAACCACTCGGAAGTAATTTACATTTTGCCTGGGCCATTAGTGTTAAAACAACCCTGCACATTTTGATTCGTGTGGCTCCATACAAGCCTTCCACACACCCTGTGACCCACAGGGTCCTAGTGTCCGGCGTCTGTCGTGGTCATCACACACACTTCAAACTGTACCCCCACACCATTTGGCTGCACAGGACCATTGAAGCATATGAAGAAAACCACCAACAAGGACGGGGTTAGAGTCTCTGGCGGACGGGGTACTCTACCACAAATGTAGTGTAATACATTGTTCTCCAAACTGATGTTCTACCCCCTTTGTTTAGAGTCAGACAGACCATCATGTTTCGATGATTCAGCCAGCAGAAACCTTACGCTTTCAGCCTGATGGACTTGGGGCTGTCAGTGTAAGTACATCAGACTGTTCACCCTATTTAGAGCATGTGGTCTGATATACGTTTTTCTGTTTGGAACATCCAAAACAATACTGAACACAAACAAGGAAAATTAACTTGAGAGAAAACTTCTCCTTTATTCAGAAACATACTCCTGATTTGGCAGCTTGTTTTAGGAAATAAAAGTTTACTGAGTGTGTGCATAAACTTGGCATCCCCTACGCATTCTTTCAATACCTGATGAGGAACTGCCCTTTTGGCTACTCCGCTGAATGGAACGAAATCGCCACCAGACAGGCATAGATCTCCGAATATAGCAAATTACAAGCCACCTGCCATAACTCTAAATGAGGCCCTCTGTATTTATTTACTACTGACATAATTTCCTTCACAAATGAACAGTCAGAGCTTACTGTCTGACCTGTTAAGGGTTCATGACACATGGCTCACGGGTGATCCTGGCTTTACCTGCTCATGATGCAGTGTTTGAGTGCCAAACAGCTAGACATCATCCATTGTAGAGTGTTTTTTGTGTTGCTATTGCACACTGTGACACCACTAACCACTACAACTGTTAGGGGAAAAGTCCCCCCTAAAATATTTCAGGTCCAAGAGGAGGGGGGAGAAACAAAGACAAACTAATATATTACCTCTATTCCGACCTATTTACTTTTAGTATGACATAAACAGGTTCTAACAAGCCAGTACCCCACATTGATTCTACAGGCTAAACAAACTAAAGAACACATTTTCTTACTTTCTTTATTTTATTTATCGCAAATTTTCTTTAAGCATTAAACACTTTTTTATGCCAGTTATTATGTGTATATCTTTTTAAATACATGTCAATAAAACTTTACGCAAGCATAAAGTTTTATTGACAGGTATTTAAAAAGATATAAAAATAATAACAGGCATAAAAAAGTTCATGCTTAAAGAAAATAAAATAAGGAAAGTCATAAAACGTGTTCTTTGGTTTGTCAAGCCTGTAGAATCAATGTGGGGCACTGGCTTGTTAGAACCTGTTTAGGTCACCACTAACCATGACATGCACTGACTCTTGGTTACCAGCTTTCACTTACTCATTCATATAACGAAATAACATTTCCAATATTTCAACCTTATTTTACATTTTAGAAAATGCAAATGATGGTTGAGCGGAGATGGAGAGAGGTATGGGAGGTAAGAGGGTGGCACTGTTGCACTTGTAATTCCTTCCAGTGATTTTCTTCAAAAGAAGAGGTGTGATTTAAGGGATGATCATGATGATTTTTAAAGAAATCAAATTAACTTATGAAATAATTAAAATGTACCTTTATGAAACTGTAGGTGTTATAAAGTGGATACATACATAATCTATGCATACAAAATCGGAGTCTTTTTGTGGATCTTAGGAGAAGAAATTTGCAAACATAACATGTAATTACTCCAATGTAAAAAAAAAAGTGTAGTGTTGAACCACATGCAAAAACCTGCTTAGGCACAAATGCCACCTCAAAGCTGTCCATGGAAATTCACTGTTTACCTCCAGCATAAATGTGGGCAGAGGGTAAAACCAATATTGGAAAAGAATGGCGATGCAAACTGGGAAAATGTCATAGCTTAAAGTACGTCATTGGTATTGAGGTTACCACATCTCTCGCTGTACTGCAGTTTAAGATAATTATAGTGACACACAAAAAGGAAAAGCGCCTTTGCAACAAAGGAAATATATGTTAAGAGTCATCTCTGAAATATGCCTTATAGTCCCACAGAGCTTAAATGCTTAACAAATAAAAAGGTGGCAGACAATATATTTGGGAAAGTGTGTCCTCAAAGTGGCTAAATTACTACAATTTGTTTTCATTGTGTAGGTTTCTCAAAATGTAACCCTTCATTTGGAAACATTCTAGTTAAACAATTCAAAGTTATTTTCCACTAAGTTTTAAAAACCTAATTTAATAGTGAAATCAGATTTTTGAGAACATTAGTGGAAAAGTGACTTAATAAAATATACTTTCTGTTGCCTTATATAAATCTGACTCATAATCAGTTTTGCTTATCACCTTACCTTCAGAGGACAATACAAATGCTTGGCTATAGTTGATGATCCTGCTCTCAAGAGGACAGTAGCCTGGTCTCTGGACCTGTTGAAGAAGGGGTTCTGTCTACAACGTGCCAATTAATAGGCAGGGATTACCCATCTATGAAAGGTGTAGGATTAGTTGTTAGAACAATGGGCACCCTTCACACTACAGGGATTATTTACAAGCCCCTTGCGCCATTGGTGCGTCACTTTGTATGTAGGAAAAAGTGATGAACCGGTGGCGCAAGAGGCTTGTAAATAAGCCCCTACATGTTTTGAACTGGATAGGCAAAATGGGGCCGAAAGGATCTGCTCTCGTTCATTCCTAGGGCACTACCAGGCTCTCAGGATTGAGGCTGTGTTAGGGGATAAATAAATATTGGCCCCGCTAAAGAGAGGAGACCTCATCTTAAGCAGGGAATGGTTTAGGAAGAGGCAGAGGCACTTCTGATGGAAGGGGCTAAGATATTTGGATTATAGGGCTTCTTTTTACAGTAAAGCAAAGAGGCAGAGGCGTATCTTCTTTTAACTTGCTCCAAGCACACAAAAAGTATGAGCTTTCCTGAGCCCATAAAGGCCTGCCTGACCCCTGAGGACTGTCTGCTTGATGAGACCTGAATGGAGACAGACCTGGTACCGATCCCTGAAGACACAGGGCTGCAGGAGTGGCCAAGAGGGACCTTCCAAGCAGATACATACAAAGATACAAATGGTTCATAGATTTATTTCCACTTTTGGAAGACCAGTACAATATGTGGAGTCTTATGTAGGGATGCCATGCCCTATGCGGGCAGGAAACTAGGTTTATCCGGCTTGGAGTTATTTTCTGCACTGAAAACAGATTCACTTTGGAGTAAAGGGTTCCAGCCTTGTGGAGAATTACTAGGCTACAGCTTCCAGCTTAGCCCTGCTAATTGATTTTGAGAACCATAAAGTGACTGAGGACCTGATATACAGTTTTGCCGAGTGTTACTCAGTCACAAATGTAACGGCTATCCTCACCCCCTTATTACATGCACCATAGGATATTAAGCACTTATGATATGGTAGATGGGATAGCCATCACATTTGTGATGGTGTAATCAGGCCTTAAGTCTGAAGGTGAAACCTTGGACCAGAATGAGAAAGCAAATACATCCGAGCATCAATGCAACTTAAGTCGATAGGAGATACAACTCTGATCCTCTAAGAGCTTTTGGAAACCAAACCAATGGCTTCAGTGAAAGCTCAACTATGATGCATCCATACTCAAGGAACCCTCACTGTCTTCAGCGATGATGCATGACCCTGAAAGACCATGACCTTTAGAAAAACAACTAAGTCTGAAGGTAAACGTTTGGACTTGGGCAACCTGCTTAGTGTCTCTGGCATCCACTCCATCGCGTTCAGTCTCAAATCATAGTTAACCAACAACACATCAAGTTTTTACATTGGCACTTTACATTTTCTAGGCACTTCTTGCCTTAAAGAATTTTTTTAAAAGATATCCCCATATCCCCATATCCTACTTTACTAATTTTGATGTCTTTTTGCACATTATATTTTTTCTCTATTTTCATTAATTGGTCTGCCCATTGTATTTTGTTGTATTGTTGAAATTGTTGCTACTGCTCAAACTTAATGTGCACTTCTCTTGGGGACTGCCTTTTGCTTTTATCACAGCCATCTAGGGTTTAGCAGAGATTCACAGTGACTTGGGCTGAGACTTAACCAGGGTGTGTTCAGTAAGCTGCAAAGGAATATCCCCTTTTCCCAATTAATAACCCCCTTCCTGACAATCTGGCATGAATTTTGTAGTAGAGGGTTAATGCTTTCGGACATGCTAATTTAAAAAGGAGATATTTCTTATATAATGCAGTAATTTCCTCAGGTAGGTAAAAGGGACTGCAGTTTCATATACTGTGATGACATTAAAACAATCAGGCCAACTAGCCTGATCACCATTACCTAATTGTAGCACTTATAAACACCTCTTAATCTCAAGCTTTACCCTGGCTGAACCCCAACTCTTCGCACTCTTTGTGAATTGCCGGTGTTTCGAAACTGTATTTCATTTGTATTAACCACTTTCACAGTTTATCCGTTTTCATTTTTAATATTATGAATCTGATGTTATGGTCCTTGCCAAACTGATTGACATTTCCAGAGAGGTTTCCTTGTTTCACAGCCTCCCTAATTCTTCGAGAAGAGACCGAACCTCTCTGTATGACACTTCTTTGGAGTTTCTAATTGCAAAAAGTTTAATTATGCAGGACTCGAAAGCGTGGCATCTGATTTATTTTCACGAACTCATTCTGAATACAAATGTCAATGTTCTCAGTGCCATTTATTTCGTAATTTTTTTAAAATAATGGGCCAGTACAATTATTTTGCTAAATGTGAGCAGCAGTACCATTTTTGTAGTATCATGAACATCTGAAGGAGGTAACCATTTCTGTTTACTCCTTTAATAATCCAATTCTGAGTTTTCTTTTCATTTTTTTAATAAGCAACTGCCCGGCAAATTGTTAAGAGACCTCTATAATTAGATCAGTAGCTTGTACTGTTAATGTTCCATGTAAAGGGCCAATAAAGCATAGTAGAATTAATAAAAAATGCCCGCTTCTCATTTAATTTAGTCTCCCCAAAGTCATTTGGAATTCCTAGGCAGAGGGGACGTGGCACACCCTATCTGAGAAACCAAACAGGATTGACAGATTGATTAAAAGGGCATTGTCGCCTGGTCTGAAACGAAAACCAGTTGGCAGGAGAAAGCTACATTTTTTAATCAACTTCCTTGCACACACCAGAACTGTTCTGAAATGTTTCTTTAAACAGGCACAGGCTGATCACGCAGGCAGCTACCTCTGGATGACTCCATCATTGCACTGTTTATCTCCAGCTGTCCAAGACATTTTCTGAGGATTTCTTCCTTCTTTTCCACTCCCCTTCATACGGATGGATTAGAGCAACAAACGGTTTACATGCTGCACATCATTAGCCATCCTCCCTCACTACCAGGCGAATAACAACTGGGCTCTATCACCAGGACATTCATAACACCTTGACACTTTTACAACTGTGCAGCATCCTTGCCAGAGCAATTTTCTCTTCTAACACATTGAGCTAATTCTTGGAACACCGGCTGGAAAGCTTTGCATAGAAAATGGCCCCCACTTCCCCCGCCTTCTACCCTCCCTAAATGATTCAGGGGTGCATCACAGAGCCAAAGCTGAAATTAGTTATCTCTAAAAACCTTTACGTTTATAATTTCGAAGGAGTGTTGCTCTTATGGAAACCTTTTCTCGCTGTCATTTGCAGGCAGATGTTTATGCAGCGGAATCTGCGCGTGGAGCGAGTACCAGAGCGCAGCCATTTTAAGACCGCTGCTTGCGCTAGGTTGGGCTAATGCGCCCTGCTTAGGAGTCTCTAGGGGATTTTCCTAAAGAAGCTTACCTCAAAGATGCTAGATCCCCAATTAAAATGAATCTTATTTAAGCACCCTATTTTCGGGAGGATTATCCTCGTCTGTTCCAATTTTCTTCCTATATTCTTTTTTTGCTTTTCGGAGGGGAAGAGTGATAGCCTCAAAAGAGGAGCACCCGGATGGATCTTTGCCGCCACTCTTATGTTTTTTAGGTCTAATTGGTGGTTTATTATAAACATGGCGGAAAATACAAAGGTTCTCATTTGCAAGGCCATTGTGCCACCGTTGTGTCATTTTTGTTGATGCCCATATTTGCTAGGCCATGTAAAGTCACCCTGCATGACTTTTCACCGCCTTGTAAATTGTAAATATGGGCCCCTTTCATGCATTGCTCTGCGTGAAAGGGGCATTCCTGCATTACTCTGCATGAAAAGGCATTCCACAGGTGGTGTTGTGGGTGTTCCCAAGCAACATCCAGGGAACCTGAGACATTCCCAGATTTACAAAGTTTTGAAAAGCTGGGAATGTGTCAGAATCCTACATCTCCCCAGTGGAGGCATAAGAGTGGCGCAAAAAGGAGAAATACTTTTATTTTGCCTAGTTTTTTCCCCTTTCAATGATTTCTGCATTCTGCAGCATGCATAGAAAGATGAAAATGCCATCAAAGGTGTCCCTTCCTCCACGTAATAAATCATCCCTGAAACAAGGCCATCCTTGTAACATGACGCAAGGCTGCCTGCACTGGCGAATGCCAATTGGCGGCCAATTGTGTGCCAGTGCAGGGCAAAGCACACAGATGCATCATATTGTTGTTAATACTACACATCCCAGTGCTTATAAAATTACGCAGACCAGTGCAGCAAAATGGCTTGCGGCACCGGGATGCATACTTTTTTTGTAAATGAGGTCTAAATTGTTTATGTAAAAATAATTTAAATAAGTGTGCACCTGTGAGCGCTCAGCTGCCCTATTCTCAATCTTTTAGTATTATAACTGCCTTTCCTTTAGCACTTGGGATCAGAGTCACTAAACTGCGATGCAATGCGACATAGCAAGGGAAGTTATTGCACTGTGTTGCTTCAAAGGAGAAAACAGTAAAGCAATATATCTACTGAGAAATGGCACAGTTCTCCTCTCTGGTAGCGCTGGCATACTTCTGGCTGCCTAGCATCAATGTAGGCACCCTTATGCTGCAATGCAAGCGTACCTGCAGTGTGGTCACAATAGTATTCTTAGAGGATTATGCTTCTTTGAATGTGTTCTGCAAACAGGGAGAAACATGCAAAAAAAAAAGATATTTCTTCTTGTCACACCAGTCTCTGGCAGGCACATTATTTTGATGCAAACCCATGTTTACTGGCTTTCGGAAATATCAGTTTGCTTCAAAATACATGGATGGAGTCATGGGAATGCCTATGCTGCACTGATGAAATGCCGCCCCGATGCAAGGTAACGCAAGGCAGTACTATGTGTTGTATTTTGTAACTCTTGGGATAATATCCCATACAAAGCCACTCAAACCTTGAGCTACGTGGCTTGATAAATCAGAACGTTGGATTGGCATCTGGGCCTCAAAGCATAAGCTTAGTAAATCTGGGCCTAAATGCACATTGAAGAATTCAAGCAGTGTAAATAACAGGTACTAAAAATGTTCAGGTCAATAATATTCAAGTTTATCCATTGCAAAAGGAATAAAAAATAAATTAGTCCTTTTGTGTTTTGGAAGTGTCCAAACCCTTTCAGAGTGCCATGGGGCAAACAGGAGCTAGAGGGCTTCATGGTGGAGGACAAGGTATTTTAATCTTGATCTTCCAGGCCCTGATTACTATTGGTCCTGAGCAACTGGGCCAAGTACCCCTTGAGCACTTGACTCTCAGTAGTACCGTGGGTTGAGCAGACCAAATCTTTTGAGGGGGTAGGTAGATGTGGGGGGTTAACATAGGTTCACAGCTCAAACTCCATTCAACACCAGTAATAAATGATTGTCCAGCCAAATACTTGCTTTTAAAGCGAATTATGGCATTCACAAACAATATACATAGTACCCCGAGGTCGGTGATCTAGTATTCAGCCTCACTCAACACGCTGGCTACAGCCCGATCAGCAGAGCAGTAATATACCTAGTGGCCCCTCTGGCACAGGGGGTTGCTGAGTTCACTTCACACATGGTCTATGGCCTGATTAGCACAGCAGTAATCTTCACTGTTGCCTCCTCTGGCATATGTTGTAGTCGACTTCAATTTGCACACAGGTGAGAGACCTATTAGTGCAACTACAGCTAACTTCAAGGGGGATCTCTCTGGTGTACAGGGTCACAAACTGGGAACTGCACATGGCGGCAGACCAATCGGTGCATCAGCCATCTCCTCACACCTCACTATGGGATCCAATCACCAGGACTTGCAACCTCCAAGCACTTCCCCTGTTCCTCACTGGGTGCACTGGCCTTGGCAAGCAGGCAAATGCATGTGCTCCAGACTCCATGGGTAGGTGGTCTTGGATTTACCTGAGTGATGTCCCCTCACACTGCTGGGAGACTGACTGGCCTTATCCCCCTCTCCTGGTCACAATAAGAGATTTTGCAGTACTATCATCCTCGTACAGCCTGACCGGTTGCTTGACAGTTGACAATTTTGGAGGCCTTGAGCTCCTCTTCCTATAGCCCATGTTCCGACAACAAATGTGATTTAGGTTCAGAGTCTTTCAGGTTTGTGATGGGGTCTGCTTTCTATTGAAGTGCCCACTCCTCTGTCTTGCTCTTTATCCAGAAAGCAGTCTCTCACTGCAGAGGCAATTCCAAATCTGATAGCCCCACAACACAGGCCATGGAAGTGAATATATGTTCACTCCAGTGAAAGAGGTAAAAAGGTCTATTCACTTCTACTGATCACTACATAGTATGCTGCAACCATCACACTCATGGCATTTAACTCCCAGCAAAGGCAGTAGCCTTGCTCCACTGTGAGGGAAGTACGTTGGCGCCCCACCCGGTCCAATAAGACCACAATCCATGAGACGACAAGCCTATGTCTTGGGGTACATGCATGATATTTTCCACCAAGACAACAAAAATCAGCATCAGGGAGCCAGATACCATTGCAGCTGGGGCACTCAGAGCAAGGGACTTTTCCATCCCAATATAATGATTAAGCATAAGGTTTCACAATACTGTCCTACCCTGTACCCCAATTGAGGGGGAAATGATGAAGAACTTTAAATATGACTACCCATGTTATAGAAAATAACAGTAAACCCCCTTGAACATGTGGTCAATAGGCTAAGTATTATGAAGATCATGGAGGCTGATGCATCTCAACCTATGCAAGCTCTACTCCACAATAAAGGTAATGGGTTTCTAACCAGGCAGAAGAACAGATACTTAATTAGCAGACATTCAAGAAGATCTCCTTCTCTTCTTCCTTTTCTGAAGGTGATCAGAAATCCTTATTTTAGTTGCTCAGCTGCTTATGATGCTTTGAGCTACATAAAATGGCTGGAGTGACAAAAACAATGGTCTAGAATATTGACAATCTTTTTGGCAGCCAGCATCAAACAAACCAGAACTATCACCTCCTCATTCATCCTACATTAAATTTACCTTAACCAGTGCTCCCAGGAATCTCCATGATCTCACTTCTTATTCAATATCTGCATGAGACCGCTAGCTCACACTGTTTTTCAGTTTTATTTCAGTTCCAGTTGTACAGAGATGATATACAGTTCGTTATCCTAACTGAAATAAATATACTAAAAAAAGAAGCAGAGCTACTTGTGTCTACACAGCAGTAAGATGAAAACTCTCAGAGTCCAAGATCACATGAGTCAGTCTTTCATTTAATTGGCTGGAAGAACCTCTATTTTATCTCGTTCTTCTTGTTACTGATCTCTGTTTCGTATGAAATGTCTTGATAGTAACAGAGGACTCTAATACCTTGCACAAATTTGTATGGGAACGACCTAGAGGATGAGTCTCCGCCCTCTATTTGCGGACTAAGAGTAAATTAAAAAGCGTGATGTATTGCATGTCTGTTGCTAATACTGTATACATATGTGATGAATATAAATTAACGAATAAAGTTTTGTAAAAAAAAACCTGATCTCTATTTCGCCTCTTTCTGTTCCTTGCTGGCCTTCATTTTGCCTCTTTCTGCTCATTTATGATCTCTATTTTGCTTTCATCTTCTAGTTGCTGGTCTTTATTTTACCTCAATCTGCTAGTTTCTGACCTTTAGTTTGCCTCTCTCTGCACATTGCTGATCTTTATTTTGTGTATTTTGGCTCATTGCTGGCCTCGTTTGCCCCCTTCTCCTTATTGCTGACCTTTATTTGCCTCTGTCTGCCCATTGCTGACTTTTATTTTCCCTCTTTCCGTTCGTTGCTGACCTTTATTCTGCCTCTTTCTACTTGTTTCTGACCTTTATCTTGCCTCTTTCTGCGAGTTGCTGGCTTTTATTTTCCCTCTATCTCCTCATTGCTAACCTTTATTCTGCCTCTTCCTGCTTGCTTCAGACCTTTACCTTGCCTCTTTCTGCTAGTTGCTGACCTTTATTTTCCCTCTTTCTGCTCATTTTCGACCTTTAGTCTGTCTCTTTCTGTTTGTTACCGTTATCTTACCTATTTCTGCTTGTTGCTGGCCTTTATTCAGCCTCTTGCTGCTCATTGCTGATCTGTATTCTACCTCTTTCTGCTTGTTTCTGACCTCTATCTTCACTCTTTGTGGTCGATGCTGACCTTCATTTTGTCTCTTTCTCCTCAGTTCTGACCTTTATTTTGCCTCTTTCTGCTCATATCTGACATCTACTGTGCCTCTTTCTATTCGTATCTGACCTCTATGTTACCTCATTCTTCTCAATGCTGATCTTTGTTTTGCCACTTTCTGCTCATTGCTGGCCTTTATTTTGCCTCTTTCTGCTCGGTGATTACCACTATTTTGCCTCTTTCTGCTCATTTCTGACCTCTATTTTACCTCTTTCTGCTCATTTCTGTTCTCTATTTTGCCTCTTTCTGCTCATTGTTGGCCTTTATTTTGCCTCTTTCTGCTAGTTTCTGACCTCTATATTGCCTCTTTCTGCTCGTTGCTAGCCTTTATTTTACCTCTATCTGCTTAATTCTGACCTCTATTTTGCCTCTTTCTGCTCGTTTCTGATCTCTGTTTTCATTCTTTTTGCTGGCTTTAATTTTCCTTATTTTTGCTCATTTCTGACCTTTATTTTGGCTCTTTCTGCTCGCCACTTATCTCTATTTTGCCTCTTTCTGCTAATTTCTGACCTTTATTTTCACTCATTCTGCTAATTTCTAACCTTTATTTTGTCTCTTTCTGCTAGTTTCTGACCTTTATCATACATCTTTCTGCTTGTTACTGATCTTTATTCTGCATCTTGTGCTCACTTTTTACCTTTATTTTGCTTCTTTTTGCTCATTGCTGATCTCTATTTTGCCTCTTTCTGCTCATTGCTGATCTCTATGTTGCCTCTTTCTACTTGTTGCTGGCCCCTATATTGTCTCTTTCTGCTATTTGCTGGACTCTAATTTGTCTCTTCCTGTTCATTGCTGGAGCATAAGTTGCCTCTTTCCTCTCATTGGTAACCTTTTATTTTCCCTTTTCAGCTCATTTGTCCCCTTTATTCATTTAATTGTTGACTTACCTCTGTTCATCCATATTCAGGTATTTACTACCCCCTACCCTGCCTCTCTCCTCCCCCGCCCCGCCTCACCGCCCCATGGAACTCCCTCCACGGGGCGCTACTGGTGCAGAAAGAGGCAACAGAGGTGCAGAAATTTGCAAGAGAGGTACAGAAAGAAGCAAACGATGCAGAAAGAAGCAAGAGAGTGTAGAAAGAAGCAACAGTGGTGCAGAAAGAGGCAAGAGTATTGCAGAAAGAGGCAAGAGAAGTATAGAAAGAGGCAACAGAGGTACAAGAAGAGGAAAGAGAGATGCAGAAAGAAAGAAGAGAGATGCAGAAAGAAGCACGAGAAGTGCAGAAACAGTCAAAAGAGGTACAGAAAGAGGCAAGAGGGCATGAGAGGTACACAACGAGGTAGGAGGTGAACAAAGAGGGAAGAACGGTGCAAAAAGAGGCAAGAGATCTGCAGAAAGAAGCAAGAGAGGTACAGAAAGTAGCAAAAGAAGTTGAGAGATAAGCAACAGAGGTGCAGAAGGAGGCAAGAGGGGTGCAGAAAGAGGGAAGGGAAGTACAGAAAGAAGCAACAGAGGTACAGAAAGAGGCAAGAGAAGTACAGAAAGAAGCAAGAGCGTTGCAGAAACAGGAAAAAGAGGTGCAGAAGGAGGGAACAAGGGTGCAGACAGAGGCAAGAGAGGTGCAGAAAGAGGGAAGAGGGGTGCAAAAAGAGGCAAGAGGGGTGCAGAAATGTGCAAGAGAGCTGCAGAAAGAAGCATGAGCAGTGCATAGAGAAGCAACAGAGGTGCAGAAGGAGGCAAGAGGGGTGCAGACATATACAAGAGGGGTGTAGACATTTGCAAGAGAGGTGCAGAAAGAAGCAACAAAAGTGTAGAAACAGACAAGAGGGGTGCAGAAAGCGTCAGGATCTAACCCAGCCGCACCTGCCTGGCCTCCTTAAACTACAATTCCCATGAGGCCATAGTGAGAGGACTCTATGAATAGAGGGCGGGACTAATGGGCGTTGTGCATGATTCTGTTTGTGTTTGGTTTCCCTGAGGCTCGAGTTCAGGCTGGTGGAGTTGTCCCATTTCCTGGAGCTTCGGAGAACCCTGTCGCCTTGCTGTTCGGAGGTACTGTTTGTACGCGCTCAATCTTGGTGAGCATCATGGGTTTGCAGATGGCTCGGGCCGCTTTATTGTTTACGGACCTTAGCGGAAAGAGGCACATATATGCGACGAGCGGGTGCAGTAAAGGAAGAGGCTTCTCCGTCTCTAATTTGTGCCCGAGTTGCAAAGGATAAGGTAACGGCTGTTACTTTAGTGCCATAGTACAGAGAGAGCGGAATGCAGTGGATTTTACCACTCATTACCATTACAAAGAGATCATGAGTGAATGTTTGTTGTGATATTACGGATTATAAGTGCCAAAGCGGAAAGTGGTAGTAGTTCTTGCTACGCTTTGCTGTGTTTGGAGGACTTGTCAAGGATTAGTGCCGAGCCCTGTGGATTACAATTGCCAAAGCGAAAGACAGTTGTGCCTGAAACTACATCTTGCCGTATTTAGATACATGAACAGTCAAGAACTCGATTTGGGGCATATTTGAGTCAGTGTGGTGAAGGACCCCCATTGACTCAGAAAACCTTTGTCTAGGAGCTTGGAAGGAAGGAACCTACTTTGTGATTGTGTCTGTTATGAGGTTCTATCCAGTACTTCATTCTTTGTTTGGAACTCTGCCTGCTTTGATGAGATGTATCTTATTAAGGAGAGTTCCCATTTGATTTCCATGGATCAGGGGGTATGTTAACAGAGTACACACATAATATTTCTGAGAAGGTATTCTTGTTGAGGTCATTAACCTATACCTTATGTTGCATAGGGGAGGAAGCGTTATGAGTTCATTGGAACCTCGGCAGAAGCAGGAGCTATAGTGAGCATGCTCCAGGTGAATAGAAATACTACTAGCGAGAAAATATGAGAGTAGCTTGTATACTTGAATGAATCATAATTGTGTACTTTCTTTTGCAGGTTTCCCTTCCCTGCTGTTCTTTCCTTCCCTTCCCTCGCCCGATCACTCGAACACCCTGTATAACATTTATGTCAGTGTGTTGGTGAGGTCAGGAGGTGGAACATTCTTGCTGCATCTGGATTCCGTGGAGTGTGTCCTGACAGAAAGAGGTAAGTGAAGTTCAGAAAGAAGCAACAGAGGTGCAGACGGAGGCAAAAGAATTGCAGAAAGAGGCAAGAGAGTTGCAGAAACAGGCAAGAGAGGCGCAGAAAAAGGAAACAGGGGTACAGAAAGAGGCAAGAGAGGTGCAGAAAGAGGGATGAAGGGTTCAGAAAAAGGCACAAGGGATACATAAAGAAGCAAGAGAGGTATGGAAAGAAGGAAGAGAAGTGCAGAAAGAAGCAACAGAGGTGCAGAACGAAGCAAGAGGGATGCAGAAAGAGGCAAGAGAGGTATAGAAATTTGCAAGAGAGATGCAGAAATAAGCAAGACAGGTGCAGAAAGAAGCAAGAGAGGTGCAGAAAGAAGCAATAGAGGTACAGAAAGAGTCAAGAAGGTGCAAAAAAGGCACGAGCTGTGTAAAAAGAAACAACACAGGTGCAGATGGAGGCAAGAGGGGTACAGAAAAAGGCAAGAGAAGTACAGCAAGAAGCAAAAGAGGTACAGAAAGAGGCAGGAGAGGTACACAAAGAGGGAAGAAGGGTACAGAAAAAGGCAATAGAGGTACAGAAAGAAGCAAGAGAGGTATAGAAACAAGCAAGAGAAGTGAAGAAAGGAGCAACAGAGGTGCCAAAAGAGGCAAGATGAGTGCAGTAAGAGGCAACAGAAGTACAGAAGGAAGCAACAGAGGTGTAGAAAGAGGCAAGAAAAGTGCAGAAACAGGCAAGATAGTTGCAGAAACAGGCAAGAGAGGTGCAGAAAAAGGGAACATGAGTGCAGAAGGAGGCAAGAAGGGTGCAAACATTTGCAAGAGAGGTGCAGAAAGAAGCAAGAGCAGTGCAGAGAGAACGAACAGAGGTGCAGAAGGAGGCAAGAGGGGTGCCGAAATATTCAAGAGGAGTGCAGACATTTGCAAGAGAGGTGCAGAAAGAAGCAAGAGCAGTGTAGAAAGAAGCAACAGAGGTGCAGAAACAGACAAGAGAGGTGCAGAAACAGACAAGAGAACTTCAGAAAGAAGTAAATGAGGTGCAGAAGGAGGCAACAGAACTGCAGAAAGATGCAATAAAGTTGCAGAAACAGGCAAGACAGGTGCAGAAAGAGGCAAGAGAGGTATAGAAATTTAGAAGAGAGATGCTGAAAGAAGCAAGAGAGGTGCAGAAAGAAGCAAGAGTGGTAGAGAAAGAAGCAACAGAGGTACAAAAAGAGTCAAGAAGGTGCAAAAAAAGGCAAGAGCAGTGTAAAAAGAAACAACAGAGGTGCAGAAGGAAGCAAGAGGGGTACAGAAAGAGGCAAAAGAAATGCAGAATGAAGCAAGAGAGGTACAGAAAGATACAAGAGGGGTACAGAAAGAAACAAGAGAGGTGCAGAAACAGGCAAGAGAGGTAAACAAAGAGAGAAGAAGGATGTAGAAAAAGGCAATAGAGGTGTAGAAAGAAGCAAGAGAGGTGTAGAAACAAGCAAGAGATGTGCAGAAAGGAGCAACAGAGGTGCAGAAAGAGGCAAGAGGAGTGCAGTAAGAGGCAACAGAAGTACAGAAGGAAGCAACAGAGGTGTAGAAAGAGGCAAGAAAAGTGCAGAAACATGCAAGATGGTTGCAGAAACAGGCAAGAGAGGCGCAGAAAAAGGAAACAGGGGTACAGAAAGAGGCAAGAGAGGTGCAGAAAGAGGGATGAAGGGTTCAGAAAAAGGCACAAGGGGTACATAAAGAAGCAAGAGAGGTATGGAAAGAAGGAAGAGAAGTGCAGAAAGAAGCAACAGAGGTGCAGAACGAAGCAAGAGGGATGCAGAAAGAGGCAAGAGAGGTATAGAAATTTGCAAGAGAGATGCAGAAATAAGCAAGACAGGTGCAGAAAGAAGCAAGAGAGGTGCAGAAAGAAGCAATAGAGGTACAGAAAGAGTCAAGAAGGTGCAAAAAAGGCACGAGCTGTGTAAAAAGAAACAACACAGGTGCAGATGGAGGCAAGAGGGGTACAGAAAAAGGCAAGAGAAGTGCAGAAAGAAGCAGAAGAGGTACAGAAAGATGCAAGAGGGGTACAGCAAGAAGCAAAAGAGGTACAGAAAGAGGCAGGAGAGGTACACAAAGAGGGAAGAAGGGTACAGAAAAAGGCAATAGAGGTACAGAAAGAAGCAAGAGAGGTATAGAAACAAGCAAGAGAAGTGAAGAAAGGAGCAACAGAGGTGCCAAAAGAGGCAAGATGAGTGCAGTAAGAGGCAACAGAAGTACAGAAGGAAGCAACAGAGGTGTAGAAAGAGGCAAGAAAAGTGCAGAAACAGGCAAGATAGTTGCAGAAACAGGCAAGAGAGGTGCAGAAAAAGGGAACATGAGTGCAGAAGGAGGCAAGAAGGGTGCAAACATTTGCAAGAGAGGTGCAGAAAGAAGCAAGAGCAGTGCAGAGAGAACGAACAGAGGTGCAGAAGGAGGCAAGAGGGGTGCCGAAATATTCAAGAGGAGTGCAGACATTTGCAAGAGAGGTGCAGAAAGAAGCAAGAGCAGTGTAGAAAGAAGCAACAGAGGTGCAGAAACAGACAAGAGAGGTGCAGAAACAGACAAGAGAACTTCAGAAAGAAGTAAATGAGGTGCAGAAGGAGGCAACAGAACTGCAGAAAGATGCAATAAAGTTGCAGAAACAGGCAAGAGAGGTGCAGAAAGAGGCAAGAGAGGTATAGAAATTTAGAAGAGAGATGCTGAAAGAAGCAAGAGAGGTACAGAAAGAAGCAAGAGTGGTAGAGAAAGAAGCAACAGAGGTACAAAAAGAGTCAAGAAGGTGCAAAAAAAGGCAAGAGCAGTGTAAAAAGAAACAACAGAGGTGCAGAAGGAAGCAAGAGGGGTACAGAAAGAGGCAAAAGAAATGCAGAATGAAGCAAGAGAGGTACAGAAAGATACAAGAGGGGTACAGAAAGAAACAAGAGAGGTGCAGAAACAGGCAAGAGAGGTAAACAAAGAGAGAAGAAGGATGTAGAAAAAGGCAATAGAGGTGTAGAAAGAAGCAAGAGAGGTGTAGAAACAAGCAAGAGATGTGCAGAAAGGAGCAACAGAGGTGCAGAAAGAGGCAAGAGGAGTGCAGTAAGAGGCAACAGAAGTACAGAAGGAAGCAACAGAGGTGTAGAAAGAGGCAAGAAAAGTGCAGAAACATGCAAGATGGTTGCAGAAACAGGCAAGAGAGGTGCAGAAGAGGGGACAGGGGTGCAGAAGAGGCGAGAGGGGTGCAACAATTTGCAAGAGAGGTGCAGAAAGAAGCAAGAACAGTGTAGAAAGAAGCAACAGAGGTACAGATACAGACAAAAGAGAGGTGCAAAAAGAGGCAAGAGAAGTTCAGAAAGAAGTAACAGGTGCAGAAGGAGGCAGCAGAACTGCAGTAAGATGCAAGAGAGTTGCAGAAACAGGCAGGAGAAGTGCAGAAAAAGGAAACAGGGGAGCAGAAAGACGTAATAGAGGTACAGAAAGAGGAATGAAGGGTGCAGAAAGAGGCACAAGGGGTGCAGAAAGAAGCAAAAAGAAGCAAAGAGGTGTATAGAAAGAAGCAGGAGAAATGCAGAAACAAGCAGCGGAGGTGCAGAAAGAGGCAAGAGGGGTGCATAAAGAAGCAAGTGCCGTACAGAAAGAAGCAAAAGAGGTGTAGAAAAAGAAAAGAGGGGTGGAGAAAGAGGCAAGAGAAGTGCAGAAAAAGCAACATAGGTGCAGAAGGAGGCAACAGAAATGCAGAAAGAGACAAGAGAGTTTCAGAAAAAGGCAAGAGAGGTCGAAAAAAGGAAACAGGGTTGCAGAAAGAGGCAAAAGAGGTGCAGAAAGAGGAATGAAAGGCGTAGAAAGAGGCACAAGGGGTGTATAAAGAAGCAATAGAGTTATAAAAAGAAGAAAGAGAAGTGCAGAAAGAAGAAACAGAGGTGCAGAACAAGGCAAGAGGGATGCAGAAAGAGGCAAGAGGGGTATAGAAATGTACAAGAGAGGTGCAGAAAGAAGCAAGAGAGGTGCAGAAAGAAGCAACAGTGGTACAGAAAGAAGAAGGAAGGTACAAAAAAGACAAGAGCGGTGCAGAAAGAAACACAGAGGTTCAGAAGGAAGCAAGAGGGGTACAGAAAGAGGCAAGGGGGGTGCAGAAAGAGGCAGGAGAGGTACAAAGAGGGAAGAAGGATGCAGAAAGAGGCAATAGGGATACAGAAAGAAGCAACAGAGGTGCTGAAAGAGGCAGGAAGAGTGGAATAAGAGGCAAGAGAAGTACAGAAGGAAGCAATAGAGGTACAGAAAGAGGCAAGAAAAGTACAGAAACAGGCAAGAGAGTAGCAGAAACAAGCAAGAGAGGAACAGAAAAAGGGAGCAGGGATACAGAAAGAGGCAAGAGAGGTGCAGAAAGTGGGAAGGCGGGTACAGAAATATTCAAGAGGGGTGGAGAGAGAGGTAAGAGAAGTACAGAAAGAATCAACAGAGGGGCAAAAGGAGGCAACAGAACTGCAGAAAGAGGCAAGAGAGTTGCAGAAAGAGGCAAAAGAGTTTCAGAATGAGAAACAAAGGGTCAGAAAGAGGCACAAGGGGTTCATAAAGAAGCAAGAGAGTTATAGAAAGAAGCATACGAAGTTCAGAAAGAAGCAACAGAGGTGCAGAACGAGGCAAGAGGGGTGCAGAAAGAAGCAAGAGAGGTGCCGAAAGAAGCAACAGAGGTACAGAAAGAGGCAAGAAGGTACAAAAAAGGCAAGAGCAGTGCAGAAAAATACAACAGAGGTGCAGAAGGAGATAAGAGGGGTATGGAAAGAGGCACAAGAAGTACAGAAAGAAGCAAAAGAGGTACAGAAAGATGCAAGAGGGTTGTGGAAAGACGAAAGAGAGGTGCAGAAAGAGGCAGGAGAGATACACAAAGAAGGAGGAAGGATGCAGAAAGAGGAAATAGGGTTGCAGAAAGAAGCAAGAGAGATATAGATTTCAGCAAGAGAAGTACAGAAAGAAGCAACAGAGGTGCCGAAAGATGCAAGAGAAGTGCAGTAGGTGGCAAGAGAAATAAAGAAGGAAGCAACAGAGGTGCAGAAACAGGCAAGAAAAGTGCAGAAACAGGCAAGAGATTAGCGAAAACAGGCAAGGGAGGTGCAGAAAAAGGGAACAGGGGTGCAGAAAGAGGCAAGAGAGTAGCAGAAAGAGGGAAGAAGGGTGCAGAAAGATACAAAAGGGGTGCATAAAGAAGCAAGAGAGGTGCAGAAAGAAACAACAGAGGTAAAGAAAGAGGCAAGAGGGATGCACAAACAGGCAAGAGAAGTACAGAAAGAAGCAATAGAGGTACAGAAAGAAGCAATAGAGGTACAGAAGGAGGCAAGAGATGTGCAGAAAGAGGCAGGAGAGTTGCAGAAACAGGCAACAGAGGTGCAGAAAGAAGCAATAGAGGTGAAGAAGGAGGCAAGAGGTTTGAAGAAAGATACAAGAAGGGTGCAGAAATGTGCAAGAGAGGTTTAGAAAGAAGCAAGCAGTGCAGAAAGAACCAACAGAGGTGCAGAAACAGACAAGAGGGGTGCAGAAAGAGGCAAGAGAAATGCAGAAAGAAACAACAGAGGTGCATAAGGAGGTAAGAGACCTGCAGAAAGAGGCAAGAGAGTTGCAGAGACAGACAAGAGAGATGCCAAAAAAGGGAACAGGGGTGCATAAATAGGCAAGAGAGGTGCAGAAAGAGGAAAGACGGGTGCAGAAAGAGAAAAGAGGGGTGCAGACAGAAGCAAGAGAGGTGCATAAAGAATCAAGAGAAGTGCAGAAAGAAGCAACAGAGGTACAGATACAGACAAAAGAGAGGTGCAAAAAGAGGCAAGAGAAGTTCAGAAAGAAGTAACAGGTGCAGAAGGAGGCAGCAGAACTGCAGTAAGATGCAAGAGAGTTGCAGAAACAGGCAGGAGAAGTGCAGAAAAAGGAAACAGGGGAGCAGAAAGACGCAATAGAGGTACAGAAAGAGGAATGAAGGGTGCAGAAAGAGGCACAAGGGGTGCAGAAAGAAGCAAAAAGAAGCAAAGAGGTGTATAGAAAGAAGCAGGAGAAATGCAGAAACAAGCAGCGGAGGTGCAGAAAGAGGCAAGAGGGGTGCATAAAGAAGCAAGTGCCGTACAGAAAGAAGCAAAAGAGGTGTAGAAAAAGAAAAGAGGGGTGGAGAAAGAGGCAAGAGAAGTGCAGAAAAAGCAACATAGGTGCAGAAGGAGGCAACAGAAATGCAGAAAAAGGCAAGAGAGTTTCAGAAAAAGGCAAGAGAGGTCGAAAAAAGGAAACAGGGTTGCAGAAAGAGGCAAAAGAGGTGCAGAAAGAGGAATGAAAGGCGTAGAAAGAGGCACAAGGGGTGTATAAAGAAGCAATAGAGTTATAAAAAGAAGAAAGAGAAGTGCAGAAAGAAGAAACAGAGGTGCAGAACAAGGCAAGAGGGATGCAGAAAGAGGCAAGAGGGGTATAGAAATGTACAAGAGAGGTGCAGAAAGAAGCAAGAGAGGTGCAGAAAGAAGCAACAGTGGTACAGAAAGAAGAAGGAAGGTACAAAAAGGCAAGAGCGGTGCAGAAAGAAACACAGAGGTTCAGAAGGAAGCAAGAGGGGTACAGAAAGAGGCAAGGGAGGTGCAGAAAGAGGCAGGAGAGGTACAAAGAGGGAAGAAGGATGCAGAAAGAGGCAATAGGGATACAGAAAGAAGCAACAGAGGTGCTGAAAGAGGCAGGAAGAGTGGAATAAGAGGCAAGAGAAGTACAGAAGGAAGCAATAGAGGTGCAGAAAGAGGCAAGAAAAGTACAGAAACAGGCAAGAGAGTAGCAGAAACAAGCAAGAGAGGAACAGAAAAAGGGAGCAGGGATACAGAAAGAGGCAAGAGAGGTGCAGAAAGAGAGAAGGCGGGTACAGAAATATTCAAGAGGGGTGGAGAGAGAGGTAAGAGAAGTACAGAAAGAAGCAACAGAGGGGCAAAAGGAGGCAACAGAACTGCAGAAAGAGGCAAGAGAGTTGCAGAAAGAGGCAAAAGAGTTGCAGAATGAGAGACAAAGGGTCAGAAAGAGGCACAAGGGGTTCATAAAGAAGCAAGAGAGTTATAGAAAGAAGCATACGAAGTTCAGAAAGAAGCAACAGAGGTGCAGAACGAGGCAAGAGGGGTGCAGAAAGAAGCAAGAGAGGTGCCGAAAGAAGCAACAGAGGTACAGAAAGAGGCAAGAAGGTACAAAAAAGGCAAGAGCAGTGCAGAAAAATACAACAGAGGTGCAGAAGGAGATAAGAGGGGTATGGAAAGAGGCACGAGAAGTACAGAAAGAAGCACAAGAGGTACAGAAAGATGCAAGAGGGTTGTGGAAAGACGAAAGAGAGGTGCAGAAAGAGGCAGGAGAGATACACAAAGAAGGAGGAAGGGTGCAGAAAGAGGAAATACGGTTGCAGAAAGAAGCAAGAGAGATATAGATTTCCGCAAGAGAAGTACAGAAAGAAGCAACAGAGGTGCCGAAAGATGCAAGAGAAGTGCAGTAGGTGGCAAGAGAAATAAAGAAGGAAGCAACAGAGGTGCAGAAACAGGCAAGAAAAGTGCAGAAACAGGCAAGAGATTAGCGAAAACAGGCAAGGGAGGTGCAGAAAAAGGGAACAGGGGTGCAGAAAGAGGCAAGAGAGTAGCAGAAAGAGGGAAGAAGGGTGCAGAAAGATACAAAAGGGGTGCATAAAGAAGCAAGAGAGGTGCAGAAAGAAACAACAGAGGTAAGGAAAGAGGCAAGAGGGATGCACAAACAGGCAAGAGAAGTACAGAAAGAAGCAATAGAGGTACAGAAAGAAGCGATAGAGGTACAGAAGGAGGCAAGAGATGTGCAGAAAGAGGCAGGAGAGTTGCAGAAACAGGCAACAGAGGTGCAGAAAGAAGCAATAGAGGTGAAGAAGGAGGCAAGAGGTTTGAAGAAAGATACAAGAAGGGTGCAGAAATGTGCAAGAGAGGTTTAGAAAGAAGCAAGCAGTGCAGAAAGAACCAACAGAGGTGCAGAAACAGACAAGAGGGGTGCAGAAAGAGGCAAGAGAAATGCAGAAAGAAACAACAGAGGTGCATAAGGAGGTAAGAGACCTGCAGAAAGAGGCAAGAGAGTTGCAGAGACAGACAAGAGAGATGCCAAAAAAGGGAACAGGGGTGCATAAATAGGCAAGAGAGGTGCAGAAAGAGGAAAGACGGGTGCAGAAAGAGAAAAGAGGGGTGCAGACAGAAGCAAGAGAGGTGCATAAAGAATCAAGAGAAGTGCAGAAAGAAGCAACAGAGGTAGAGAAAGAGGCAAGAGAGGTATAGAAAGAAGCAACAGAGGTGCAGAAGGAGGCAAGAGAAGTGCAGAAACTCCTAAGTATGCGTCAATCACAGCATCTATTAAAAAACTCTACCAGTCAGAAAGCGCACCCAGATTAAGGCCCTGTGTCTGGTTTTCAAGGCCCTGTATGGATCAGGGCCTGAGTTTCTAAAGGAACAACTCCGGTCATCGGACGCCAAACTTGTAACAATGCCCCTGGTGAAAAAAGCTACCTGCGGGGGCAGAAACTTCAGTGCTAAAGCGTCCAGGGCGTGGAACATACTTCCATTACATCTGAGACGCATGAACAATCTGATGGCCTTTAGGAAGGCTTTCAAAACCTGGCTCTTCACAAGCTAGCTCGTAATACACACAATTTCATAAATCTCCGGTAGGTATTCACCGCAGCGCCAGGACACCTTCGGGTAGCAGCAGCACTTTACAAATGCAATTAACATTAACATTAACAAAGAGGCAAGAGAGTTGCAGAAACAGGCAAAAGAGGTGCATACAGAATCAAGAGTAGTGCAGAATGGACTAACAGAGGTGCAGAAGGAGGTAAAAGGGATGTAGGAAATTACAAGAGATGTGCAGGAAGAAGCAAGAGCAGTGTCGAGAGAACCAACAGAGGTGCAGAAGGAGGCTAGAGGGGTGCAGAAATTTGTAAGAGGGGTGAAGACATTTGCAAGAGAGGTGCAGAAAGAAGCAAGATCAGTGCAGAAAGAACCAATAAAGGTGCAGAAGGAGCAAGAGGGTTGCAGGAATATACAAGACAGGTTAAGAAAGAAGCACACAGTGCTGAAAGAACAAACAGAGGTACAAAAACAGATGAGAGGGGTGCAGAAAGAGGCAAGAGAAGTGCAAAAAGAAGCAACAGAGGTGCAGAAGGGGCAATAGGCCTGCAGAAAGAGGCAAGAAGGTTGCAGAGACAGGCAAGAGAGATGCCGAAAAAGGGAACAGGGGAGCAGAAAGAGGCAAGAGAGGTGTAAAAAGAGGGAAGAAGGGTGCAGAAAGCGAAAAGAGAGGGTGCAGAAAGAAGCAAGAGAGGTGCGTAAAGAAGCAAGAGAAGTGCAGGAAGAAGCAACAGAGGTGCATAAAGAGACAAGAGGGGTACAGAAAGAGGCAAGAGAAGTGCAGAAAGATGCAAAAGAGGTGCAGAAGGAGGGAAGAGAAGTGCAGAAAGGGTCAAGAGAGTTGCAGAAAGAAGCAAAAGAGATACAGAAAGATGCAAGAGGGGTGCAGAAAGAGGCATGAGAGGTGTAGACAAGGCAAGAAAACTGCAGAAAAAGGAAAGAGAGATGCAGAAAAATGGAATGGGGTGCAGAAAGAGGCAAGTGAGGTGCAGAAAGAGGCAAGAGGGGTGCACTAATCCCTGACATGGTCACACTTGTTTTTTTCTTAGTTTTATATCTACTATACTTGGCGGTCTATTGAATATGAATCTGCTCGTGTGGCCAAAATGCTGGGAAACTAGCCAAGGCTAGGTTGATGGCCCATTGAAGACGAGGAGCCCTGGTCATCACTGATAAGCCCTGTTGAAAAAAGTGTCCGGGAGTTACATTTTCCCATCCTTCAACAAGAAGTGACAGAGCTTCTTCTTTTTTCTTGGTTACATTGGGCTGCAGTATATCGGACCGACCGGCTCTACATCTTTGAATTTCGAGCATGTTTTGTAGAATGAGGACTTAAAAAAAGAGGGGTGCAGAAAGAGGTTGCAGAAGTGCAGAAAAAGCAACAGAGGTGCAGAAGGAGGCAAGAGAAGTGCAGACACAGGCAAGAGAGAGCCAGAAACAGGCAAAGAGGTGCATAAAGAAGCAAGAGCAGTGCAGAAAGAACCAACAGAGTTGCAGAAGGAGGCAAGAGAGGTGCAGGAGTTTGCAAGAGAGGTGCAGAAAGAAGCAAGAGCAGTGCTGAAAGAAACAACAGAGGTGCAGAAGGGGGCAGGAAAGTTGCAGAAAGAGATAAGAAAAGTGCATAAAGATGCAAGACATGTGCATAATGAAGCAATAGAAGTGCAGAAAGATGCAAGAAAGGTATAGAAAGAGGCAAGATAGGTGCAGGCAGAGGCAAGAGAAGTGCAGAAAGATGTAAGGGAGGTATAGAAAGAGGCAAGATAGGTGCAGACAGAGGCAAGACAAGTGCAAAAAGAAGCAAGAAAAGTGCAAAAAGAAGGAAGGTGCAGAAAGAGGAAGAGAAGTACAGAAATCAGTAGAAAGGTGCAGCAAGAGATGTGCAGAAAGAGGAAGAAAGAAGCAGAAAGAAGCAAGAGAGGTGCAGAAAGAAGCAAGCGAAGTAATGAAAGAGGCAAGAGAGGTGCAGAAAGAAGCAAAAGAGGTACAGAAAGAAGCAAGAGAGGTGCAGACTGAGGCAAGAGAATTGCAGAAAGAAGCAAGAGAGGGGCAGAAAGAAGCAATAGAGGTGCGGAAAGGCGCAAGAGAGGTGCAAAAAGAGGCAAGAGAGGTGCAGAAAGACACAAGAGAAGTGCAGAAATAGAAAAGAGAAGTGCAGAAAGAGCCAAGACAAGTGAAGAAAGGGGAAAGAAAAGTGCAGAAAGAAGCTGGGGAGGTGCAGAAAGAGGAAGAAATGTGCAGAAAGATGCCAGAGAGCTACAGAAAGAGGCAAGAGAGGTGCAGAAAGAGGCAAGAGACTTACAGAAAGAAGCAAGAGAGGTACAGCAAGGGGGAGAAATATGCACAAAGAGGCAAGAGTGGTACAGAAAGAGGCACGTGAGGTACAGAAAGAGGCAAGGAAATTACAGAAAGATGTGGAGAGGTACAGAAAGAGGCAAGAAAGGAGCAGAAAGTAGCAAGAGAAGTGCAGAAAGAAGCAAGAGAGGTGCAGAAAGAAGCATTAGAGGTGCAGAAAGTGGCAAGACAGGTACAGAAAGAGGAAGAAATGAGCAGAAAACATCAAGAGAAGTAATGAAAGAGGCAAGAGAGGTGCATAAAGAAGCACGAGAAGTACAGAAAGAAGCAAGAGAGGTGCAAAAAGAGGCACGAGGGTACGGAGAAAAGCAAGAGAGAAGCAGAAAGAGGCAATAGGGGCACAGAAACAAGCAAGAGGTGTAGAAAGAGGCAAGAGAGACGCAGAAAGAGGCAAGAGAAGTACAGAAAGAAGCAAGAGAACTGCAGACAGATGCATGAGGGGAGCATAAAGAATGAAGGAACAGGTTTTTGAGTGACTGGGCCCTAACGCTTTCCTCAAAGAGATAGTGGTACAGAAAGTGGCAAGTGAGGTACAGAAAGAGGCAAGGAAATTACAGAAAGATGTGGAGAGGTACAGAAAGAGGCAAGAAAGGAGCAGAAAGTAACAAGAGAAGTGCAGAAAGAAGCAAGAGAGGTGCAGAAAGAAGCATTAGAGGTGCAGAAAGTGGAAAGACAGGTACAAAAAGAGGAAGAAAGATGCAGAAAGAGGCAAGAGACATGCAGAAACAGGAAGAAAGGTTCAGTAGAGGCAAGAGACATGCAGAAAGAAGGAAGAAATGAGCAGAAAACATCAAGAGAAATAATGAAAGAGGCAAGAGAGGTGCATAAAGAAGCACGAGAAGTACAGAAAGAAGCAAGAGAGGTGCAAAAAGAGGCAAGAGGGTACGGAGATAAGCAAGAGAGAAGCAGAAAGAGGCAATAGGGGCACAGAAACAAGCAAGAGGTGTAGAAAGAGGCAAGAGAGATGCAGAAAGAGGCAAGAGAAGTACAGAAAGAAGCAAGAGAACTGCAGACAGATGCATGAGGGGTGCATAAAGAATGAAGGAACAGGTTTTTGAGTGACTGGGCCCTAACGCTTTCCTCAAAGAGATACAGCAGGTGTGGCTTGATAGTAATGGAACTAAGATGACTTGTGCAATGTTGGTAATTGAAATAACCACTTGTTTTCATTCCTTTTTTCTGACTTAGATATACTTTAAATGCAGCATGGAAAAGTGAGACATGAATATGCAATGTGCAATACTATAAAGTGTACTGCATTTTACAAGCAAAATACACACCAGACACTTATCTCTTTTATATGAAATTATACTTGTGCATATTTAATTTAATAAAGTTCCATAAATTGTCTTTTACCAATTTCACAGCGCGCCTGGGTTTGAGAGGTAAAAAAACAAACGCAATTGTGGCCGGGCAGTTGCCCACAATCACACCACATGATTAACTGTACAGCCGGGATTGGAACTAAACTCCTGGATGTTCTGTGGTTATCCTATGAGAGAGACGTTGGCTGTTTTATTTTATACAGTATATTTATTACTACTGATCTTGCCTAGAGAGAGAGAGAGAGAAAGAGAGAGAGAGAGAGAGAGAGAGAGAGAATGTGTGTGTGGTGAGAGAAAAAAGGTGTGTATGTGTGTGTGGAGAGAGAGAATGTGTGTGTGAGGATTGTGTGTTTGTGTGTGCTCATTCATGTTTGAGGTGAGGAGAGAGATTGTGTGTGTATTTGTGTGTGTGTTTGTGTGGCAGGAGAGAAAAGGTGTGTCTGCGTGTTTGGAAAGAAAAGGTGTGTGTATGCATGTGTGAGTGTGGAGAGAGAGAAAGGCCCTGTGTACATGTGTGAGAAATGTGTGTAAGGAATGAGAAAGTGTGTATGCGGGCACGCACATGTGTTTGTCTGTGTGTACTTTTTTCACACCTTTTCCCGTCTGGAATATTGCCTCAGTGCAGCTGCATCAAGTGAATGCTGTTATCAGATAAAAAGGAGGCAAAACTTCACACGTGGTGAGCATCCACCTGCCTTGTTCTTGATCAATGTTCTGACAAAAAATATGCAGGTTTTGCAGCTGTGGGCTGGATTACTGTACACTGCAGCAGACCTTCCAAAAGACGAGGTTAACTATTGGCACTCTGTGTACAACAAGCTGGGAGTTGGCTGGAAACAACAAGACCAGCTGCATTAGGCTATTTAATTATGATTTTATTCAATTAGCAGTTGCCTTCTAGCCAGAGGCTATTCTGCACTCCATGGTTCTCGTGCACATTCACCGGCCATTGCTGCACCCCAGTTAGTCCTCGATGCGATGCATACTCCGGGTCATGCACAGAAATTAGATGTTTGCATGCCCGACATTCAAGGGCCAGCGTTACAGCGCAGAGACACCGGCGTGAAAGCCGCGAGGCTCTAATTCATGTCCTCAGCTACAAGCATTAGAGGATAAGAGTGGGGGCCACAGCCTCCATCCTCTAGACACAGGGTCACTGGGGCTGAAATCAGCCTGGGGAGGGGGTCTCATGCCCCCCTCTCCCTGAAATATGTTGCAGGAATCTAGGGGATGGCCTCTCCAGTGCACTTTCAGCCCCGGGGACCCTGTCCCAGGGGCCAGCATTTTTGTGTGTCCGAGGGGTCATGTGCTCCCCACCCTGGGCTGATTTTGGCCCATGGGGCCACTGTTTCTCTTATGCTAGCCTGGCACTATGGTTACAGAATGTTCACGTTTGAACTGCCAGGGACTGTTGCTCATTCCCTGGAAGCTGTGGAGATGAACAGTCAATAAACTGAATGTTTCCTCACTTACCTTGTTCAGAGTGGTCACTTCAAATTGGTGACGCGTTTATCTGTGGCTGTTTTGTCCTGGATTGTCAAGCGTATAAGGAAGCCCTTGGTAGCTGTTTTCCAGCTTGCTGGTGGATACTGTCTTCAATCTGTCTGGAACTCTGGCCCTGGAAATTGCCACATTTGCCGATGGGATGTAGTGTCTTGGGATAATCGTGTGGCTGTCTTTCAGCGTGCTGGCTGCCAGCTCTTTATTTACCTATGCTCTCTGACTGCCAGCTGGAAAAATATCTCTGAATCGGAGACATTGTTCTGGTGCTCCCAATCCTGCTGAGTGTGATTGCTGGATTTCCCCATGTGCCAGGTAGGCGGGTGTCCTGTTGCCCCTGCAGTTTCCGTTGTGTGCCCTGTGTGTTGGAGTAGGATTTTGAAGGAGTTTTCTGCGGGCTGCACTTCTCCAACGCAGGTTCCTTGTGATTACACAATAGAATGATGCCTGTGTGACGTGTGCCATCAGCTACAGCATCACGCACATTTGGAATACAAAATGGTGGGCAGTGCGATTGGAGAAGGCGCAGATGGACTAAGGTGCAGAGGAAGATCTTACACCGTTGCCTGGCAAGGCGTCTCGTCTTCGTTGATTTTCTTCCTAGTGCTTTCCCCTCAGAAGATTTGGGGTATGTGTACTAGCATGCCGGCAAATTGGTGAGCTACGCTTTTTTTTGTTTTAACTTCCTGATCTCTTGGCAAGGGTAGTTTGTGAGAGTGGGCTTCATCCTGACATTTGTCTTTATGGAACAGTACTTTACCTTTTGCATGTTGCTGAAGAGTTCGCGAGAGTTGGGTTTTTCTTTGGCATTTCTGTATCACTCCATTTCTTCTCTGACAAAGAAGGATAATTCCACGTTCCACCAAGTGTTGTCTACACATTTAAGACTGTGCTGAAAATAAAATCTGTTTATATTTAATGACAAAAATGTTTTTATTGAAACATAAGGCTGCAAGTTCATCTTATCTACAAGTTTGACATTGGTGTATTTCGCTGCGGTGTTTTTGTTACTAGTGTTGTGTATACCTACAAGTATACAGGTATTGCATTCATATCCAATATGCAATGTGTACAAGCTCCTCCTCCTTTTTTACAGCTTCCAAGCGACCCACCTGTCAGGTGGAAAGTATGGTATAGGGCCTTTACAAAATATTTAGGTGCCATGGGGGGATAAAATTCAGTGCAGAGCAGAATTTTTTAATTTTAGAATGTAATCTTAGAATCGAGTGGCAAGCTGTGTTGGAACACTTACCACCTCTCGATGTTGTTGATGGCGAAGAACCCCTTAATGAGTCTGAACAAGCTGTCCCTATGTTGGAAAAGCAATTTGATGTTGAAGGGAGTTTAGTAGTGGCAAGGCACAAGTTCTTCACTAGAGAGCAAGAAGCAGACGAAAGTATAATATCATATGTGGCTGCACTACACATTTTGGAGTTGGAATGCAAATTTTCTAGCATTATACCTCACAGTTGATCAAGGATCAGGTTGTGGTGTGTTGCAGAGATAAAACAATTTAAGAGAAATTTCTCACATTGAAAAATCCTTCATTGCAAAAAACAATTTCTATTGTTAAAAGCATAGAATTATCACACAAGGCTTCAAGATAGTAAAAACCTGACAAATCTGTTGTTGGTGGTATAAAGGAGAGCAAAGACAAAGGGGAATAAAAACTTAGGGCCCCATTACGATGGTGGGCGAAAAACCACCCCGACCGCCATAGAGGCGGAAAACAACCGCCCGCCAGGACCGCAGAGAAACCGGCGGTCAGATGAGGAACAACTGCCAAAAAAGACCGACCGCTGCGGTAGCAGGCCAACAAAAAACGCCTGACGTGGGCGGTGACATACAAAAACGGACCGCGGTGGTCAGAAACGCAGCAGAAAAGCTACAACCCGCCGCAAGCAAAGCGGAGACACCGCACGAGAAATGAGTATATCCCCGATGGTCCCACATGAAGAACTGCTGTTTCCGACCGCTGCGGTCGCACATTGCAGTGAATGGGAGAGCCAACGGGAGAGCTGGAGCATGTCCAACGCTGCAAACAATCCTCATAAAATATAGCGGACGATGCAAAAACACCAAAACAAAGGCAAACAGAGCACACACAAAATGTAGCCATGCCCCCTAAATACACAAAACACTTCCAAATGATAAAAATCTCTAAATGCCAAACAAAAACATACACATTCCAGGACAACTCCCACAACACACCTGGCAGCAATACCCCATTATGGCACACCCACACAGCTGAGTATAAAACCAACGCCATCACTGACCACAATCCTTTGCAACACTCCAGAAGCGAAGGGCACACACAGACCTGACAGGAGAGGCAAGACAACACAGACACCCACCACCACCACCACCACCATCACACCAGCACCAACAATCCCGCAGCACATAACACACCTCACACAAAAACACCACACCCACCACCTCCACCCTTGCACCCACAAACACTTCAAACACCACACACCATGCATCACAGAAAATGCCCAAATTCACAGAGAGTGAGTTGACAGTCATGGTAAATGAGATAGTCAGAGTGGAACCATAACTGTTTGGTAGCCTGGTCCAACAGACACCATTACACACAAAGACACAAATGTGGTAAAGGATAGTACAAAGTGTCAATGCAGTAGGGACCACCCCGCGATCCAAGAAGGAGATCATGAAGCAGTGGCATGATCTGAAGAGGGTTGTCGAAGAGAGGAGCAAGAACTGGGAGCTAGCAAACCGGACTGGCAGTGGCCCTCCCATCCCAAAGAAAACATTTACACCTTGGGAGGAGAAGGTGCTTGCCATAGTGCATCCTGAGAGTCTCACAGGAGTATCCGGGGAAGTGGAGGCTGGTAAGTACAAACAAATGTTAACCAACACACCTATATGTATTGTCTTGCACAAACAAAAACCCACACCACTCACCCAAGACAAATCCCACCACACACCCACCAAAAACCTGCCTCACAGATCCAACCTTTACTCACTCCCAATTACCCTAAACATAGCCACCAATATTACCATGGGAGCATGAGCACAGGCAGCCTCTACCACTACTCCCACCATACTCTCTGGCCCAAACCCCAGCAGGAAAGAGCACTCCCCCACCCAGAAGCAGTTGGAAGCCATTGCATTGTCCACCCTCACCTTACAGGTAGGTAGCCATCTTGCTTAGGAGGCTTGTATGTGGGAGGGAGGCCTGTACCATTACTCCCACCATGCCCCCTGCCCCACTCCCCAGCAAGATGGAGCCCTCCTCCCACACCACCTAGGAGCACATGGAAGCCATTGCATTGTTCACCAAACAAACGTACAGGTAGGTAGCCATCTTCCCTGGGAGGCCTGTTCAGGGGAGGGAGGCCTGCACTACTACTCCCACCATGCCCCCTGTCCCACTTCCCAGCAAGATGGAGCCCTCCTCCCACACCACCCATGAGCACATGGAAGCCATTGCATTGTTCACTAAACAAACGTACAGGTAGGTAGCCATCTACCAAGGGAGGCCTGTTTGGGGGAGGGAGGCCTGCATTACTACTCCCAACATGCCCTCTGTCCCACACCTGAGTAGGATGGAGCCCTCCTCCCACACCACCCAGGAGCACATGGAAGCCATTGCCTTGTTCACCAAACAAACTTACAGGTAGGTAGCCATCTTCCCTGGGAGGCCTGTTTGAGGGGGGCCGGCACCACTACTCCCACCATGCCCTCTGTCCCACACCTGAGTAGGATGGAGCCCACCTCCCACACCACCCAGGAGCACATGGAAGCCAATACATTGTTCACCAAACAAACTTACAGGTAGGTAGCCATCTTCACTGAGCAGGCTATTTGTGGGTGGGAGACCTGCATCACTACACACAGTACCAATTGCATGCAATGCATCGATACCTGACGTGTACGAGTAATTGATGTTCCTCTGCACCATGTAATGACCCACAGTATTGCACTTAATAATAATAGTGAAGATCTCTCACTTGTGTAGTGTACAGACAGTGGATGACAGAATACTTGCACAGTGTCCAACACTGACCATTCCCCATCTAATCCACAGGTGATGAAGAACTCACTGCTGAGGACAACAACGACCAGCAGAGCCAGTCTTCATCCCCGGTACATGGACTCTCGGATATTGACTCCCAGGAAAGTTTGGACGATGAGCTCCAGGCCGGCCCATCTGGTGTGCCAGGGACCACCAGGTCCCAGGCCCTCATCCTCCCCACCACCACGTCTGCTGCAACAGCACAGTAGACCCCTGCAGTCACGGCCTGTGCCTCCACGGCTGCCACCTTCACCACCACCACCACCAGTACCACCTGCAGCACCCTCCATGTCCCAGGAGATGACCAGGCCACACCATCAACTGAGGGAGAGTGTGCTGGGACCCACTGTGGCGAGGCAACAGGTCCGTGGCAGCAGGGCAGGTGGGAGGGCCAATGTCACCCCCAGACCCCAGGAGGTTGGCACACCGTCCCTGGACCACTTCACCAGAGTCATCGGGGCATATGAACAGGTCCAGGGACAAAGTGGCCAGTCTGACGAACTATTATGTGAGCTCATCCTGCTGATGAGGTCCATCGACACACGCATTGGACAAATGGTGGACCTCAAGGCCCAGCAAGTGGCGTTACTGAGGGTCAGGCCTGCATCCCAAACAACCCCTCCGCCCCCCTTTGTTGTGCTGCAGGATGACAGTGCATCATCTGTAGTGTACTTCCTATATTCCCAATAGGCTCTGCACATTGGAATAATATAAACGGTAGTTTAGACGTAGGACTGAGGTCATCTAGGTCTCTACTGAATATATTAGACTTAATTAGGTTTGCCATCTAGCTCAGAGGTCACTAGAAACTTTCTCGAATGTTCAGGAAGGAGTTAACTTTCCTGATTAGACAAGAAG
Organism: Lissotriton helveticus; assembly: GCF_964261635.1. Lineage (NCBI taxonomy): Eukaryota > Metazoa > Chordata > Amphibia > Caudata > Salamandridae > Lissotriton > Lissotriton helveticus. The sequence goes on from NC_136073.1 coordinate 326,391,287, forward strand.
GGATTAGTTTCTGACAACCGCATAAATATGACAACTTTGCTCCCTCAGAATAAAGAGTATATCTCCAGAGTCGTGTGAAAACAATAGACAGCTATTTCACTCAGTCAATCGTGCATGCTTAGTTTCACCAGAGTGCAGAGAAATAGAGAGACGGGCGTTTTCAATAAAAGGTGTTATTTATTGAGCAGTCCTTTTTCTCATGCAAGAGAAGTGAATTGCCACAATTGCAATACTTGTCATTAAGTAAAGTGCGTACAGTAAAAGTAGTATTATGAAATAATACTATAAAAGCATTGATATGGTTTCTGGGCCATATGATACTTTAAAATGGATAAAATATATACATACATAAAATCATTGACTAAACGTGCTCAACTGGTGCTTCTAAGATATGCCTACCCCTGTGTACCTGACCTAAGCCTAATACGTGGGAAGGAGTAAGTAAGTTGCAGTTTAAGTGAAGTTGGTTTTTGCCAAGAATCTGAATCAAGAATTCTCTTAAGGTTTTAATCAGCTCCGTACCTTGGTTATAGAATGAAGGAGGTCTTGTATCTCTCTCTCAGGACTCGATCTCCCAGCAACCCGCAAGGGTGACTGGAAACACTGGAGCTGGATTTTTCGGCAAGAGAAAAGACAGCATCTCTCTCAGTGTGTCAAATGGGAGGGTCGGCTTCCTTCAGTACTCGCATCAGCTGGGCGTCGGGCAAGTAGATAGCTGCTCTGCTCCAAACCCCCGTGTGTTTGCTTAAGGCAAATGCTGGTATATTTATAACTGAAAGGTGCCGGGTTTGCTGTAAGGTTGGACATAAGACATCACCAAGAACTTACAGTTCTTTCTGGACTCCAGGAGTTCTTGTTCAAATCAAAACAAAAGCAGGGGGATTTCCCGGGCTGCTGGAGGCTTGGTTTGTTTAAAGAACGCGTTGTACTTTCTAGGAGTCTATGGGAGTAGCCTTGCCGTATTTGGACTGCATTGGCTATTACTAAATATGGATATGATTTTTATGCCTTTATAAGGATATTATTTGTTATAACCACATAAGGGCATGAATCGGGAATATTTATTTAGGGTCCTAGATAGGTTTACAACACCCACTCCACGTATTATGTCAATCATTACTAAAATACTAAGCAATAGTAAACATATACCGATGCATGTGTTTTCCAACCCACCCCAAAATACATAAAATGCATTTGAAATGGTATATTGTATATACACGAAAATGAGTATGTGTACTGTACGTCTTTCAAGCAGTGGTATTTTATTTATTTATTTAAAGAGTTTTATATAGCGCTGGCTAGACCCGAAGGTATCAGAGCGCTTTACAAAAGAATCAACAATGTAACAGAAAAAGATCAAAAATTACATAATACATCAAGAAATAGGCAATACAATTAGGAGAGGAGAGAAAGGAGAGGGAAAAGTAGTGGATGGGGCAGGGGAGGTGAGAAAGGGAGGATGAGGGAAGAGACGACAGGTGTGATGAAAGGATGTCTGTCTAAAGGCTGACTGGGTAGGTGACGTTCAAGGAGGGAATCCCCGACCTGTCTCCCCTATAGCTAAACCAGGTAGCTCCATCAGGCATCAGACAAAATAGCTAGGTCTCAATTTTCGAGGGAAATATCAGCTGAATTAATTGCGAAAATTACATTTATGAAATGACTCTTAATACAGAAGAGAAGGTCAAGACCATTTCATCACATATTTATACGATACTGTACATGTGCTAGAGGCTAAGTCAAAATATTGTCTCTAGAGTCTATAAGAATAGAAGTTCTGTTCTCTAAGAATAGTTCTACTTTAAGCAGCAGAGTAACATGTGCCAGAAAAAGGTAAATATTTTGGAAATGGAAAAATAATTTTGCTTTCAGGGGAAAAAATTGTTCCAATTGTTTTCAGTATTCCTGTTTATAAAAATTGAAGGCCGAATTCAGAGTTCAGGGAACGCTGTGTGCTTGTTGTTTTAAAAGTTATTCTCGTTGTTAGGAGAGAACATCAAATCAGACAGGCTTGCAAAAAATTGGTCTACAACAGTCGGTGAAAGTTCGACCAAGTTCGAAAAAGCTGAAATAGTGCAAATGTGAGAATCATTGCTATCATCGATGTCTGGATCAGCAATGCTCACAGAAGGTTGTACCTGTGTGGTGCTGCTTCCATCTCGTACTTCACCGCCACCTAATCGTAATGGTGAAGTCTCAACGAATGTCGTCATCAGAATAGGTAGCCTCTGGGGACAACACGTTGCATGAGCCGTTACCGAACCAAGCAAAGTATTGATATCCATAGGTACTGCTGATGGTAGTGTAAGACAGACGTCCAACACGCATTCTTCTCCGCATAGCAGACATCGAAGCACAGGTAAGATGCAATCTTGCCAGATTGGTCTGAATGAAAGAAACCAGGTAGCACTTAGATCTCTTAGCCGGGCAAAGCCGAGGACTTTAGTGATCCGTTCTCGGTATCGTATAGCCAGGATTGTTTCTTCCATTGTAGCCTGACTTTTGTCCGTGGCTTGGCTTGCCACATCGAAGCAGAAGGAACAAAAATAAAATTCCTGCTAAAAGTCCAAAAAGAAGAGACAGGCCGCCGAATACAGAATGCACAAAATTCGGGAAAATGCCCAGAAATGTTTCAAAGGGTGCTAACAGTCCCGAAAAATTTGTCATAAATACATGTGCGATGCCACTGGTATCAGACATGTTTAAGATTTGGCTTAACATTTCTACGAAATGCATGGGGCAATTTGTCGATAATAGGGTATGTATCTCTGCCGCTGTCCTTGCAACTTGCAGATCATACGTCTCTTTGGACGAGGTTAAAGGCACAGTTGTCTGTAAAAGAATAGACTTCATTCTGCTTAAAGTATCAATTCGAATAGAAGAGATATTCAAAGAAGACCATATTGCAGCCTCCATGTCTGGTTTTCTGTTTGGATACAATACTTGCATACAGCAAATGACCCTGGAAGTAACAGTTACGAGATAGGCTTTTCCTGGCACCATGCCACAACAGCTGAGGTCACTTATTAGAACGTAACTGCCGTTGGAAAGCTGTCTGAAAAAAGGCTCTATCTGTGCTGCAGGGGTGCCATGCAGGTGACATGAAAGGTTATTTGATGAACCTTCGCAGGCTCCATGCAAGTTAATACCTTGACACAGAAGTGTACCGCTTAGTGATTTTTTACAGTTGTTGCCACAAAGAAATACTTATTTTTTTCCTTCACTATAACATTTATGTGTATAAGGTAAATTCCAGGTTGACTTGATGTATCCTTTACCCAACCTTTCATACAGGCCCGCTGGTATATACTTTTGGTAGTATTGAAACTGAAAAGTTGGTATCGGAATTGTAATTGCACCATGTATTATCCATTCAATGACCGGTCTCTCTGACATTGTCAATGGTAATCTCTCAAGTTTTTCAATGCTCAGAATCGTATAGCCTGCTCCTTTTTGTGCCAAACTGATTTGTTTATCAGTAAGGTTAAAGATAGAAAATAATGACGTTATGTTGATTAGACGCCATGGCACGTAGCCTGAATGCAGGTTTTGCAACGTCCAGCCTAACTGTACAATAGAACGCAATTGGGACTGACCATGTTATAACATTAGTAAGTCCTTCACTATTATATCAATAGCAGATGATACAATGCTGTCCAGTGAATATATTCTGGAGGACAGAGTCGTTAACCCATTGTCCACTACAGAAAGTGATTTTTCCAAATAAATACGATCAATTTCTCATATTTTTTCAGCAGATTCAATTTGCATTACTTTCCAAGCTTCGTTGTAAGCTGCGTATATACCGGCGTATATGAAACGTTTTTGACGCTGTTTGCGAGGTCCCAATATGAAATCTCGCAAGTCAGCACCTTCTTTAAGTAAAGTTTTGTTGCTTAATTTCCTGCAGTGTGGATTTCTGTAGCCATTTGAGGCATAGTTTCCCTACACTGTATGTTGTAACTTTTCCTGAATGTTGTCTCTGGGAATATCTTGGGTCTGGCCTGGTCTGTTTGAACCCCTGTGTTTTGTTCAGGAATCTATCTTGACAGTTATTTGTGTCTGTGGGCCAGATCAACCATTTTTTCCAATCAGGATTTGTTCTGTTTTGGTGTAAAATATGGGATACGTCTATCTCCATATCTGCAGTGCTATTACTATCAGGTATGGGCTTTGGAATAGACGGTTTGTTTAAGTCTTTAATCTTGGCTAAGCCAAGACAGGTTGTTTGCTGAATGGTGTCATTCAGGAATATTATCTGTTCTGGGATCATGCAGGCTCTAAATAATGCTTTTCATTCCTGTCTTATTTAACATTCTAAAATAAAACGTTTCTGCATTTATGTTGTTAAACCCCGAGAAGTATGGGAATTTCTCATAAAATGTTTTCGAACTGCCTTTTGGCGTGTTGGGCAATGTTCCCATTGGTTATAAGTAAAAACATTTCTAGGATTAGCAGATTTATGCAAATAGTGATGACCATAGTGGTTAAAACAGTACATTTGTTCATAGTTCGATGAACCCTGCAAATAATCATGTTCTGTAAATTTTGCTGACATTACGAAATCTGACATCATATTATTAATATTTTCATAGTCCCAATCATCAGAGAAAGTACTTGGTGTCACAAAGTCACTAAATGAAACCTTGAACTGGTGTGGATATTTCAGGAGCTCAATCGGGCCATAGATTTCGTAATCCGTTTTGTCTCATGCTACCCCACTGGGTATAGGATTGGCTGTGATGTTCACTGATGACAGTTCTCTTTTCTCGATGTGAGAAGATCTGTGAGGCTTTAGGACCAGGTTGATGTTCTGACTTGCTGTGTCCATTGTACTATATTTTCCTTCAATGAATTTTCCCAAACATAGAACCATGATGAGCAAAAGCAGGAGGAAAAGTACACCTAACACAATCCATAATTTAATCCATGGTGAAATCAGATATGTTTCTTTGAGTTGATGAAAAAGTTCAGTAATTTTTTCTTTGAAAGTTTTTGTTGCTGGCATTTCTTCATGTTCACTTGGATCATCAGAAAAGTCATCAAAATTGATGAAGTAGCCAGATGCAGTTCTGTCAATTGTTGGAATTGCTTCCGGATTGTTATTAGTTTTTGATTCTGTGTGTTCAGAGGCTACATCGTTGTAGACCGGTGTTTCTCGACGAACTGTTGCAATTTGGGTTTCAAGAGGCACAAGTTCCATGGCTTTGTTGCATAGTCCTTTTTTATTCACTGTAGGTTTATCGAATGTGATTAGTCTCTCAGTTTGAACCTCTTGGATTGTAGCAAGATTTGGTCTTCTGCTATTTCTTGGGAGTCCACTGGGCCTACTACTTATTATTGGCCACATGATTGTGGTTTTACCAGGTCGATTGATACAACTCTGTTCTCCTTTTTACCAGCAAGGGGCGGTAGTACTACTGATCTTGTTCCGTTGACAGCTAAGACAGGTACTGCTTTTCTGTAAGAAGGCCCAAATTCCTTCTTCACCGCGATCTTTTCTCTGACCTGATCCCCAATCTTTGGAATCCAGACAGGTCTTGCTGGGACAGGTGGTTTTTCTTCAGTGGCTGTTGGCTTTAACTTTATGTTACTTAGACTTCTTCTTGTTTCATTTAAGTCCTGTAAAACAGCCAAACGATCTTTGATGTCAAAGGCTTTTTGTTTCACCACTGAAGTGTGACAATCTAAGTCCTGGATAATCATTCTACTACCGAACAATAGTTCGTATGGAGTGATACCTTTTAGAGAATTTCTTGGCAGATTGTTAAGACTATGTTGGACACTTGTTAGATGTTTGACCCACCCATCACCCGAACCTTATACCCTCGCCGTTATAGATTGCTTTATGTCACGTTTTTTTCTTTCCACTACCGCATTTCCCTCAGGATGGAAGGGAGAAGTGTACCACAATGCAATGCCCATGCTGGGCATGGCCTCTTTGTAAGCTTGAGAGCTAAACGCGGGACCCTGGTCAGAATGTAGCATGCCAATTGCGTATGTCCCGATAAAGACTCGCATATATTTTATAACAGTTCTGGCGTCAGCCGAGCGCTGGGGCCATATCTAAATGTATCTTGTCTTAATAATTATGGGATCGCATTTCTCCACCTGGACCTTTGCGTATAGATAGCCTTATGCTTTCTAAAAGAGGTGTCCGGGCTGGTATCTGGTCCGGTTCACAACTACGATCTCTGTTGCAGTCTTCACAATTCATCGCAAAATTACAAATTTGCACGCTCATCCCCGGCCACCAGTATTCTGATTGTAATTCTATTAGAGATTTCAAGATCTCTTGGTGCCTCAGACCCATTCAAATGTGTGCTTCTTGAATCAAGTAAGCCCTCCGGTTCGTGTTTGGAATTACTCTATCCCCTTTCTCCAGGGATTTGAGCAAAAGAAACGGAGTTTGCATCAATTATGTATTTATTACTGAGTGGATAGTTGAGAGGTAATGCTGCATAGTCACGGTTTAATGAGGCTTTTACTGCCAGCATGGTTTCTCCATCTATGTGTTTTTAGAACCCTTTTTTATGGCTAAGGAAGCCGGTTGAACCGCTGCCGCTGTGGCTCTGTTAGCCAATGAATTCCCTTCAACGTTAATGCCATCACGTTGATGACTCAGTGTATGTATCACGTGAGTCTTTTGTAGTTCTTTCTGCAAAAGAACTACTTGTTCCCAAAGTTTTTCATGCTTTATTGTGGCACCTGTCTCATCTTTGTAACCGTTTTTGATCCATGTCTGCATGTCATTATTGTAAGACTGGACACAGTAATGCGAATCGCACACTATTAGTGTGGGGAATTCCGATGGTCATTTTCAAGCGCCATCTTTAAAGAACTTATTTCAGCTCGCTGAGCTGTACAATTTCTGAGTGATTCAGTTTTTGTTATTATCGGTCTGAATTTACCTAAGTGCCTGCGACCTTTAACAATCGCGCACGCTGTATTGTAAGTTTGTTTTTCCACAACGTAGTGTTGTGCAAATCTGTCTGTGTAAATTATACAGGTGTATTGTTCTAGAGGCAGAATTTCGATCGGCAGACGATATTCTTGTTCGTATTCCAGATTTTCTAGTTTTTTCATTTTCGGATCAAAAGCATGTTTAACGTTTTGTGCAGCAAGAAAATTAACCCATTGTATCCATCTCGGATGTAGAGCATTAGCATTTGGAATGCTTGCTCTTGTTACTGCTTCTAGGGCAGGTACTGGTGCAACGATTATTATTTGTTTACCTTGTGCGAGGGCTCTTTCTTTTGCTACAGCAGTTTGAACCACAGTTAGAATTTTTTCAGTTGAACTGAATTTCATGTCAGCTTGTGTGTACAAGTGTGATTTGTAAGCTATTGGTACCATTTCTCCCTCATTAGAGGTCAGGTACGTGAATCCGCATCTTCCTGGGATGACTCGGATTACAAGGTTGCGTATGTTTTCGCAATTTTGTTTATAATGATCTTAAAATTTCTGTATGTTTCTGAGTCCAATTAATTGGTTTAAAAACAGGTTTTATTAATTCATAGAGAGGTTTAACCCTCTCTACATAATTTAGAATGTATGTTCTTCCGAAATTCAGGAAACCTTGTATTGATTGTAAGTTCTTCAGTGTTTTTGGAGCTTGGAGTACAGCACACTTCTCTAAGAAGTTGTCTGCTAAGCTTTTGCCTTCACTTGATAATTCATATCCTAAGAACAGGACAGTTAGATGGGCAATTTGTGACTTTTTAAAGTTGAATTTGTACCCTTCAGTTGTGAACCCAAGTATTATGGTGTTCACTCTTTTTAAGTGAGTCTCCAGGTCGTCGTCTGTTAGATAGATGTCATCGACATAAGATAATGCCTCATCATCATATATTTGTAGTAACTCTGTTACCCTTGCTGAGAATAATCCTGGGCTATTCTCTTGCTCCTCTTGTGATTTCCTCCCCGCGCAGCCGAGTCAGGTGCTGAAGCGGGTCACAGGACAATCGCCGGGAACCCCCGGGCTACGCCCACTGACACAGGCCACGCCCCCTTAACCATATCTAGGCGCGCTTTTGGGCAGCGCTTGTATGAGACAGAGCTCTTGAGGCGGTAAGCCAAGAGCAGGAAACACTTTTTAAAAAGATTACGTTTTTTTAAATTGTTGTGATACCTTGTGTTCTTAAAATCAGATCTTACTGAGACAGAGCTCTTGAGGCGGAAAGCCGAGAGCAGGAAGCAATTTTAAAAGATTACGTTTTTAAATTGTTGTGATACCTTGTGTTCTTAAAAATCCTCTTGACTCTTGCTCCACTTGTGATTTCCTCCCCGCGCAGCCGAGTCAGGTGCTGAAGAGGGTCACAGGACAATCGCCGGGAACCCCCGGGCTACGCCCACTGACACAGGCCACGCCCCCTTAACCATATCTAGGCGCGCTTTTGGGCAGCGCTTGTATGAGACAGAGCTCTTGAGGCGGTAAGCCAAGAGCAGGAAACAATTTTTAAAAAGATTACGTTTTTTTAAATTGTTGTGATACCTTGTATTCTTAAAATCAGACCTTACTGAGACAGAGCTCTTGAGGCGGAAAGCCGAGAGCAGGAAGCAATTTTAAAAGATTACGTTTTTAAATTGTTGTGATACCTTGTGTTCTTAAAAATCCTCTTGACTCTTGCTCCTCTTGTGATTTCCTCCCCGCGCAGCCGAGTCAGGTGCTGAAGCGGGTCACAGGACAATCGCCGGGAACCCCCGGGCTACGCCCACTGACGCAGGCCACACCCCCCCTCTTGATATATAAGAATGTGCCATTTCCGGAAGCGCAGCGGACGGGCGCAGCGGGCGCGCCGGCGGTGCGCTGAAGGCGCGCCAAAGGCAAGCCCGTCTGCGCCCGTCCGCGACCTTACGGGACCAGGGGCCACCCCCCCTGGCCCCGACACTACCCAGGTCAGGACGTACAGCTCAGCGGCAATCCACAACATAGGACTTGCAGCCGCTACATACTGTACACACGTCTATTCACCGGCTGAACTCCCCTCCCGATGCCGTGGATGTAAACACCCTTTTTTAAACACCACGCCGTCTGGCACGACGCAGGAATATTACATGTATGTGCTAAACTGCCGTTCACTACCAAGGCATAGCACACAAATTGCCCTGCTACTAGAAGAGCGCAAACCAGACGCTATCTTCCTTACCGAGACGTGGCTTACGTCCCAATCAGAGCCAGACATAGTTTCTGCCCTTCCCCCTGGCTTTCAAATCCATAGACGAGACCGGACAAAGGGGAGAGGAGGAGGCCTGGCTATCATTCTTAAAGACCAGTATCACTGTCGCGTGACAACTGAAACTATTCCTGAGTGCGAGAGTCTAGCATTTAGTATAGATTTCACGGTGAACAGCTCCTTCTCTGGCACTCTGATATATCGCCCCCCGGAACCAGACAAGCTGTTCCATAGATCCCTTCCAGAAATTATAGCCAATCGAAGCATGACAGCCGCTAATTACACGGTTCTAGGAGACCTTAATTTCCATTTTAACTCCCCCACAGATCATACTGCCTTGGAACTCACAGATGATCTAGCAGCCTTACAACTAACCCAGCTGGTCACAGCTCCAACCCATGAAAAGGGTAACCTCCTTGACCCTATCTTCAGCAATTGCACCGCCTTGGTGGTGGGGCAACCCATTCGCCTCCCCTGGACGGACCATTTTTTAATTCCGCTTACCTGGCTAACTATCAAGACCCCCCTGGCCACCCCCCAAACCATAACGAAGAGAAACTGGGCAAAACTACCTTTGGAATCTTGGAAAACTAACCTAGACTCCACTCGCCCACCCCCCTGCATAGACCCTAACCTAGCATACAAAAATTATGAGGGCTGGATTAGGGACTCACTAGATACCATTCTCCCTTCCCGGAGATCTTTGCCAAAGAGGCTGCACAAATCAGCCCCCTAGTTCTCGGACACCCTAAGAGAACAAAAACGCCTCTGTAGGAAACGAGAGAGAGCGTGGCGACTAAACTTCCTTCCTGAAAAAAAGTCCCAATACAAAGAGGCTATTAAGGCCTATAGAGATGGGGTTAGGGCAGCCCAAGCTACTTACTTTGCAGATAAAATCATGGAAGCCAAGTCCAAACCTAGGGAAATCTTTCAAGTATTGAAAAAATGCACTAAAGTGAACACGCCCCCCCCCCTGACAAAAACACAAGAACAATGTAATGAACTAGCGGATTTCTTTCACAATAAAGTCACCCAGATCTATTCCTCTTTCCCAACAGCAGTCACCAATTCAGGAACAGTCATTCAAACATTTGCAAGTATCTCCCCCCCCCAGACCAGGCATATTTGGAATATTTCCTCCCACTTGACCTTGACACCCTCCACCAATTGGCACGCCAAGTCAAATCTGGCTCCCCCGTGACCCAGCCCCACCTGAGATACTACTCCAGGCAAGCCAAGCCACCCTGCCCGTCATTCTAGACCTACTAAATTCCTCCATCTCCTCCTGCATAGTGCCCAAGGCATGGAAGAGAGCCATGGTCCGGGCAATATTAAAAAAAAACAATCTCAACCCAGACGATTACTCCAGCTACCGCCCTATCTCACTACTTCCCTGGATAAGCAAGGTCCTGGAGAAGTATATCAACACTCAATTAGTCCAATTTCTTGAAAACAACTCGTTATTGGACTCGACCCAGACAGGCTTCAGACCCAGACATGGTACTGAGACCGCCTTGCTAGCGGTTACCGAAGAAACACGAAGGGTACTAGATCAGGGAGGATCAGTGGCAGTGATCCTCCTTGACCTAAGTGCAGCCTTTGACACGGTCAGCTATGCCACATTGCTGAACCGTCTACGCAATGTCGGAGTAGCAGGAGATGCATTGAAGTGGCTTGACTCCTTCTTGACCAACAGATCCTTCCAGATCTTCGATGGGGAAACAGTGTCAGCTAGAAAATCACTTAGCTGTGGGGTGCCGCAGGGCTCCTCTTTGAGCCCTGCACTGTTCATCATATACATGAGACCACTGGCTGGGGTCGTCGAACCATACGGTATTAAAATCATATCATATTCTGACGATACCCAGCTAGTGGTTTCCCTGGCTCAAGAGGGCAACAGGCAAACATCGGAAGGTCTGATGAAGTGTCTAGAGGATGTCAAGGAGTGGATGACATCCTCCTCACTAAAACTTAATGGAGATAAAACTGAGCTCATGCTCCTGGGCCCAGCACTGCCAGTGTCCTTCACCTCCCTATGGCCCCCCTGCCTGGGGACCCCTCCTACTCCCAAGGAAAGTGTAAAAAGCCTAGGAGTATGGCTCGACAAAAACCTTTCCTTCTCCACTCAGGCCACTAAGGCCACTAAGCTCTCTGCTACATGCTTCGGCTTGCTCAGAATATTGAGGAAAGTCCTACCTCTTCTGCCAATGGAAGCCAAACAAGTAGCAATGCAAGGCTTGATTCAGTCCCGACTAGACTCGAACAACGCCCTTTACGTGGGAGCCCCCGAGATGACATTACGAAAGTTACAATTGGTACAGAACTGCGCAGCCCGCACCCTGCTACAAATCCCACGTACTCAGTCAGCCAGACCCGCATTAAAAAGCCTACACTGGCTGCCAGTAAGGCAGAGAGTGGCATTCAAAGCATTATGCATTGCCCATTGGGCCTTCTGGAAAACAGGTCCCGCAATCAATGCCAACTTAGTCACCCATTACCACCCAAAGAGAACCCTTCGGTCGACGGAGGCCTTCTTGGCCGCGGTACCTAAAGTAAGGAGAGCTAGGACCGGAGGAAGGATGTTCTCCCCAAACGCCTCGAAGTTGTGGAACTCACTGCCTTTACAACTCCGGTCCAATTCGAACTTGCTCTCCTTCCGTAAACAATTGAAGACCCTCCTGTTTGCAAGGTCCACTGAGCTCTAACCTACCCGCTTTTCACAGCCCTGTTCTTTATGCTCAGCGCTTGGACGCCCTTTGGGCAGCAATCGCGCTATACAAAAATTAATACAATACAATACAATACAATTCTTGAATCCCTGTGGGAGACGGCAAAATTGTTTTTGCGCCCCCACTGTTGAGAAAGCGGTCAAATACCTGCTTTCAGGTCCTATGTTTTGAAAAAAAAAGCCATTTGAAATATCTAATGTCGTTTTATATTTTATGCGCACAATGTTATTCATTAGTGCTGCACTGTGTGAGTTTTGTACTGCAAAAGTTTTGCAACAAGAGTTTAGATGTCTGTAATCCAAAACAAGACGATAGGAATGGTCTGGCTTGGAGACAGGAAACAAAGGATTGTTCATTTGTGAGGTGGATGTTTCAATCACCCCCTGATATTCAAGTTGATCTAGGATCTCCCTGACTTGTTGTTTAGCTTCTTGCTTAACTGGATACTGCCTCTGTGCAGTATGTTGAATTTTTAACTGAATTTTATGGTGAGGAGAATCCTCATCCCATCCTACATGATTTTTATATAATGCAGGAGCTTGGGCTACTGCCCATTTTCTAGCAAATGTGTATTTTTTATGAATTGGAATGTGATTTGAGAAGGCAGGCATAATCATTTCTTCGCCATGTGGGCACTCCCTGACAAACTCTGATGGCCAGTCTTTTTCTGCTAGATGGATATCATAGCCCTTCGATAAGTTATCCCAAAAGAGACCCCTTATTTTCCTAGTTTTGTCCCCCTCTATACGTAATGTTATTTTGTATATTTTATGGGGTTTGATAACTCTGGTGTCTGCAGTTTCCACCTAAATGTATTCATTCGTGTCCACTGTCTCCAGAAGATTCATCAGGATCTTGCGAGCTATGGTCACTTCTGCTGCGCTGTCTAGCACTGTCTGGGCCCATTCTCCATTTTTCAGTTGTGTCCTCAGAATTCTCTGCGTGTTTTATTTTAATACTAGCTACCTTCTTTCTTGGATATTGTACTTTTTTACTTTGATGAGCAGGTTCCTTGTCTTTGGACTTGACGTGCTCTTCTTTGTGTTCTGACCGTCCTCTTCTTTCCGATTTCTGTGAGGAAGTCTGAAAAGATCGAGAGGGACGTGTATCAATATCTTGATATCTGTCAGGTTTTCTTAATTTATCCCTATCTCTAAGGTTGTATCTTTTCTCAGAGGGCTCCCTGTGGGGAGACTTGCCTCCTCGTTCTGGAGATCTGTCTCTTCGTTGAGGAGACTTTCCTCTGGACTGAAATTGTTTTTCTCTGGGAGTGGTTTGTTTATTACCTTCCCACTTCTTTTTTGAAGTATTGAGATTATTTTTAATAAAGGTTTTTTCAGGATTTTCAGTTAGTTGGGGTTTTAGTGGTTTCCCACCCAAACTATCTCTACCTAGTTCTTCATAGGATTTTTCTATGATTCTGGCAAGTTCAAAAGGTTGTTCTGCTATATCTGTGTCTTTCAATTTTTGGTGGATCGCCACAGATGCTGCTTCTCCTTTTATGTTGGCTAGTAATATAGCCGAGACCTGTTTAAAGTCTTTCAATAATTTCATACCTAGAGTTAAAGCAGGTTCTGGACCGTATTCATTTTGAATCTGTCTTAGTACGTCTGGTATAACCACCATGGACGGAACACCATGGGCCTTATTTATGAAGGCCTTGCGCCGCCGGTGCGTCACTTTTTCCCATTTATAAAAGTGGCGCACCGGCGGCGCAAGGCCTTCATAAATAAGGCCCCATGTGTTTTTGTGTATATTGAAGCAAAGACTGTGCCCCAAGTGTCACAGTCCTCCACATGTGGTGCGATCTCCATTGGAAGACAGATAGTCAGAATTCTGTGTTTCTCATGAGGTGTAGTATCAGGAAATACTGCCTCTATTTGAGTTATTTTTTGAGCTAACCAGAATGGAATTTGTTCTCATTTTGCGGGTATTTTGCCAATGGCTGATTGTATATTCTGTGGTGTGATTTTATTTGTGTTCCCCTGGTGAGGGGTTTGCTGTGGAATTTTTATTGCTGGTTGGACTGTTGAAGTCCGCAGGACATATTGGACCAATTGTCTATATATTTTAATTAGTTGTTTTAGCTGTGCTAAAAGTTCTCGGTCTGACATTTTTTCAATGTCGGGATGTGGTGTGTAGCAGGCTATAACCGGCCACGTGGCTCCTGGTCTACCTAGTGGACCAAGCCTGGTGATGTGATTTTGATGTTTTAGGGCGCCATTAAACCAGAGCAGGTGCTCTTGGTATGTTAGTGGAATTTCAACGTCCTCGAAAGGGGCGTATTCCTCTGGAGATTCCTCTATTTTGTAATAGTGGAAATCTTGTGTCACAGCGTGTGCTGCTGGACAATGTATCCATGAATAGAATACCTCTGTCTGCCGATATTCATGGGCCTCTACCACAAATATGACTGTACCACCTCTTGGTGATAGTCCATTTTCTATAAGTTTAAGAGTTATAGTTCTTCTTACGTTTACCGGAATGATTATAACATTCGGGTCTTCATTTTGGAGACTTGTGTCATCCGCTAGGAGTTGAGCTGCTATTCTAGCTCTCTCCCTTTCATCGTCACTTTCCGCCATTTGCTGACTGAAAGATTTGTTGCAGAGCAAGTTTCAAGGAAACAAAGATTAGGTGCACAATATTTTGGAACACTGTATCCTTCAACGTTGACTATACCAAAAACTAATACATACGATTCTCATCCTACTAAGTTCTGGCGGATATTAACCTTTTACCCACTCCAGACGTCTATTGGAGTTTTTACGGGAAAAAGGGTCTGTGTGAAAAGCACGACTGAGTTACTCTAGTATCTTGCGTTAGATTATCGCCTTACCAAACGTTGGGCGCCATGTAGTGTAGTTCCTATATTCCCAATAGGCTCTGCGCATTGGAATAATATAAATGGTAGTTTAGACGTAGGACTGAGGTCATCTAGGTCTCTACTGAATATATTAGACTTAATTAGGTTTGCCAGCTAGCTCAGAGGTCACTATAGAAACTTTCTCGAATGTTCAGGAAGGAGTTAACTTTCCTGATTAGACAAGAAGGGATTAGTTTCTGACAACTGCATAAACATGACAACTTTGCTCCCTCAGAATAAAGAGTATATCTCCAGAGTCGTGTGAAAACAATAGGCAGCTATTTCACTCAGTCAATCGTGCATGCTTAGTTTCACCAGAGTGCAGAGAAATAGAGAGACGGGCGTTTTCAATAAACGGTGTTATTTATTGAGCAGTCCTCTTTCTCATGCAAGAGAAGTGAATTGCCACAATTGCAATACTTGTCATAAAGTAAAGTGCGTACAGTAAAAGTAGTATTATGAAATATTACTGTAAAAGCATTAATATGGTTTCTGAGCCATATGATACTTTAAAATGGATAAAATATATACATACATAAAATCATTGACTAAACGTGCTCTACTGGTGCTTCTAAGATACGCCTACCCCGGTGTACCTGACCTAAGCCTAATACGAGGGAAGGAGTAAGTAAGTTGCAGTTTAAGTTAAGTTGGTTTTTGCCAAGAATCTGAATCAAGAATTCTCTTAAGGTTTTATTCAGCTCCGTACCTTGGTTATAGAATGAAGGAGATCTTGTATCTCTCTCTCAGGACTCTCATCTCCCAGCAACCCGCAAGGGTGACTGGAAACACTGGAGCTGGATTTCTCGGCAAGAGAAAAGACAGCGTCTCTGTCTGTGCGTCAAATGGGAGGGTCGGCTTCCTTCAGCACTCGCATCAGCTGGGCGTCGGGCAAGTAGATAGCCTCTCTGCTCCAAACCACTGCGTGTTTGCTTAAGGCAAGTGCTCATATATTCATACCTGAAAGGTGCCGGGTTTGATGTAAGGTTGGACATAAGACGTCACCGAGAACTGACAGTTCTTTCTGGACTCCAGGAGTTCTTGTTCAAATAAAAACAAAAGCAGGGGGATTTCACGGGCTGCTGGAGGCTTGGTTTGTTTAAAGAACGCGTTGTACTTTCTAGGAGTCTATGGGAGTAGCCTTGCAGTATTTGGACTGCATTGGCTATTACTAAATATGGATATGATTCTTATGCCTTTATAAGGATAATATTTGTTATAACAACATAAGGGCATGAATCGGGAATATTTATTTAGGGTCCTAGATACGTTTACAACACATCCTCCCCTGCGGTCACAGGGAGGGGTGAGTTATCAGACGCCAAAGCGATCAAAGGTGCATCCAAAGAAGAGCCTAGGAGTCTCTGGAGGCAAAGCACCAGCCACACGCAAGTCACGGAGCCAGCCCTGAGGGCAACCCTCTTCCCCACTGCATTGACTGTTTGAACTGTCCTTCCCCACACTGCCTTGTGAATGGCACCTATCTGTTGGACTGGGTCACCACATCCATGTGGTGTCTACTCTTGCATCTCATTTACCATGACTGTCAACTCACTGCTCCATCACCACTTTCATGTAAATATGCCTGCACCCCTCACATGTCAACTTTGTAAATAAAATACCTTACACACTTCAATTGTTGCAGCTTTGTCTTTAGTGCAATATTTACAGTCTTCAAAATTTCCATGATGTATCTAAAAGATGTACAGTATGTAGGCCTGGATAATTTTGATGCACCTAGCGAGACACAACAAAACAACAGTCACTGGCGTTAGTGTGGCATCACAGACATAACACAACACCAAACATCCACATAAGTCTACAGGCAGACAACATAATGTGCAACAAGTGTCAACAAACAGAGTTCTGTATACGTTCACATGTGAAATGTCACTGCCACATTTCCACACACAGGTGACTCAACATGTGCCTGTCTGTACCATCCGCACATAGCCCTGCACAACAACAGCAATCACACCAGACAATGTACAAGTCGTACCTCGTCACCTACCTTCAAGTGAAGTAGCGGGTGTTGAGCTGTTAATGTATGTCAACCCCTTCCTCCTCTCCACTGTCCTCATCACTGGACTCAGGGCCCTGAACAGGTGGGGGCATTGGGTCCTCACTATCATCCAGGAGCAGGGAAATCCCCTTGTGAATGGCCATGTTGTGAAGCATACAGCATGCCACAATGATCTTGCAGACCTTCCCGGGCGAGTATGACAGTGCACCGCCAGTCCTTTCAAGGCAGCGGAATCTTGACTTGAGCAGGCCAAAAGTCCTCTCAATGAAACAACGTGTCCTGCCATGGGCCTCATTGTACCTGACGTCAGCCGAGGTCCTGAGATTCCGTAGTGGGCTCAGCAGCCATGGACGGCTGGGATATGCAGAGTCACCTGTGAATGCACGCCATATCACTAGGCATACTCACCCACAATCCAAGCACGTTCAGGAAGCAGATTAGCCATGAGCCTGGGCACAATGCTGTTCCTCAGGATGTAGGAGTCATGGGCTGAGCCAGGGAATCTGGCACACACATGCAATATGGTCATGTCCGCAAGGCACACCACCTACACATTGATAGAGTGATAATGTTTTCGATTCCTAAAAATGTGCTCAGTCGCCTGTGGCGGCACCAGACTAACATGGGTGCAATCGATGGCACCAACAACATTGGGGTTGATCCCAAGCAGATAGAAGTCTCCCTTCACAGCGGCCAACTCTGCCCCCCGGGGAAATGTATGTATCTATCCTTATAGATCATCATGGCTGCAAGTACATCCCTCAGCACCAGGCTGAACTTGGGTTGCGACATCTCTTCAGCGCTGGCCACAGTCTCCTGGAAGGAACCAGTTGCAAAAAAATGGAGGGCTGCCATTACTTTGTACGTTGATGTGAAAGCAGTGGGGTAGTGGCGACAAGGCTGCAGGTGGGGTTCCAACGGATCACAAAGGGTCTTCAGGATGGGACTGTCGAGGCGGAATTTTCGAATGATAGTAACATCCTCCATGTCCACCAGCAGTGTCAAGTGACGTAGGAGATTAGGCCTCCTCCTAGTTGAGAAGAACATGGACACATGTCATTGACAACCTTCATGAGATGCCCACAGCACATCCCGTCAAGGATGTCATGGAAAAAGAAAGACTGCCATGTGAAATGCGTGACACTCCAGGTTACATGGGTTTACATTTGTGACACACAGAGGGCACACCTCTCCATTTACCATGCACAAGTGCTGCAAACAACTCAATGTGAATGCACACATACTGAACCCCACATTTCACATGTGCACGCCTTGTAGCGTACCATCCAGCCAATGTGTGTAAATTTAACATGACTGTCTCATATTCATCTGCTGTACGTGTCACACCCCAATGCATCATGCAAACTTGGCACACATCCACAACACAATGATCACAGTAGGCGGCGAACTGTCATTTGTGTGCATGATCAGATATGAAAGCACTAGTAAGTAACAACACCATACAGTGAGACAAGCCTTGCCAAGGTCAGCAATGACACACAACGCATTGATTTGTTACACATTCTTGAGTTCACTAAAACACTGTCACGTATCATCAACCATCAAAAGCATAATTGACATGGCAGGGACCACAGACCAATGTACATCACACATAGCCAACCATGGCACTTGTGGATTTGATGGAATAATGGCATTGTGTGCACGATGATGTGCCCTTAACCATGTCTCCGCTGTGTACTGTAGAAGTGTTCACGATGGACATTGCCATTGCATGTGACCAAAATTGCGGTAGCTACCGCCTGGCCCGGAGGGTGTGACACCAGCACCACCCCCTTCACAAGTCCGGTAGTCATTGGCATGGAGACATGGGTAGATGGTGGTGGGAATGCTCCACCACCCAAATCGTGTGACTTTGCCATGGGGCATTGCCTACAGCCAATCGTGGAAGGCGTGCTCCGCCACCGCGGAGGCAGTCATTGGATGGGCCTGAAAGATGCACCATCGCAGTAGCGCACCCCGGGCCCCTGTGGTGCATCACCGCCATGGAGCATTGCCTACAGCCAATGGGAGCGATGATTGTGGTGGCAGGATACGGTCTTGAAAATCGCGGAAAGCATGGACCGTCACCGCGGACGCGGTCATTGGATGGATTTGAAAGATGCACCATCGCGGTAGCGCACCCCGGGCCCCTGCAGTGCATCACTGCCATGGAGCATTGTGGTGGCAGGATGCCGTTTTGAATATCGCGGAAGGCGTGCTACACCACCGCGGAGGTGGTAATTGGATGGGTTTGAAAACGGCAGACCTGGCCAACCAATTGTTGCAGCTTGGCAGCTAGGAAACGATCCCAGGGGACTATAAATCTGTGGGAGTGAGCCTTTCCTGCTGCTGCCTCCAGAGCGTGCTGCCTTGGACCCTCTCCTGCTGCTGCCTCCAGAGCATGCTGCCTTGGACCCTCTCCTGCTGCTGCCTCCAGACCGTGCTGCCTGGGACCCTCTCTTGCTGCTGCCTCCAGTGCCTGCTGGCTGGGACCCCTCACCACCCACTTCCACCACAGGTGTTCCATGTCCAGGGATGGCAAGTACAGAGAAGAAACGTGCCAGTCCATTCATAAGCGAGGAGCTGGAGGTCCTTGTGGACAATGTGCTGGCACAGTACCCAAGGCTGTATGGGGAGCCCAATGTTATGGTAAGTCATCGTAAAGGGAGGAGTATGGCAGGGGGGTCAGAGATGTAGTTTTACTGCTGCAGTACATGCCTGAGGGTGTGGGGTTGTGTCATACACTGATAAACATGCTGTCTCCAGGGTGGGGGAGTGTGTGTGTCCCATAGTCACGGTTTACCCTGCCTGCAGTTGTATGTCTGAGTGGAGTGTGTTACATTGTCAGCCATACAGAGCCACAGGATGTTGGACATGCAGGTGCCAGGACAGTAATTGCTTGGGTGATCGTCTCAGTGTGCCCCTGTTGTCCAACTCAGCGTGAACCCAGAGACTATGCCCAGTGCCCACCAACCAAGATGAGATGACATCACTGTACTTACTGTGTCCTTACTCTTGTTCCTTCACACTGAAATAAAGATATGCACCATTGCAGCCCTGTATAATTGCACACAACCACACTTGTGTTGATGGCTATTTTGTTGATGAGTCCATGTACCCCGATGCAATACACATTACATACACATATGTTCACAGGCGTAGCACATTGAATGCTGCCCAGTCATGCACACAATGATTCTACACACAGACACAGGTAGATATGTGACGTATGTAGTGGCCAGACGTGCATAGGACTGGAGATGTGTGCAAGCCACTGAGGGGGTTCAGTGCAGTCATCCTGCATGTGTGTGAGATTATCAGGGAACCTGTATGCCCTCATAAATGCATGCAATCACATCTGTTTGGACCATGCAGAGTGCCCTTGTGAGGTGTGCCCCAGTTTGGGATGGTAGGAGATTACAATTGGTAATGAGTCTGTGTCTTGCTACTGTGCTGATAGATGGTGGTCCATTACACTGTCTCACTGAGCATTTCCCCTTCTTTTCTCCCATGCCATCAGCTCAAGGTACACCAGCATAAGGCCGTGTGGAGGGCCATTGTAGCAAAGGTGCGAGCCCTGGGGTTATCCAATCGACGACGCACCCACTGCCACAAGAGGTGGGAGTGAAGTAGAGTTATCCCTTGGCAAAATTCATTCATTAAGCCCACATGTTAATTATGAACATTCGACATTGAACAAGATAAAACAACAAGTGAATATATAAAAAACTAGTAACAAATGTATTGTTCTGTTAAAAACAAAGAGGAATCACATATTAAAAAATATGGTGATACCATATCACAAGTAATATAAAAAAGGGGGAAAAGGGGAAACCTTTTTCCTTTGCAGTATTGGATCAAGCACGACAAAATTTATCAATAAAGAATGACAATTTAAAAACAAATTAACAGTACCACATGACTGGTCAGATTATACTAAAACACAACAGAGAGACACATGAAGACAATACAGTTTTGTCATTGGAAATAAAGCACATCAAGTATCTAGATCTCAGACTACCAATCTTAGGCACATATACTTTTTGTACTGTTCAGAATTGGCACGGTTACTCAATTGTGCAGGTTGTATTGCGTCGACGCGTTTCGATGGCTTATTTCATTTTCTTGCCATCTTTTTCAAGACTGTTATTTTTAAAGTCTCTCTTTGTCAGCGGCACTGGATGGTTGCCTTAAACTTTGAAAAGTCCTTTTATTTCATATTTAACAAAGGACTTTTCTGGATATCCCGCCTCAGCATGGTGAAATACGGGGCTATTCTTCGTTACTGCTGTGGGATTTCTTATTGTTTTTTCTTGTCCCAAGGTGGTGAGCTTTTACATCCAGGATACACACGGGGTATCTGTTTTTCTAGATGTTTCCTTATAGCGTATCTGCTTAAAATAACGAACTAGTCACGACTGCTTGGTTTAAAGCCCCCGTTGTTTTCTGTCTTTGCTTGTTTCTTTCTCCTTGGATTACAGCATCTTAGTGGGGTGGATACTTTGCTGCATCAAGTCTTGTTTTGTCGTATCTTGCGCGTGTTACCGCCACAGCTTCTCCACCCCGACCAGCGTTTTTCTCTAATTCGTCAAATTGTCCGGCGAGATTTCAAATCACAAGAGGTGGGAGGACATCAGCCGGCTGGCTAAGAAGGTGGCAGAGATGACATAGGGGCTGCTACCACGCACTGGGCGTTTGGCACGGCAGAACATGACACCACTGATGGGCCGCATATTGGCAGTGACTCATCCTTAGCTGGATGCACATCTGAAGGAGCACCGGCAGCAAGGCAGGGGTGATATTTGGGGGGGTGACTTTGCTTCGGAGCGGATGCATATGTACAGGGCCTGTGGCAGCGGTGGCATATGTGATGTTCGTGGGGTGGTGCTGTGTTGTGTCATGTGAGTGGCTGCTAGGATGGGTGCCAGTGTCATGCATTGTCCCAAACTGCCCTTAGAAGGGTGAGCCTCCCTGCTGTGCTTTCCCATTGATTGCCAGATGTGGTAACATCTACATGGTCATTCAGCATTGGGATGGTGTAGGAAATCTATTAGGGGGTGAACAGCAGTGTCCACTATCTGACTGTGACTGCATGTATGCCTACTTTGCATGCACCATGATTGGTGAGGCACACACATCAGACAAGAATGTGCCCCAGGGTACCACATGGTCTTTGTTATGGCCTACTTGGCCAATGTGGACTGTCATGTCCTAATAGGTGTGGGTGTTGTCCCCTCCTGTTCCCTCAAGGTCTGTCAGTGGTAATAAGTGGTGTCCCCACATCATGTCCCTAGGTGTGTGCAGAGCAAGTTGTGTGTCTGGTACACTTCATACACGGGCAGGGTGTTGTGCTGTGTAGCCTCAACATGGCAGATATTCAGGGTTACAGGCACTGTTGTGGTCTATCTAGTGTGTAGTTGTAATGTGATTGCAGGGTGTGGTGGTCACCATGTAGATTTGGGCATCTCCTGGACTGCATTGATTGTTTTGCTTTGTCCTGCTGATAACACTAACACAACCCTGCATCTCTCACTCATGCAGAATCAACAGTGGACATGGATGAACAGGAGCCGGAAAACTGTGGTGGCGAGGGTAGCACTACAGCTGCACCGGAGGCCAGTGACACAGAGCCCACTGGCGCATCTGAGGGGGACCGTAGTATGCAGGAGGATTCACTGACTGAGACACAGAGTACAACATCATCTGATACCAGCGGGGATGCATCCATGTTGGAACAAAAGGGGGTGGTGATGGACGGAGCATTTGAACCAATCAAACACTCACACCCAGTCAACAGATCTGTGTTTAATCCATCACCGTTATTTAGCCCACTCTGCCACCCCAGTTCAGACATGGCCATATGCAAATCAGTCTGATACTGTGCCTCATGGAAACAGTCCAGCCCGAACTGCCAAGCCATGCCTTCCCTGGACCGGAATCAAGCTTCCTAGGACCGGTTTCTGGCATTCCAGCCGTCTTCAGCCAGGCTTGCTTGAATCCAGTGGCAAAGTGAGCAAGGGACTCAACGTCTGAGCATACCCTGCCAACTTATGGTGACAAAGCGGTACAAAAGGGGGTGGTGATGGACGGAGCATTTGAACCAATCAAACACTCACACCCAGTCAACAGATCTGGGTTTAATCCATCACCGTTCTTTAGCCCACTCTGCCATCCCAGTTCAGACATGGCCTTATGCAAATCAGTCTGAACCTGTGCCTCATGGGAACAGCCCGAACTGATTCAAGCAAGCCTGGCTGACTGGGTGTGAGTGTTTGATTGATTCAGATGCTCCGTCCATCACCACCCCCTTTTGTACCGCTTTTGGCCGCCATAAGTGTGGCAGGGTATGCTCAGACGTGAGTCCCTTGCTCACTTTGCCACTGGATTCAAGCAATACGGGCTGAAGACGGCTGGAATGCCAGAAACACATGGCTTGGCAGTTCGGCCTGAACTATCCCGATGAGGCACAGGGTCAGACTGATTTGCATATAGCCATGTCTGAACTGGGGTGGCAGAGTGGGCTAAAGAACGGTGATGGATTAAACCCAGATCTTTTGACTGGGTGTGAGTGTTTGATTGATTCAGATGCTCCGTCCATCACCACCCCCTTTTGTACCGTCCATGTTGGAAGGCACAGGGAATGGGGACTCTGCATCATGTCTGCAGGAGTCTGTAGAGCTCCTGCGCCAGCTTTGTGTGGGCCAGACAGCCCTGCTCAATGTCTACAGTGACCATGACAAAAAATTAGGCCAGGTGGCTGCCTACATGGTGGGCATACACTCTGACGTTGGTGGGCTACACCGTACAGTCCAGGCTTTGTCGTCCACAGTGACGTCTGCTCTTCAATAGGCACATGCTCCGATTCCTGCTCCAGTGCCTTTGTCCACCCCCCAATCAGTGGCCACATCAGATGATAGTGACCACGGTTCCCAGTCATGATACAGCACAAGAAGCACCCAGCAGAAGCAACCGAAGCGGTCCACCCCCCACAGACACCATCCCCACATAAGAGCAGAGCCAGTCCTGAATGCAAAGACAAGAGCCCATCAGGGAAGAGCAAGACAGAAAAAGCAAGAAAGCAGGCATCACGCTCCCATGCCTCAGAGGCATCACCAGCCAAGGACTCTCCAGGCCCTAAAACGTCACGCAGAGCTAGGTGTGCAGTGTCTTTGCCCACTGAGGGGGTGTTGTCTGGCAAGGGTACACCTAGGAAGGGCTCAGGGCCACATTCTCCCACCACATCAACTCCAATTCCAAGCCCAGTGAAGCAGGTGAAGGAGGGCACTGTAGGGGCTACCCCTGACAAACAGGCAGAGGAGGGAACTGTAGGGGGTACTCCTGGCAAACAGGGGAAGGTGGTCCAGAAGCGTAGCCAGACAAAGCGTGCCACAGGATCCAGCACCTGACCTCACCAGAAGGAGTGCCAGTGTCTGCACCTGATTAAAGACAAAAATGGTTCTGTCGGGTGAATAAATTGCTTTTGCGTGAAGGCTAGATTAGCTCATAACAAAATATAGTCAATAAAATGAGAAGACCTCTCTGACAACAAATATAGTTCAAAACTTTTATATGAAAAAGCAAAGTCACATTAAAACACCGGAATTACTTCATTCCATTTCAGTTTCAAATATAAGTGAAAGGTGACTATTAGTGAGCAAAGTGAATAGTGCAACAAATGTAGTGACACATATTTACAATTATATACAAAGTTTATACAGGGAAGAATGGACGGGGGGAAGACTTTTGGCGGTCAGAGTTCTAAGTTAGTACTCCAAGGAAACAGATGATGACTATGCCCGTTCCCGGAGGGTTCTTGACCAATATTGTGCGTCGACGTTTCGATCCTGATGTGCCCCGATTGGTGGTCACGCGGATCTTTATCAAGACAGGGGGGAGAGGGGTATGAGGGGGGGGCGGGGTTGTATAGATTTTCGGATCCACAGGAGGCAAAAGTCACACACTGTGGGAAGGCCAATAGGTCAATCTAACGTGGAGGAACGCTTTTTACAGGAACAGGATACCGGCTTGCATCACTCGCGGTCGCTCATTGAGCGACCGCGAGTGATGCAAGCCGGTATCCTGTTCCCGGCTTGCATCACTCGCGGTCGCTCATTGAGCGACCGCGAGTGATGCAAGCCGGTATCCTGTTCCTGTGGAAAGCGTTCCTCCACGTTAGATTGACCTATTGGCCTTCCCACAGTGTGTGACTTTTGCCTCCTGTGGATCCGAAAATCTATACAACCCCGCCCCCCCCCCTCATACCCCACTCCCCCCTGTCTTGATAAAGATCCGCGTGACCACCAATCGGGGCACATCAGGATCGAAACGTCGACGCACAATATTGGTCAAGAACCCTCCGGGAACGGGCATAGTCATCATCTGTTTCCTTGGAGTACTAACTTAGAACTCTGACCGCCAAAAGTCTTCCCCCCGTCCATTCTTCCCTGTATAAACTTTGTATATAATTGTAAATATGTGTCACTACATTTGTTGCACTATTCACTTTGCTCACTAATAGTCACCTTTCACTTATATTTGAAACTGAAATGGAATGAAGTAATTCCGGTGTTTTAATGTGACTTTGCTTTTTCATATAAAAGTTTTGAACTATATTTGTTGTCAGAGAGGTCTTCTCATTTTATTGACTATATTTTGTTATGAGCTAATCTAGCCTACACGCAAAAGCAATTTATTCACCCGACAGAACCATTTTTGTCTTTAACCATACATACCCAGGTTCTGAGGGACACAGGGTTACCCCTTCTTGGTAAAAACAGTGTCTGCACCTGAAGCAGCTCTGTTGGTGTGTGTGCTTGTTGTGTCCCAACCAGTTCCCATTAACCCCAGTATAGGAAAGCCGTTTCGCATTCCCAAGAAGTTGAAAGGCACCCCTCCAACCTCTCCCACCGACACTGTGCCACAGGTCTGCATGACTCTGTCTCCACGTGCCACTACACTACCTGGTCCAAATAGCCCTCCAGCTTGCAAAGCCACTAATAGCCCTATATCACCTGGGCCTCTGTTTCCCCAGTCAAGTGGTCCTGCTGTCCCGCACACACAGCCAGCTCCAAGTCCACCTGACAGCCAAGAGTGAGTGTTAGTCCCCTTCATACACCTGTCTCTCATACAGGTGTGCAAGTCCTGCCGATTGACTACAACCTGGGTGTGTTGCTGGCCATGGAAGGGTACAGTCAAACACACTCACTGTGCAGCTTCTCATGTCCTGACTCTGCACTTTACCATGCCCACTGGCCTTTCTGGTCTGGCCTTGCCTGTGCAGCTTTTCATGTCCTGACTCTGCACTTCTCCCTGGCCACTGGCCTTGTCATTCACTGCTGTTCTGGCCTTGCCTGTGCAGCTTCTCATGTCCTGACTCTGCACTTCTCCCTGTAGACTGGCTCTGTTGCTCTGCTGTGTTGTACTCTCACCTGTGCCATGGACACTGGCCCTGTTGCTCTGCTGTGTCGTACTCTCGCCTGTGCAGCCTCTCATGTACTTGCTGTACCACCTGCCTTGGACACTGGCCTTGTTGCTCTGCTGTGTTGTACTCTCACCTGTGCCATGGATACTGACCCTGTTGCTCTGCTGTGTTAGACTCTCACCTGTGCAGCCTCTCATGTACTTGCTGTGCCACCTGCCCTGGACACTGACCTTCCTGTTTAGAGTTTGCCTGTGCAGATTATCTTGCATATGATCAGCATTTTGTGCCTTGCTCTTGTCTACCGTTGATCTACTGTCACATCTGTGCAATATGTTAATAAAGACAGTTACTCCTGTTGTCTGTTTTGTCAGTGTCCTTGCTGATTAAAGTTATTTTGGTGTGTGCATTTGGTCACCTGTGCCCCATGCTCTATGTGTCACTTCAACATTGCCAAGATCTTTGCCCGCACCAAATTTTTATACAGGGGTGACACGGTCTTCAGGGCATTCAGACACTGATATAAGTGTTATCTGTGATGGCTCTTTTATCTGTCATGCAGTTCTCTTTTTAGTGGTTTGCTATTGTTGGGTACATTGTTCAGATGATAGGTTGGGGTACACTGCCAGCACAGGGTGTGATGCTGTGCACAGGTTTGCATGCAGGCTGGGCACTGTCATGATGTGTGTGTGTGTTATTCTTTTATGTGTGCCCAGCTGTGTATGTGTATGGTCATCCTGGGTTGGCCCTTAGTCCTGGTCCGACGGCCTACATCAGATGTGTGCTCTTGGGTAGTCAAGAGGTGTGCAGTGTGAAGGGTGTGACTTTGTAGTGGGTGTGGATGTGTGTGTGCCCATGGATTGTGAAAGACACACATGTGTCACCCAGGAGTTCTGTGCTTGTTGTTTGTATTGTTGTGCACTGTGCATATGGTTGCATGGACATGTGTGAGTTGTCTGCTGTGCACTGTGCAGTGTGTTGGTGTGTCCGTGCTGTTCTGTGTGACTCCTCCTTGTTGTTTTGGTCACTTATGAGTGTGCAAATTGTGTGACTTGCACATCAGTGTTGTGTTTGTTTGATCATCAATGTGTCTTGAGTGTGTTTGTGTGGACTGTGTGGCGCTGCTGCTCCACACTGCCATTGTGGTTGTGTTTCTCATGCATTGCATGCACATGGTGCCTTTTCTCCTCCTGTGTGGCATGGTGTGTGGCGAGATGCCATCCCCTATGTGTGCCACTTATGGCTACCCATTGTGGGTCTGCATTCCCTCTTTTTGTGTATGGGACACCCCTTCCATGTCTACTACTGACAAGCGAGTTCACTTTGATGTCAGCTGTCCCCTTGGTTTACATGTGTGTGTGCCTACCCATCACTTCATATGTGACACTGTGCTTTGTGGTGCAGTTCTTGGGCCAGGGTAAATGTTCAACTCTGGACATTGCCCCAATGGTTTATGTGTGGTGTTCTTGTGCTATTAATCAGTGAGGATTGCTCATGTGCACTTCAGCTGTGTTTGCTGCCCAGTGCTCTGGTAAGATGGTTCTGCTCTTGTGTCCCAGAGTGGTGCATCTGTTGTTGTTGTGTTGGATGTATGTGTGTTGGCTGTGGTATTGCTTCACTTCCTGGGTGTGCTGTTGTGTTTGTTCTGTGCTGATTAGTGTTGTGTGTGTTGAGTTGTGTCAGTCATGTCTGTGTGTGACTTTTCTGCTTGTTTTGCACACACTGCTTGTTGTGTATAAAGTGCTGTGTGTATGTGGCCTTGGCATTGCCTGATGTGCATCCCCTGATGGTGCCTCACTTTTACTGATGCACCAGCAGTGCAATGGGCTTCCCCATATTTACAAGGCAATGTAAGGTCACCCTGCTTGACTATTCATGGCTTTGTAAATAAGTTTCCCGTTTCAAGAATAACTCTGCATGAAAGGGGAATTCCATGGGTGCAACTGTAGGTGTTACCACACAATATCCATGGGACTTGATGCATTCCCAGATTTACAAAATTTTGCAAACTTGGAAATGCATCAACGAGGAGAAATACTTTTTTTCTCCTAATTTTTTTTCCTCTATCTATGCAGGCTTCATTCTGCAGCCTGCATAGAAAGATGGAAATGCCTTTAATATTAGTTTTTGTGCAGGGACGTGTCCCTTCCTGCACATAAACAATCATCCTCTCAGGGCAGGCACCCATCCAAATGACGCACCGGTTTCTGTGCTGGCGAATGGCTGCTGTTTTTGCACAGGGGAGAAGGACAGGAATGTGCCATATATTGTAGATACAGCACATTCCAGGCCTTTTATTTTGACGCAGTGCTGCGCAGCAGGAAGCTGCTGCACTGCTGTGCATTAAAATATTGTAAATGAGGCACTTCATGTTTGCTCCTGCTTGGTTTGAGTTTTTACATTGCTCCCGCCAAGCGAGCGCAAACATAAGTTTCCTTGCAAGTGCCAGTGTGGGCAGGAACCCACTATGTCCCAGGAGTAGTCACCCTGGACATAGCATATGAGCTGGCCCTGGGGCATTGGGTCCCCACAGCCATTAGTGGATCGGGACGGGTGATTTGTGACCCCCTCCTCTTTTTAATTGTGGCAGGGCCTTGGGGAGGGGAGGTTCCATTTAGAATCGGAATAATATCCCCGCCATAAGATTTGACACCTTAAGATGATTGAGTGGAATGTACGATGATACACGCATGTTTTTACAACGCATGCCTTTACAACGCATTTTTTATAACGCAAAAACTTTTACAACACGTTTTTAACAACGCATACCATTACAACGCAATATATATAGAATGCATCAAAAGTGCCATTACAACGCAAAACAATACTACGCATACCATTACAACTCGAAGAAATATATATTTAAAATATTTGTAAAATATCTCCTGGAACGGGATGCAATGAAAATAGGGGTTTTGGGTGGGTCAATGTGTATTAAAATGTGGGTTAAAACTTAGCACATAATTTTTAAGAAACAAACTAATTTCTAAAATTAATACTCGGGTATTAATTTTAATGCTCGAGTATTAATCTAGTAATAGAAAATATGATAATAATTCAACATTTTTAAATCCAAAATATTTGACTAAATAATAAATATAATAAAAACATTTCCATATCGTGCAATACCATAAATAACCAAGAAAAGTACCCAAATAGCTGAAAGCGGACCACCATTTTATGAGCTTTGCTCAAACACAAGTCCTACAACAGTTTCCATGACAAGAAATACAGCCTCTAGCAAACAGAATGGAGGATTAAACACTGTCAAACTCCATAAACAGGCACATTCATAAACGTAAATTAAATTATAAGTTCACACATGAAACAAACCAAAACAATAGAAGAATCAAAATGAATATTTTTACAAACATAATGGTGTGGCACAAAAAAAGGTATAAATAAAGGTTGTCCTCAATTTTGAAATCAGTGGTCAACTGACTTCCAGGGAGAGCACACGCTTTTAACGCTGCCTCTCACTCTCCCACAGAAACTAACACAGTGGCATAGCATATCAACCTTTGACAATAAGCAAGTAAGTATAATACATTGCTACCTAAATCATAACTTTAAATATTAAACCAAAGAAAAATTAATTTTACCAATATATATTATTTTTCAGTTTCCTTAAAACTTGACAGACTTTAGTCAAAGGAGCGGAATATTTGCTTATGATTACTAAACTGCTAAGTAAGTGAAATAATTAAATACAATTTTGAATGGTTTTACAAATGAAGTTACTTTTCGTTTCCAAAAGGAAAAAAAGATAAAATATGAAATGTTGAAATGAACCAGAGTTATATGATGGTAAAAATATTGGTGGTTGATATACATTTTTCGATAAAGGAATAATCCAAAACACTTCCTCAAAATAAGCTTAAGTATGAAATGTGCTGTACCTATTTTTATTAAAATAAATATAAGGTCTTGCAAAGTGTGTGAATACAAATTTTAAAAAGCTGCAGGAATAAATAGTGACAGCAAAAAAATGCAAATGTTTTTGCAAGATTCACAATAAAAAGATAATACGAGTTTTAATTCCGAAACGTCCAAATATACAACAATGTGAATTTTATTTAAAAAGGTAAGACTGTTGAATAGTGCTGTACTAATATTTCTAATTCAAAATGTAAAGTGTTGGGTACAAAGAAATTAAAAATCTGAAAACTAATGAATAATTTTTTTTCAAACCAAATCATTTGTAATGAAAAATGCTAATTTTTCAATTTTTTACATAATTCCAGTATACAGATAATATTGCTGACCAAACCAATATTGATTTAAAAAAAGAATAAAGTATTCAAAACAAAGTAAACCATCATCAAAGAGCCACATCTCTTTTAAAGGTAAATACATTTAAAAGAAGACTTAATAAACATGTGCTATAAGGAAGCAATGTGAAAAAAATGATAAATAAAATCCTGTACATTTCTGCTTGTTTTTCCAAACTGATATCTATGTTTTTTTTTAAAATATAGTTTTCAGTTATTTGCTGGAAAAAAAATGTGTTTTGATATAATGAAATGCCTTGATTCCATTGAAAAATGCAATTTGTTATTCCTAAAAATAGAGATTAAGTAAAACAAAATTAATTTTATGTATACATTATATCCTACAACAGATAACAACATTTAGTACAGAGCTCTGTCAAACTAGAAACATCAGCTTTTGAAAACCTTCTAACGAAAATCACCAACATCTTCACTACATCTTAAAAGAATACTAAAAGTACGTTTTTTTTCTCAAAATGAAATGAATACTAAATTATTCTCCATTTAGTCCAACATACCAAAAAGACAATAATAAAAAAGCAAACAAATATCCTATTCTCTTACAGCACAAAATATTAAAATTTACAACAACCATCAAGAAGACGAACATAATCCATCTAAAAGCACAGACAACCAATTCAAAAGGTAAAAAAAACTGATTACAATTTTACAAAGTATATTTCAATCAAGAGGAACGATTCAAAGTATCCTAACAAAAAAAGCCAAGCAGATAATGTTTCATCTCTGTGTTTTAAAACAAATGTTCCAAGTGAAGAAAAATCCAAATAATAATAATGAATTTATAAATAACAATTCTGACAATTTTTTTTAACATTTTCTTTTCATTTCAGATAATGTCAACGAATAAGACAGCCCATTATATAACATCGAGCAAAGGAAACCGCCTACTGAAGCATGCAGGGTACATTTATTGCAAGGAGAGAATAACATAACCAAGGAGACATTGGAGGTGCGTGCTATACTACTCAACCCATTGCACAGGCAGAGCGGTTACTCTGGGTGACTCAGTTGTAAAAACAACAGAGCATAACCACTCTGCCTCTGTAATGGAGATTGAGGTGAGAGAAACAATAAATGAAATTAAAGAAATTGCAAGCACCTCCAATGACTCCTCTGGTTCCATTTTGAGGGAGGTTGCCCAGCATGTCCCTAGTCATGTTGCTAGCAGTTTGCCCATCATACCCAATCTGAGAGGAATTATTTTACGCAAAGAACAGGCAAGTAACCCTCAAAGAGTTACACCACAAACATACTCTGATATTGGTATTCCTCATGAACTCTCTGTTTCTTTATCTAACTAACCTTTTGTACTGCATGACAACAAAACCCCTCAAAAACGAATAATTATCTTTCGCACACCCCGTAATCTTGTAAAGTTAGAGAATAGTGTTGTATGGATGATGGATGGGACGTTTAAAAGCATGCCCCATCCATTCACCCAAACATACACTATTCATGCTAAAATTAACAATACAGTAGTCCCCTTAGTATACAGTTTGCTACCCGATACACAATCCACAACTTACACTGAGCTTTTAACAGTGTTAAAATCAAAAACATCAAACAAAAGTCCTAGGAAAATTATTATTGATTTTGAATTCGCAATGATAAATGTTATTTCAAAAACGTAAACGGATACCCAAATTCAAGGATGTTTTTTTCACTTTTCCTATGCATTTTGGGGTAAGATACAAAAAACATCCTTAGTTGTGGATTACGTATCAGATAGCAAACTGCAATTCGAAGTAAAAAAACGAACTGCACTTTGCTTTGTTCCTCCTGATAGTGTAGACAAGTACTACACTGCAAGAACTGAATCAGACTTTTACACCACAAACGAAGAAAATTGGCACCCTTACTAAATTATTTTTAAGACACATGAATTGGGCATCTAAGCATGTCGGGTCGCAGGAGGAAGTCACATTTCCATGTGGAGTGGTGGAACTGCTACTCTAACTGCTTAGAAGGAGGAGCAAAGAAAAACAATGCCATAGAGGGATGGCACCACTCCTTCAACCACACAATTGGCAAAGCTCACCCCAACTTTTATAATTTTTGGGAAACTTTGAGGAAGGAGCAAAGTTTCCAAGAAAGGAATATGTTACAAGCATTAGCAGGTAGTCTAAACCCACGAATTTCTAAAAGATCAAAGGAAATATCTGAAAGACTATTGGTTGCATTACAACAATTTTCGTTGTGTATGGCTTCAGACTACCTGGATAATGTTGCACACATTCTACATTACTAATACAACCTACTCTTTTTCTTTCCTGTTTTACCCTAAATTATACAAATTCTTTTTTAAATTGGCATTTTTCTAAACATTTTAAAAAAAAGAAGTCGGGTCACCTTACCATAGATGTCTTCTTTTTTCTTTTCATTAATAATCCAATCCATAACAATGTTTTCCATGCTTTTTTTTTTCTAAATTCAAAACCACATTCTGAAAACCCATTTGAAAACTCTTCTTTTTAAAAGTCAATTTCCAAAACGAAAACCATTCCAATAAATTGATACTCCATTCAAAAAATGCATCCTTTGGAAAAAGATCAACTTATCAAAACACATTCCCAAAAATATTTCTTCTCCATATCCAAATTTTCGCGATTCCCAAAAATTCGATTTAATGATCTATCTTCTTTGTTGTAAATGTAATCCAAACTATCGAAGTCCTCAGTCATTGTAAAATGTTCCAAAAAAATAAATAAAACAAAAACGTTGAAGTCATCCTCGAATACAAAATCCCCAAAAATCAATCTGGTTTCCAAAAAATAAATCCATTCATGAAAAATCGATCTTCTTCTTTCTCCGCTCCTTAAGAATGATAATCTTTTTGCATTTAAACAATCAAAATACAATATTTACTTTCAAGACAGTGGGGAAAAACATGGCGGCAGCCGGCTGACCTGCCGCGGTGCTCCGTGACCGCGCTCCAGTAGTACGCTGCTCCGCCCGGCTAAACTGGTGATCTTGCATTGAAGTTACTATCCGGAGTTGTTCGAGATCCCGCGTTTGAGGAGGAAATAGCTTTTCAGATATTTTCCGCTGTTTGTACAGTGTGTTCGGTGTCCTGTGTGTTTTTCTGTCACTCCAGCACCTGGGTTGGTGTAGTCTTTCTTCTCTCCGCATGCCGGATTCATCTAGCTCCGTTCTCTGTCAGTCCGGGAGGATCGTTTTTCTTCCTTTGCCACAGCTACGGCTACAGGCTTCTTCGGGGCTGCGGCTGTGGTCATCGGCCGCCCTGGAGCTGAGAAGGGGAAGGAAGGCACGAAGCCTCGTGCAAGCCCGCTGTGGTAGGGATTGCGGCATTTTTGAGAAAAACGAGGTGA
The DNA here is from genome assembly GCF_964261635.1 of Lissotriton helveticus. NCBI lineage: Eukaryota > Metazoa > Chordata > Amphibia > Caudata > Salamandridae > Lissotriton > Lissotriton helveticus. The sequence continues at coordinate 326,425,120 of NC_136073.1, forward strand.
GAGTAAAAAAACCTTTGCCTTTACCTTTTGTAACTGTGGAGGGAGACGGCGGGGCGCCTTCCGCAAACAGCGGTTAGGAAGGGGGGGAAATTTGTGAATTTCAGCCCGGATTTACCTGTACCTTTCAAGGCTTACAACAGTCCGATTTATCTCAGCCCATCCTTAATTTCTCTAAAGTAAAGAGTAAATGTGGGAGAAAAAAGAAAGAGGCTTTGGCAAAGGTAGCCCCTGAGACTAAAGATCTCGCCAGTATCCCGGAGAGTTTCGAAGTGGCAAAGAAAAAACCCTCATCTTACTTATCTAATGAGGTAAAAGCCAAGAAGTCAAGATCAGCTAAATCCACTAGGAATCTTAAAGCAGTCCTGAGTGTGGGGTCAAAAATACCTCCTTCTCTCTGCTCGTACTTTAAAGCCATCCCACAGGTGCTGGATCTCACAGAGGATCGAACCATGTCAGCTCCAGTCTTAATCCCAGTCACTGCTTTAACGGGTCTTCCTCTCGCCTCCGATTCAATTGTCACTGCTGTTCCCTTTGCTCAAAACGCTGTAAATGTCGTGCGACTGCTGGATCTGTCAGCTTCAGCCTTTACGGTAGAAAAAGCCGTCTTTCTGCCAGACTCACCTGGAATTCCGGACTCTGTCCATTCGGTGGCTGTTCTAACTGTTGGTCAGGATGTACTTGACGAGGTTTTGGCGGGCCCCGAAAAGGGCAGTGTTCAGGAGGACTTACAAGGGCAGGTGCCCACTGCCTCAGCCTTCGTTGCCAAGCCTAATGAGCTCGGCGTTTCCGTACGTTCATTGGAAGCAATGTTCTCTTCCCTGTCACTTAATATAAAAAAGGGGTTTGATGAATCTTCGGCCAACCAATTGGAGATCAGGAATTACTGCGAATCCCTGGATTGTAAAATTGATGGTCTTACCTCAAGAACAGGGAATTTGGAAGAGACAGTAGCGGTGTTATCTGTCCATTTGGACCAGGCTAAGGATGACATCACCAAGCTTAAAAAGGCCGATATGGATCTGGCTGATAGAATGGAAGCTTTAGAAAACAATGCAAGACGGAGTAATATCCGAATTCTTAATGTTCCAGAAGGATCAGAAGGGTCTGACATTAAACAATTTATTATCCACCTCCTGAAGGAGTCTTTGTGTTTAGATCAATCAGCGGAAGACCTTGCTCTTGATATTCAGCGTGTCCACAGGGACCCCTTTAGACGTAACCCCCAAAGGTCTAAACCACGAAAAATCTTAGTGAATTTTCATACATACTCACTTAAAGATCATATCCTTAACCTGGCCCTGAAACAAAAGTCCTTGGCAGGGAAGGGTTATACTTTTCAAATAAGGTCTAATCTTTCGAGGGTTACGTTAGAGAAGCAGTGGGAACTTGGAAGGCGACTGGAAGCCTTCAGGGGGCTGGGTGCTACTGCCCAACTGATGTTTTCTGCTGCCTTAAAAATTATGCACAATAATAATATGTTTAATGTAAGATCAGTGCAAGCAGCAGATGAGTTGTTGCTATCTCTTGGCAGTAAGGGCTCCTTGGGCTAGTTGGGGTTTTATTCTCCCCTAAATTTCACTGTAGCTTCAATGCCTTTTTAAAAGGTGATCGGAAAAAAAAGGAAAACATGTTTTCATAAAATAAATAATATAAAAATATAAAAACAAGTCACAAATTTGGGGGGGGCCTTACATATGTACTATGGATTGTTAAATAGAGTATTGTCTAGTCTAGTTTAGCTTAGTCTAGTGCTATCCTCAATATCTCTAACTCTTTGACCGTTATTACAGTGGGAGGTTAGATTAGACCTATATGGTATTCCCTTAAAATATTAGGTCACCACATTACACTTAGAGTTGGGGTTGGAGTAGTTCTCGTGGGAGCGTGGGAAGGGTTGCTATCTACTGGACCTGTTCCGGTTAGATATAGCAAGGGTTTTCCATGGGATGGGTGGAGGGAGGTTGGGGGGCCACAGGGGTAGGACGGGGGTGGGGTGGAGGGTTAAACAAAAAAGTTCCTCATTTCCCATCTGAATTTAGTTGGATTTCAAAAGTTGCTGTCTGATTTGATTATGGTTTCTGTATGGTGTAAAGTGGTTATCTTCCTTTTGCAAGGGCATCTAGGCAGGGCTTGGGGCATAATTTATGGGGTATATTAGAGTCATTTCCTGGAATGTTAATGGCCTGCGTACTAAATCAAGAGCTGATAAAATCTTGCAGTATTTGTGTGATTCAGATGCGCAGGTAGTTATACTCCAGGAGACCCATTTGACGCATGCCGAATCTCTTGCCCTAGTGAAGAAAAATAGATGGATTGACTTTGCGGTGTCTTCTTCACAAAATTCCAACATCAGAGGGGTATCGATTATTTTTAAAAAACAGCTTAAAGCAAGGCTAATTACCCAGATGGCGGACCCAGGGGGTAGGTGGGTCATTGCTACAGTTGTCATCTCTGGGGTTCAATACACATTCGTTGGATATTATGGGCCTAATATCGATGACCCCTCTTCTTTAGAGTCCATTTTTGCTCACCTCTTGTCTTTTCCGGAGCCAACCATTTGGGCGGGTGATTTTAATATAGTCTTGGACCCTCTCCTGGATAAAACACCTAGCAGTTGTCCTCTCTAGGGCCTTCTGCTTAATTCCATGAAGCTATATGGGTACGTTGACATTTGGAGACTAAGGTCAGGACTGCAACAAGGTATTTCTTTTAGGAATTATAAATATCATCATCAGTCCAGAATAGATTTCGTCCTGATTAGTCAGAGACTGACGGACGCTGTCAAGACCATAAGTTACCTCCCTTTACATCTGTCCGACCATTCAGCAATATTAAGGGGCTCCCTTCCATTTCTCCTAGAGGTTGGTCTTTTGATCGATCTCTTCTCTCACACCCTGATTAGGTCTCCTTTCTTAAGAGCGAGGTTCAAGTTTTATGAGTATAAACACTGGCTCGGCGCCGTCTGGAGTGGTTTGGGACTCCCTTAAGGCTTTTTTAAGGGGGCTTATTACAGGCAAGGTTTCGTTTAGTTCTAAACGATATAAGGAGAAAGTTGCATCCATTGAGGCTTACATTGTTAAAACACAATTAGATATCGATGCCATGGCAGCTTCTATGGATTCCGCTTTAAAACCACTCCAGGATAAGTTGCTTGTCTTAAAAGCGCAGTTGGGTTCAGTCTTGGGCAAGAGAGTTCAGCAAAGATGGGAAGCCAGCAAATTAGCCCATTTCCAATATGGGGAAGGGACAGGGAAGTTGTTGGCCTGGAAGGCTAATACAGATCACAGCCCGCAATAATATTGTGTCAATAGCCACAAGTAATTCTATAATCTCTTCTGACGAGGGCATAAAATTAGCCGTTAGAGAGTTCTTCCAGGAGATATACCACCAAGATAAAATCATCAACCCCGAAACAGTTAAGCACTGGCTGAGTAAGATTCCTCTTCCGGCCCTTTCTGCTGAGCAGAGTTTTCTCTTGGATAGCGAGATTTCTGAGGAGGAGGTTAGGGCAGCCATCCGAAGTGGTAAGAAAGGGAAAGCGGCAGGACCTGATGGTTTACCGCTAGAAATCTTTAAACTATTAGAACAAGAAATAAGATCACCTCTTGCCACACTATTCAATCAAATTTGGTTGGATGGTCAGCCTCCCCTTGAATCTTGGAATGGTGCTTCTATTACCCTTATCCTAAAACCAGGTAAGCCAGCCTCCACTTGTGGGTCTTATTGACCAATTTCAATCTTAAATGTAGATTATAAGATCTTTGCTACTGTTCTCGCAAGGAGGCTGGCAGGGGTGGCTCCCGATGTGCTACATCAGGATCAGAAGGGGTTCGTAAAGGGGCGCCAGCTTTATGAATTAACATATGATCTAATAGGCGCCATTGATATGGCTACAGCTGCATCCCTTCCCCTGGTTGTTGTAACATTGGATGCCACCAAGGCCTTCGACAGGGTAAATTGGATATACCTGTCGGAGGCCCTGGCTAAGTTCAACATTGGGGGGGCTTTCCGGCGAGCCATTAGCCTTCTGTATCAGAATTCTACTGCTCGGGTTTTGGTTAACAGAGTTCTATCGGACCACTTTAACATCTCCAGGGGGACGAGGCAGGGATGCCCACTCTCCCCTCTCCTATTTGATTTGTATATCGAGCCCCTCACTCAACGCTTGAGGGATGATATTAATATTAAGTCCTTTTCTTATAGGGGATGGGAGAGGAAGGTAGCCCTCTATGCGGACGATGTACTTATCTTTTCTTCAGATGCACAAACCGCACTTAGAGAAGTATTGGAAGCAGCACAAGGGTTTGGAGAAGTATCTGGGTATGAGGTAAATGCCTCAAAAACCGAGATCTTAATTTGGAATGATGACCACTGCGAAATTAGTATTCAGCCAGGGTCTTCTATGCGGTATCTCGGTTTAAACATGACAAAGGATAGAAATCAGTTAGTAGCCTCTAACTTTTCTGCAGTGGCAGAGCTCTGTCAGCAGTTAATGTGATCCAGGGCTCAACTACCGTTATCCCTCTTAGGGAGAGTAAATTTGATAAAAATGACCATTTTACCCAAAGTTTCTTTTTTATTTAACACGATTCCTCTTTATTTTGATCCTTCCGTAATAGCAAAGCTGCAGGCGGATATCTCTTCCTTTATTTGGAACGGGCATCTTCCGAGGATTGCCTGGAAGAAACTCAGGAGGCGTAGAAAGAAGGGTGGGCTTCCTGCTCCAGACCTGCAGATGTACGCCTGGGCGTTTCAACTTTCTCATGCCTGAATGCTTTTAAAGATGCCTGTTGACTCTGGAGTGGGTTCTCTGCTGTCAGCTTTGCTTGATGGGGAAGGCCTTAGCCAGTCAGGTTTTTTTGTTTAAATTTGGCAACCAAAAGTTAAAAAAAAATACATTGAAGATTCTGCAGGGCTTTATAAAAACTTAATGGTTAACTTAAAAATTAGCTACTATGGCAGTAGGACACCCCTTTGGGGACTTCCGGAGAGTCCCTTGTGCTTGTGTGATAGTCTGGTGGCTCCGCTTAAAGAAGCAGGGTTGGTGGTTTGGGGGGACCTATTCACGGAGGGTAGTTAGCTTCCGTGGGAGTGCCTGAGAGGCAGAATTGGTCCTAACCTTTCAAGGTTTAAATATATGCAAATGGCTGGTTGGACTCATTCCTTTCTTGCTCGGCCGTCTCTGGCAAATAGGTTTCCTATTGGAGGCTATAGTCATCTAGTATCCCAGATGGTAGATAACCCTCCTGCCAAAAAGGAAGTCTCCCTTTGGTATAATTTGATTCTGGAGGAACTTGATGGGGACTTTTTACTACTAGACCAGCTTTGGGGATCTACCATGTTAGGACGCAACGTAGAAGATCTGTGGAGCATTTCATGTAAAGTTCTGTGGGATCTTGTTAAGCCGGCATGGTTGTGCAGGAATCACCTGTTCACGCTCCACAGGGGCATACTATTCTCCCCTCAGACTTTCAAAATTTTCACAAGGGAACTCTGTGGTTTGTGCTAAATGTGGACTGCCTGCGGCTTCGGATGCCCATATGTTCTTCGAATGCCCCCGCCTAGCTCTCTTTTGGGATGCTATATGTCACACTCTTTCGGAATCACTAGGAAGGCAAATAAACCTGGATCTCTCTACTGTCATTTTTGGGGTCTCGGCAGAGGTTCAAGGGCAAGCAAAAAAGTCTTCTGTTTTATTCTATTCTACTTGCCCGCAGAGAGATTTGCAGAAGGTGGAAAGACCCTATTCCTCCTTCATTCATTGACTGGCAGATATCAGTCTTGCAAGTTTCCAGAGTAGATCTAGCAAGATCAGGTAACTCAGCTAAGAAAGCATTTTGGCACCAGTTGGTTTGAGGTCGTTGAGTTGACGTTTTTTTTTTTTTTTCCCCGGTCCGATGATTATACACCTGTGATGCTTTTGAACCTGCAGAGCCCGGATTCATTTTCTGGGATATATAGGTTGTACTTGCACCTTTAGCTGGCTAAGCTTGTGTTTTTTTTGCATTTTTCTGGTTTCCTATCTGATCCCTAAGGGTATAACACTTCTGAGGGTATCTGGTTCCTTGATAGTCTTGTGTAACCACGCCCTGCCAGGTTTTTTAACCTGTGACAGATTGTTGTATTCCAGACGGTGGCTTCACTCAAACCCAAGGTGGTAAATGAGGACACAAAAAAAAGAAAAAAATATTTACTTTCAAATATCCTTACTAAATATTTATTTACAGACACTTTTTTAACATCGGTAAACACGTGACCCGACGTGGGCATACGCTAACAACAAGGTTGGGGACATGCTAATAACATAGAAACTATACATATTATTAACTTATGTAAACCTCCCTCTTCTCTCCTTGCAATATATGTCACTCACACGCTCAAGCACTATTGTATAAAAGTTTTATAAAGTTTCTTACCTGAGCGCAGGTCTCCCTTGCTTCTGCTCTGTCCGGCGACGCTCCTCAAAATGGCTGCCTTCAAGATTCACGTTTACGTGTGTACGTCATCTGGAGTATTTTTTACTTTTTACTTATGTTTACTATTAATTTATTTTGTAAATAAATATTTTTCATAAATAATGTTTACCAATATGTTTTAAAAATATTTTATAGTTATTTAAAATATAATTTTTTTAAATGAAGTATTTGAAAAGATAAACTAATTTAAACATTCTCGCATTGTTACTTTTCATTTTTTAAATATTATATTGAAAATGTACTACTAAATTTTAAAATATGTCTTTTAGTTTTTAAAAACATTCTTACCTTTAGGATGCTCCATTATGCTTTTAGCCCTCCCTCGTTACTCTGAAAATGACCTCTTATAACATAGACGCGGCAATCACCTTGATATCTACTGAAATAAAAGAAGGACATTTTTTTACATAGCAAACAGTGTAAAAGTGTGGGGAAATTATTACAAATATTTATTAAAAGTCAATAATTTATATCTAATATTTTTATCATAACATAAATTCAAAGTTTAAAAAAATTTAATTCAATAATTTACATTTTTTTTTTAAAGTTCGGTATTAATTTACTGTTATGAGTATTATTTACTATTCTAACTACAGGAGAGTGTAATAGTTGTGTACGTTTTGGATAGTGTAGAGGTTTAAATTACTATCCAAACTACAGAGGGGTGTAATAGTACGGTAAGAGTTGGATAGTGTAGGGGTTACAATAACTATTCTAACTCCATGGGGGTGTAATAGTAGTGTAAATGTTTAATAGTGTAGGGGTTAAAATTACTATTCTAACTCCAACGGGGTGTAATAGTAGGGTAAGTGTTGGATAGAGTAGTGGTAAAAATTACTATTCTAACTCCAGGGGGGTGTAACAGTAGAGTAAGTGTTGGATAGTGTAGAAGTTAAAATTAATATTCTTACTCTAGGGGGTGGTTATTTGTTTGGGTAAGTGTTGGATAGTGTAGGTTTTTAAAATTACTATTCTAACTTCAGGGGGGTGTAATAGTAAGGTAAGTGTTGGATAGTGTAGGGGTTTAAATAACTATCCTAACACCAGAGGGGTGTAATAGTAGTGTAATTGTTGGATAGTGTAGGGGTTAAAATTACTATTTTAACTCCAGGGGGGTGTTACAGTACAGTAGGGGATCGATTCCGATTCGGGAAAAAACACTCCGAATGGCTGTACGGAGCGTTTTTCTCATACGAATCGTACCCCCGCACAAACGACGAAATAAGATTCCTACCAGGAGCAGGACTCCGTACGAATCGTACAGAGTCGATACGAATCGAACCCCCGTACGAATCTCCCTCGGAACCCGCTGTACTCCACATCTGTACGGTTCGCGGCTGGTTTTTCCAACCCAGCAAGTACGAATCGTGTCGGGTACGCACCGTACAATGCTTTTTTTACGGGAGCCGAAAACATCCGGAGAAGCAGAGTTCGCCTCAAAACAGGTATGGAACGCCCCCCCCCCGGATACGGTGCGTACACCCCATGATCGCAGGGGTACGGTGCGTACCCCTGGGATCATGGGGTGTATGCACCGTACCCCGCAACCGCAGGGTGTATGCACCGTACCCCATGTTCGCTGGGTGTACGGTGCGTACACCCTGCGATCGCGGGGTACAGTGCCTACACCCCATGATCGCAGGGGTATGCACCGTACCCCTGCGATCATGGGGTGTACGCACCGTTCAGTGTGTATGTGAATGTGTGCTTTTCCATACGAATCGCACTTACCTGACGTGGACCGTACGAATCGCATCCTCATCCCCCGGTCCGGATCGTACTCGTCGGTTCGTACGGCTTGTTCACGATTCGTACGGAGAGGGCTCCGGATACGAATCGTACGGACGATTTTTTTCCCGAATCGGAATCGACCTCTACGTTTTGGATAGGGTAATGGTTAAAATTATTATTCGTACTCCAGGGGGGCGTAACAGTAGGGTAAGTTTTGAATAATGTAGGGGTTAACATTACTATTCTTACTCCTTGGGTTGTGTACTAGTAGGGTAAGTTTTGGATAGTGTAAGTGTAAAAATTACTATTCTAACTCCAGGGGGGGTGTAATATTAGGATAAGTGTTGGATAGTGTTGGGGTTAAAATTACTATTCTAACTCCAAGGGGGTTTAATAGTAGGGTAAGTGTTGGATAGTGTAGGGGTTACAATTACTATTCTAACTCCAGGGGGGTGAAATAGTAGGGTATGTTTTGGATAGAGTAGTTTTTAAAAATTACTATTCTAACTCCAGGTTTGTATAATATTAGGGTAAGTGTTAGATAGTGTAGGGATTAAAATCACTATTCTAACTCCAGGGGGGAGTAATAGTAGGGTATGTGTTATATAGAGCCGTTTTTTAAAATTACTATTCTAACTCCAGGGGGGTATAATGTTAGGGTAAGTGTTGGATAGTGTAGGGGTTACAATTACTATTCTAACTCCAGCCAGGGGGGAGTAACAGTAGGGTAAGTGTTGGATAGTGTAGTTGTTAAAAGTACTATTCTTCCAGGGGGGTTTAATAGTAGGGTAAGTGTTGGATAGTGTAGGTGTAAAAAACACGATTCTAACTCCTGCGGGGTGTAATAGTATGGTAAGAGTTGGATAGTGTAGGGGTTTATATTACTATCTTAACTCCAGAGGGGTGTAATAGTAATGTACGTGTTGGATAGTGTTGGGGTTAAAATTACTATTCTAACTCCATGGGGGTGTAACATTAGGGTAAATGTTGGATAGAGTAGGGGTTAAAATTACTATTCTAACTCCAACGGGGTGTAATAGTAGGGTAAGTGTTGGATAGTGTAGTGGTAAAAATTACTATTCTAACTCCAGGGGGGTGTAACAGTAGAGTAAGTGTTGGATAGTGTAGAAGTTAAAATTAATATTCTTACTCTGGGGGGGGTTATTTGTTTGGGTAAGTGTTGGATAGTGTAGGTTTTTAAAATTACTATTCTAACTCCAGGGGGGTGTAATAGTAAGGTAAGTGTTGGATAGTGTAGGGGTTTAAATAACTATCCTAACACCAGAGGGGTGTAATAGTAGTGTAATTGTTGGATAGTGTAGGGGTTAAAATTACTATTTTAACTCCAGGGGGGTGTTACAGTACAGTAGGGGATCGATTCCGATTCGGGAAAAAACACCCCGAATGGCTGTACGGAGCGTTTTTCCCATACGAATCGTACCCCCGCACGAACGCCGAAATACGATTCCTACCAGGAGCAGGACTCCGTACGAATCGTACAGAGTCCGTACAAATCGAACCCCCGTACGAATCTCCCTCGGAACCCGCTGTACTCCACATCTGTACGGTTCGCGGCTGGTTTTTCCGACCCAGCAAGTACAAATCGTGTCGGGTACGCACCGTACGACGCTTTTTTTACGGGAGCCGAAAACATCAGGAGAAGCAGAGTTCACCTCGAAACAGGTATGGAACGCCCCCCCGGGTACGGTGCGTACACCCCATGATCGCAGGGGTATGGTGCGTACCCCTGGGATCATGGGGTGTATGCACCATACCCCGCAATCGCAGGGTGTATGCACCGTACCCCATGTTCGCTGGGTGTACGGTGCGTACACCCTGTGATCGCGGAGTACAGTGCCTACACCCCATGATCGCAGGGGTATGCACCGTACCCCTGCGATCATGGGGTGTACGCACCGTTCGGTGTGTATGTGAATGTGTGCTTTTCCATACGAATCGCCCTTACCTGACGTGGACCGTACGAATCGCATCCTCATCCCCCGGTCCGGATCGTACTCGTCGGTTCGTACGGCATGTTCACGATTCGTACGGAGAGGGCTCCGGATACGAATCGTACGGACGATGTTTTCCCCGAATCGGAATCGACCCCTAAGTGTTGGATAGGGTAATGGTTAAAATTAATATTCGTACTCCAGGGGGGCGTAACAGTAGGGTAAGTTTTGAATAATGTAGGGGTTAAAATTACTATTCTTACTCCTTGGGTTGTGTACTAGTAGGGTAAGTTTTGGATAGTGTAGGTGTAAAAATTACTATTCTAACTCCAGGGGGGTGTAATATTAGGGTAAGTGTTGGATAGTGTTGGGGTTAAAATTACTATTCTAACTCCAGGGGGGTTTAATAGTAGGGTAAGTGTTGGATAGTATAGGGGTTACAATTACTATTCTAACTCCAGGGGGGTGAAATAGTAGGGTATGTTTTGGATAGAGTAGTTTTAAAAAATTACTATTCTAACTCCAGGTTGGTATAATATTAGGGTAAGTGTTAGATAGTGTAGGGATTAAAATTACTATTCTAACTCCAGGGGGGAGTAATAGTAGGGTATGTGTTATATAGAGTCGTTTTTTAATATTACTATTCTAACTCCAGGGGGGTATAATATTAGGGTAAGTGTTGGATAGTGTAGGGGTTACAATTACTATTCTAACTCCAGGGTTGAGCCACGGCTCTCCCACCTAACTATGCCATAGTTAGGAAAGATCGCAAAGGTCAAGTGGGCGGGGGAATTGCCATGATCTTCAATAGAGACTTTACATGCACGTTTGAACCCGTTAATATCCCAGACTGTGAAGCGGCGTCGTTCAAATTGACTCTGACCCCCAACTTCACAGTCTCAGGCATCCTAATATACAGACCTCCTGGGAATGCCAATTCGTGGGCAGCAAACCTGGCTAATCACATCACTCCTTTCCATCTCTCCTCTAAAAACTTTTCCCTTTTGGGAGATTTTAATCTACATTTTGACGACCCTGCTAATGTGACTTGCAACAATTTAATGGATGACCTAGTAGCATTGAATCTAACACTACTCAACTCTGGGCCTACTCACAGGGCAGGACACTTGTTGGACCCTATCTTTTCCAATATTCCTGAACTGAAATGGCTAAATACGTCCCCTACTGGCTGGTCAGACCATTACCTTGTTCAATTCTGTCTAAAACTGCCATTACCCTCGAAACCAAACAACCCCTGTCCGATATCTTCCATGAGAAATTGGAAGAGGCTAGATGTTGAAAAATTTAATAATACACTAGCCATACATCCCCCGACCTTTGGCCATGATATGGAAAGTATAGCCACATCCACTCACGCTTGGCTTGAAAAGGCTAGTGAAAACTGCCTCCCCCTCTCTCGTCTAAAGAGTAACATCCACCGTCCCCCAGCACCATGGTTCAATGAAAATCTAAAAATTGAAAAATCAAAATGTAAAGTTCTAGAAAGGAAGTGGCGCAAAGACTATGCTCATGACAAAAAAATGGCATACCACAAAGCCAGAAATGAGTATCACTCTGCATGTGCCAAAGCGCGTGCCTCCTACGTGGCAAAGGCCATTGACACGGCGCCAAACAAGGCAAGAACGCTGTTTAATACAGTCAAAGACCTTGCCGGCGCAAACACGGCTGCTATAACTCGCCCTCTGGATAAAACAAAATGCCAAGCCCTTGCGTCTTTCTTTACCGATAAAATTGAAAAAATCATCTCCGACATCACCAGGAACACCCCTGGTCATGATCCTAGTGAGGAAATGCCCCTGCGGTCAACAAACTCTAATACCCTTGACCACTGGCCCCAATTCACTCTGGAATCATTGAAATCCACTCTTAAGACTGTCAAATCTGGTTCCCCCTGCGATCCATTACCCACCTCTGTTTTCAGACAACTGGATGACCCAGCTTTAACCATCATTGCGGAAAGCCTTAATTCCTCCCTTCAGCTCTCCATAGTACCATCAATCTGGAAACATGCGATGGTATGTCCACTTTTGAAAAAACCCTCTGCAGACCCTGAATTACCTGCAAACTACCGACCCATTTCACTCCTCCCCATTTTTTCAAAATTACTTGAAAGACACATCCACTCTGCCCTCACTGTCTTCACCGAAGAAAATTCGCTCCTCCACCCGTCTCAGTCAGGCTTCAGAGCGGGTTTTTCCACCGAAACTGCTCTGCTGGGAGTAACCGAAACTATCAGGAAGCTCCTTGATGATGGCCAGACAGTCGCACTCATTCTGCTTGATTTGAGTGCGGCATTCGATACCATCTCCCACGCCAAACTCCTGGCCACGCTTGAGAGAAACGGTATACAGGGCAAAGCGCTCAAATGGATTGAGTCTTTCTTGTCCCAGAGAACCTTTCAGATCTCATCCCCATCGCCTGTTCGGACACGTTTAGTACCCCGCACGGTGTACCCCAGGGTTCCATTCTGACCCCTCTGTTTTTCAATCTGTACCTTAGACCCCTGGCAGATTTGGCAGACAGGGCGGGACTCACCCTGATGACATATGCTGACGACTCTCAGATCGTCTTCTCACTGTCAGAGTCCAAACCAACGGCTCCATCCTCCCTTAAAGTAGGGCTAGGAAAAATCTTTAGCTGGATGTCTACAAACCAGCTGAAGCTGAACGGTGGAAAAACTGAAATCCTCCTCTTGGGGAAAAATAAACATCTATGGAATGCCTCCCATTGGCCCACGGAGCTAGGCAATATCCCCATCCCTGCTACCCACGTTAGAAATCTTGGGGTCACCATCGATAATACTCTCTCGATGAAACTTCAAGCTAACAAAGTAGTAGGTATCTGCCTCACCATCTTGAAATGGTTGAGAAAAATCCTCTGGATGCTGCCCCCTGCAACACAAAAGACCGTAGTCAATGCCTTAATTACATCTCGGCTTGACTACGGCAACATTCTCTATCTGGGTTCGAATCAAGCAGTCATCAAACGCTTACAGCTAGTCCAAAACTCGGCTGCAAGATTACTCTGTAAAATTCCTAAAATGGCTAGCGTGTCCAAACATCTGAAGGACCTACATTGGCTTGGCTCAGGGTAGAGAACCGGATCAGGTTCAAAGCCCTGAGCTACATGTTTAGGATAAAATCTGGCACAGCACCCAAGTATCTTTTATCCTTAGCGACCCCCTACACCCCGGGCAGAGAACTGCGTTCTCTTACCGCAGCAAACTTCTCGACCCCGAGATTCAAACTGGCAAGAATAGGAGGTAGATCTTATTCTGTATTAGGGCCCTCCCTGTGGAACAAACTTCCCCCTAATATCCGAAAGGAAGTAAATTACGCTAGTTTCAGAAAGAATATAAAGACCTGGCTCTTCCAGAAATAAATCCCCATGCTTCACCGTTTCCCCCGTTCATAGAAGAATCATCGGCGCCGGGAAACCCTTTTTGGGTAGCTGTGCGCCATACAAATGTAAAAAATAAATAAATAAATAAAAACAGTAGGGTAAGTGTTGGATAGTGTAGTTGTTAAAAGTACTATTCTTCTTCCAGGGGGGTTTAATAGTAGGGTAAGTGTTGGATAGTGTAGGTGTAAAAAGCACGATTCTAACTCCTGCGGGGTGTAATAGTACGGTAAGAGTTGGATAGTGTAGGGGTTTAAATTACTATCTTAACTCCAGAGGGGTGTAATAGTAATGTACGTGTTGGATAGTGTTGGGGTTAAAATTACTATTCTAACTCCATGGGGGTGTAACAGTAGGGTAAGTGTTGGATAGTTTTGGGGTTAAAATTACTATTCTTACTCCAGGGGGGTGTAATAGTAGGGTAAGTTTAGTATAGTGTAGGGGTTAAAATTACTATTCTTACTCCAAGGTTTTTTTTTCAAATAAATCAATAAATAAATTAATTAAAAATTAGATTGAAGTAAAAAATAACATTAACTAAAGTAAATTAAAATTAAATTAAATATTTTTTTTTTCAAACTTACCCATACTTACGTTGTAATGGCATGCGTTGTAATAGCATCTGCGTTGCAATGGCATGCGTTGTAATAGCATGTGTTGTAATGGATCTTGCATTGTAAAAGTTGCGTTGTGATGGAATTGCGTTGTGAAAGTTGCGTTGTAATGGTTGTTTCCCATTGAGACATTGATGATAAATGGTGAAAATGTATTTTTCTGTTGCATGAGTACTGTATTTAAATTATTCGTAATCTCATTTGCTCAAATTTGAATTCTGTAATTCTTTCTATTTGAGTATTGATAAATAACCACAGAATTTTTCAAACAATACTTCTATAGTCCTACCCCCTACTTCCCAAGAGTTTTATGTTTCATTCTTTGTTCTACAAAACCTAAAAAAAAACCTCTTGAATACTTCACTTTGTTCTGTTTCTAATAATAAACTACCACAATCATTTGTTAGAACAATAGCACATGCCAGCAACGAATAAGAAATGTTAGTTTTTCCCCCACTTAGTTGTATGGTTTCTTTCATTTACAATATGTTAAGTTTGATCCTATGTGTAACGTAATTGATCCAGTGTGTGACAACTCACTGAGAGATGACCGTCAAACGCAGTGGATGCCAAGTATGCCACTGAAGCTCACTCTTCATTACATAAATGTGTTTGAAAAGGCTTATGATGACAAAGCAGGAGAGTTGGCCAGCCCTCTCTCCAATGATTTATTCGACCTCTGGGAGAAAGGAAGCTGTCTTTTTGAAAGTGAGGTATGTACATTGAAATGAGATAATCCATAGATTAATGTTTACTTGCAGCTAGATTCCTTCCAGGCTGCAAAACAAAGGGACCTGGAAAAGGACACAAACAGGGATACTATAAATGGCTGACCGTCCAGTACTGCAAGCTATGTCACCTTGAGGCAAGGGGCAAGGTTACACACAAATCATGACACTATAAGGAATGTATAATGACTAACAGGGCCTGATAGATTCCTACCACCCCATTCCTGGGGTCCAGAACATATCGCCTACACAGTACAGTTGGCAGTACGTCATGGGTTCTTGTGCAAGGAAAGAAATGGGCCTTCCAGCTGTTGTTTGAATGATAAAATACAGGCATAATCAGGGGTTAGTGGGCGCATCAGGGCCAGTGCTCCTGCTGCATCAATGGAATCTACTGCCTGCGCCTACACCACTTCTTTGCTGCCTCTCCCATCCAACTTAAATTTTAACCATTTTAGGTGCACCGCAGGGGGAACACAGACTCTGTGCCGTTTTTTGTTTCTATGCTGGAGCTGGAAGGAGGGCAAAGCTCCACACCACATGGACAAGCAGTCCTGGACAAGGGTTAGTGTGTAGTGAGCTTAGTGGTGAGAGGGTGCTGCAAAAGGAGTCTTGGGATTTAGTGGAGGGCAGGAAGCTAGGGGATGAGGCTATTACAGGCCTGGGCACTTTTAACAGAAAGTGATGATCACAAATGGATCCTGGGGAGCACTGTGATCAAGGGCAGAGATCAGCAGGGAGTGTTTCAGAAAAGTGTGGTAAATAGTGGGCACTTCTTGTGAACATGTGTCAGGGAGGGATGGGTCGTGGGTTTTGTGCTGTACCTGACTCAACATCAAGGCTCTTTCTTCAGGAATCCTGGGTACCTAAGTGTTTAGAGGCACAAGGATGTGTAGTTCTTTCTCAGGATACCCCTAAATTAAAACTGAGTGGGACATCCCTGGTTTGCCCATATATGGGGTCGGACATTGGTTTTGCACTAGATTACAGTCACATTGACTGTCAGCAGCTGGGCTTGCAGCTCTTAGCCTCATCTGTGCTTTGGCCACGTGGACAATAGCTAGATATTTATTCAGCAGCATTTTTATGGAGGGGCAGGGCAGAATAAACATCCCTATAGATTGCATGCCGACTCGTCCAATGAAACCTGGAATCCATTGTGGCACAGCGGCCAGAGCAGTGACTCCAGATCACAGGGGTCATGGTTTGGTCGCTGGCAGCAGCTCAGCTCAGTATCATCTGACTCATTTAATCTCCCCAACACCCCCAAAGAACAATAGCATGTGCATGGGGTCTGACTGCATTCGGATAAAACAATCTAAAATGTGAGGAGGTGGACGTAGTAACTTCAGGGACACATTATTGGACTGTGCCCGGTACATTTGTCTTTTACATTGCACATGTTTTCCATTACAGATTTCCAATTGGAGATGCTGTAATTTGAACCCAACCACAGGACATGCAAATCCCATGATAGGAACAGAGGCCTGGAAGATCTGAGTTCAACCTGAGTAAAATGTTTCTGTGTTAATAAAAATGTTTCTAGAATCAAGTGGTAGGACTCGCAGCCTGCATGTATTTAGGGGGAATATGTACCCAAAAATCAGCAAGTGCAGCACAGCAAGCCATATTGCTGCACTGCATTCTAGGGAAAGGGCAGGAATGCACCGTATTTAACATTAAACAGAGCATTCCTGACTTTTCCCTGTGCTGGCACACAATGTGTTGCCTACTGCCAAGCCAGACACAGTTGCACCATGATGCAAGGGGGGCCTGCGTTGTAAGCAGGAATGTTTTTGTGCAGGAATGGATACCTTTCTGCACAAAAACATTCCTCTGAGGTATTTTCCACTTTGGAAATTATATTTCTCCTCATTACACCTCACCTGGGGGGCAGCATTTTGACGCATTCCAAGATCTACCAGTAATGGTAAATCTAGGAGGGCGCCGAAATTCATGAGAGGGTGCATGGGAACACTGAAGCTCCACCCATGGTACGCCTCCCTTGGGCAGAGTAACATAACGCAGCAATTTGTGCTCCGTTGCTACTCTAGATTTATCAAGCCCTGTAGGGCCATGCAAGGTGGCCTTGCATGGCTTGATAAAGCTCACTTAGAAGTTGTGTCGCCCTTGCACCCCAGTGCATGGCACAAGAGCGACGCAACTACATGATAAATATGCCTCTTAACACCTTAGCTGTTTCAGTCTCTCACAATAGAAAGATGTCTTACAACATTGATAAACTAAATCTTTTTAAATGAAAAAAGATGTAAAGACGGAGAGGTGAGACTTTTTAAGAGCTTTGCAAGAGAGTGAAATATTAAGTACTTTGAGAGCTCTCTAAATACATTTCATACTTTCCTTGATAAGGCAACGATTCAGGGAGGTATATCTTGTATTTTTGCCTTGCACACTCTATTCACCTCTGCCTTAGTGGCCTAGTTAAGTAATCAGCCTTATTTTATCCATACAGTTGCTTCTACATTGTCACATGTAGCTCCTCATTACAAGTGGACTGAACTTTTCAGCTGAGATGCTACTATCTCTGTTGCAAAGTAAATGTAAATGTAAATGTATTGCGACTTATATAGAGCACGTATCACCCAAAGGCATCAAGGCGCTTGCCTTGGGAACCCGTCCTGGCTTTTCCCTGTGAGATAACCCCTACTGGGTATCCCCAGGGTGAAAGCCAGGCATCCCGCAGCGGGTGGGCCACCGTAGTGGAGATTAAGCAACTATTGCCCAGAGTTGCAGAGTGGGACCCTATGATTAGAATAGGCACCGAGGCGAGAATTATCAAGTCCGTGGACATTTTGGGCTCAGGACCCTGCTGCGTCGGGAATTGAACCCTGGTCCCAGGCCAGACCTCTGCATCAGGGTCTGCCGCTCTAATCAGTGAGCCACACTCCTCCAGTCCAGCTAATATGAGTCTTTCCCTAAAATTGGGATTTACAAGAGCTTTTCTGAGCAGTGTATCGCCTTCTTGGTCAAAAACCACCACATTCATCTTCCATTTGATCTTGAATGGGGGCATGTCTGAGGGGAGCATTAGCATTATCTGATCTCCCCCTCCTGCCAGCCATAGAATCATTGGGTGCATGAAGTCAATACTCTGGATGAAATAACAAAACTCGTAACGAGGGACACAATATCTGTACTGATGTCACGTCCACTGATGTCACTGACGTCAAAGGTAATTGCTTGTAGCTACCATTCTCAAAGGTGAATTTTTAAAGGTGGCTACACTGCTAACAACATAAGACCAACATATCTGAACCACAAATGTTTGTAAGGATTGAGGCTTTACTTTGTCTGATTTAAATAACACTTGCTGTCTGCAACAGTATGGTCAGAGAGTTTCCTGGAGAGTACCATTTGCTATATTTTGTTGCAGGGCCGTGCAAGGTAACTCCCACTTACCTATCTCTTCTTGAAAAGTCTAGGTACTACAAAGAGAAAATTAGAAGTATACAGTTGTTCACAATCATCAACTGATGCTTGTACAAGTCACCTTCTTTAAATCCCACCAAGTAGATACTTGTGGTTTTTATTTGATCAAAGAGTTCTTGATGTGATATGTACCAGCAATGGAGAAGATTTAAGGGAAGTGGATGTCTACACATTCCAGAATAGTAACATGCATATAAACTGAAGAATCAGAAGAAAGAAAGCACAGATGATCTATTCACAACACATGAAATGTATTTCTTAGTATTTCAGAGTGCACTTGCAGGCCTTCTTCAATATAATCACCACTTCATACATCTGTCTTCATTTCTGAATTTGGGTCTCTCCCTTGGTATGATATGCTATGTGGATTTTTATGATGTACTAATCACCGGTGAGGGTATCCTAGTGCTGGAGCGGGCATGTAGGTGTTTGTGTGATGTATTTGGTGTCACGTGTCAGATCCCGCAGAGTTAGTCGAAGAGCCATGTCTTTAGCTTGTTGTGGAATTCAAGCAGCGAGTGTGAGGCCCTAATGTGTAGGGTGTGAGCGTCCGAGATCTTGGGTGCAATGCAGGAGAATGCTAGGCCTCCCATTCTGCTTTTCCAGATGCAGGGGTTGTGTATGACTGAGAAGGTGGCTGAACATAGGTGTTTAGTGGTTCAGTGAAAGTGCAGGCAGTTTTTCAGGTATGCTGGCCTGCAGTTGTGTAGTGCCTTGAATGAGTGTGTGACAAGTTTGAATTGGCTGTGTTTGTGGACGAGGACACATTGACTTTCTGAGATGTGGTGAGATGTGGGTGCACCATGGGAGGTCAAGGATGAGTCTCGCTGCCGTATTCTGGATGGCCGGAAGATGGTTGGATATCAGGGCATGGAGTGTGTTGATGTAACCAACTCTGCTTGTGATGAGGGCTTGTGTGATGGTGTGTCTGGTGTTTAGGGGGAGCTATTTGACTATCTTGTGGAGCATGCGAAGAATGTGGAAGCAGTAGGAGCCTACAGTGTTGGCCTGCACTATCATGTTGAGCTTGTCGTCCAGGATGAATATCAAGTTTCTGGCTTGGTTGGTCAGTGAGGGTGTGGTTCCAAACTCTGATTGCAAGAAGCTGAAACCCCATGGAGAGTTCGTGTTCTTGAAGATCAGCACTTTCATCTTGTTGGAGTTGAGTTTCAAGGAGTTAGATCTCATCTAGTCTGCTATTTTGATCTAGAGAAGCTGGTTCTTGTGGTGGTGGGCTTGTAGATCAAAGCAAGAATGAGCTCGGTGTCATTGGCGTAGGATATAATTGTCCTGTCTTGCGATCTGATAATGTTGACGAGTGAAATCATATAGATGTTGAACAGGGTCGGGCTGAGCGATAAACCCTAAGGGACTCCGCAGATCATATTGTTAGATTTCAACGTGTAGGGAGGTGTTCTGACTTGCTGTCCTCTTTCCGTGAGAAAGAAGCCTATCCATTTTTAGAGCTGGTCCTTGGATGCCTATGTTGTGCAGTCTTCTACGGAGGGGTGGGAGACTGTGTTAAAGGCTGTGGAGAGGTCAAGTAGGATGAGGGGTGTGGTTTCCCCACATCCAATATGGTGCGGATGTTGCATGTGGCCTAGATGAGTGCTATTTCTGTGCTGTGATTGCTCCAAATTCCTGATTGGTTGTGGTCCAGTAGGTTGTGGTTTTCGAAGTGGCCAATGACCTGTCTGTTGATGGCCTTCTTCAACACTTTGGCTGGGTAGGGGAGCAGATAGATGAAATGGAAGCTGCTCAGTTTGCTAGGTCTGCCAATGTTTTTTTTAAGGAGGGGGTTGGCTGCTGCATGTTTCCAGTCTTCTGGAGAGTTATTTCCCATCCCTTGAAATTAGATCTGGTCTTTCTTTCTTGATTGGGAAACAACCTTTCTGACTTTTGACTGTTATTCCCATCATGACAGCATCTTCCCCCAATGAATGGAATGCTTTGCTACATCACAACACAATATGGTAATTATAGATAAATACACTATTCTGTGAGCCAGGGCCTTCAAAAAGCCTTTTTTTCACACTAAGATTTTAGACAAATTGATGCCTCATTTTACCTGAATGTGTCTGTACGTTGATTATTGCGTCTTTCCTCTGTTGAAATGTTTCCATTTTATGGCATTATTTATTCAATTCCACCGGTCTATCTTCTTCAAAGTGGAGAGTGACATTCGATCTGCTACTAAATAAATAGCAGAAACGCCTTTTAGGAGCTATTGCTGTCTCATCAGAGGGATCTTCTGAACCTAAAACAGTTGTTCAGATTTCTGAGGGGTAGCTCAAATCCTTGCAGAGTATTCTGCAGCATTTGCACATCATATAGGAGTTACTCTGATAGTTTTATTGCTTTGCTCATGTCTCTCTAAATGATACCACCACCATAGGCAGAACTGAATGTCAAAGAATCCAATTATTTCACTCATCCTGGCAGATCTTGTAAGTGGAACCCTTCCAAATCTGATAAAAAGAACACTGCACTCACTAGTAAATTACGTTTACCGCCAAATAGTGTATTTCACATGTCAGTTTATAATTTGAAAAAGATGAATGGAGTAAAAAAAAATGTAAAAGTTAGCATCCTGGATAAGAGAACAGCATATCATAAACAATGCAATTGACTCCTCTGTAGACTGATCTATTGTGATAAAAATACCTGTTTTACACATGAGGTCTAGTGGCAAAACATGTTTTTAATCAGGTTGCCAGTTGTATGCAGTGCTAGCAACTGCAGCTGTGGTTGACCATCTCTCAACTATTACAAAATAAGTAGCCAGTAGCTACAATGATGAATTCAAAGGATACAGTTTCTGTAAAGCAAGCTAGAATCTGTTATCATGCTTAAATGTCATTTTAGATAAAGCAAGGCAATGTCATCTCGGAGAAACCTAGGCCTCTGGATCACATATAACATTAACCAGCAACTACATTTAGTATGAGGTTGAGGGTCTTGGCAGTGGGTGTGTGACCTTTTCTTTAAAAATCACCCTCCAGACTCTGTACTACAGATAGCGCTCCCTGTCCTTGTTTGTGCCATGGCTAACCTTTAAAAAAGTGAGCTGGGTGCAAACAGAGAAAGTTCACCCTATTACAATTGATGTGCTGCCCTCAGGGAAGCCACAAACCCGAGCCTGCCCTGGGGGTAGCACATTTAGTGAAATACAGACAGACCGTGTACAAACGGCTCCATATTTCACAGTATTGTCAGCATGGCTTCTGTACTTTCAAGAGGGTAGAGAGATCCCCTTTCAGGCAAGTAGTGAGTGTCTGCACCTGCCAAAAGGGGCATGTCTGGGGGGCCATGAGAACTGGCTTACCAGGGACTCACTGACAGTGTGTCACCTTTTTGTGTTGCATTGTTAGTGCACCTCCTAAGGGCCTACTTGCCTTTACACCCATATCCATATTATGGCAAAGGCACAGAGGCAAAGAAATGTTCTCATTTGCATGGAGCCACACTCCAGGAATGTTTTTGTGCAGGAATGGATACCTTTCTGCACAAAAACATTCCTCTGAGGTATTTTCCACTTTGGAAATTATATTTCTCCTCATTACACCTCACCTGGGGGGCAGCATTTTGACGCATTCCAAGATCTACCAGTAATGGTAAATCTAGGAGGGCGCCGAAATTCATGAGAGGGTGCATGGGAACACTGAAGCTCCACCCATGGTACGCCTCCCTTGGGCAGAGTAACATAACGCAGCAATTTGTGCTCCGTTGCTACTCTAGATTTATCAAGCCCTGTAGGGCCATGCAAGGTGGCCTTGCATGGCTTGATAAAGCTCACTTAGAAGTTGTGTCGCCCTTGCACCCCAGTGCATGGCACAAGAGCGACGCAACTACATGATAAATATGCCTCTTAACACCTTAGCTGTTTCAGTCTCTCACAATAGAAAGATGTCTTACAACATTGATAAACTAAATCTTTTTAAATGAAAAAAGATGTAAAGACGGAGAGGTGAGACTTTTTAAGAGCTTTGCAAGAGAGTGAAATATTAAGTACTTTGAGAGCTCTCTAAATACATTTCATACTTTCCTTGATAAGGCAACGATTCAGGGAGGTATATCTTGTATTTTTGCCTTGCACACTCTATTCACCTCTGCCTTAGTGGCCTAGTTAAGTAATCAGCCTTATTTTATCCATACAGTTGCTTCTACATTGTCACATGTAGCTCCTCATTACAAGTGGACTGAACTTTTCAGCTGAGATGCTACTATCTCTGTTGCAAAGTAAATGTAAATGTAAATGTATTGCGACTTATATAGAGCACGTATCACCCAAAGGCATCAAGGCGCTTGCCTTGGGAACCCGTCCTGGCTTTTCCCTGTGAGATAACCCCTACTGGGTATCCCCAGGGTGAAAGCCAGGCATCCCGCAGCGGGTGGGCCACCGTAGTGGAGATTAAGCAACTATTGCCCAGAGTTGCAGAGTGGGACCCTATGATTAGAATAGGCACCGAGGCGAGAATTATCAAGTCCGTGGACATTTTGGGCTCAGGACCCTGCTGCGTCGGGAATTGAACCCTGGTCCCAGGCCAGACCTCTGCATCAGGGTCTGCCGCTCTAATCAGTGAGCCACACTCCTCCAGTCCAGCTAATATGAGTCTTTCCCTAAAATTGGGATTTACAAGAGCTTTTCTGAGCAGTGTATCGCCTTCTTGGTCAAAAACCACCACATTCATCTTCCATTTGATCTTGAATGGGGGCATGTCTGAGGGGAGCATTAGCATTATCTGATCTCCCCCTCCTGCCAGCCATAGAATCATTGGGTGCATGAAGTCAATACTCTGGATGAAATAACAAAACTCGTAACGAGGGACACAATATCTGTACTGATGTCACGTCCACTGATGTCACTGACGTCAAAGGTAATTGCTTGTAGCTACCATTCTCAAAGGTG
Organism: Lissotriton helveticus; assembly: GCF_964261635.1. Lineage (NCBI taxonomy): Eukaryota > Metazoa > Chordata > Amphibia > Caudata > Salamandridae > Lissotriton > Lissotriton helveticus. The sequence continues at coordinate 326,448,400 of NC_136073.1, forward strand.
AATTTTTAAAGGTGGCTACACTGCTAACAACATAAGACCAACATATCTGAACCACAAATGTTTGTAAGGATTGAGGCTTTACTTTGTCTGATTTAAATAACACTTGCTGTCTGCAACAGTATGGTCAGAGAGTTTCCTGGAGAGTACCATTTGCTATATTTTGTTGCAGGGCCGTGCAAGGTAACTCCCACTTACCTATCTCTTCTTGAAAAGTCTAGGTACTACAAAGAGAAAATTAGAAGTATACAGTTGTTCACAATCATCAACTGATGCTTGTACAAGTCACCTTCTTTAAATCCCACCAAGTAGATACTTGTGGTTTTTATTTGATCAAAGAGTTCTTGATGTGATATGTACCAGCAATGGAGAAGATTTAAGGGAAGTGGATGTCTACACATTCCAGAATAGTAACATGCATATAAACTGAAGAATCAGAAGAAAGAAAGCACAGATGATCTATTCACAACACATGAAATGTATTTCTTAGTATTTCAGAGTGCACTTGCAGGCCTTCTTCAATATAATCACCACTTCATACATCTGTCTTCATTTCTGAATTTGGGTCTCTCCCTTGGTATGATATGCTATGTGGATTTTTATGATGTACTAATCACCGGTGAGGGTATCCTAGTGCTGGAGCGGGCATGTAGGTGTTTGTGTGATGTATTTGGTGTCACGTGTCAGATCCCGCAGAGTTAGTCGAAGAGCCATGTCTTTAGCTTGTTGTGGAATTCAAGCAGCGAGTGTGAGGCCCTAATGTGTAGGGTGTGAGCGTCCGAGATCTTGGGTGCAATGCAGGAGAATGCTAGGCCTCCCATTCTGCTTTTCCAGATGCAGGGGTTGTGTATGACTGAGAAGGTGGCTGAACATAGGTGTTTAGTGGTTCAGTGAAAGTGCAGGCAGTTTTTCAGGTATGCTGGCCTGCAGTTGTGTAGTGCCTTGAATGAGTGTGTGACAAGTTTGAATTGGCTGTGTTTGTGGACGAGGACACATTGACTTTCTGAGATGTGGTGAGATGTGGGTGCACCATGGGAGGTCAAGGATGAGTCTCGCTGCCGTATTCTGGATGGCCGGAAGATGGTTGGATATCAGGGCATGGAGTGTGTTGATGTAACCAACTCTGCTTGTGATGAGGGCTTGTGTGATGGTGTGTCTGGTGTTTAGGGGGAGCTATTTGACTATCTTGTGGAGCATGCGAAGAATGTGGAAGCAGTAGGAGCCTACAGTGTTGGCCTGCACTATCATGTTGAGCTTGTCGTCCAGGATGAATATCAAGTTTCTGGCTTGGTTGGTCAGTGAGGGTGTGGTTCCAAACTCTGATTGCAAGAAGCTGAAACCCCATGGAGAGTTCGTGTTCTTGAAGATCAGCACTTTCATCTTGTTGGAGTTGAGTTTCAAGGAGTTAGATCTCATCTAGTCTGCTATTTTGATCTAGAGAAGCTGGTTCTTGTGGTGGTGGGCTTGTAGATCAAAGCAAGAATGAGCTCGGTGTCATTGGCGTAGGATATAATTGTCCTGTCTTGCGATCTGATAATGTTGACGAGTGAAATCATATAGATGTTGAACAGGGTCGGGCTGAGCGATAAACCCTAAGGGACTCCGCAGATCATATTGTTAGATTTCAACGTGTAGGGAGGTGTTCTGACTTGCTGTCCTCTTTCCGTGAGAAAGAAGCCTATCCATTTTTAGAGCTGGTCCTTGGATGCCTATGTTGTGCAGTCTTCTACGGAGGGGTGGGAGACTGTGTTAAAGGCTGTGGAGAGGTCAAGTAGGATGAGGGGTGTGGTTTCCCCACATCCAATATGGTGCGGATGTTGCATGTGGCCTAGATGAGTGCTATTTCTGTGCTGTGATTGCTCCAAATTCCTGATTGGTTGTGGTCCAGTAGGTTGTGGTTTTCGAAGTGGCCAATGACCTGTCTGTTGATGGCCTTCTTCAACACTTTGGCTGGGTAGGGGAGCAGATAGATGAAATGGAAGCTGCTCAGTTTGCTAGGTCTGCCAATGTTTTTTTTAAGGAGGGGGTTGGCTGCTGCATGTTTCCAGTCTTCTGGAGAGTTATTTCCCATCCCTTGAAATTAGATCTGGTCTTTCTTTCTTGATTGGGAAACAACCTTTCTGACTTTTGACTGTTATTCCCATCATGACAGCATCTTCCCCCAATGAATGGAATGCTTTGCTACATCACAACACAATATGGTAATTATAGATAAATACACTATTCTGTGAGCCAGGGCCTTCAAAAAGCCTTTTTTTCACACTAAGATTTTAGACAAATTGATGCCTCATTTTACCTGAATGTGTCTGTACGTTGATTATTGCGTCTTTCCTCTGTTGAAATGTTTCCATTTTATGGCATTATTTATTCAATTCCACCGGTCTATCTTCTTCAAAGTGGAGAGTGACATTCGATCTGCTACTAAATAAATAGCAGAAACGCCTTTTAGGAGCTATTGCTGTCTCATCAGAGGGATCTTCTGAACCTAAAACAGTTGTTCAGATTTCTGAGGGGTAGCTCAAATCCTTGCAGAGTATTCTGCAGCATTTGCACATCATATAGGAGTTACTCTGATAGTTTTATTGCTTTGCTCATGTCTCTCTAAATGATACCACCACCATAGGCAGAACTGAATGTCAAAGAATCCAATTATTTCACTCATCCTGGCAGATCTTGTAAGTGGAACCCTTCCAAATCTGATAAAAAGAACACTGCACTCACTAGTAAATTACGTTTACCGCCAAATAGTGTATTTCACATGTCAGTTTATAATTTGAAAAAGATGAATGGAGTAAAAAAAAATGTAAAAGTTAGCATCCTGGATAAGAGAACAGCATATCATAAACAATGCAATTGACTCCTCTGTAGACTGATCTATTGTGATAAAAATACCTGTTTTACACATGAGGTCTAGTGGCAAAACATGTTTTTAATCAGGTTGCCAGTTGTATGCAGTGCTAGCAACTGCAGCTGTGGTTGACCATCTCTCAACTATTACAAAATAAGTAGCCAGTAGCTACAATGATGAATTCAAAGGATACAGTTTCTGTAAAGCAAGCTAGAATCTGTTATCATGCTTAAATGTCATTTTAGATAAAGCAAGGCAATGTCATCTCGGAGAAACCTAGGCCTCTGGATCACATATAACATTAACCAGCAACTACATTTAGTATGAGGTTGAGGGTCTTGGCAGTGGGTGTGTGACCTTTTCTTTAAAAATCACCCTCCAGACTCTGTACTACAGATAGCGCTCCCTGTCCTTGTTTGTGCCATGGCTAACCTTTAAAAAAGTGAGCTGGGTGCAAACAGAGAAAGTTCACCCTATTACAATTGATGTGCTGCCCTCAGGGAAGCCACAAACCCGAGCCTGCCCTGGGGGTAGCACATTTAGTGAAATACAGACAGACCGTGTACAAACGGCTCCATATTTCACAGTATTGTCAGCATGGCTTCTGTACTTTCAAGAGGGTAGAGAGATCCCCTTTCAGGCAAGTAGTGAGTGTCTGCACCTGCCAAAAGGGGCATGTCTGGGGGGCCATGAGAACTGGCTTACCAGGGACTCACTGACAGTGTGTCACCTTTTTGTGTTGCATTGTTAGTGCACCTCCTAAGGGCCTACTTGCCTTTACACCCATATCCATATTATGGCAAAGGCACAGAGGCAAAGAAATGTTCTCATTTGCATGGAGCCACACTCCCATGCAAATGAGGGAATGGAATATCCTCTATAGATAGCGATGGCACTACATATAAGCCAGTGCTATCACTATTACTGAAGTGGATGCACAAGTGATTACTGCCCCTTCTGGAATACCATAGCACACCGGGGAATACCAAAGCAAGTGTTACAAGTCTGGTGTTCCACGGACTGCCAGACTTGCAAGATTGTGGATTTGGCAGTCCCCTGACTGCCATATTAGGAGTCAAGTTCTTACTCCATGGAAACCCTGGTGGAGAGGAAACAAAGAAGGTCCTACAGGGACCCCTGGTGCCTCTGCGCCCTGTGGATACACACAGGGTGTGCATGCACACCAGTTCCTTGCACGGCATGGACTTTTGAGTCCATTCCGTTCAAGAACTGTCTTTGGTTTTCCCATTGCTGTGCCCATTTTTAACAGCAAAAAAAAGCCTGACAGTCAGGAGGAAACTCCTAATCTGGTAGGCCACCTGACCATGGCTTTGGCGGTGCAGCAGCGTGGTGGACCACTCGCTGCACCACCAAAGATGTAATCAGATCCTAAGTGTGATATAGTGCGAAATATGCAGTGCAACCCTCCAAAACAGAATCTCAGAATGTCAAATGTTGTTGCTGTTTATTGCAGTTGAGGCACACAAATGGCAGCTCTGCATTTGCGCAAACACTTGGATGATAGAAAATACGTATTATGCAGACATTTAGCTTAATAGAAATCAATTTTACAGCATTTAGCAAATCTATTTGTAAGCATTGGGATTGATTGTAAAATAATTCTCAATGATGGCTAATGCTGTTTAAAAAATGGTGATGGAGTATATATACCAGAAACAAAATGGTCCACCCATCTGGTTTAGATGTGAGCATGCTATAGGTTTGGATATGTCAGTGACTATTCTATCATCACCAGAGCCAAACCTGTCTGATGTCCTGATGGAGTAAGGGCCATCTGAGAAAGGCTATATCTCCACCCACCCAATTAGAATGGGTGGGCATATAGCCAATTTGTTAATGTCAGTCACTGCAAGGCAAATCATGGTGGTGAGGGATGTTTTGTTATGTTATGTTTTAGGGTCTTATATAGCGCCCAGCTGCCCCAGCAAAGGGGCGCCCCGGCGCTTGCAGCTAAGAGGTATAGCACACACAACAACCTAAAACCGTGGCAGCCACCTTAGAACCGGAGACTACACTGAAGGAAAGAGAAAAGTTTTAATAGCTTTCCTAAAGGCAAGCAGACAGTCTATGCCGCAAATCTGTTCAGGCAAGGAGTTCCACAGCCTGGCTGCAAGGCAGCGGAAAGACCGCCCACCTGCACGGGAGGGAACATAAGGGGTGAGCAAGTTACTCAACAGGTTAGGCCTAGCAGCCTCCGGATAGTGTCAGCAGCGGAGCAAAATCGCAGAAGACCCACCAAGATTCTGGCTGCAGCATTTTGAACACGTTGCATCCAAAGTATTTCAGCCTTATTTGCCCCCAATAGAAGAGAGCTGGCATAATCCAGGCGAGATAGAATGGTCGCCTGTACAATCAGCTGACGTATAGACGGATCAAAAACTTCAGAAGGGGCTTAAGACCCTGCAGAAGGCCAAAGCACGTGCCAGCTACTTTCCTAGTATGAGCCTGAAAACTGAGAGATTAATCCATCCATACCCCAAGATTTTTAACCACTGCCTATTGCATAGGAATATCACCCAGAGCAGTCGGCCACCAATGCTCGCTCCACAGGCTCATGTTCTTCCCGACCAACAAAACCTCAGTTTTGTTGGCATTTAGTTGCAAGCAATTGGTAGCCATCCATTCGGCTACAGCCGCATCCCATCTCTGAATCTAGAGGCATTCAAAGAAGACCCTTCAGCCAAGGTAGCAACAAGCTGCATTTCGTCCGCATATGAGACCATAGTAAGGTCCCACTGCCTGGCGACAGCAGCCAGAGGCTGAACGTAAAGACTGAACAATGAAGGGCTTAACGCCGAGCCCTGGGGTACCCCCTGGTCGATGGAATGGGCCTGAGAGAGAAACGGGGGAGCGGACACTCGGAAAGATTTTTCGGTCAAAAAAGATCTGAACCATTCCAGAGCCGACCCAATCACCCCAGCGTCCTCTAGCCGTTGAAGTAGGATGCCATGCAATACCGTGTCAAAGGCGGCACTGAGATCTAACAAAATCTGTGCCGCACTTTGACCAGCATCAAGGATGGACCGCAGATTCTCAGTAGTGGCCAGGAGAGCCGTCTCCGTACTGTGACCCGGTTGAAACCCATTCTGAGATGGGTCCAAGATGTTATTGGAGTTCAGGAACTGAGTGAGCACGTTGTTGACATGTGCCTCTGCATTCTTAGCCACCCATGGAAGAAAGGATATGGGTCTAAGATTTTCAGGTTTCGTTGAATCCAACGTAGGTTTTTTAAGAATGGGGGATAACCATGCCTGTTTCCATAATGCCGGAACAGTTGCAGTAGAAAAGGAGTTAATTATTTGACAGAGCGGAGCCCGAAAAATAGAAAGTGACTGCCTAAACTGCGTTGGCCACAGAGGGTCAGAAGGAGAGCCAGTTTTAATTTTGCCACTCAGCCGAGTAAACTCCTCCTGAGACATACTCGGAATGGCTGCCAAGGTCGACGAGACCCAGTTTCCAAAGGCAAGGAGATAGAATAAGTGGAGACTTGAGGAAAAGATTGATAGATAGTACAAACTTTTTCCACGAAAAAGGCAGCTAACTTATCACACTGCTGTGCGGACGATAAAACACCGTGGCTTTCCTAGTCCTAAGATCTTTAAGAATCTTAAAAATACATTTTGCTGGATTAGGACTCAACTTAATTTTGTTCGCATAGTAGGCAGCACGAACTTTGCAGATGGATCTGTGATAATGTTTAATTTTAGCAAGATAGCATTACTTTTTCTCAAAATCATAATCCCTTCTCTAGTAAATTGATAATAATACTCACCATACCATGGGACCTGTCTCCCATGGTGAGGGGTGCATTAAATTTTTCTATTTATTTAAAAAAGTAAAAACCCAGTTTGGGGATTTTATTTAAAATTAAAAGATAAAACTGTTTAGTGCGGGCTGCACCAACATGATGCAGCCTGCACCAAACAGCAAAAAGCATTGGTAGGTACTGCTACCTGCTTGGCGGTAACTTATACATGTGGCAAGTAGTCCCTCCACCAGGGGTTGGAGCAATTTGAACCATCTCCCCTTGTGGAAGGAAGGCAGGTCCATCCTTTTTTCAATCATCCCCTAAGTAACAATAAGTGAGTCAGTAATATAAATGTGTGTCATTTCTGTCTGCGAGACAAAGGATTAACATTTGGGGTATAAGGTAGTCCGTCAAGAGTAAAAATTTCACTATTCCTGTTAGATCTAGAAAAGGTTTTGTTAACTGAAACCTTAGTTTAACACCTGGGTGCTATGGCACAGAGCAGACAGGTTTAACTTAAGAAAATATGTAAAGCATTTAGAAGTACCAAAACAGTTAAAAGGTAAAAAAATGCAGGACAATTAAAATCTGAATCCAAATGATAAAATAGGGACTTTTTTAAGGAACAAGATGACATCAAAATGCTAGAAATTCAATAAGGGGACCCAGAGATATGAATTTTTAAAGTTTTAAATAAAAATATAGCTAAAAATAATAAAGTGCTAACTTTTGGGCAATTGAACACCCTAGACCGTGCCATGGGTAAGGATTTGGGTCATATACATAGACCAGGTAGATACTTCTCAAAGAGATGCATTCAGATATAGAAATTTTCTGAGAAAGTAAAGTCTACAGCTGGACAAGACAGCAGTTTGGATCTGAAGTTGTGGTTGGTCTACAATGAACTGCTGTTGTTCAAAGTCTCAGTGAAGTCATCAATAAAGGGGAAAAGCTCTTTGTGGTAAAAGTCCAGATTTTGCACCCAGGAAGTCATCAACATTGATTGGATGCCCCTCGGTGTCAGATCCAATGAAGATTTCTATCTTTGGACTCGGACGCATTTCTGGAAGTCAGATTACTGCAGTGGGACAATGCTGCAGGTTGTAGCTGAAGATGGTTGGATGACATTTGATGCAGCTTTGCATCTGGCCGGCTAACATTGATTTGCTGCTTGGCAGAAGAACATATCAGGACTATGGCAAAGTCATGCACACAAGCGTTTCAACCTTGGCGGATCAACTTTACTGGTTGGTCCTGGTCTTTGGCTCATTCTCCCAGCAAAAAAAGCCTTGAAAAAGGTACATTTCCCAGCTTTTAAGTTTACACAGGGGGAGTACACTCTGACACCAGTCAAGGGTTCCATGACCTCAGGAACAGGACTTGGGGATCAAGACTTACTTCAAGAGAAGTGACTAGAAGGGTCCAGGGCAGGGCCAGTTGAAACTCGTCAACTGGGCTCTTTCACAAAATAGTGTCTTGCAGCTTTTGGGTCCATGTAGCTTAAGAAGAGGTCAGTCAAGTGACCCTTGGAGTCCACTTCTTAGTCTTTTGTGTGTATTTTAGAAGGCCCAGCTCTTAGGTTTCTCCATGCAAGTCTCAACAGCAGGTGCAGTGCTTCTTCTTTCTTTCACAGTACCAGTAATGCCCTGAAGAGGGTGTACACAGGTGCCACTATATGCCTGGCACTAGCCTTTGGGTGGGATTGACTCCTGCCCCCTCACTAACCATTAGGGAAAAAGTTCCCTGGAATAATCCTACAACCTTTCCCAGAGGTTTCTATGTGCCCTACTGCAGACATTCCCACAGCCCCCTCTCTACCTAAATCAAATATGGCAGAACCTTTTCCTCACTTGTGCAGAGCTCCAGTGCCCACACAGGAGGTGGGACAAGGGAATTGAAGACCTTTTCCCCTGTGGTCATTCAAAACCAGTCCTGGGGGCAGCTCCTCTTTTCCTGCTATTGGTGCGTAGCTGGCTAGATGGAAAAAAGAGGGGGCAGGCCTAGGTGCTAACTACATTTTTGAAGATAATTAGATTTCGGGGCACTGGCAAGAGGGTCATCCTGTCAGAGGAACATAACACCTCCCTACATGCAAGGCCATTGTCTCAGCTCTGGGAGCAAGTTCACACGTTATAAAGGAGAGATTCAGCCCATTGGTGACAGTTGACAGCTCATGCAATATGGCTTCTAGAGACTTTAGAAAGAAGAAAAGTGACTTTTTAAAAGTACCTTTTATAAACTATTTAATACAAATCTGACTCTACCAAGAAATTGGACTTGAAATTCATATTTTACAAAGTCCAAAAATTAACTTTTTATCTAGTTTCTAGACAGAGCCAACATTATTTAATGTTTTTCTTAACTCTTAATGCTTTCTTATGGAGCAGCTAAACCTGCTACAGTTAAAACAGCTTTTGGGACATTGTCACAGTAAGGACATGTCCCACTTTTAAATACCATGCACACTGTCTTATTGGGCATTAAGGCCTACTCAGGGGTTACTTGTTAATGTTTAAAAGGAGTTATTTTGACATATTGAATTTGCTGTTTAAACCTGAACAGCCAGTTTACCGGTGGCAGGACTTGTAGTCATGTTTACCCTGTCACTCTAGTGTCGACACGGTGTGTGCTGCAGTCCACTAGTGACATTTAACTGACAGACCCTGGATACACTTTGTACCATATACTAGAGACTTACAGGTAAGTTAAACTTGACAATTAGGAGTATAGCCAATTTCAACAGGTTTTTAGGGGTCAGAAGACAAACAATGAGGCCTGGCTAGCAAAGTCTCAGTGCAGAGTCATGAAACCAGCAGCATCAGTCTAAAATCATGCAAAAAGAGACATTTTCCTACAGTATTCAAATACTATTTACCGTGCTGAGAGAGAAATCCTATTTTGGAAATACTTTACTAACTAAGATGCTTTTTCTATTTAATAGTTTAATGTGGTGTTTTAACATGTTTGCGTTGGATCATTTGTGTTAACAGTGTCTGTTTTTGGTGGTAACACACTAACATAATTTAGAAGCATGCCCTACTTTAAATTTAATTCAATGTGCATGGCAGAAACATCAATTGTAAATGTAGTGAGTTTTGATGGCAATGTCTTCGGTTAAAGATGTTCTAAAACAACACAATTTAAACTCATTTGTGATCTGTGGTGTTTCTAAATTAATTCAGTCAATCAAGGCTAAATTCATGATTTATCTGCGAAAGAATGTTGATGACAGCTTTGAAATAAAAAATCTGACAAAACTAAATGGAAATATGAAAAAAATACTCTTGAGCCAGTGTTGCTGCTCATCACGGGTCTATTAGAGAAAAGAAACACCCTTCAAATGTAGAGAGCGGACTGCACCGGCAGCGCTGCCGGTATGCCACACAGAGCAGAATAATTTATAGCACAGCCCTGAAAGAGATGAGGTAATAAGAACACATCTCGCTGTGTTCAAGAAATGGCAGCCTACACGCCCTCTCCATCGTTCAGGAGCACTTCAATTTAAAACCACTCTACTGGAAAGAAGCCGTGGATTTCCAGCTCCAAAGATGCCTCTGTGGCGAATGCTTTTCTACAACTATGCTTTCTCCTCGCATACATACTTTTTAATACTAGTACAATTGATGGTCATCTTCTACTGTGTCATGTACAACTCAATCACTGGCCACTAAAACAGCTCTGAAAAGTCACTGTTGCCTTGCCAAGCTTTCTTCTGAGGGGCTCCCTGGCCCTCATCACGAGCGGCCCGGTAATTGCTGTGATATTTATTGCACCTGATAAATTCAATTTTATTGGGGTGATATATACCACCCAATTTCGAGTTTATGGACTATAGTAAGCAGATTTTGGAGCGTATTGCACCAAAATCAGATTGTTCCGGTAAATACAGTGGGGCAGATTTACAAGCCCCCTGCGCCACCAGTAGTACGTCACTTTTTGTGACGTACTGGTGGCGTATCATACTGCTCTATATATACAAGGACAGGAAAAGCCACCCGCATGGCTTTTTCTGTCCTTGTAAATATGGCCCCTTAACACGCAGCACTTTGCGTGAAAGGGGCGTTCCATGGGTGTTTCCAGATTTACAAGGACTCGTTAATCTGGAAATGAGTGTGAATGCTACGACTCCCCAGGGGAGGCGTATGGACGCGCAACGAGGAGAAATTTTTTCATTTCTCCTTGTTTTTTCCTCTTTCAATTCGTGCTGATTTCTACAACACGTATTGAAAGAGGAAAATGCCTGTAGTGATTGTTTTTTTGCAGGAAGGTGCCCCTTCCTGCACAAAAACAATCTCCCCATGACGCAGGCATCCTTGCACCATGGTGCAAGTGTGCCTGCGCATGGCTGCAGTTTGTGCGCCAGCGCAGGGGGATGAACAGAGATGCAACATATTGTTGTAAATATGTTGCAACCCTGTGCTTTGAAAGTGACTAAGTGCAGCGAAGCCAGATGGCTTACGGAACGCATTGTGTCACTTTCATTGTAAATCTGCCCTAGGGCATTTTCCACCGAAATACATCAACAGGTTTGACCTGGCCATATTTATCACAAAGTCATAACTGTGGTACCTGCTGTATCTGCATTTACTGCATATATCACAATGAACCATGCCCCTCGTAATGAGCACCCCACACACATAAACACATACTGTATGAACATGTTCCTCACTTACAAAAAGAAAGGACTGTTTCAAAGGGGAGGTTCAGCATCAGGTGCGCAGATCATATGTATACCTCGTGTTGAAATTAGAATCCTTTTTCCGGGCTATTTGAACCTCTTTATATTTGATATATTTGTTGTATATAGTGGTACTGCAGACTGCACACTGCGCAGTGTCAAAGTGTTTTGTAGAGAAATGCATTACATATGGTGTATTCTGAAGAGAAGAGAAGTTTATGACACCAACAAATCAGGCAGGATTACAAGAAAGGTCAAAGTAACAAACAATCGAACTCACAAAAGAAGAATTTAGAGAAAGGCATGGCTAGGGTATATAATTAGGATTTAAGAACAACAATGGCGTCAGTGAAGGTGTCCGATTTACGATGGCCCCTTTGATGGTATTTCCATTGGTGTTTTTAGTTGTTTTTGTTCCAGTCTGCCATGTATCCCCAGATAGGAAAAACCCACAAATGTCCCACAGCTTAGGTAGAAAATAGCAAGCATGTCGGCAACATTAGTTAATATTTATTTATTTGTTCTACAATAGATAGATGCTGGTTTGGTAGTTTTGCTGTCAGAATCGAAATTTGTACCATGACTGCATGGGGTTGGAGGGATTGAGCGGGAGCTAAGGATACTGAGCTGAGGAGGATTGGATGAAAAGAGAACTTTAGCACCTTTTCCATCAAATATGTTCTTAAACTAAATTTACTGTTATTTATTATGATGAAACCATTCTTTATTCAGGTATGTCATTCACATCAGAGCCTGAGCCTGTTTACTTTTTAGTTTTAGTACTTGAAAACAGAGGGAGTGTCTGGTTTAGACATCTTTTTAACATCACAACTTTTAAGGTAGATTGGTATTCTGATGTGTTCTGATGGAGATTTTTGACACAGGTTAATTTTAAAATGATCCTAATTTGGAATGCTAGCCATAGCCTCTTTAGAGATACAGGATACATGCTCTAATGTTCTTGTTCCAGAGATAAATCTTAAAGCCCAATGGAGGTTGGGTTTAATATGCCTAATGATGGCTGAAGGAGTTAGATGAGAATGGGTTTTCCAAATTAAATGCATTTGTTTGCGGTAGCTTGTGTTAAATATTTGATTGTACAGCTTGCAAAATATAAAAATACTTTGTACATTCTATGGCTAAGGTGTGATTATTGTGGGAAGCTTGGTAAGCTATTTATGTAGTATAGAGACTTGATGGAGGTCATTGCAGGGCACCCTTGATTGGCATCTTCATAATGGTTGAACCTGAACACCGTGGGGGATCTAACTGGCAGTTGTTTGGATTTCAACCTGTATTGTGAGGAGTTATTGAACCCGATTAAATCCCTGAAAGTGAAATCCCTATACTTACAATTCAGATACTGCATTTTACCACTTATTGGGCCCGATTCACAGAATGAACTTAAGACTAAATCCTAAACTTACTACTATTTGGTATTCACAGAATTTCCGGCCCGAGTTCGGACTTAGAGTTAGTAGTCTTAAATCTATTCTGTGAATACCGAAAGTAGTAAGTTTATTCTGTAAATACCGAAAGTAGTAAGTTCACTCTGTGAATCCCGAAAGTAGTAAGTGCATTCTGTGAATACCAAATAGTAGTAAGTTTAGGATTTAGTCTTAAGTTCATTCTGTGAATCGGGCCCTTCGTCTTTCGATGCAGATCTAATGGCCAAAACATCTCGCTCCTATGCCCTTTCTGTCCAGATAGTCTTGAAACAGAAGAGCATTTTTTATTCGTTTGTCCTAGATATGCCGCAAATAGGAGATCTTGGTTAGTTCCTATTTGTCGCATCCTGTCTGCAAGAAAAAAGAGGCCAGTATTAGGATTTTTAGAAGTGACACTGATGCATGGTTGCTTTTCGTTTTATCAAGATATTTGTTACACACATGGCATTTTAGATGCAAGAGCATGCTAGGGAAAGATAAGTAAAAATTGTACAGTTCTGAATTGATGCTGCCTCCTAAAGAGTGGTTGGGACCATAAATGAGTTATAATAATTGGGTTCTTCTTACATTTCTGATGACTCTCAAATAATTGTGCAAGTGATACAGTGTGATTGGTTTTATTGTGTATATAATGTGTACTAATTAATTATGTCCATTGGACGTATTGTTTTTATGTTAAGTTATTAAGGTGAGCAGGATTTTCCATTTTTCACTGATTTTAATACTGTTAATATAACAATAGTATGTATGTCGCTAATAAGAAATTTTTACTTTTTTGGTCGCATTATGAACCGAAAAATGATTATTACTACTACTACTACTGGTGCAGAGTGACAGTTAACTTCCAGTTGTCATTGGCTCCATAAAGATACAGGGTTTAGGCTAATAGAAAACCTTGGAGGATCCCACATGTCACATAAGTATGATCCGAGTATTCTTTCCTATCCTGATGAATTGATATTGATTTCTAATAAAGTATGAAAACTTCCCATGACCTTATTTCATACACCTATGGACTGTTAAAGGGACAGATACCTTCCTAAGTCCCTTCTCAGTTTCCGGTGTTTGATGGTGTTTTACTGTTGAGTCAAATATACAAAAAATGGTTTGGGACCTTCAGACAGTGAGAATTTTAGTATCAAAAGGAAATGGGTTGAGCACAAATAAACACTGTCCAGTGACATTTAGTGTACTTGGAGCCAACTTCAATAAATCTGTTTATTTTATCTCATGTTCCTGGATATTTTGGATTTGATTGTTTCAATGATCAATCTTGTTCTAAGTCTCAGCGAGTGTCAAGATTTTTTTTAATTTTGGTGTCATCAATGTTCAGTATATAGCTCATCATGTAGTATTCTGATCATGGTTGTTTCAATGCTGCAATGGGGGCAGAATCCTAGGGTTCTGACTTGGCGAACTCCATGAACTGATAAGTTAAAAGGGCATAATAAAAGAAAGGATTAAGAATGTCAGACCTATGATACACTGTGTGCTACTCCCTATTCTAAATTAGTTTATATTTTAAATCAGTGCTTCCGAAACATTTTAGAAGCATGACCCACTTTTTAGTACAACAAAATTTGCAACCCTTCTATCTTAAACGGACATGAGGTGGGTGATTTTTTTACAGGTAACTAAAGCATTGTGTGAATGTGCATTGTCATTTACAGACAACACATTTCCCTTTGAAATGGTTGCCACATTTGCACAGACATACAGTTTTACTGCTAAAACTATATTGTACACAAATAATGAAGTGTGGAATCGGGTTTCAGTGAACATTTACTTTTTGTGAAACACCAAATAAAGGGGTCGATTAGTCCGTCCGCCATCCTGTCTGGGGCAGGTAGCAGAAGGGCGGAGGAACCGTGCCCCCAATTAGGATGCCACAGTGGCGGGTGCATCCCGCATTTTTAACATTGCGGCGGACGGTGCTTAAAGCACCGCCCGCCACAATGCTAAAAAGGCATGCTGTGCGTTTCAAAGAACAACATGACAGGCACCGTGCGGTGCCTGCCATGTTGTACTGGGAAATGCAGGGGGGTACCATAGGTACCCCCCATGTGCACCCCCCACCCTCCCCTTCACCCTGGGGACCCGCAAAGGGCCCCCAAAGCAAAGACCTTATACTTTGCCACGGAAAGGCATACCCCACAGCCCATCCTAATATAGCTGGCGGTGTCTGATAGACACCGCCACCATATTAGAGCTTTTCTGCCACAGACGCAAGCCGACCGCGGCGGAAAAGCAGCAGATGCTGTTTATGACCGCCGGGGTCCCCCCGCCATTGTAATATGGCAGGGGGGAAATTGAGAGCAGACGGGCACGGATGGCGGACGGATCGCCACCGCCTGCATGGCGGTGGAGATCTGTCCGCCATCCTTATCGTCCCCAAAGTGTCTTCATTTGTTCTGTTCCTAATAAAACCACTGTTTCCATCACACTCCAGAATCACAAAAACATGTGCTTGATTTTGGCTTTCCTAATTACTGAAGGGGTATAGTTAATTTACAGGTATTTACATTTTGTTGTATGTTATGAAAGAATGACATGCTACAGCCTTTCTTTTCAGACTTTATATACTTTAGCGACATTGTCACATAATTTATGTTCCTTTCCTTTCTCTGACTGCAAAGTGAGGGGAGTATGTAAACTGCAGTCCCCATATAAAAAAACATACAGCAGAAGACATAGACTGACATTGGAATCTGTCTTTGAAGGGCAGCAAATGTGACAAGATAAACACCGAATTTAAAGGAATTTTTATTTGTTACTTGTGCTTTCATGAGACAGACAAAAAGGCGGCTACTGACACGCAGTAAGAGAAGCGTAGACACTTTCCAAACACAGCGTGTACTTTAGCACACGCTGTGTTTGGAAAGTGTCTACACTTTTGTTAGTAAAGCGCGAGGCAGACTGTGGCATTTTGTTTAAGTATTGCTGTTAATCGGAGCCCGTGAAGGGGCTCTGATTATCAGCAATACTTAAACAAAAGGCCACAGTCTGCCACGCCCCCACACAGCAGTAAGCGCCGCAAGCGCCGCAAGCGCCGCAAGCGCCACAATCGCCACAATCGCCACCAGCCCCCACCAGCACCCCCCGCCTCCTTACCTGAACTCACGCCCGCTCCGCCACCACACGGAAAAGTGCCTCATGATCGCGCCGCTTGCTTTTTAAAAGCGGCGGGCGGCGCGACTCTCTAGGGATGTCCTGTGTGCGCGCTCCACGCAAGGTGGTGCGCGCTGACATCAGGGGAGGTGCGCGCGGCCTAGAGGGAACACTGACGACTACCTAAAGTGTGAAAGGGAGCCCAGCTCAGAACAACATCTGAAGACCAACACATGTCATAGAGCTACTGATCATGCACCTCTGACACCCACGAAGGCCACAACACCCACTGCCACCACACTCAGGACCTTCCCCCCAGACCACCCCCCTCCCAACTACCACCGAGGCAGCGCAGAACAGGACAGCGGACCTTCCAAAAACAGCATGGTCCCTCAGCCTGTCAGTTTCCATTGGGGAAGACACTGACACGGCTCACGTTCAAGACCGGCACTTCATATCCCATGATTCCTAGCGCGGGGCCCGACAATCATGGCATCGCGCTTCCAAGAAGAGGCGTTACTTATTCCTGCCCGTGGGAGCCGCAGGTTGCCGGTTACTTTCTCCGCTGAGACGTTGTTACTCGAAGGTCCGGTAAAGGTGCAGTTGTGCACCGCCATTCCTTATTCTTGCCTCGGTTCGCTCAGTGGAAGTGGCAGTTGACTCGCTCTTGCTCCGTTATCCCATTGGCTGAACCAATTCCTGGTTCTTGCGGGATTGCGGAAATCAGTTCTCATTTGCTCAGAACCTGCTATACGTTTTGTGTGTCTATAAGTTTGTGTGTTACTAAAGAGGCGACGGCGGCCTTCCTTTATGTTCTAGATATACTCATCAGCAGATGGGAAGTCCCTCGATAGAGTATAGTGTTTAATCAATATGTTTCTGAATATATTAGCGTGATTGGCTCGTGTCCCGGGGGCTCAGGAAGGATTGGAGGTTCGACCACTGGAGTGGGAGGGGCAGGCTCAAAGAGAAACACTGGGGCTTTGATTAAAGGTTTTAAGGAGGGCTTTATTGTTATATACGTTTTCTTCATGAACAGGTAAGTAGTCTTTAGTCTCTGGGTATCGCTGAATGCCGCGGTGCCTTCTGGTCGTGGAAGTCTTTATCTTGATACGTCTCAACAACAGGATTCCACGTGGTACCGGAAAGACAAAGGAAATCAAGAGAAGGCGAATTACTGCCTGCACTCTGGTTGGACACACACAAGGACCGGGAGTGAGGGACACGCAAACCCCGTGAAGTGCTCCAGTTAACAACGGGAGTGACGGAAGGTGCTCGTGCTCAGGGAAGGGTTTGGTTGCAGGAAGTGTTACACCGGGGGCTGTCTCCGCCTCCCAACCCAACCCGCGACCCGGCCCCGTACCTCTTTAAGCCACGCTCCTCCCGTGGGCGCGTGGCAGGGCGACTCGTCCGACCGTTGGCCTCCTGGCTTGTCGTTTCCGTCTGCTTCTCTTCCTGGACTTGGTTCCGCGCTGCTCTCCTCCTCGATCTCCTCCGCGGGGGAAACGCCGTTCGTCCTCGATGCCGTGCTTCCTGCTTTTGTCGTCACTAGGGGCGTGACTCCACAATCCCAGCCGTCGGCCTTGAAGGAGCCGTATACATTCACGCCTGATGGCCATTCCGTGTCGGGGTCTCCTTCTTCCTCACGCCACGTAGATGTCTGCGGCTGTTGAGACAAGACGCAAGGTGAAAGGTGGGTGGCGCACCACCAGTCTTTATATTCAGAGGTCTCTTGACAGTCAGACCCGTGACAGCTCGGTATCTGTTTCCTGGGAGTCAGTTTCATTTCTTGTTGGCAAGGAGCATCAGAACTTGTGTTTGCTCTTGGTAAAGACTTACTCACATGGATAGTGAGGCGGAAAGTAACAAGTTGTGCTATTCCACCTTCTGAGGAGTATCAGAAGTACTTTGGGCTTCTTAAGAATAGAAACATATCATTTAGAAGTAAGTATTCATTTCTGTTCTGCTTAGAAGAACTGCCTTCTTCCTGATCAGTCTTTTCACACGCCTATGCCTGGTGCCATTTTTATGTTGTTTCTGCTACAGGGGCATCCTGCTATTTATCCAAGTCAGCCCGGCACCCCTGTAAGCCTCACTCAGCATATCCTTGGGTAAGGTTGCATACAGCTTGGAATAATGAAATCGTTGTAACTGCATCATATGTATTAATGTGTGTTTCATTTGTTTAGGTATGCACAGCTTCAAACTCACCATTAGAGGCTGACTATAGACAGGAGGAATCTTTTTTCTTTACAGGTATCTGAAAAGAGTGTTAAGTTTATGAGCATCGTAGAACATAGGTTGAGTGTAGCTTTTGAACTTACCTGATTGTCATTATCTTGCAGGTCTACCTCCCTGCTGTCCCCATTCTTCCCTTCCCCTGCTTGATCACTCCATGGAGTCTGTATACTAAACCAGACCATGGTGGTATCAAGAGGTGGACCATTACGAGCAACATACAACCCTGAGGATTCAAGGCTGCGACACAGCCACACAATAGCTGAATGTTGGGAGATGTGGCAACCAAGTATGTGCTAAGGACGCAAGTCACCCATCAATAATAATGCGCATAATACCAAGTGTAGCGGTGATGTGCTGGACAGACCTCACTATGCAGAGCACAAACCTCTCCATGTGGACATATTCTGCTGGTACTTGTAGTGTTGTGGACACTAGATGCAACCATGTTACATCGGCAGTGGGGAAGATCTCACTCATGTAGCTGTGTTGTCCCCCCATGGAAGCGGAAGTGGAGTGGGCTGGTCCAACATATGCTACTCCAGCGTAGGAGTCTGAATACATAGGGTGGGGCTCTGGGCGTGGTTCACTTGTGGGAAGGCCAAAGCGTCTGCCAGGGCGGCGGCCCTCACCCTGCCCCGAGGCCTCCGCTGTGACTGCCGGCCTCCTCGACACAGGCCCCTGCGAACCCAGCAGCACAGCACTACAGAGTTATGTCTGTACAGACTACTGCCTTCGATCTACACTGCGGACAGCAGGGCTCACAATTCAGATTGAGTCGCAATTGCAGATGACGCAGTCCAGTAGGCAAGAAACAATGCTCCCACTGTGGCCTGCCCGGACCACTCATCATTGCAGACAGCGCACACACTGAGTGCTTCAGGTGCCACTAACTCAGTGCACCACAAGCCAAAGCCACGTGGACTTATTAAGGCAGAATTCATTAGGCAAAAGACATTGCTCCCAGTGCAGCCCACCCTAATCATGTATCATCTCTGGCTGCGCACACGCTGAATGCTTCAGGAGCCACTAACTCTGTGCAGCTGAAGTCAACGCCATGTGGCTGTGGGCCTTTGTTGACCATTGCCTCCGGCCTACACTGCGGTCAGCAGGGCTCACAATTCAAATTCAGTCTTCACTCATTAATTTCAGAGTCCAGTAGGCAACTAAGTATAACTTCCCTGAAACCTACATATTTCGACAATGTAGTCCATACATATTTCATCTTTTGTTCCATATGCCTACACTGAGGTCAGCAGAGCTCACAATTTGAATTCAGTCTGGATTTATTAATTGCAGAGAGAATTGTACTCTATGTCCTCGTATTTTGTCAAGAGGAAGTGACAAAAAGCATTCCTCGATGTCTGTGCTGACTACAGCCTTCGATCTACACTGCGGACAGCAGGGCTCACAATTCAGATCCAGTCGCAATTGCAGATGACGCAGGCCAGTAGACAACAGACATTGCTACCAGTGCGGCCCTCCCGGACCACGCATCATCGCTGGCTGTGCACACGCTGAATGCTTCTGATGTCCCTACCTCAGTGTACCACAAGTCATGGACCCTTTACGATAGAATCTTTTGTGTATTATTTCACATCTGGTGCCCCTACCTTAGTGCAGCACAAGTCATATACCCTTTATGATTGAATCTCTGTGTGTTATCCTATAATTACTGTTGTACTTGTTGCCAGCACTAACCATTCCCTGAGGGCTGGCTTACACTCATTCCACACACATCCAGCACAGACATCACTAGACATGTGACCCTGGTAATAAAAAGGGGCAGAGTGCACATGCCCGTACCCAGTTGCACTCTCTATCTAACTGTCCCTGTGTTCATTATGTATGCATGACGCTCCCCCTGAGCCCTACCACATTACATTGTGCTGTGGACAGCGCATGCAACCATGTTACCTCTGGCAGTGGGGAAGACGTAGGTTATGTAACTTTGTCTGGGTCATTGTATAAGTACATAGGTAGAGACTGGATCATTGAAATACTGCAAGGAGAGTGTATAGTGAATTTATAAGTGCTTAGGGATTGGCAAAGTGATAGGCTAAGAACATATGTTGGCGGAACCTAACCCCTGAGCATACGCTTGGCTCTAATTGGCTACCCTCCATGTGCCAAACACTGACATTTGGACTTTGCATGGCCCTGTATTGCTACAGCTGCAACACTCCAATGAATGTGCAATAAACATTCATATCCACACAGATATGTCATGTCCACGATCTTTCATGTGAGGAAGTATGGATGAATGTAGGGTCAGTGATTCCCCCTACCTTCCATGTTGGCCATGTTGTGGGATTTGGGCTTCAGAGTGACTCATTGGCGTCACAGGACACGTGACCCTGGCAATAAAAAAGACCGGGCGCACATGCTTTACGCAGTTTCAGACTTGCTGGCACCGGATGCACTGTGGCCGGCACAGGCATACCGGCGCGGGACAGTGACTTTTGGTCCACTGAGGTAGGGGTACTGTAACTGCTGAGTGGGTGTGCAACCTGCGATGATGCCCCGTCCCCGTTTGGACAGCAAAGATTTTGTGTACCCTGCTGGACCTCAGTGTAGGCCTGAGCCATCAGACAGCGCTGGCCTACCGCCACGTGGCATTGCCTTGCTAGTCACAGAGTTAGTGGCACCGCAAGGGCTGAGAGGATGTGCAGCCTGCATTGAAAAGCCGGGTGCACTGGCATGTCCTTTGCCATGGCGAAATCAAAACCCAGCACCAAATGGGAGACCTGGTGGCCCGGCGGAGCGGGGCTGCATGATATGGAGCGTGCCCTGGCTGTGGGCCCTGGGCTTGGGGCTTGGAGCGGCACATGGTAGGCCCTCTTTTCTACACGCAGGTTGCGAAAGGTGAGCAGAGAGGCTTGTTTGTGCAGCGGCGGGCAGTCACCTCCGGGCAGTGGGAGTGGATGGGGTGCAGCAGTCTGGGTGCGCAGTGGTGGGCAGTCACCTCCGTGTAGTGGTAGTTGATGGGTGCAGCAGCCTGGGTGTGCAGCAGCGGGCAGACACCTCTGGGCAGTGGAGGTGGATAGGGTGCAGCAGCCTGGATCTACAGAGGCGGGACAGCGATGTAAGCGTGCGCAGTTGTATGTACTCTGCCATTACTGATTCCATACTATGATTCAGATGAGTAAGCTTGAGGGCTCCACTATGTCCCGGCACATGGTTGGAGACACACCGGTGGTGGAAAGGTGAGCTGTGAGGGTTTTATCCACAGTGTGGGCACTCACTGTCCCTCACCATCTCTTCCTTCCTCTCCCTCACACTCTTTCTCTCTCTCTTCCTCTCTCTCACTCTTCCTCTGTTTCTTTCTTCTTCTTTCTCACACTGTTTCCCTCTTTCTCTCTCTCACTGTTTCTCTCTCTCCCTCTCTCGCTCACTCTTTCTCTCTGTCTTCCTCTTACTCTTTCTTTCCCTCTCTCTCTCGCTCTCTCACTTTCTCTCCTTTGATGAACGCATGACGCACAATGTTATCTTGCTTTTTGTCTAGCAGGCTGTGATTCACAGATTGACGACCCCCCCGACACGGACTCCCGCCATGTGGCAATGACTTCATTTCCACTGAGGCAGTGCCAACAGAGCTGAGAGCATGTGTAGCCTACGATGATGCGTTGCCTTGATACACCATCCTGGCAATCAAGACCCTGTCTGAATTGTGAGCTCGGCTAGACCGTGTGTACGCAACAACTGAGGATGTTGCTTCGGCACGTGGTGGGCCCTCTTGGACACACGCCAGTGTCGGAAGGTGTGAAGAGAGGCTTGTTTCCGTAGCAGCGGGCAGTCACCTCTGGGCGGTGGGAGTGTATAGTGGGCAGCAGCCTGGGTGCACAAGAGCGGGCAGACACCTCCGAGCAGTGGGAGTGGATGGGGTGCAGCAGCCTGGGTGTGCAGGAGCAGGCAGACACCTTTAGGGATTGGGAGTGGATGGGGTGCAGAAGTCTGGGTGCGCAGGAACAGGCAGATACCTCTGGGCAGTGGGAGTGGATAGGGTACAGCTGCCTGGGTGCACAGCAGTGGGCAGACACCTCTGGGCAGTGGGAGTGGATGGGATACAGCAGCCTGGTTGCGCAGGGGCGGTACAGAGAATTTGGCGTGTGCAGTTGTATGTACTCTGCCATTACTGATTCTATACTATGTTTCAGATGACTAAGCTTGAGGGCTGCACTATGTTCCGGCACGTGGTTGGAGACACACCGGTGACAGAAGGGTGAGCTGTGAGGATTTTCTCCACAGTGTCAACACTCACTCTTCGTCTCCATCTCTTCCTTTCTGTCACTCACACTCTTTCTCTCTCTCTCACTCTCTATCTCTTCCTCTCTCTCTCACACACACCCTTTCACTCTATCTCTGCCTCTTCCTCTCTCTCCCATTCTTTCCCTTTCTCTCTCTCTTCCTCTCTGTCTCACTCTTTCTCTCTCTTCCTCTATCCCACACTGTTTCTCTCGTTCTCTCTCTCTTCCTTGTATTTCACTCTTTCTCTCACTCTTTCTCTCTCTCTCACTCTTTCTCTGTCTTACTCTCTCTCTCTCTCTCTCTCACTCTTTCTTTCTTTCTCTCTCTCTCTTCCTCTCTCTCACTCTTTCTCTCTTTCTCTCTCTCGCTCCTTTGATGGACGCATGACGCACAATCTTATCTTTCTTTTTGTCTTGCAGGCTGTGATTCACAAATTGTCGAGGGATGACACGCCATGGCTGTACCTACTTTTATTTTGTTGTCCCTTCTGGATGAACATGCTCCTCACAAATACAGTTATGGTATATAAATGTTTCTAAGTTTTCATTATTACTTAGCTTTCAATTTTCGGTATATATTGTTACTATTGTGAGACTAATTGGTGATATTTTTGGGGGGATAATTCTAAATGTTCTTTTAACCTACTCTAAACATGAGTTCTTTGCCGCTTGAGACAGGGGTAAATGTGCATATAGACTATGGATTGTATTAATATGATGACCTAAAAGTCTAAGTTGTATTTAAGAATGCATGGTAATTAACTTTACAATTTGTGGGCAATGTGTGATAGCTGCTATTCTCTTACCAAGTCGGAATGTGGACGTGAGAGATCCATGCTAATAAATATATGTTATCAAACCACAGCTGGCACCGGAGTCTGTGAATCATCAAGAGTACAACATTGCAAAATAATTTGATGAAAACCATTTGTGATACTTATATATATGGCTCAATTTACGGTTCATGTCCTGGACGATTAAAAATAGATCTCAACAGTACAATAGTAACAAAATTGTACAGAATGATCTCAATAGAACTCAATAGTACCTCTCCAGAAGTGTGAACATGTTTGCCACTGTGGGGAAAATGACCATTTGACATGATGCCCCCAGGCAGTGGGTCAGTCTTGTGCACCCGTTGGTTGAACCTTATGCAATCATCTGGTAGTACCTTGTCTTTTCATAGGAATAGGTCTGACCTTAAAGTACTAAATGCTTAACAAAAAAAATTAACGTGTCTGTCTGTAGCGTAACTGTGGCTCATGTAAAGCGTTCTGATACCTTTGTGTCGAGTTTGCGCTTTTTAAAACTCCCCCTCCCCCCAAAAAAGGAGTTTATTTACCTCTAGTGGCTTCACTCATTGTTACACATAGCGAGTCTCAAAGTGTAGAGAAGATTTTTCATTTTCAGCTTTTTGTCTATAAATATGATTTTGCTGATCTAATGCCATTTAGTATATATTTCAATATCACACAAATTAAGCCATAATTTTTTATAGCGAGGCAACTCTGCCACAATGAAAGAATGGAAAAGGTAATAAATTGTAAGCTTTATCTTGGGTTTCAAAGGAAGACTACAACTTGTAGGATTTCCTGACATAAGCCTATTAGAATGCAACCACCATGCAGCTATCAACACTAAGCTTACTCCTGGTGGGTCATACCATCGGCATGGTACAACAGAGAATGTTGTATTGTATTATAATTGCCTTTATATAGGACTTACTACCCCTGATGAGGCGTCAAAACGCTTTTTGGCTAGTAGCACGCTACTCCGGAACCCAAGAAGGATTAGTGTTGAATTAGTATAGTGAAACATGAAAGTAATTTGAGTAGTGGATAAGTTAGTCAGTTATTTGGATTCACAAGGATAGTGGAGGGATAGAAAAGGGAAAAAGGGTTGCATTTATATAGCGCTTGTTACCCCTGTTGGGGTGTAAACAATAAAGGTTGGAGTAAAGTCAGTGCTATTCCTTTGGCTCTATTCACACAGCCCAAAGGTGGAACAATTATCCTGAGTGGAAAAACCCAGAAGGTTCTGGACGAGGATGAGAAGTAAATCCACTTGAAGGTTCACATGCAGTATGTTAGATATTAATTTAAAAGGACTCAATACAAATCTGTGGCAGAGGATCACAAAGGTGCAATGCTTTTTGGATACACCACGGCCTCAGAGACTTACATTGCTTTTCAGGAATTGAGCCAGCCAATGAATCAGTCCAGGAAGAGACTCAAGCAAAGGGTCCATCACTCTATGCCCATTAACCCGCTTTGCCACATCAGTTCATGTATGTAGGTTTGGGATATGCTGGTGAGTTCCACCCATACACCCGGCCCCTCTGATGCGAAGCACACAGAGCTCCAGAAGTATAAAATATCTGCCTAAAACTTTTGTGAATATAAATGGTTTGCCTGAGCACAGTGAATGGCAGAAATGCAACAGTAGTTTTAGAAATGCAATTGTGTTATTTGGAGAATTCCCACTGTCAGCACCAGAGGAGCGGCAGAGCGCTTAGAGGCA
This sequence comes from Lissotriton helveticus, assembly GCF_964261635.1. Classification (NCBI taxonomy): domain Eukaryota; kingdom Metazoa; phylum Chordata; class Amphibia; order Caudata; family Salamandridae; genus Lissotriton; species Lissotriton helveticus. The sequence goes on from NC_136073.1 coordinate 326,473,253, forward strand.
CACGTGGGCATATTAATATTTAATGCATGCAAATATGAAGTCATGAAGACCATAAAATACTGCCTGCCTAGGGGATCCACTGGGTTGTAAATTATGGGTGGAGAAGAACAACAAACAAATATTAACAAAGCCAATAGCTCTTAATTATAGCACCTATAGCACCTGCACCCATGGCAACAGACTGCCACACACAGACACCATTGGCATACATATGGACACAAGCAACATACAACCAAACAAACACACCTGGGCAACACATACAGGAGCAAAGTCAAGACATAAATGGCACATATGCAGATCACAAACAGGCTAACATGCAAACACAACATACAAATGACACATGTGGACAGAGATGGTAACGCAAGCAAATACATGTCTTCCCACAGAAACAAAGCTTTAGGACACTAGATATTTTAAACCAAAGTAGGGCACTATTAGTTGGAGGCGTGGTGTAGCTTCCAATCCTGCTCAAATTAATTTAAGAGCTCAAAACCAAGGATACAGGGGATAGCATGGAAATGAATTCATTACAAAACAGAACTTTAGAGGAACTGGAGACTGGGGCTTAATATTCAGTGGCAGGCCATAAAGGTTAGCTAGGGATTAAAGAAGTGTGCAAGCCGCGCTTCAACTGAAAACAAGCCAAAGCTCCAGAATTACTTAGTTGCTTTTTACATAATCCCAACGATGCTTGTTGACAGTCAGAACTCTTCTAAGTTGTCACACTAGCATCTGTAACATAAAAGGGAGACTCAGGGCATTTCCACAGCAGCTTGTATGATTTGGTGCCACCACATGTCATCCTAGATCTTCAGTTTGGGCAGTATTATCCAGTAAGGCCAGCAGAATTGTACCTTCTTAACGTTCTCGCCCCTGTGAGTACCTCTCTCTGTAAAATTTTACAAGTGTTTCCACTGTTCCAAGAAGGCTTCCATGGAAGGAAGGAGATTAACATTTCACTGGGTCTCAGGACACCTTCAGTTCATTCAAACAAAGATACCACATCTGCCACTGCAGGTAAGGCACAATTTCAATATGGTGTCCACCCTTAGGCTCCCTTAAATTCACTGCTTAAACGCCAAACAGCTCATCCACCATATGGCAAATGCACACTAACACACAACAACTTACAAGCAGTACGACTGTTACTTCTGCTCCAAGAGTCACTTGCTAAATCTCTCCCCGCCCCATCCATCTACTCACCACCTTGATCTCCTCTCTGTTTTCTGCACTATGGATCAACGGATGGGTCTGTACTATAAATTAATTGAGCCCGCAATGCAGCCCTGCTTGAATACAAGAAGACACAGCTCGCCAGCACTTTGCTTGCTTACCCTGCATACACTTGAGGCATTCACCACCCCACATGCTCCCCGTGGAAGCATTCTCAGAGACCTCTGCATACAACTGATTATTGATCATCCACTCAGTCACTTATTTTGAGTAACGTCCCATAAAAACTCAATCAATAAAGATTTCATAAAACATAGCAGACTAATAGACTAGTTCAGATGAACAAAAACTACCAAATTAACTGCTAACCTTGGGTTCTTGAGTAATGTGCTACTCATCATAAAGCACTTCAAAGCCTTGCATGGGATAGTGAGCACTTTATAAATGCTTTTACAACGCAACTATAATACATGAGATTCTGCCTCAAATTTATTTTTAATCCGTGACTTGTGATGCACCCGGTCACTGATTATGAAGAAAGGACGTCAGAATTCAACTGTAATAGCTAATTACAGTAGAGATCTGATGTCCAATGACTGCTGCTAGAGCCAGCATCAGAGGGGAAAGGCACCTCCGATCACAAAGCATCATTAAAGCAGCTGTTTACAGAACAAAAATGAAAGATATCACGATAATGCATGAATGTCACTCCTCTAAATTAAAATTAGCCTTGTGATTGGACAAGATCTCAAGCCATCCATTAATAACTTTTTGAAGCAACTCATAACTGATGAGATTTAAAATTATTTAACACTAAATTCAACATAACTAATGAGCTGCTTAACTTCTGCTATGTGGAACCCCCGCTCAACGTTTACAAGCTGCTATGTCATTGTTTACATTTAGGTATTAATTCTGTCTGCCACAATATGTCTAAGAGAATGCAAATACAATAAAACAAATGCCAGCAATCTGGCCTCCTATGTCGAGGATTTAGAGCTAGAAGACAAGCACTTCCACATAATGTGTGTGTGATTTTCATATATTGCCTTCTCTAAAACGAACCTTGTTAGTGCATCTTTCAGGCTCAAAGACACTGCCCTCGTTAATAATTCATTTAGAACATAGAGTCTCATTTATATCACTTTCATAATTAATGGGGACAGCTCAGGCACTGACTGCACAGGGAGAGCCCTCGGTATGGTGGATGACGGATAACGACCAGCCATAGATAATTCATTCAGCGGCCAATTGCAGCTAGGTAGGGAGAATTACTGCGCATACTGTTGCTTTAATTGTCAGGTAAATAATGCTGGCAATAATATGGCGCCCATTTTAAACAATTTGATGCAAAAAGAATAGAGAAAATGTTCCCCGTTATTTTGCGATTCTTGAGCAAACAAGGCTCAATCAATGTATCTTTTAAATTGAGCTTTTCTGTCTGACACATATGTACGACTCTTGCTTCTGCATACATAAACACAAACAATTTCTTACTCGAATTTCCATGCAGACTGCACATAAATGTGCAAATACATGTGAATAACTTTATGTGTTTGCTGGCACTCTGTAACATTGCGTGAACAGTCTAAAATGAAGGTATTCATTATATCTTGGTGCGTTAACAATATGAGCAGCTTCTTTCAATCTCTGTGGAAAATAAAGGAGCTTTTCCCCTCTCTTTTGCCAAAACTGTGTATTGAGGCAAGCTCGTGTGTTTAATGTTTTAAGGAAAATTTACTATGCACTTCCAACATGTGCATTCTATTTGTCTTGCATGTCTCCCTCATTCACTCCCTTCCCAATGATCTGTCGAGTGCTTGATCAATTTTATGTTTCAGGGGCACAGTCTATCTCAGCTGACCCCTAGCCTATATCAGATAAGGGTTGCTGTTGTAATAGATAGTACATTCGTGGACACAGGGTGTAAGATCACGTGTGTTGATGCAGTTCTTGTTATTTTTGGCAATGAAAGCAGTTAAGATATATGTGTAATAGAAGCTATCAATTGGCGAAAACGTATGTCTTCTTTAGTCTCAGTAGATTCACCTTACAATGGTAGAATAGTTGCATACCTATTCTAACTCCGTTTCCATTGAATAAAGAAAATGTCATTTTCTGAAAACCCACAAAATCAGTGTTCTTGTTAAATTCAGATTCTGCTTAAACTGAAACATTTAACTGAAACAAAATGTACATTTATTTTTCAACTTTTTAACATTGTAGACACATTTGATTCATAGTCACTATTTTCTTGCAAGCCTATTTGAAAAATAATATTGTTAAAGGCAATTTCAGTGTAGGTCAAATGTGGCACCCATGACCAAAATCATGTGGATGTCAGAAAATACAGTAAACACTATTTAACCTTTTAATGTTGCATGAAAGTGGGTGGCATGGCATAGACGTTGATCTCTGACAATTTTTAAAACTATTTTGTTATAAGACTTTTTATTGAAAATTCAATGTGCAGTGTGTAAATATAACAGTAAAACTCATAGAAGGTTGAGGAATATTTACCATAAAAGATCATTTGTGAAATGAGTTTAATCACAGGAGCAGGAAATCAGTACCCATATGCTCAGAAGATCAATAAATATGCAACTATTATGTTCTCTGCATACCCATCAATGAGTGCATCAAAACGTCAGGGACAGAATCTCCTCCATGTTTAGGGATACAGCCAAGGCATCTGCAGACAACAATATTTTGAGAAAATTAAATATAGTCATGATGGAGGTCTTTAATAAACATGCACAATTAAAAGTAAAAAAAACATATATATTAATTGAACACAATGTTTTTTTAAAGAATTACAGAGGAAGAGGAAAATCCTTAGCGAGATTAAAAAAGCATGCTATCAAAATCCCACAAAGCGTAAAAATATTTTCTTCTTAACAAATGCTAGGAGGACCAAAAATATTCTTATGACACCAAAGCAATTTTCTTCAAAATAGGGAACAACATGTCAAAAATATAGGATATAGGAAACTATTTGATATTGTGAAAATGTCCGTCAACTTCATATGTACCCTGATAGCTCAAAGGCAACAAACAAAAATAAAAAACAATAAGAAAAAGATTGATCCCTCTCGTTACTGAGGAAAATTGAATTTTGCCCTGTCATGTGTCCCTACGTGTTCCCCATTATATGCTATATGTGCATGATCGCTATGCATATTTACCCCCTTGACCGAATAAAGACGCAATTATAGTTGTGTCCAACGTTAGTATGCCAGTTATCCAGTCCCCCGTGAAAGCAACGAGTTTTAGGCCTATGTTGCCAACGTTTCTATTGTGCACGTTAATTCATCGAGTTGTCCCCGTTTCTAGGCCTCACAGGGCCTGGACACCAGATTCAAGCTTCAAGTCTTCTGAACCACTCCGAGGAGCGATGCAGCCCCTCCCGCATCCCTGACCCTTCACTTACTCCCTACCAAGCAGTGCGGTGCCCGGCCTGGCCTGCCTGCCTGTCTGCCAAGAATATGTTAGTTATCAGTTCATCTCCCCGGCTTCACATTCCTAAGCTAACGATCCGCATAAACATCTTCAGCTATAGTCTAGTCTTCCTGTCTCCATGCAAGAGAATTACTGAATTAGTATCCATAGAAGATTCATAGCACACGCAATACACTAGGAAATATATGCATGCACCAGCCTTAGTGTCAAGTAGCCTTTGCCCTGATAACATTTAGATTCAAGCAACATGTTCTCAAAACATCAGATATCAGATATGCTATAGGTACATGTCGTCCTGACATCCCAGACTTTAGTCTCCTCTTCTAGTGCCAGAAGTCAGAGCCCCAGCTCTCCCCAGTTATACGTCATGGCCCGTTTGCGCGCACCAGTAGGTTAAATGTTCCAGCTGCCCAGGTAGCCCCCTCCATGTATCCACCCATTTATGACACTTCTGTGACGTTTACATCACATGTCTCCGTGCACGCCCTGTGCATGCCTTCTTTTTACGCCCATGTGTTCTTATCTTACGTTTGTCACTTGTTACGCCTACTGTATGCAATGAAATTGTACTGTTTTTCTATATATACTATGTAATGTTGATGAGACGTGGCAGCTGAAATTCCATTCCAGTGCATGCCACTCCATGGTCTTTAGGCTCGAGCCATCCGATTAAAGCCATTCTGACTCAGATACAACGGATCCTGCCTCTTATTTATTGAGCTATCTGTTTTAGTTAATGCATAGAAAAATAGTACCGGTAATTAATTATTTATTTACCACATAAAACGGCGCCCGAATAGGGACGAGCCCCTTCCCCACGCGCCGGCGATGTAACGCAGGCCCCCTGACCCTTCTACAGCCGTGACGGACCTCTACTGCGCATCTGCAGATATTTCTGCTCAAGTCTCCCTCAGGCCCACGGAGGAGACGGAGACTGCGGTCCGGCATCCAGACGAGGCGGTGAGGAAGGCGGGTCATTCCGACCAGAGCCCAAGCCGAGAGAGCAAGGTCCGAGGTATCCGGAGGCCCACCTGTAACCAAAGCCCGAAGCCCGAAGCGTATGCATAGTGCGTAGCAGTTACCAGACGTCGTAGCAGTCCAGTCCAGTCCGAGGCCTTCAGTTTGCTTCCCGGTGAGTACCGTTGCTGGGGGTATCTAGACGGGTTCATTAATTTGTGCCCGGTCCGACGGGTTTGGGTACACAGATCCGGTCCGACGTGTTCACCTAGGTGGATACGGTATGACGTGTCTCTTTAGGAGACCGGTATGTTCTGTACTGTTTTAGCAGTGCATCCAGTAATTCTAGTAAGTCTGTTTCTCGAGAAATTCAAGTATTATGTTTTCAATGTATTAGGTAGTATTCTGTTCGAACTGTTATTAATGTGTTCTTGATGTCGTGGTATGAGTGATTGTTTTGTTATTTCATTACTGTGTTCATTGTGTATTGTGTTCAAGTTCAAGTACGGTTCAAATATGCCGCTGTTTTCGAAGTTACGTCAGATAAGAACCAGAAAAGGGTTACTCGAAGAATCAGTTCCTGTCCCTCCTAGGGACAGTCCTGGACATTTCATGTATCATAAGCATGGCTTAGATGCCATACTGTATCTAGATTTATGGGTGGACTACACCAAACATCTCGAAGAGAAATATAGATGGCCTGTATCAGGAACATGGGATGCCGAGTGCATCATGAGAGTAGAAGAAGCATTATGGAAAAAGAAAGCCAGACAGTCCCAGAAAGATGCCATAGAATTATGGCGTAAAGAATCGCATAAAAGAACAGAGAAGGAATTCAGAAAAGCAGAATTAAGTAGGGAATCCTCAGAAAAAGCCCAAGAAAGGGAATTAATCGAAGAAGGTGAACGAGTTAGAGCAGAACAATCAGACAGACAGAGAAATGCCCTAATTAAAGGTATGTATCCTCTTCTCGCCGAGGGTTTGCCGAAGGCGACCCCGGAAACACTCCATAATTTACCGCCACCATTGGTCCCGATTAAGCTACGTCATAAACCGACTGCCGCTGAAATTTTTCTTTCATCCTATTTAGACGACACTGTTCCCGAATATGCTAATACAGATCCTACCCCGCCAGTCCAAGTTCAAGTCCAGCCCCCTGCTAATAATGTAATTACTGTGCCTCCAGTCGTTGGTCCTGTCCATGCGCCAGTTCCCCAGGATCAACCCACTTTACGTACCCCTACTTTACCAGTCACGTTACCAGTAGCCGCACATTCAGTATTAATCGACGATTCCAGTTCAGGAGGGGCAGGGGGAGGTATTCCTATCACCCCGCCTCAAACAAAACGCCTGACGCTGAGAGATGCAGCGTTACAACGTACCCCGAAAGTGACTACGTACGAAGCCCTCAGAAAGTATTTCAATGAGTGCGGATCTGATTGTAGATATGATCCAGTACCAGGTGAAGATAGTATGATAATATATTCCATACGCTTACGACGAGTTGCAAGCTTCTTGGTTACCATATCAAATATGAAAGAACATCTAGACAGAATATATCACTTTATCCGAACAGGGGAAAAACCAGAAAGTATTCACGAAGCTATGGTACACAGGAAAGTCGAGATTCAAGGCATGATTTTGCAATTTCTGATAAATTGTTTAATAAGAGAACAGGATCATCCTGATAAAAATCCAGAAGAGATGGGAGTCCTGACCAGATGGAGTGACAATATAGCAGAAGGAAAACATAGAACACAGAATAGTATAGAAACCATGTACAGAAAGATTCGTAAAGAAATTATAGGCATACACGAGAGGGAGAAAGCAAGAATAATAGCAGAGAAAGAGAATGACTCTTCAGACGAAGAGGTAAACAACGAGAATCCCACCAGAATAGCGTATGTAGGTAGGACGAGACCTTCTGATAGACACACACGCCTAGACTACAAGAAAGCTTTTCCTCCTCCCGTACCAAAACAGTGCTCTCTTGAACAAGTATTCCAGGCTACCGATAAAATTCTGAAATTACGAATAGGTTACAGTGAACTTAGTACCATGCATGAACAAGAACTCGCCCGATCAGCAGTTCGATGGACTAGTGATTCTACCACGTTTTCAGACGAAGTAGTGGCTCAAATGTTTCTGAAACTGCCGCCAGCCGAGCAGCGACTGGTGGGTATGTACATGATCCAGCACCTCATTACACTGTACGAGAGTCAGCATTCTGATCCAGGGCCCTTATATAATGTACTGAACGAGTTACTCCTAAACCGATGGAAAGGTCTAGGTACCGATTTAATTAACGTCATTCTAGAACAGCGCCACAAATACAGAACGTTTCTGACTCCGCATTTTGTTTCTGTTCCACCCCCATTCTACATAGATAGACAGAATCCGTTACGAGAAGTGCATCCTGTTAAGGGAACGGGGGGTGAGCTCGAACGAGTATTTGTTTACACCCCTATAACGAAAATAGAGCTACTAGAAATGAAAAAGTTAGTGCCCTGTCATGATAAAGATCCAGCAGGGTTCCACCGTGAATTAAAAGACATGCTCCGTATGGGAGAATACACGTATCCTGATATTATCAAAATGTTAAAGGTCCTGCTGCCTGCGGGCATATATGAAAAACTCAAAGAAAAAGAATGGGAGGTGGGAGAGAAAAAGATAGACTGGACCGCGTTAGAGAACGAAGATAACACACGAGTCCCAGGTACTGGTCTTGGGGATAAAGCCAAAGAGTTGCCCGAACTGTTAATACAAGTCTTGCCAAGATTACTAGCCATGAAAAAGGAAGACTGGGACGCCATCTCAGCCTGTAAACAGAAACCAGACGAAGACACTAGTGATTTTTATTCCAGATTCGAGAAATGTTTCATTATTAATAGCGGTCTGAAAACAAGTAGTGAATCGTATCCACATCTTTTTGTTACCAAACTAGTTGAGAATTCTTTACCACAAGTTAAAAATCGAGTATTGAAAGTCGAGAGTACATGGCAAGCTAATACCCCGTCCCAAATGCTACAGATGTTACAGTATCACCAGAACAGAATCAGGGAAGAGCAAGAACACGAAAGGAGACGTATGAAAGATACGAAAATGAAAGTACTAGTCGCACAGTCTGTTCCAGCAGATAGTCAGAAGAGGGGTCCGAATCAGACTAGTCATTCTGCAGCTCCTGTTAAAGGGACATGCAATTACTGTAAACAGCCAGGTCATTATATAAACGAATGTGCAGTTCTGAAACATAACATAGCTACAGGTAAGACGAAAGAGAGACCACGTCCTCCTAGACAAGAACATGTTCCGCAGAATTCCCAGCCACCGCAGAACGCACAACAGTCAGTTACAGTACCGCAGCCTATAGCTGCCACACAACACGTTACACAACAGATGTACCAGTACGCACAGTCAGATTATCCAGAATATCAGCAGTATTCATGAAACAGCCTAGAGAGGGAGGTTGGCTTGCCTCTCATCGAGATTCCTGTAGATCAAGAGGGTCCCTATGTACACAGTCAAGTATTAGGGAAAGACAGAAAGTTTCTGATTGATACAGGGGCAAGTAGTACTACCATCAGTCATGACGAGGTTCCAGGGGCTCCACTCTCAGGCTCAAGAAATGTTTCCCTGGGATTTTCAGGAAAGCCTATTGTTAATGAAATATTGAAACCAGTTTCCCTAGAAGTTGGTCCATTGTCCCGAACTACAGACTTGTTACTTACGAAATCCTGTCCTGAAAATTTACTTGGTATTAAAACATTGAAAGAATTAGGAGCAGTTATATGCTGTTCCCCAGAAGGAGTGAGATTGTTTTTACGTGATTTTAAAGGTCATTATGTGTTACGGGATTTTGACCCAAGATTACTGAATGTACCACAGCATTTATGGGCGCAAGGTCCAACTGATGTAGGGTGTATGCACATTACGCCATATCGTGTCACTCTGAAACCAGGTGTTGTATTACCACGAATCCGACAGTACAAGTTACCCCCTGAGGCTGTAGCAGCCTTATCGAAAATTATTGACGAGCTCATTGCTCAAGGAGTAGTTGTAGAAACTGACTCCAATGTATGTAATTCTCCTATCATTCCGATTCTTAAACGTACAGACCCAAATGCACCTCCAGTTTATCGATTAGTGATTGACCTTCGAGAACTTAATAAATGTATTATACCCCAGTACCCAGTGGTTCCAGATATTTCTTCCCTATTGACTGCCATTGATTCTGAAGCTACGTTCTTTACTGTTATTGATCTCAAGAACGCATTCTTTAGTGTTCCCATTCATCCAGACAGTCAGTTTCTTTTCGGATTCTGTTTAAACGGAAGAAGCTATAAATTCACACGAGCTCCTCAAGGTTTCACAGAAAGTCCTAGTATTTACAGTCAAGCACTTAAAAGACAACTAGACAGTATTCACATGCCAACTGACACTGCCCTGCTCCAGTATGTCGATGATCTATTAATCACAGCCCGTACAGAACGTGACTGCGAACGTGCGTCACTGACAGTCCTGTATTTTCTGGCCGAGATGGGGCACAAGGTGTCCCCTTCGAAACTACAATTCTGTGTCCAGCAAGTGGTATACCTTGGACACTTACTGTCCAAGAGGGGTAGACAGTTGACACCAGACCGTATCCAGTTAATAGCACATCTTCCACAGCCCAAGACACAGAAGGAGGTACGAGCTTTTATCGGCCTCACTTCTTACTGCAGACAATGGATTCCTCAGTATGCATATCTAGCTAAACCACTGATACAGTTAACGACACAGGAGGCAGCGACACCGACTGTCCTCCCTTGGACCCAGGAACATACACTTGTTTTTATTGAGTTAAAGAAAGCTTTATGTAACGCACCTGTGTTAGCGACACCAAACTACAGTAAGCCTTTTACACTTTTTGTCACTGAACGTGATGGTACAGCATTATCTGTTCTCACACAAGATCAAGCAGGACAAAACAAGCCTTGTGCTTATTTTTCTAGCACATTAGATCCAGTAGCCCAGGCTCTGCCTGCGTGCCTCAAGTCAGTTGCAGCCACAGCTCTAGCTATCAGACAAAGTGATTCCATAGTGTTAGGACATTCCCTGACAGTACAAGTTCCACACTCCGTGGAAGTTCTTTTAAACCGAACACAGACTCAGCACTTGACAATTGCACGTTTAACAGGTTATGAACTGACATTGTTTCAGCCACACATAGAAATCAGACGCTGCAACATTTTAAATCCTGCTACACTGATACCCTCGAATACATCAAATCCTGCCACACATGACTGTGTGGAAGTTATTAACATCATGACAAAGCCAAGACAAGACCTGACTGACATTGCATTACCTGATCCCGACCTGACACTTTATGTGGATGGTTCATGTATGAGAACAAGTACAGGAGAGTTAGTAGCCGCGTATGCAGTGACTACTGAAACTGAAGTTATAGAAACACATCGTATTGACACCCTGTCTGCTCAAGCAGCAGAGCTCATTGCTCTGACCCAAGCCTGCATACGAGCCAAGAACCTGAATGTAAACATATATACAGATTCACGTTATGCATTCGGAGTCGTTCACGACTTTGGAGTACTCTGGCAAGAAAGAGGTTTCATGACCTCTCATGGAGCCAAGATTCAGCATGGTCCCCTAATTCAAGCTCTGTTAGAAGCAATACACTTACCGAAAGCCATTGCCATTATGAAGTGCAAAGCACATACGAAAGCCACTGACACCATTTCCCAAGGTAACGATCTAGCAGATCGAACAGCCAAGCTTACAGCTCAGACTCCAGACATTCCAGTTAACACGACAAAGACAGATATTCCAGATCAGACTACTTGTATGACAGTTAAGGACCCTACACGAGATGTACTAGACATACAGTCACATGCTACCTCAGACGAAATCAAGAGATGGTCTGAACAAGGAGGGGTCCAGACAGATCAGGGATGGTTGACGAAGGGAAAGGCCACATGGTTTCTCCCCGACTCTATGGTTCAAGTCATTATTAACACCGCACATAGTCCAGCACACTTAGGAGAGAAAGCCATGTTAGACAGCATCCAGAACCTTTGGTTTAACAAGCATTTACGAGCAGCAGCTAAACAGAAAGTACGTACCTGCATGATATGTTGTCAGTTCAATCCAGGTAAAGGTGTTCCGGTGGAACAAGGTGGATTCCATCCTCCTGACCACCCTTTTGAAGTCCTCCAGATGGATTATATTCAGATGGATCGATGTCGAGGTTTCAAGTATGTCCTCGTAGTTGTATGCGCTTTGTCCAGATGGACCGAAGCTTATCCAGTCCCAGATTACACTGCCGCGACCACTGCCAGGCAGTTGGTTCGTGAGTTTTTCCCGCGCTATGGTTTGCCCAGGGTCGTATATTCAGACAACGGCCAGCCATTCTCATCCGAACTCATGAAACAAGTATCTCTTCTGTTAGGGTACCAGTGGAAGTTCCATTGTGTACGACACCCCGAGGCAGCTGGCCTCGTCGAGAGACATAATCAGACTCTGAAAATCCGCATTGCAAAAGTTTGCGCAGAGAAAGGTGTCGATTGGATGGTAGCCCTGCCAGTCGCCCTTTTTTACATGAGAATGGTCGCTCACTCCCGCTCAGGTCTGTCCCCTTTCGAGGTTGTATTCGGTCGTCCCCCGAACATGTGGGGTACACCTATGCCACGTAAAATAACTGATGTTGACAGTAATATGCTGACAGATTACCTAGCTTCCTTGATGTCTGCACTACTCTCTTGTCGTTCACAGGTCGCGGCTGCCTTTCCAGACAACACCCAGGTGAAACCGCACGAGGTCGTTCCAGGTGATCTGGTTTTGATCCGAAACTTTGATCGTTCAAGTCCGCTGGAGCCCCGCTGGAAAGAGCCGAAACTCGTACTGATGACCACAAGGACCGCCGTCAAAGTGGAGGGCCGCAAGGGATGGCTCCACTCCAGTCACGTTAAACGTTTTCATGGACTCCGTCCAAAGACTTTTTTCAAGGACTGCCCCGATACTGACTCTAAACTCCCCCTGTTAGAGAAAACTCCACAGCAGGAGTATAAAATGAAATTGAGGTCTAGCAAGTCAGACAGTTTAATTGTTTAAGTCCCTCTCGGGTGAAGCGGTTAGACAGGTTCCTGACATGTGTGAGATAGACGCCCATAGTGAGAGAGTTAGACGAAACTCTAAGAAAATACGTTATTGTAAAAATTTGCGCAGCCGATGCGTAATCACGTTACTGTTTATGTTGTTTCTGAGTCTTATGGTTACGTGCATAAGTTATGTTTTACATGTATATTTTCCTCCTATTGATTTACATGTACATTTGTCCTCTAATGATACAGTAGAGCACACCTTTAGTGAACTACCTCCTCACGAGTTATCCTACAGACTTGCCATGCGCAACAATACTTTTATCCGAATGTTACACTATTCACACCAGACTAGCAATGCCACTAATTGTTGGGTGTGTGGTCGACTCCCCCCTTTCCAGACACCGAAGGAAGTTCTGCCACTCTTTCCCTATCCGTTTTCACACAATGGTTCGTGTGGAGCATGGTTTACGATAACGTCATCCTCAGACGATAAGTCCCTTCTGAATAGAACATGTTTCCCAGACAAGGAAGGTCCTTCCCATAGAACAGGGTTAGATCTAGAAAATGAAGTATATGATCTAGGTAATTATTCCTCGAATTTCATGGTTTTGAATGTTCAGTCCGAGACTACTCCAGACTTGCCTGCTATTACAGTTCTACCAGTAAAAGGCGAATTATGTGTCAGAAAGAATGGTTCAGTACATCTAGGACACAGTGATTGTACTACTGTGGTCGAGTATAGTGACAGTGGGAAATCTAATTTCAAAGCCTCACGTCATTCATATTTTGTATGTGGTCAAACCGCATATGTACGTCTGCCCCTAGATTGGAATGGAACATGTTACATTGCCTTCCAACTGCCACCAGTTTTTCTAGCCCCACCCGATTATTACAGAAATACACATCTAGTACACGTCAGACATAGAAGGGAGATTGAGTCCCCAATTGTCGATCAGACTGAAACTGCCTTAGAACAGTATACAGACTTCAATAAAGGTTTCTTTTTCTTCATAGGACCTATCCAGAATAGTAAGCTAATACATAGGTTAACCAGAACCCTTGAAGCAGTAGTAAATGAGACTACTTCCGCTCTAGGTAACTTAACAGAAGAGCAATCTGCTATGAGATTTGTTGTTCTTCAGAACCGCCTCGTTCTTGACGTCATACTGGCCGATAGGGGCGGAGCTTGTAGAGTCATCGGATCTAGTTGTTGCATTTTCATTCCTAATAACGCACCGTCTGTTTATTCAGCTATAACCAGACTTCACCAAATAGCCCATCAGTTGCACCAGAATCCAGGCACCTGGACATGGTCCGGTTGGCTCTGGAGTATAATATCTGCCTGGGGATGGAAAGTATTGTCATTCCTAGGAATAGTAGTAATGATCATATTCAGTTGTTGTCTATGTTTACAATGTGGCCCTGCGATTTGCGGCTTGTGCGCTACCTCTTGTATTCCAAGTCCTAAATCCCGTTCCAAAAAGATTCGAGACGAGCAAATGATGCTCTATGAACAGATAGATGGTATCATGAATATTGATGTTTCCTGAAGGAAACGTAGGGAACAAGGAGGGAATGAGGAAAATTGAATTTTGCCCTGTCATGTGTCCCTACGTGTTCCCCATTATATGCTATATGTGCATGATCGCTATGCATATTTACCCCCTTGACCGAATAAAGACGCAATTATAGTTGTGTCCAACGTTAGTATGCCAGTTATCCAGTCCCCCGTGAAAGCAACGAGTTTTAGGCCTATGTTGCCAACGTTTCTATTGTGCACGTTAATTCATCGAGTTGTCCCCGTTTCTAGGCCTCACAGGGCCTGGACACCAGATTCAAGCTTCAAGTCTTCTGAACCACTCCGAGGAGCGATGCAGCCCCTCCCGCATCCCTGACCCTTCACTTACTCCCTACCAAGCAGTGCGGTGCCCGGCCTGGCCTGCCTGCCTGTCTGCCAAGAATATGTTATGCCTCTAGTTATCAGTTCAGCTCCCCGGCTTCACATTACTAAGCTAACGATCCGCATAAACATCTTCAGCTATAGTCTAGTCTTCCTGTCTCCATGCAAGAGAATTACTGAATTAGTATCCATAGAAGATTCATAGCACACGCAATACACTAGGAAATATATGCATGCACCAGCCTTAGTGTCAAGTAGCCTTTGCCCTGATAACATTTAGATTCAAGCAACATGTTCTCAAAACATCAGATATCAGATATGCTATAGGTACATGTCGTCCTGACATCCCAGACTTTAGTCTCCTCTTCTAGTGCCAGAAGTCAGAGCCCCAGCTCTCCCCAGTTATACGTCATGGCCCGTTTGCGCGCACCAGTAGGTTAAAGGTTCCAGCTACCCAGGTAGCCCCCTCCATGTATCCACCCATTTATGACACTTCTGTGACGTTTACATCACATGTCTCCGTGCACGCCCTGTGCACGCCTTCTTTTTACGCCCATGTGTTCTTATCTTACGTTTGTCACTTGTTACGCCTACTGTATGCAATGAAATTGTACTGTTTTTCTATATATACTATGTAATGTTGATGAGACGTGGCAGCTGCCATTCCATTCCAGTGCATGCCACTCCATGGTCTTTAGGCTCGAGCCATCCGATTAAAGCCATTCTGACTCAGATACAACGGATCCTGCCTCTTATTTATTGAGCTATCTGTTTTAGTTAATGCATAGAAAAATAGTACCGGTAATTAATTATTTATGTATTTATTTAAACACTGATCTTAGGCCTTCTACGTATTTTGTGTCACAGAAAAAGAACTGTTGTCATAAGTGCACCCCTTTTCCCTTACTTCACTAACAAAGCCAACACCTCTCTGTTACAAGGAGTATTTCCATACTACCAAAAAAAATCTGTTTAATCACCTCAGTAAGCCATGTGTGGACTGAGAGGGCTTTCACAACTGCCACGAGTATCCAACTCCCTCTTTCTAGGAAAAGTGCTGGAAAACTGTGTGGGAAAGGGACGAAGCAACTTAATTAAAGAAAACAATCTCTTTGAGGATTTCCAAATATGCTTAAGGTCAGATAACAAGTGATGTTACACACAGTGAATGATGCATTTCACACATTAGTTAAAGATAAATCATATCTTCTCGTTTTGCTTGACCCATCAGCACTGTTAGACACAGTCAGCCACACATTCCTGGTCAAACTCCTGGGAGTATGGATTAGGATCATGGAACAGTTCTGAATTGGTTTGAATCTTAATCTGCCAATCTCTTGCGAGGTGTCAAATAGTTGAGCTCACTCTCTAGCCCATTGTGTCCTCAACAAGAAATTTCAAAACTATTCTTTTTCTTCCCTATGCTGTTCAATCTGTAAGTGGAATTCCCCAATTCTCCTCTGAGGCAACCAGACACAGTTTTTCATCTGTACACAGATAACTCTGATCTGTATATGAAAGTCTCATTGCCAGAGAATAAAGTCGGTCTTCTAAAGAACTAGGAGACTTGGAGTTCTTGGAGACACAATATTGTCAGAAACTGAACCCTGAGAAAACAGTTAGTTCTGCTCTCTCCCTATCACTGTTACACGTGGGCGCATGCTTGGCTTCTATCAGTTTATGTGCTTGACTGTAAGCATTGTCAAAATCGCGAAATCATTGGCCATTATTCTTGACTAAAATGCTTTCCTGATCTGCTGTAGCAATAGGAGCCCAATATGTAAGCTTTGAATTCAAAGCTGTTCAGTCATTAGTCATTTTGTGGCTGTTTTATTGCAAATCCTTACTGCATAGAAAAACCACATTGTTATATCACTCATCGCGACATTTGTTGGGAGTTGGGTGCATTGTTTTTTCAGTGCTGGGGGTTTACATAGGTATTTATAAAGCAAAAATGCCTCAGACACCATAGATCGAACAACCAATATTTTTTACCCAAAAGATTTTTTAATTATCCTTGGGGTATATTCATATATATTGTCTGGTTTTTCACATTTATTTTACAAAACATTCATGCCTGTCACTAAGCAAACTAGATACTGTTATCTTGCCTTCTCTTATCTCTTCTTTACATGAAACAAACAATCAACACAATGTGCCCAATGATTATATACAGTGCAACAAAATGGGGTTTTAAAACCTACAGTGCAATTTTCACAAAAACTGATGATAAATCAAAAATAAAGCTCAGGTACATGTAACATCCTAAAACATTGCATCAGGTGAAGACTGGTCCTATTACACTCTATCACCATGGGATGAAACGAAGGCAAGTTGCTACTTTTCTTGTCCTTGAATTATAATATTTTTATGGCCAAGGGAGAGGTCAAGGATGGAAATCAGAGCTCAAGGGTAGTGCCCCTTGACGGGGTTCTATTGTGTCCAATTAAAGGACCCTATTCCGACTTGGTTCTGTTGTGAACCTCTCTTGGGTGAAACCAACGCGTTTCAACCTTTTTGATGGCTGTGCTTTAAACGAAGGTCTTCATCAGGGATAATGTGTCTTTCAAAAAGAGGACTTGTGTACCATGTACGATTCTTGGGAACCCAAAGCGGGAGTTAAATTGTCCTTGTGCTTTTCAAATTACGGCAATCGCTTCTAGTGTCCGTAATCCAGTGGTGGTGTTTTCTTCTCTGGGCAACCGTCATCCTGCCCAGTGGAACGGCCGTGCAGTACCATTTTCAATTCAGTGGATTGAGATGCTGAGTTTCTAAACCGTGATGCTAATAAATAGGCGTGGCCCCGAGGTGGAAGTTAATTACCGGCCGGATGAGCGCCCACTAACAAGCATCCGTGTGTGTCTGTTATTTGGGGCCTACACCACGTGGCGTCATTGAATACACAAGCACCAGTGTGAGCGGCAACATCGTATGTCGGGATACTGTCTCTCGATCGTCCTGGCATAACATTGGCGACGAGGGTGGCCTGACCACATGTTGCATACCGTGACAGCCCCGCACAGTCTTTTTGAGTGCGTGGTTCTCGTGCTGCGTCACAGCCACATCTCTGTGACACCCAAATGGGCAAGGCACACTGTAGCCCGCACAATGTCAGCGGGTGTCCAAGATTCGATGCACAATTAGCTGATGCACCCAGCCAATCGATACAGCACGTGGTGGAAAGGCAGGGTGTCCCGAATTACTCCTGCCTGGCAGTGTATGACAGCATCTCCCAGACGCAACTAACTGTGAGTGGCATTAACCTGTGAAGCGTAGTCAGAGTATTTCACTGTGGCTGATCACACTCGACCTGCAGCGCAGTGACACTGCTCCATTGACAGGCCGAAGACAGAGCTACGGCATCAGTGGCACCCACACCATGTCACACCTTCCTGAGATACAGCCATTTGTGGTGGAAGGGGCACCATCAGCTCAAGCCCTGAGGCGAAAGGAGTGGGTGGAGCGAGTGCTTCACTTCTTTGAGGCTACAAAAGTGGACAATGTGCAGAAACGTGCCATGATACTGCATCTGGGAGGGAGAGATGTCTACAAGATATCCAAGACGGTGGCAGAAGGTGCACCATAAACTCATCTCACACTAATAGAAGCCCTTAATGCTCATTTCGAGCCCATGGCAAATCAAGATTACGAATGATTTGTGTTCAGGCAGGCGAGACAGCAGCCAGAGGAGTTACTAGATGTGTTCCATGCACACTTAAAGGAGCTAGCAAGCACCTGAGGTGTTCAAGATGAGATAGAAGAGATGAAGTGCCAGATTATTCAGGGTTGGGTTTTGGTGAAGTTAAGAGAGCGCATCCTGGAAGTATCCTGAAAGTTGTTGGCAGATATACTCACCTTAGGGAGGACGAAAGAACTCTCAAAAGCATGGGCGGCGCTCATGGAGGCTGCTCTTCAAACCCCCATCAAGACTGAACCAGTGAATGTATTCACTACAAGTGCCATGACGCTGTCAACCCCTGGATGTGAATATGCAGATACTGTGGGGGCCCATCTCATCGAGCGACAGAGTGCCCAGCAAGAGGAAAAGAGTGCACAGCCTGCAGAAAAATTAATCACTTCATGAAAGTGTGTCATTCCAGTAAAGGATGGGTCATGAGGTCCAACGTCAACATGATCCCGGAGACCCAGGAACAAAGCAGTGATGTGGACGATGATGACCGGGAAGAACACATCAGTCACTTGGTGTTCACGGTAGGGTCAGCTTCTCAAATGCAGAGTCGACTATAATAGTGCCAAGTTGTTGTGGGTGGGTGCTCCTCAATCGCAATGTTGGACACAGGCGCCACCATAAATATTATGTCACATGATGCGTACAGGAAGTTGTCTTCCCCTCTGCTGTTAGTCCCCGCCAAAATCAAAGTCTTTGCATATGGTCAGACAAAGCAATTGGCAATCAGGGGCAAATTTAAGACAACCATCGCATATGACCAACAGGAGGTAGAAGCCCTGGTGTTCGTGACGGAGGAGGGGCATGGAATGCTGCTCGGATTTAGGTCAGCAGAAGCACGGGAAATAGTCACCTTTGCCTTTAGGATACATCGAGAAGGAATAAGTCAGATACTGGAGGAGTTCCTGAAAGTGTTCACTGGTATCGGATGCCTAAGAGAAAAGCAAATACATCTACACATAAATCCATCAATGCAACCAGTCGCCCTTCATCACAGTTGCCTTTCATCTGAGACCACTGGTACAAAAGCAACTGAACAAGCTGGAGGAGGCAGGAATTATCGAAAAGGTGCAAGGGCCGACCCCCCTGGGTGTCACCAATTGTGGTTGGGAGGAAGCCGAAGTAGCCCAGGGAAGCAAGAATCTGTGTCGACATGCAACTTCGCAATGCTGCAATTAAAAGGGAAATACATTTAACCCTGACCAATGATGACCTGGTCGGCTAGTTAAGTGGAGCCAGCTGGTTCTCAAAGCTCGAACCTCAGGCTAGATACTATCAACTGGTCCTAGACAAACCACCCCAGTACATTATGACATTATCCACACATGTTGAATTGAGACATTACCAGGGTCTGAGCTTCGGAATATCTTGCGCCACTGATGTGTTCCAGAACACCATCAAGGAGCTTCTCACTGACCTCCCAGGGATAGTTAATGTCAGTGATGACATTCTTGTCCATGCAAAGTCTATCCCAGAAAACAACATTAGGCTGAGACACATGCTCCAAAGGATACAGGACTTTGGGCTCACGTTACATAAGGAAAAATGTGCATTCCTCCAGCAGAGGCTACAGTTCTTTGGGTACATCTTTTCCATGGAAGTCATTGCTCCTGAAAAGGTGAGAGACATCAAAGAAGCCCCAGCTCCCACCAATTTAAAAGAAATGCTCAGCTTCCTGGAGATGGTCAACTACTGCGGTATATTTATCAAAGACCTTTCTTCGCTAACTACACCATTAAGGGAACTCACCAAAGCCTCAAACCCCTGAGGGTGGGGTCCTGAACAGTAGGCGGCATTGCAGGCCACAAAAGATGCACTCTATACAGTTCTACCATGATGAGATACTTTTATCCACAACAGTAAACTCAAGTTGATGTGGATTCTGGCTCGAAGGGGCTTGGAGCCATCCTATTACAAACACCTTGAGAAGCGGATGAATGGGCTCTGTTGGCATTTGCGAGCAGATCATTGAATGCCATGGAGCAGAGGTACTCACAAATTGAAAAAGAGGCAATTGCAGTACACTGGGGGTGTCACCACTTCCACTTCTATGTGTATGGGCAGCCATTTCTAGCCACCACTAACACAAGCTCCTGATTCCGCTTTTCACAGGAACGATGCCAAAACCTCCACCTCGCATAGAAAAATTTATGCTTCAGTTGCAAGAGTACAACTGTACGATTGAATACCAACCTGGAACAAGTAATCCGGCAGACTACCTGTCCTGCCATCCCGAGCTGCCAAGCTCAGTGAGATGGAGGATGTGGAGGAGACAGAGGAATATGTCTGGTACTTGGTAGACAGGAATCGCTCATTAACCATCCCTCTGGGAGAACTGTGCCATGCAACCAGCCAAGATGAATGCTTGCAGAAAACACTTGAAGCAGTAAATACCAACAAGTGGCATCTCCTCAGGAACCAAGGGTGATTATTACTTCTGAAGCCCGGAGAGTGATTGAGAGCTTATTCCAAGTGGGACAAGAACTAAGTACTGATCCTCATGGCTGTCTACTTTGAGGGCAAAGGCTGGTCATTTCAACAACTCTGGTGGACCGAGTGATCCAGCAGGCACATGCAAGGCATCAAGGCATGGTAAAAACCAAGAGTCGTCTCAGGGCAAAAGTCTGGTTCCCCCTAATGGATGAGAAAGTGGAAGAGGCAGTGAGGTCATGTCCTTGGTCCTAGAATCATCCTGCACCGATTATAACTGAACAGCGACCTGATGGCCCCTGGATAAGTGCTAGCATGGACTTTGGGAGTCTCCCAGACAGAAGACACTCCTTAGTAGTGATAGACGACTACTCCAAGTACCCTGAGGTAGACATGCTATCCTCACTGAGCGCAGGGGAAGTAATCCCAAAGTTGGAGAAGGTGATGACTTCTCATGGGTTCATCAAAGAATTGAGAACAGAAAATGGTCCCTCCTTCCAGGGGCAAGAATTTGCCTCATACCTGGCATCATTGGGACTTCTTCACAAAAAAGTCACGCCCAAATAGCCCCAAACGAATGGGGAAGCTGAACGCTTTATGAGAACTCTGAACAAGGTTCTAAGAATAGCCGTGGCTAATGGAGACTCTCTAGAACAGTCCATTTATTTGTTTCTCAGGGACTATGGGTAAACTCCTCCTGTCGCCATTGGTCGTGCCCCAGGGCATCTGTCAATGGGATGGGTGGTGAGTGACTCAATTCCGCACCATCCACAATAGACTCTGGAAAGGGTCGATAAACATGCTGTGGGCAGCAGGACAAAGAGTTTGAATGACCAAGTCAGCTGGCAACGATGAACGCCAAGGTCCTATCTCACAGTAAGAGACCTAGTCCAAGGCCACAACAGGCACCCGGGCAGTAAACTCAGGTTGCCCTTTGAAAGAGATCCGTGGTGCACCACCCATATCTGTGGCACAAGGATCAATGCATGGAATGACCTGGAGTTGGTCACAAGGAATGTGCCGGCTTTCAAAAAGTTCTATCCTTGCCCTTGACCCACTCGGAACAGCTATGAAAGTGACAATACCATTAGAGATCAGGAGGAATGTTTTAAAGAGGACTTTGAAACTGTCAGGTCTGAGAGTGCCACCATCTCACCCCAAAGTCAGGAAGTCAGTCATTGCCCCACTACGTTGACGGCAAGCTCCGGGGAGGATTGCCAAAGTAGCAGGGAAAATCGAACACAATATGGACTGAGGAAGAACCTGGAGCCTTCTAGACATCACTGTTAGATATGCAAATGCATGAACTAAAGCCCTGGGCATGGGTACTAGGTGCCTATTACTGCTATGTTTGTTATATCACTATGTTATATACTTCCGTTTATCATTTTTGTGTTTTGTGTATTTGTTATTTTTATTTGTTTTGGGGAGGAATGTTATATCGTGATAGTTGTTGGGAGTTGGGCGCATTATTTGTTCAGTGTCAGGGGGCACATAGGCTCACCCCAGCAAAATGTTAGCTCTCTGGTTGAGCCCACGGTAGGTGGGTGGAGCCTATTAAATAGGCATGGCCGCAAGGCCAGAGTTAGTTCCTGGCCAGATGAGAGCGCACTAACAAGGCACTAACAAGAATCTGTGTGTGTGTCTGTAATTTGGGTCCTACACCATGTGGTGTCATTGTGGGTGGCAAAATTGTATGTTGGAACGCTGTCACTGGATCGTTCCGACATAACACACATCTCTCTTGCTCTCACTAAAGGCTGGCATTTATGCTGCAGCTAGTGTAGTTTATGCTGCCAGAAGTTCCAAACATAAGGCCATGCATGGTGATCACTGATGCAAGTTTTGACAGGGAATACTTCACAAATCTGGAACTCTATACTTCTGGCTACGAGGGCATGTCCATCCTATGGCACTTTTAAGAAAGATCTTTAAGTCCAATTATTTGAGCATGACAAGGTGCAGAGCTGGAAGAACCAAAGGAAATTTTGAAGTTGGAAAATTGCTGGCATTATTAGGATGATTTATTCTTATCAGGTTAAGATTAACTACATTTACTATACTTCTTCATCTTCTCCCTTATTGTTTAAGACATCATATTCTCGACGTGGTCAGCAAACCCTACTACATTAACTTTCATTCCTCACATTGTTTACGTATCAGCTCCTAAGGGTAATGGGCCAGATATATGACCCATTTTTGAATGCACAAACGGGTTTGCGACCCGTTTGTGCATGCAAAAATACCAATGGGGTATGTACAAACCCTATTTAGTGGGTCACAATTTGATTGAGACACACTAAATAGGATTTGCGACTCACTATTAGGAAGGGGCATTCAAAGGGCGTCACTTCCTAATAGTGACTCGCTACCCTATGTAAGACTGTTTTGTGACTGCAATAGTGGTCACAAAACACTAGGGCCCTCATTTATGAAAAGTGACGCATCCTTGCGCAGGCGCAGGGATGCGCCACAATTCCTTACGACGCGCTGCGTCAGAATTTTGCGACGCGGATGCGTCACATTAATGCAATGGCGCATCATTTCGCAAGTGATGCCGTAAGCCGGAAAAAAGACACGCAGACGCTGGCGTCCTGACGTACCGGAAAGTCACAAAAGTGCCGTAAGTCGCAATCGCGGAACTGACGTAAGCCTACGCGTCGCTGCGCCACTTTCACGTTGCGTCACAATCCGGAAAACGCCAAAAATACACGCATCCATCTCCTAATTCTCCCGCAAATGGAAAAAACTGTTACCATGGAGCCTGAAGGACACAGCAGCAACCAAGGGAACCTTCCACATGGCGGCCAGGATGCCCAGCCACATGGCGCCCAGGATGCGCAGCCTGAAACACAGGGAGAAACCCATGTAAAGAGGAAGCGCAAAATTAATTTTAGCGCTGAGGAGAACAACATACTCATAAATGAGGTCACAGACCACCAGCACCAGCTCTTTGCAAGTTCCAAGTTGCCACTATCAAAAAAAGAGGCAATTTGACTGTCCATATTGACAAAGGTCAACTGTGTGGCCCAATCTAAGAGGACAGTCATTGACCTGAAGAAACGCTGGAACGACATAAAGCGCCGGACAAAAGAGAAAATGGCAAAAAACTGCAAAGAAGCAGCGGCGACAGGAGGAGGCAGCCCATCACAACAGGAAGAGCTGGATGACCTTGAGGAGCGGGTTGTGGCGGTCATCCCAGACGAGTTGGTGGTTGGAATTCCAGGACAGGACAGTGCAGAGCATGAGGAACCGCAAGACACACAGGGTAAGTCCCTACAAGGGGAAATGTGCAAAGAAGGTAATGTTGTGCAGTCCATAAACTAAGGTAGCCGGCTCAATTACAGACGTGTAGTGGAAAGAGTAGTCATGCAATGTCATGAACTGTGAAGGGTCTTCAAAATGTATTGTACCAGGGACATGCACATGTCACATTTGGTAAACACCTACCCCTGTCAAAGTAATAACATATTTTCTAAGTGAAGTCCCAGCCCACTGCTGCACCTGACAAGTGCCACACTCAGGTGCAAATATACAACTACCCTCATGAAATACCATGATGTTATTTTGATCATGTAGTGGCGGCACAATGTGCCACACCCACAATAATAGGCCACAGACAGCCATGTAACATAGTACAACATATCATGTCATTGCACCATTCCCACATTAAAGTGTGAGAAAGCGCTATTCCAGGGCTGTTGCTGGGGGTGTACCCACAAACATTCATGTCCAATTGACAATGTCCAATAGCAAAATCAAACTGTAACTATGACGCTGTGCCACAAATATATGCATCCACAGGGTCTGTGTAAGGCATTCACAACCTCATGAAATACAAACTGTTCCCTCTTGGATATACCCAATATATAGCTTTTGCATTCAAGTGGACACATAGAAAGCGGAAAAATCTTTAGATGACTGCATCATGCAGGAATGTGTCCCTTCCATGCACACAAACACTGATCCCCTGCACCGCCGGACCCCCTGCAACATGGTGCAAGTTTGCCTGGGCCGGCGCATGCCAAGCATTGTGCACCTGTGTCGTTGTGAAGGACAGGTGACTCCAATAAAGAGACCCTACTCATAGTCACCCCATGCAGGCCCAAAATCTGTCATTGTACTACTTTGTGCATGATGGTTTCAGCCACATCATCTGCATATGTAAGGGAAAGTACTCAGGAATGTTACTCAGCATGCGAAGCCCGGTGCCACATTACACAAGCATCATGTATAACATATGCATGGTGGGTCTGCACATCCAAATTAAAATATCAGTAGTGGTGATGTGCAATCCATACAAATGTTTTAAATACATTAGCATCTGGCAATTGTGTCAGTACCTCACACCTGCATCATGGTAGGTATAGGGGTGAGCCAGTGCCACTGGAGAGGCCTGCACCAAGGTTTGATGTACTTGAATGATGCTCCTCACATGAATGCATGACTAAAGCACTGACCAGCTACGTCTGGATGAATGACGTATATAACATGAATAACACCATGTAGTGACATACAGTGCATACAGCATATCTATGTTGTCACGACTTTGGGAAAAACATAAGTGTACCAATGGTGTTCTTGCAGTGAAAGAACATCCAACAGCAATAGTTTGCAGGACTGTGCACCATCTCACCAAAGGCCTCCATTCATGGTCTGTACCTATGCATGCACTGCAGCACACCTATATTGCAAGGTGCGCAGTCCAGCTGATAAACATCCAGCAAATGTGCACCATAGTTAATTATACAAATGGATAATCAGCGAGTCTGCAGCACTGTGGGCCTTATTTATGAAGGCCTTGCGCCGCCGGTGCGCCGCTATTTCCCATGTTAAAAGTGAGGCACCGGCGGTGCAAGGCCGTCATAAATAAGGCCCCGTATGTGTAGCTTAAGTGCCAAGAATGTATAATCACATTAGCAAGCTGTTGCATACAGATGAGAGCAAATGCTCAGGAGTGAGAGCAACGTCTATGTCAATGGCATTGCATGTCCCAACAAAACTATGGCAATGACATGCAAAGTAGTTGTTACGTATCCAAATAATGCAAACAAGTTGACTAACTGCACTTTGCAAGATTAGCAAGGCTGTCTCAGACATGAGACAAAAAAGCAAACTCATGCAAATGCACAATACCTCCCGGAATGAAAAGCCACAACATACATGTCCCTAAGGATGGTGACATCGTGCCACAACATATATGCATGGGAGTGGTACTGGACATCGCTGCAAACAAGGTTACAGGGTTGCCCTGTGACAAAGATACACTCGACAAATGTGCAACAACAACAATATTGTGTCTATTCCTATGGCACAACCATGAAAATTTTTGCTGCAAGAAGACAGTGAGGCAACCCATGTCCCTCCTTGCAATAGCATGGATGTACAGTACCTACTGGACATTGCTCAATGATTCAAGCAATGACAGATCCTTTAGAAATCATAATGTCAGTGTATGCACAACCATGCCGCAACTCCACCAATGCATAGTGGCAGACAATGGCAATGGCACTGCCCACATACATGGCTGCCATGAGGTAGGGGGAAAGTAGGGATGCAAGTACATTCATGAGGGGTGCAGAAATGATGGTGTCATTCAAGATCCTAACAGTGCTATTTGTGTGCTGTAGTGACACAAGTATTTAAGCATTGGTGGACTGTCTTTGCACAAGGAGTGGATGAGATGTCATGCACTGCCCTTGCTCCTGCTGCAAGAGGGTGCAAGGATGGCGGTGGTGATTGCTGGTCAAGTCACATATGTCATGCATTGAATGATGGTAGTGACAGGAGAGTATGAAGTCAGACCTGAATCATAAGTACCTGTAGCCGTACTATGGAGCCGTACTACAGGTACTTAAAAGTGTCCTGTTCAGTGGTATGTTGAGGTCCCTTGATGCTTGTGTGTCATGTCAGTGAAGTGACCCTTGAGGTGTTGTTGGTGAGGTAACTTAACCAGCTGAGGTGGAACTGGAGGTCATCGAGAGGGATGCTGTCTGTGGATGTCACACACTGGGGTGCAATGAGGTCAACAATGGTGTTGAAGAATGGAGCACATGGCCTGTGTGTCCTGCACATGAGTGTGCTGTTGAGTATGCCCATGGGCCTGGTCATGATAATGTAGTTGTCGTAGTACATGGTCAACCATGGCACATTAGAGTGCCTGCTCATTCTGAGTGTACCAGTGTATGGGTTAACAATGCCTCTTCCATGATTGTCGTGCTGCCACATGCAGGTGACACAGAAGTTGTCAGTGACAGTGATGGTGATGTCTGTAGCAGAGTTACGTCCTGGCAGGTGAGGTGGCATACAGGGTTGAATGTGAGGAGGTTGCAGACATTGTATAGTTGCAGTGTCCAAGAGGAATAAACCTTGGTACACAGTGTGGACCTGAGCCAGTCAAATGCAAACAGCATACACCATGGTTGTGGTAGTCATTAGTGATGACCATTACAATGTATGCTGCACAATGTCAACAATGCAATGCATGTGTTCCAAAATATCATCTCTAAATACTTCATTGTGCCCACAATCATGTTGTGATGTAAGTACTACAAGTGGTAATGAGTATCAGTAAGAAAAATTTAAAAATTATGACAAATCCTAAAAATATCACAAATGTGCATTTATGTGTCAAAGAATTACATTTGGTAGTGTCATGGGGTGACATATGTCTGAACTATTATTTATATATATGTACATCATGAGAAATAGGCGTGAAATGTTGAGAATAAGAAAAAAATGTTGTGCATATTTCTTCAGGCTATGAAAAATGGTGTGTGCATTACTCACTAATCTGACTCAATTGTGTCTGTTGTGGTTGTTCATAAAGGAATTTAATGCTTCAGGTCTGGGTGTGTGGTGACAAGGATAGATTGTCCATGTACTCACTGAACTTTGAACAGTGTAATGAAAGTCTCTGCTGTGCAACACCTACTCTACAGTTGCAACATGCCTAGTATTAACAATGAATACAATGGAATGTGATGACATGGCATGTTTTGGTGATATGTATGTGCCTTTTGGCACAAGACTGTTACACCTGCTCTGCATGGGGGCACAGTGACAAACATTGGCAATTGGTGGGGGGACAGCTGTGAGTCAACAAATGCAGGAAATACCAATCAATATCTTATGGATGCAGGGATGTGTGTGAGTGTGTGCTGCAAAACATATAGTGGCCTATTCACAGAATGAACTTAAGACTCTATCCAAAACGTAGTACTATATTGGTATTCACAGAATGCACTTACTAATTGTAGCATTCACATAATTAACGTACTACTTTTGCTATTCACAGAAGTTAGGATTTTGTCTTAAGTTTCTGTGAAGACAGACTTAAGACAGACTAAAGCCAAAATCCTAACTTCAGTGAATACCAAAAGTACTAAGTTCATTCTGTGAATGTCAAAAGTAGTAAGTGCATTCTGTCAACACCAAAATAGTATTAAGTTTAGGATAGAGTCTTAAGTCTGTTTTGTGAATCAGGCACACATTGAGGGAAGTCTGACATCAAAGCTGTGTCCCATTTCTCTGGAGCCTATGCAACCCTGCCTTTGTGTCACGTAAAACGAATTAGCCAGCCAGGCTCACTACTCTGAGTCAATCACAACGCTGTGAAGTGCTGGTGTGACTGGTAATAGGAAATGGGATAAGTCATGCAGCCAAATGCTGGAGTGACGGCCATGTTTGCAATGGAGGCTGAAATGCAGCCTGCATACCAAACATGGAAGTGGGTATTACTGCTCTGGTCATCATGTGTGGCACCTGAGTCATCTTCCCAATATGCACATGCCCCACCTCATATTAGATCTCTCCTACCCACCCTCCCATGCCATGATGACACATAGCATGATCACATCAGTCACTCATCCCTTGTGTCTCAATTATAAGTCAGTTCAGTGATCTCATCAGAGCCCACACTCCACATCTGGTCCATTAACTACCACTAAGGCCCCCACCCCTGTCTTCATGTGTTCCGTCATCACTGAATATGTTACCTCACACTTAGCCTACTCAATGTCAGACGCTGTGCAAGTGCACAGCAGACGCATGTACATGGTGTGCTGAAGGCACGCCAATGGCTAGTCTGAATGCGCACATCTGTGTCCAAAATGCAATCATTTCCAGCAGCAACTGATATACAGTCATTCACTGATGCAGCTCACCCAGCCTCCATGCACTCATACATGGAAAATAATGGAGAATGACAACAGGCCTTTGCAAACATGACCCGCAGACATTTCACATGCCTACACTGCTGACAAACCTCAACCACCACCCTGGCCTCAAACACAGCCAACGCCAGCGTTTCTGCAAGTGAAAGTCACACCTGGAAACACAACTGCGCATACCAGACCTCCACCCTCTGCAAGCCTACCAAACAGCACTACAGGGACACGGCATGGTAGAGCACAGATCTCTAAGAAGCAAGAGGCACCAGCAGATACCTTGTTAAGAACTGTATGAACACCAAGACACCTGGGGCCTTATTTATGAAGGCCTTGCGCCTCTGGTGCGCCACTTTTCAAAAGGGAAAAAGTGACGCACCGGTGGCGCAAGTCCTTCATAAATAAGGCCCCTGAAATGTAAAACACATACATGGACGCAATGAGGGAGTACCACTAAAAAATAGTCTACGATAATGGCAAGTCCTGCAAACTCGTCAAGGTCCTGCATGAATAAAACAACCTATGCTGCAAAGCTACAGACATCACCCTGGCAGGACAGACCTGTGATAAGTGTCCAACAAAGTTCACCATAAAGTAAAAAATGTCACTACAACAACTTTGCCGTACACAGGAGATGCCACAGGCAGCACCACGCAAACCTCTTCCAACACAACAGCCATACTACCATACCCACCGGGTCACCAGTCAAAGCTCAATGCACCCCCTCCAACATGAGATACAGCCACCTGTGGGATCACTACAGCCCTGTCCTCATCACATCAACAACAGCACCAAGATCACCCTATTCACAGCCACAGGTGACATCTGCACCCTCCGGGACCAAGAGCTGTGAGTGTGCTCCGACACACACTAACACCACAAAGATTAGCTACACTACATGAAGCAGGATTCCAAGGAACAAAGCTGAACTGGGTCACTCATCCCAGCAAGAGGTCCAAGGATCCGACTGACAACCTTCGTCTTTATGATCACGTAATTCCAATGCTGAATGCAAGAAGGACCATCTATGTGTCTGACCCTTGTCAACATCAACAGGGCTGCCTCAGCGCCATTTGAAAACAAACACAGCCTCAACATTGTATCCATTGCTGATGACAGACAGCTCATACTCTCTCACACCTAAGACTACACCAACCAAACACTTGAAATACATTGCGGAATGCATTACGTCGCAGTCTGCATGAACCACAGCTGCATGAAAAATAAATCAGAGAATACAGAAGTCTGTGTCCTTGGAACAACTCTTTCAGCACGTAAAAACACCGGTTGGATCTCCCACTCTGATGGGAAGGGGCTGCGGCTACCGCTCAAAGAGACAGGTCTTGATGAGTCTTCTGAATGGGAGTAGGTCCTGGGTCTGCCGTAGGTGGGCCGGGAGGGTGTGCAAGGTCTTGGCGGCGAGGTAGGACAAGGATCTGCTGCTGGAGGTTGGTCATAGGATGCGGTGGACAGTGGTGAGGGGGAGGCTGGTGGAGCGGACCTGGCGTGTGGGTGTGTAGAAGCTGAGTCTGCTGTACAGGTAGGCTGCTCCGGGCTACTGGAGTGTATTGTGCGTCTGGGTCTGGAGCTTGAAGCTGATCCACTTGCTGATGGGGAACCAGTGTAGGTCTCACATTTGGGGGAAGATATAGCTGCGGTGTGGAACGTTGACAATCAATGAGCCGTAAGTGTATTGGATGCGTTGCAGTACTCGTAGGTGTTTGTCTGGGAATCCTCAGTACAGTGCGTTGCGGTAGTCCAGTCCGCTGCTGCTCAGGGCCTGCGTCACACTAATTTTAGTCTGGGGTGGGGATCCACTTGTAGATCCAGCATAGCATGTGGAGGCAGTTGTAGCATGAGGAGGAGATGGCGTCGACCTGCTCAGACATGGAGAGGGAGGAGTACTGGATGTATTGTAAGTTGCGTGCATGGTCAGTGGGTGTTGTTGCTGTTCCCAGTGTGGTTGCCCACCAGGAGTCGTCCCAGGCTCAGGGTGTGGGTCCAAGGATGAGGACCTGTGTCATGTCCAAGTACAGTTTCAGACTGCTGCTCCTCATCCACTTGGGGAGGGACTTCATTCCCTCGTGGAGGTTTGTTGAGGGTGTGTGTGGGTCCCTGCTGATGGAGAGGATGAGCTGGGTCTTGTTGGTGTAGGAGATGATGTAGAGGCTGTGATGGCGGCCCACGTGTACGTGGGGGACATGTACATGTTGAACAGTGTTTTGCTGAGGGATGACCCCTGGGGTACGCCGCAGATGATGTTGATGGCGTCCCATTTGATGGATGGGTTTTGGACACTCTGGACGCTCTGGGTTCTGCGGGAGGGAAAGGACGTGGTCCAGTGTAGGGCCTTCAATTGGAATCATGATTCTCGGAGGTGTGTCTTCAGAGTGTGATGGCATACCGTGTCAAAGGCCGTTGACCGGTCCAGGAGGAAGAGGGCTGCTGACTTGGTGCTGGCTAGTTGGTGCATGATGTTGTCTGTGCCGGACATGTGCACGGTCTTGCTGCTGTATGTACGTATGAATCCGGACAGGGACGGGTGAAACATGTTCGGGTCTACCAGCCCGCGGCCCAATAGCATGTTCATCATTACCTAGATGACCTTCGTTGGGAACGTGAGCAGGGAGATGGGCCATGAGTCCCCGAGGGCCTTGGGGTGTGCCTTGTGCGTCTTGAGGAGGGCATTGCTTGTGGCGTGCTTCCATATTTCATGGAATGTTGCTGCATTGAAGAAGATGTAGATGAACTTGTGTAGTTGTGGTATGATCGCTGCCTCTGCTTTGTACAATAAGTGGTGTGGTGATGGTACTGCTGGTGATCCAGAGTGTACGGAGTTCATGACCTTGTGTGTTGCGTCCTTGTTGACGTAGTACCAGGATGTGCTGCGGTTGGGGCTGCTGGTCCTCACTGGGGAGGTGGAGTCTGGCATAGTTGGGGTGGATGTGGTGGTGAAGCTCTCGTCGATGGCACTAAACGTGCGCTGTGAGAAGATGGACAGTGAGTCCCACACTTCTTGTGAGGGTGGGATGTTGACAACGTTTGCGCATGGGTTTCTCTGTTCAATAACGATGCAGAAGACCTCATTGCTGTCGTGTGCATTGGTATCCAGAAAGGTTTGGAAGGAGGAGCTCTTTGCCAATCTGTTGTGGTGGTGATGTATACACGTGGCGTCCTTGTGGACTGTGTGGTTGTGCAGTGTGTGTCCATGGAGCCATGTTCACTCCATCTTCCGGCATGTGCGTTGGTAGGTCTGGAGGTAGTTGGTGAACCGGGTGGCTCTGTTGCAGGCGTGGCTGTTGGAGGGCAACGTGAGTGGGGCAAAGGTGTTGGTGCAGTCCTACATACACTGTCAGAGTTTTTGGGCACTGGCGACTGGGTTTGTGGGGTTGTAGTTCGGGCCCTGGCAGAGGGGTGTGACCAGCTGGTCTACGTTTACTTTTACCCAGCATTGGTGAGGCAGCAGTTGTCTGCAGTGGTGTGTGGTTGATTAATAGAAGGTAAAATTGATGCTGTGGTGGTTGGTCGCGTGCAGGTCAGTGGTGTGGTTGGAGGTGACGTGGGTGCCTGTTGAGAAGACGGGGTCCAGCTTGTGGCTGGCGGCGTGGGTTTGGTCCCGAGTTGTCTGCAGGCGGGTCTGGTGAGGTAGTTGATCAGTATGGTGGAGTTGTCGTCGTTGTTGTCCTTGAGGTGTAAGGTCAGGTCCCACAGGATGATGTGGTGCATGGAGGGGAGTGTGTGGGTGCTGGCGAGGTCATTGATGGAGCAGCAGAACTGAGCACAGGGTTGGTGTGCTGTACATGAGGGTCCTCTGAGGGTGGTGTTGGGTGTCAGTGTGGATGTTTATGTGCAGGTGGTAGGCGGTGTTCATGGTGTTGTCTGCATGGGTGCCGACCTTGAGGGTGGACTTGTGGTCGATGGTGACCCATACACAAAATCAGTCAGCGCAGTCCCTGCGGTTCAACTTGTAGCTGTCTGGGATGTCTATGGTGATGTTGGTCGCAGAGGAGTAGTCCCACCAGGTCAAGTTTAATAATCACACATCTGGGGCGGAGGTGTCAAGCACATCCCAGAGCCACATGGGCTGTGTTCGTGTGGAGTGGGTGTTGTGGATAATGCATCAGAGGTGGTTGGGTCACTCCATGGGGGTTTGGTGGCTCACTTGCATGTGAAGCTGCATGTGCGGCAGGAGAAGGGTCCCGTGTGTATGTTATTGTGGTGGCCTGGAAGCAACTGTTGTGTTGGATGGCATTGAGTGCATGGAGGGTACAGGCGTAGTACTGGAGTCTGGTGTAGTGGCGTTAGTGGCCACAAGGGGTCCTGGCGCTGGGCATGGTCCAGGCGCAGAGGGCTGCAGACTGGCTTGCTTAAGGTGTGCCTCTGGTGCGCAAGTAGCACAGTCGAGCACAGTTTGGGACATATGGGGATGTGGGAGGGAGGAGCAGCTGGTAGGCGGGAGCAGCAAGTGTGCATGGGGTGGTGGAACAGTGGCACTGAAACCAAAATGGTGTGCAAACAGGGTGTAAAATAGTTGCACTGAGGCCACTAATGGGACACCAATGTGGTGGTTCTGCACACCTGCCAGTGTGTACTCAGCAGTGGCAGCAGGGGCACACAGGGGGAGCTGGGTGTAGGTTGAGCAACATACCAGGATCAATCTGTATTATCCAAATATAACGTAATTAGCATGAAGACACAGGAAATGGTCCACACACAAACAACACAGCTGTGATGGCTATGACAGGTGGGATGATGGGAGATGGTAAGAAATCCATGTCCCCAATCCTCAGTAATTGTGGCCTGATACCTGTTGCACACATATAGAGTGCAAAAAGTCACTTGGACTTGCTACTGTGCTGGAATGTGTCCCCAATATACACCAACAAAACAGACATCAGGACATGCACTCAAGTTGAATGTTGCAAGTGTGCAAGCACTGTCTGGCCATGTGCCATGTTTTTGGACAAACATTTGGAATCCATCAAATGAATCATGCCATGTCATTTTAGGTAACATGAGTGATGATGTGTAGCTTTAACTTTGACATGTTGACACACATCAAAGTCAAAAAGGGTAGATGACTCAGATTTGTGCATCTGTACACCATATGTCAGACATGATCATAAACATACATCTATTTTTCATTTCAGAGCATGGTACACATCCTCATGAGCAGGAACCTATGTTTGAATCCGATGATGACGGCGGGGAAAGTGTACCAAGTGTAGACACAGATGTCATCCAGGACCTGTTAGAATTAATACAAACTCCCTCTCCCCGCACCAGAAGGCAAATCAGCACAGTGGGATCTCCGCTTGCCCAACCTGGAACCACTCCTACGCCACCTCCCACAACATCTCTGCCTCACCACTCGCCAAACACGCTGAATTCATTTGAACAACGTGTTGTGGATGTACAGGGTCAGTTGGCACAGGAGGTGCGTAAAGGCATTGAGAGCATGGCAGGCACCCTAGAGGGAGTTATCCATTGCCTAACATCCAATAGTGGCAGTGCGGAAACTGGTAGCAGCAATGATGCACCACCACGTACTTTGTTTCACGCCATGAATGAGATATCAGAAGTCATGCAGCAGAGGCACAGACAAATGCCTAACACAAGTGCCAGTCTTGAGGTGGCCAACAGGCTGAGGGAAATTCAGGACACCCTTAAAGATATGAATGCAAAACAGGATGCCTACCTGACAAAATTGGCTAACTACCAACGGGATGTAACAGCTGTGTTTGAAAATCACCAACTCATGCTCAGTGCATTCATGCGGTACCTGATGGGCATTGAACATGATGCTGGTACAATCCCATCAACATCTGCAGCCCCTGATGTGTCTATGCCTCCTGTGTCGACTGCACCACTGATTCCACCATCAGCTGTGACAACAAACACATCTGATGAAGAAGATTCAGAAGATTGTCCATTCCTCCGCAGAACCATGCGTTAGCATCACATATTGTACCTGGACAATACATATACACTGTCTGGTGCACATAATACTGGCATTGTACCACAGTAATGATGAACAACAAATTACTGCTAGCCAATGGATGTACAATAAATTATCTGTGGCCTCCCTCCATGAGGTGAACATATGATGTTGACACTCCCTTATCACACAATAAAAAACTAATCACTCATGCATGTCTCAAATGTCATGTTGATGTATGGACTGTGCATGTACAAAGTCAACCCTACTGTATGTGTCCCTTGATCATTAGAGTCCTGTCATACCTTGCTAATTGCTAAGTTGTGTCACTTTCATAAATGTGCACCCACAACATGCAATGTCCAACTGGCAACGTTCATAAAGTGACTATTAACATGTGTACAACAGCATTGCTAATGTGCAACATTACGAATGATGACTTAAGTTAGAATGACTAACACTACAAGTTTGTACAAGGAGGGGGTGACTGGGAAAATCAGATCTGCTTGCACGCTACCATGATTGTGGGTCAGTCCAAGGTGTATGTATGTGATGATGAAATATCTGACATACCACATGTATGTATGAAAGGAAAACATCAGCACGTGGCTGGCATCAAAGGCACATCCTAAGGTAAGATGAGTAGCACACAATTCTATTAACTTAAGCATGGGAATAGGGACATGCTTCACACCAGTGATTGAAACAACATCACTCAACACTCACATGGTGTCTCATGTATGAAGTCCTACAAAAACTTCAGTGCTGCTGCAAAGACTGTGGCACTCATGCCTCAATGCCTTTAATACACACTTGGTACATTCTCCTACCACTAGATCATCAAAGTGAATGTCAACTTACATGAACATAAGCAAGGCATACCACACAACACCTTAGCCCAAGTAAGCCACACTACACACCATCCTCTGGTGGCCACATGTCTACATGTTTCACATCACAAACACCGTGATGGACATACTTTAAGGAGCACCCACACACCCCTGCCCACAGCACATCTTCCACAGGGCTGCATCCCCCATTGCACACGAACACTGACAGTACATGGCCTCCACCATTGGAACATGCACCTCCACAGTAATAGCAAATGCTGAGAGATACATGACATTAGCAGTTACACCCCTGCTGACCAAACAGACGTCAAGACCCACAGGCACATCTTTCCACACACATATGCAGTCAAATTCATTAACCAGAGGGTCATCATGCACCCAGTGATGTTCATAGGAACATAGAACATCCCCAATCCTCCGCCATGACAAACAACAGCATCAAGAGGTCCCTCCTACACGCCACAACAACATCCACACAATCCTCAAAGTAGGTCACAGTGCCACTCCATATACACAATACATGGCATCATTGCAAGAAACAATGTTCCACAACACACTAGCAGTTAGACTCCACTATGGCATGAGGCAAGGTAATACACCACACTGGAATGTCTCCACCCTTGCAGACCGGACCAGAAGATTCAGCCTAATACATTTCACAGCACAACACACAGAGTACTTATGCTGAGTTCCTCAGGGACTGTCCCTCAGTACCTTTGTCTGCTATGTCTACATGGCTCCGCTTGCTGAGGGCATCAGTGAACATGGACTCTGCATAGTACCCTACGCCTAATACACCCAGCTCTGCCTCTCCCTCACCAAGGTACCCAACATCACAGGACAGGACTAACCACAATGGATGCGAGATGTGCCAACAAGTATGTGCCTCAGCTGGACAAATCTCCATTTGTTGTCAAAACAGGTCATCATCATCACAAGAACCACTACCACATGGGACTATACCTGGGGGTACCCTGGGCTGGATAAACAGTTCAGCACTCATATGTGCCACACAAACTATACATTGTACAGAACACATCCCTCACCCTGTCATTACGGATAATAGCAGTATCCTCACCATACTTCTTCACCCTCTGCTAACTCTACAAGTGCATCAAAATTATTGCCAACTGATGCATTCATTAATCTGCCACACATCCATCATCATCAGCCTGTGCAATGTGAAAGCCCTCAATAACAGTATCAAAAATACCCTCAGTACAAAAAAGATGAATGTCCAGACAACCGTAGGTAGACGTTCCCTGTGGCTCCCATGATAATACCACTTCCGCCTGCACATACAGGAGCTCTACTGCATCCACACCCATACAGATATACTGACACTCAAGGAGCTCACACACGCCTACACAGTCAGCCAGAACCCTGGGCCAGCAAACCTCTACCAATGAATCTGCTTCTAGGACCACAAGACATACGTCTGCAATACAGACCTAGCCATGGTCACATTTCCCTGCATCTACATAGCCAGCCTGTAAACCATCTTTCTTTTCCACTTGCAGGAAAGACGTGGCTCATACTGGCCCTCAGCATTGGGAAACACTGCAAACATTGAGGTACAGTCTCAATACCAGGTGGCCCAATAAATGACCGCCCTTGTGCCATCTGACCCTCACTTGTTGTGACGTTGTGTGATGCCTAACCCTGCCTAACAGTCAACATCCATCACCAAGGCACATAGTCATGGGATAATGCTGCATGCAGCAAATCCAACCCTTGCACGCATTGATCTGCGTTACAGGCACGTGCAATGGGTGTTGCTGTGTGCCTTCCCAGCAACATCCATTGCCTTTTGACAGTGCCTCAGATGTAATAGTAACATGAAATGTGAGGCACTGTCCAGAAATTACACAGACCCAGTGCAGGCGTGAAGAAGGCTCAATGTTGACAAATATGATGAATTCTCCTTGTCTCCCCTTTTTCTCACAATGCAGTAGACATAGTAAGAGGAAGAGGGCGTTGTGATGATTGATTAACTGAGAGGTGTCCGTTCCTGTACAAGTCTGATGTTCACCGCAAGGCAGACACACTTGCCCCATTGTGCAAAGATGACTGCGTTAGCGATGAACAGGACATTGTGCAACAGTGCTGGTGAGAACAACAGGACTGCGCAGTAACTAGCAGATACGGCACGGTCCTGCACTTCATCCTGCAAAAGGGTAGCGCTACAGGAAGGCCTGCTGTGCTCCTCTACGGAAAAACGTCATGAAAGAGGTCCCAGAATCTTTACACATGATTGTTGATCACATGGGCTCACCTGAGACACATTACCTAAAGTCCCTCAAGGGTGAGTATTGGCCTGTATGAATTTGTGATAGTGTAATGAACATTTGGCTTACAATAGCTAACATGTAACAGTAATCTCAGATATGAGATCATTGTTGACATTCCTTGGCCAGCAAGGGTAAGGCTCAACCAGAGCTGATTTCTCAACTTCATATGCCTACAAGTACAACTTATTGTAATTGAAACACATATTTTATTATCAAAAATTGTTCACACTATTTAAATGTAATGCTAAACTACACTACACTATTAAAAAATATTAATAAAATCCTACAATAATCTAATCTAAGGCACTAACATCTACACTTATCTTGTCTAACTGTTCCTATACCTACCTCACACATACTACACAACACACAGATGACCCCCCACCCCCTATTCAACAATCACACATCAGGCATACTTACACTTAATCTAAAGACATACTAATTAACCTTCCTAACTAAACAATGATATTTTTTTTATTTTTTTTTATACATCTCAAAATACATTTAACATACACTATACATCAACCCCCACCCACTCCTAATAACTTAACACTTATCCTAACACTATTCCTAAGTACTACAACTATCCTAAATACTATCTAACCATTTTAAAATTTTTAACAATAACAAGGTCCGTAACTTGACATGTCAAATTCCATGTCATGGACAACGACCACAGTAGTTCACTCTGTGTTCATTCCTGCTCGTCCATTTGTTCAATGGTGGCCTTCATGTCGGCAACCATGGACAGCAGGGTTTCCAGCTGCAGTTGCATGCCCGCAACCTTCAATGTCAGTTCCTTTTGGGCCTTTTCAAAAGTTTCCATTTTGCCCTCAATATTGTTAATTTTGGCCATCAGGAGCACACCGTCGATCTCGGGGGGAGCTGCTGCATGCCCTGTTGCTGTACGTCCAACTTGCGCTACTGCAGCTCCACCTGTCCTCGTTGGAAGGGCCTCTGCTGTGGTGGGCCCAGATTTTTGAGCAGTGGTTGCCACTGGGGTCAGATCCGAGGGATGTCCAGAAGTGGATTGACTTGCAGATCCTGAACCAAGACCAGCTGGGGGTGCAACCCAACCAGATGTTGATGGTGCTGATGTCTGACTGCCTGAGGGTCCACTCTGTGTAGGAGATTCAGTGTCCATCTGGGGATGTTGATCTTCACATGATCCAGTTGGTGGTCAAGAGTGCACGAGTGAAGTTTTAGCCTTTTCCTTCCTGCTCCGCGTGTTGGATGGTGGAGTGGGAGTTGGTGATCTCCATGCTCCAGCAGCACATGAGTGCTCATGTCGGCGTCCCATCTTCCGGAATGAACGACCAACATTGCGTATGTGGCGGTATCTCTCTAGACGGATGCGATACTGCCTCTCCTCATCTTGTGTCATGTTTTCTGTAATGGAGCAATGACATCCACATCAGTCTGCACTTACACATTGACACCTGTACACATGCACATTAATGCAATCTTCTGAAAATTTTGTCAAGGGGCTATCGTTAACAGGGCATCAATTTAAAAGCATGGTGGCATCATCATCGATGGTCATACACAGGGATGCTAATTGATGTTGCGTACTACCTAACATTATAAATAATCTACATGACATGTAAGGCCTCAATACATATGAGATGGTGCATTCCAATGCATTTGTCCTGGCCATGAACCTAATGCTCGCCATTCACATATGCAGGCCCCTTCTCAACATGATGCCAGTGCATCTGTGTGCAGGCAAGGTTTGTATAGGCATTGTAATTGTGCTCTTCATACGCAGATACATAGCAAGGTATATGGACCATCATCCCTGTATGCTGCACAAGCCTACACACATGTAAAATGCACCATGGAAACGAAACATGGCCAAATTAGGATTGTGTTGCAAGGAAAGACACAGGTGTGCACTGCAATTGATTTGGGCACCGCCTCCTATCATTTAACTCTTGTACATGGGGTGCTGCTTGGGAGTAAATACGTGCTGCGTTTTCACACTACGCAACACACACTGCACAACACTTTCATGGTAGACGCATCTTCACAGGGGACGTCATATCATGGCCAGCATCAAGGCCTGGTATGTGGATTGACTATGCATGATAAATGATGCAATGGGCATTTATACACATGTACATCAATGCAAATTTACTACTGCTGTCAATAGTCAAATCTGCCGGTGGGCCTTTTAGTTGCATAGGTAACTGCATGAT
Source organism: Lissotriton helveticus (assembly GCF_964261635.1). Classification (NCBI taxonomy): domain Eukaryota; kingdom Metazoa; phylum Chordata; class Amphibia; order Caudata; family Salamandridae; genus Lissotriton; species Lissotriton helveticus. Next base: position 326,513,403 of record NC_136073.1, read on the forward strand.
TATTGTACTAATTGATGATGGACTTGCAGCACTGTTGCATCCCTCTAACAATGGCAAGTACTGACACACGTGGGGCACAAGGAAATCCTACTTGTAGGAGGTATGTCTATGTTGTACTACAATTAGCATGTGTCATGTAGCCATGGTCTACATACACTGACTGTCATGTACCCCAAGTCTCCTTGATCAGCACGACACTCTTCAACATCTCCATGTGCACACTTGCCACCATTGCATGCACACACCACCACAACATACAAACCTATGCCAATGACACTCATCTGGTACGGTCCCTCACCCATGACCCAGCCCCAACCAAAAACAACCTCCATGAAGGAAAGATAGACGCTGCAGAATGGAAGAAGGTCAGTCAGCGGATACTGTAGACACACAATACAGAGGTTATCATTCTTGGCAAATCAACATCCGCCAGGGACGACGCCTATTGGTCCACAACAATGGTCACTGCAGGAACACCCACGGAGCATACACCCCACTTGGGTTTCTTCCAGGTCTACTCACTCACAACTAACAAACAAGTGGACGTCATGTCATCCTTATGAATCTACACCCTGCGCATGCTCCGATAGATATTCTGGTGGATCACCACCGGAACGTGTGAGACGGTCACCCAGGCCCTCATCAACAGCCAAGTGTACAACGGGAAGGCCCTATACACAGGAACCACTGCCAGACTTCACTTAGAATTACTACCCATAGTAAATGCATCGGCACAACTCATCCTCGACGGCCCTCACCACAGCAGCATTTCTACAGGCCATATTGACCAACACTGGGTCACCGTCAACACAAGGATCACGTTCTGCCTCCTCACCCACACACACACACAGACACATGACATGGGCCCAGAATGACTCCTCAACCGCCTCTCGTTCTCAGATCCTACCGCCCACCTCCGCTCCACCAGCCTCCCACTGGCCACCATCCCAAGGATTGACTCATCCACCACTGGACGTAGATCATCCTCCTACCTGGCCACCAAGACATGAAAGTCCCTTGGCGCACAACTACGACTGACCAGGACCATCTTACCTTCATTAAAGAACTGAAGACATGCCTATTTCATCAGTAGCAGCACACCCCCTCCCTTCAGTGCCTTCAGACCCTCACACCTGAGTATGGTGCTCTATGGAGGTCTAGATGTATTCTTTGATTGTGGTCTCATTTTATGTGATAGATACTTACAGAAGCACAAGAAGTGTTACTGTGTCCCTTGCACACTGTAACACCTCATACATGGGACCCTTATCATTGAGTTTATGGATTTCCACATGGTGCCATTGAGTCCTTCACACTTCCATGCACATGTGATGTGTAAACATGCCGCATGCAAGAATGATGATTTTGGACTGTCTGCATACTTGGCATGCATGAGGAGACATTTTGTAAGCATACAGACAAAGATAGTAAGGATTTCACACTCACCAATGGCCTTAGGATCCTTGAAGGACTCCACCTCATCCCTTGTGTATGGTGGTGGACCACCTACAAGGGAAAGACAATAGAGCAGATTCTCAGCGTATGTTGCATATTTCAACACAGTACAGAGATTACATGAGAGTCAGTGGTATCTTCAACATTGGCTTACGATGCGTCCCATGAGGCAACCTGATTCATACAACAGTCTCTGGCTAAGTGCTTCACATGTGAAGCACACTCTTCCACTGCATGTATGACACACATGTGATCCCTTGTTTGTGGTGTGACATTGAGATGGCATTTGCCAAATACTTGCACACTTGTCCCATATCGATGATATGTTTGCATTGTGTAGATGTATGTGATTGTGCTTTTATGGGGGACTTCATTTATAATGCAGCACACCAAGGTGAAAAAATGGCACAGATGCGTGAGGCATCTGTGCGGGAATTGTGGCCCATTGCTGGAGTTGCGTCGCAAGCGCAACGCAGCTCCAGCAAAGCTCGGGGATGCACCATCTGCACAATGCTGCGTCAAGACCTATGCCTGCTTCAAGCAGGTGCAGGGTTTTGACGCAGCATTGCCCAGAAAGTGACTGAGTGAAATCTCATAGATTTCACTCAGCCACTTTCATGAGGCGTTCCTGCGCAGGAAGGCCCCCCCCCTGCGCAGGAACACCTTCTTATGGCGCAGTGCTTTACAACGTTGTAAACAGGGCGCTTTATTTGCGCGGCAGTTGGTCAAATAAAGTGACGCAATTGCAGTGCAAAGAGGCACAACTTCCTCATAAATCTGCCTTTATGTATGTAGCATTTTTGTGTAGCAAATTATGTTAGAGATTTAGCAAATTAACACCAACCTGTAGTTGATGGTAAGGTGCATTATTTTCCAAACATGCACAATTTAGCTTTTTGGAAGGTGGCAGGTGATGCACACACATGGCCATAGGGCATGTATGTGCACCATATGCACACACATATACTTTTGAGGGCTGCATCAGGGTGTCTTTCAGACATCCCTGCACCCTTGTACTTATTCACAAATGTCGATTAGCAAATAGCAGATTTGCATTTAGTGTATTTATTTCAAATTATTCCAATGCCCTCCTGGGCCATGGCAATGCATATGGAATGATCCCTTATTTGCAAAGTATAAACATGCAAAGTTGCACATACGGAAGATTAATGAATTCCTAAAATATTAGTGCTTTTATTTCATACATACCATTTAGCAAATCATAAATAGCGATTCCTTGAAAATCTCAAGTTTAGATTAGCGAAAGGGTTTGTTGATAGATATGGCCCTATATCTGATGTTACAGCGGTGCAAGGGGATCATCAGTGAGGCCCCTGTAGTTTCACAATGGAATAGCTTAACCTTACAATACAGCTGTTAATACATGAAATAAATGTAATTTGACTTACCAATTGTTCCCTCGACTTCGATTCCAAGGTGGTCCAGGAGATCCTGCTCACGGTTGATGACATCAGCCCACCGATGCTTGTACTGTCTGAGGGTCCGGTCCACTCCAAATATTCGCAACATCTGGTACCGGACCCTCTCCCACCTCAGCTTCCTTTCTTGGGTTGGGTAACCCAGCAGTACCCTGCCTCCACTCCCAATCATGTTTGGGAGGTAGTGGACAATCAGCCACAGTAGCCCCCCATACTCCTTCTCAGTGAGGTTCCTAGACCTGGGTGACATTGTGACAAAGCACAAGCCACGCTGTGTGAATGCAACAAAAAATTTTTTTGCTTTCACAGGAATCCCCCTATTAGTATAAATCCACTAAACAGAACACTAATCCCACTATTACTAACTTTGAAAACCCCTTAACACAACACAAATCCCCCTATTAATGAATATTATAACCCCTAAACAGACAGACACCCCTTTACACACAACACACAGGTAGACAATACACAACACTACAGAGACTATTTGGACACAGTTAGCAAGACACACACTGTAAAACAACTGCAGGACAGGACAAAACTCTCAAGCACTTTGCAAACACACTCCTACACCTCTCAGAGACTACAAAGGAGTGAAAGAGAAAGCGAAAGTATTATATAACTTCCTGTTTGTGGGCAGGGCAGGCTGGTTACATCATTTCCTGTTGCGATGCGACTCGTTTCCGTCGATGCGTCATAATTGGCATGCGAATAAAACGTAATTATGTCGCATCGTTGACTTGAAGCATGGTACAGTTAAAAAATGTCCCCTTACGGTGCGACCAGTTATGGTGGAAGCGTCATTATTGTCATGCGACACAATCTTTATTATGTCGCATCATTGATTTGAAGCATGGGTGACTGATGACATATTTTCCCCCCAAGGTGCGACCAGTTATGGTGGAAGCGTCATTATTATGTAAACAAACAAGGACCCCCTGATACGGATAATTATCCTGGGACAGGGTAAGCAATATGTATGAAATAACAATCCCAGGCATATAATAAAGCAACAACCAATAGATAGAACAAACAAACTAGTGCAGTTTCAAAAACATATACATTTTTAATTTGATAAAAAAAGGATTAAATGTAAAACAGTACATTGATCATTTTTGATAAAAAGATCTAGAATGATACATTTGTATTCATAAAATGTTTTTTTAGTTAAAAGAGAGGAGGTTAGGTGGCATCCGGTCGACGCGTTTCGGCATACACTATGCCTTCATCGGGACTTTAACCATCCAATTTTCGAAAGTTGTACCGTAGTACAAGGCCAGTGCTGTTCTCTAAAGATTTAGACTGCAGGACGGCTGTATTTTAAACTGTATCCACAAATGAGGGGCAGGAAACTTCAGTTAAATATTCTTTTATTTATGATAGTTGTCACTCAAGATTTCCTTCGCCTAAGGACGCCAACAATTTTGGATACACCGTCAGAGCGTCTGGTCTTTCTACAGGAACAACCGTGTTCCTGTGCAATCCCTAAGGAACCACGTGCACTTTTAAACCCGTTGCAGCGGAACACCATGATGCTTCGGCTGTAGTCTCGGTTTTGAATCAAATCGGCAACAACGCACAACGCACGACGTGGCATCTAGCGGCTTTCTTTAAATTAGGAGCCCATACCGCTTTTAAACAGAACACACAAAAACACAGGATGTTCGTACCTTAACAAGCTGCGCACCCGACACACGCTATTGAATTTGCGCCACGTCTCAGCATTACCTAAATATATTTTGGACCTGTTTCTACGTACCGGAGGCCCTGCAATTTCACTTAAAAGGAGTTAAAAAGACCTAAGTAGAAGGATACAAATTAAACCTCAAAGGGATAGTGTGATAGGCCTACATCCCAAAAAGAAACTTAGGCGAAGGAAATCTTGAGTGACAACTATCATAAATAAAAGAATATTTAACTGAAGTTTCCTGCCCCTCATTTGTGGATACAGTTTAAAATACAGCCGTCCTGCAGTCTAAATCTTTAGAGAACAGCACTGGCCTTGTACTACGGTACAACTTTCGAAAATTGGATGGTTAAAGTCCCGATGAAGGCATAGTGTATGCCGAAACGCGTCGACCGGATGCCACCTAACCTCCTCTCTTTTAACTAAAAAAACATTTTATGAATACAAATGTATCATTCTAGATCTTTTTATCAAAAATGATCAATGTACTGTTTTACATTTAATCCTTTTTTTATCAAATTAAAAATGTATATGTTTTTGAAACTGCACTAGTTTGTTTGTTCTATCTATTGGTTGTTGCTTTATTATATGCCTGGAAGCGTCATTATTGTCATGCGACACAATCTTTATTATGTCTCATCGTAAATTTGATGCATGGCTGACTGATGACATGTTTTCCCCTTACGGTGCGACCAGTTATGGTGGAAGCGTCATTATTGTCATGCAACACAATCTTTATTATGTCTCATCGTAAATTTGATGCATGGCTGACTGATGACATATTTTCCCCTTACGGTGCGACCAGTTATGGTGGAAGCGTCATTATTGTCATGCGACACAATCTTTATTATGTCGCATCATTGATTTGATGCATGGCTGACTCATGACATATTTTCCCCCCAAGGTGCGACCAGTTATGGTGGAAGCGTCATTATTGTCATGCGACACAATCTTTATTATGTCGCATCATTGATTTGAAGCATGGGTGACTGATGACATATTTTCCCCTTACGGTGCGACCAGTTATGGTGGAAGCGTCATTATTGTCATGCGACACAATCTTTATTATGTCGCATCATTGATTTGAAGCATGGCTGACTGATGACATATTTTCCCCCCAAGGTGCGACCAGTTATGGTGGAAGCGTCATTATTGTCATGCGACACAATCTTTATTATGTCGCATCATTGATTTGATGCATGGGTGACTGATGACATATTTTCCCCTTACGGTGCAACCAGTTATGGTGGAAGCGTGATTATTGTCATGCGACACAATCTTTATTATATCTCATCGTAAATTTGATGCATGGCTGACTGATGACATATTTTCCCCCCAAGGTGCGACCAGTTTTAGTAGATGCGACTTTATTGGCATGCGTCACAATCTTCATTAATGGCACATTGCAGTTTTTATCTGACAATGTTGTTGCATATCTCAAGTGCTGTATGTTTTGACGCTGGGCAAAAGATGTGTGTTTACGCTTAGCGTGAAAGTATCTCAACAGTAACACAAAATGTTTGTGTGTAAATCTTTGTTGTTTCTATATTCAGCTGAGTCAGACTATGACATGTGTTGACCAAAGTCACTTTTGGTCCTTGTGTAACGTCACTTTTGTGCGTGGAGTCAGGAATGCATGGGTCAGATTGTGATGTTGGCAGACCTATCGTTACTTTTGGGCGTTGAGTTGGGAATGCATGGGTCAGATTGTGACGTAGGCAGAGCTAATGTCACTTTTGTGCGTCCAGTCAGGAATGCATGGGTCACATAGTGACGTACGCAGACCCAACGTCACTGTTGTGTGTAGAGTCATGCATGCATGGATGAGATAGTGAAGTATGATACACCAACTTCATTTATGTGGCTGCCACATTAGTCATATAATGCAAACTTGTGTGAGCACTGAGGGCTACTTTTTCATGGATGGTCATATTTATCCTCACATCCACTGTGTAACATATTAATGAATGTAATGTTTGTCCTATTATTGATTTACCTCCAACATGACTTTGCAACATACAAGAAATGTTTAATATTTTTACCTGCTGTCTGATTTCATAATGTGGACTCATCTTCACCTGTGCTTTTATCATTTTCTGCACCACTAAATTGGGATGGTAAATGTTGGTTTTTGACTATTATGATTTTATTCACTAATTTATGATGTTTTTGCGTAGATTATTACAGCATGCATTCGTGCGGCACTTCCCTGCAGCAAGAAAATAGAGCAGGAAGGTGCTGTGTCTTTGACATACGGGAGATTCCTGTGCTTTTCATGTGCGCTGACTCACAATGGCCGGCCTGCCTACCTGCACTATGTATGCTGTGTTGCATGGAGGAATATTTTAGTACAGGAACGGTCACCTTCATACACATGTGCATTCATACCCTGCACACAGACACACATGCACTATGGTGCCAGGGTACCTGTGTTGAACAGACACGGTGAGTGTGGCCATTGCAGGTGAAATTGCAAGGCAGTACAATGTAAATGGATGTGTAGCCTGATGTATGTCTGATGTCAGCCTCCAGACATGAGAGTAAATGTCATGTATACCTGGTGACCTATCCTTAGGACACCCCCGCGCCGCACGGCCACCAGCTGTCGCGTGTGCCCCCCGCCTGAGTGCCACTGCTCTCAGCCTCGCTGAGCCGTCCTTCCTCTGGCCACACCCCCCGCTGCTGCTCGTTCTCCCGCATTTTCTGCATTTTGTTGTTTAGTTTGTAACTGTACAGCATTCCGTATTTAATTCCTGTTTTGCCCTCTGCTTGTACTGGTGTCCCCCCCTGTGTATTTTGTCCCCCGCGCCCACCCGCCCTGCTCCCTGCTTCCCCCTTCCCGCCGCCGGGAGTGTGGACACGCCCCCTCCCTTCTGTGCCCTCCCCACTCCCGCCTCCCAGCTGCTCCTCCCTCCCTGCACTTGGCCATAAATGGCGACCATGCGCACGCGCGGCGTTGACGCACAGCGGGAACGCCGATTGTGTGCCGAAGGCGCGCCAAAGGGAAGCCCGTCTGCGCCCGTCCGCGCCTGGACCGCGCCCAGTGCCAGGACCCCTGGCTCCCGCAGACACCAGCCCACCCGCCGGACCTACGCCGCCGCCAAACTCTACGCACTCAACGCCAGCCGAAGCCCGGTCTGGTATCGAGCCACCCCAAGACGCACCCACGGACCCTTCTGCTGCCACTCCTGCAAGTTCACCTGCATCCAGACCTGCACTACACCAGCACCGACCAAGCCGAGCACCAGCAGCAACCACCTCAAGTGCATCCTGCTCAACACTAGCTCCATCCACAGACACGCCGTCCAACTCTGGAACCTGATCGACACCACATCTCCAGACGTCGCCTTCCTCACAGAAACCTGGATGAACGCCTCCTCAGCGCCCGACATCGCCATCGCCATCCCGGACGGCTACAAGATCATCCAGAGGGACCGCGTCAACCAGACAGGAGGTGGCATCGCCATCATCCACAGGAACTCCATCCGCATCACGACCAACACCGACGAAGTCCTCGCACCCGCCAAACACCTGCACTTCCAGATCCACATCAACCCCAATACCACCCTCAGAGGCACCCTCATCTACAGACCCCCGGGACCACGCACACAATTCTGCAAAGACATCGCCGACTTCATTAGCCCGCACGCCCTCCTCTCCGCTGACTACATCCTCCTCGGGGACCTCAACTTCCACCTGGAGAACAACTAAGATCGCAACACCACCACCCTGCTGGACAACCTCGCCAACCTCGGTCTCAAGCAGCTGGTGACCACCCCCACCCACTATGCCGGACACACACTCGACCCCGTGTTCTCATCCAGCAAGGACATCACCTTCAGCCACGCCACCGGACTCCACTGGACGGACCACAGCTGCGTCCACTTAAGCTTCAAAAGGACCACGATCCACCACCACCAGCAACAGCTTGCACGCAGATGCTGGTACAAGATCACAGCCGACCAGCTTGCGACTTCCCTGAGCATGAACCCTCCCACCAGCGCAACAAACCCAAGCCAGGCCGCCACCAACCTCGCAAAGTGGATCAGCAACTGCGCAGACGACCTCGCCCATCTGAAGACCCCACCTAGCAGACCCCGCAGCAAGAAAGCCCCATGGTTGACCAACGAACTCGAAAGCTCTAAGAAGAACTGCCGAGCACTCGAGGAAGCCTGGCGCAGAGACCCAACACCAAACAACATGACTGCCCTCAAGCTCGCCACCCGAAAACACCACCAACTAATCCACGCCACCAAGAAAAATGCATTGAAGGAACGACTGGACAGCAACGCACACAACAGCAAGGTAGTCTTCAACATCGTTAAGGAGCTCTCCAACCTCAACGGCGGAAACAACGACATCACCCCTTTGCAAGACCTCTGCAAGTTCCTCGCCTCCTACTTCCACAACAAGATCACGGACATACACAACAGCTTCAGCACTCAACCAACGCTCGCCACGACTGAACGACCGCCCCCCACCACCACCCTCCGCGCCTGGACCCCGATCAGCACCGAAGACACCATCCGCACAATGAACTCCGGATCTCCGACCAACCCCTGCCCTCACCACGTAATCAACAAGGCCGACACTGTCATCGCACCCCACCTGAGGGACATCATCAACGCCTCCTTCGACACCGCCACCTTCCCGGAGAGCTGGAAGCACGCCGAAATCAGCGCTCTACTGAAGAAGCCTTCAGCCGACCCCACCGACCTCAAGAACTACCGCCCCATCTCGCTGCTCCCGTTTCCTGCAAAAGTCATCGAGAAGACCGTCAACAAGCAGCTGGCCGCCTTCCTCGAGACGAACGGATCCCTCTACCTCTCGCAGTCTGGCTTCCGGGCCAACCACAGCACCGAGACGGCCCTGATCGCAGCCACCGATGACATCCGAGCCCTGCTAGACAGCAGAGAAACAGCAGCCCTCATCCTCCTACACCTCTCCACGGCCTTCGACACTGTCTGCCACCGTACCCTAGCGCAGCGCCTCAGCAACGTTGGACTCCAGGAGAAGGCACTGGAATGGATCACCTCGTTCCTCGCCGGAAGGACACAGAGAGTCCGCCTACCCCCGTTCAGATCAGAAGCCACCAAAGTCATCTGCGGCGTTCTTCAAGGCTCCTCGCTCAGCCCAACCCTCTTCAACGTCTACATGAGCCCCCTCGCAGCCATTGCACGTCAACACAACCTCAACATCATCTCCTACACCGACCACACCCAGCTGATCCTCTCCCTCACCAACGACCCCGCCACCGCCAGAGCCAACTTACACAAAGGGATGACAGACGTAGCCATGTGGATGAAGAACAGCCGCCTGAAATTGAACTCGGACAAGACGGAAGTCCTCATCCTGGGATCCTCACCCTCCACCTGGGACGACTCCTGGTGGCCCCCGCCCTGGGCAGCGCACCCAAACCAACAGACCACGCACGCAACCTGGGCTTCATCCTGGACTCCTCCCTCTCCATGACCAGACAAGTCAACGCAGTCTCCTCGTCGAGCTTCAACATCCTGCGCATGCTACGTGAGATCTTCCGGTGGATCCCCACCGAGACCAGAAAGACTGTTACCCAGGCCCTCATCACCAGCCGACTGGACTATGGCAACTCCCTCTACGCAGGAACCACTGCCAAACTCCAGTAGAGACTCCAGCGGATTCAGAACGCCTCAGCACGACTCATCCTGGACATTCCCCATCGCAGCCACATCTCCGGACACCTGAGAGATCTGCACTGGCTCCCGGTCAAGAAGAGAATCACCTTCCGTCTCCTCACCCACGCACACAAAGCCCTACACAACCAAGGCCCAGGATACGTCAACAGCCGCCTCAACTTCTACGCTCCCACACGCCAGCTTCAATCTTGGCCACGCCCTCGCCCGCGTCCCCCGCATCGAAGAGCCACCACAGGAGGAAGGTCCTTCTCCTACCTGGCCACCAAGACTTGGAACTCCCTCCCGACCCACCTCCGCCTGAACCAGGACCACCTTGCCTTCAGGAAGTGGCTCAAGACCTGGCTGTTCGAGCAGTAGCAGACCCCCTCTCCCCTAGCGCCTTGAGACACCCCGGGTGAGTAGTGCGCTATATGATAGCTTTGATTGATTGATTGATTATGTACTCCACATATGAGATTGTCATGCAACTTGCAGTGTAATTTTTTGAAAAATAATCATGCACAAGGTAGTAAAGGTTGTATTATGTATTTTTATTAGTCCTAACAAAAATCAAGATGCATGATGAGGATGTTATTTTTCACAGTCTTAAAAAAAATGATGCACTATGTCTGCACGTCTGCGGATGCCTGCTGCTGTGCTTTGGTTTACAGGAGCATGGCCGTACTCCTGGTCATCCTCCGGCATTTGTGGATTTAAATCAGGTCCATCATCCCAGGGGACTTTTGTGAGCACACATATGTTGTGCAGTATTGCACAAGCCAAAATTAATTTGCACACTGTCTCTGGTGAATACAGCATACGTCCACAAGACTTGTCCAGGCGCCGAAACCTGGCCTTGAGCAGACCAAATGTTCTTTCAACAATGTTCCTGGTCCTGCAATGTGCTTGGTTGTACGCTACTTCCTGTGGCGACTCTGGGTTTCATTAAGGTGTCATCACCCACGGCTGGATGCCATATCCCTGGTCAGCTGTAATGGAATAAATGAGAAGGTACAATGAAATGGCTGTAATGGTTCTGGTCGAGTACAGGCCATATGGTGTGGGCAATATTTCATTTGGCAGTGTCCATTGGGCATGGATGTTGCAGAGAACACACCCCGTGACTCACATGCAAGACACCTTTGGCACATAGTTATGCTGGGAAATGGACACAGATTTGGACGGACATGCATTGACTCCCTATATGCCTCTACATGACCTTGGCCCTCATTTATGAAGGACTTGCGCCACTGGTGTGTAACTTTTTCCCATTTTTTAAGTTAGGCACCAGCAGCGCATTTACTTAATTAATTATGCCCCTTCTATTGATGTATATGTATATGCTAGTACAACATTATTCCACCCATGACCTCATTAAAGCGTCATTGAAGCAATATTAACAGTATGGTAGCATGGATGGTGCATTGTATCATACTCTTTTGCTTACCTACAAGTAGGCCATTGCCATACTGACCATTCTTGAAGCGGTCATTTATGATGCAGTTCCGGAATATGAAGGCATCATGTACACTGCCAGGGTATTTTGCCAGCACATTGGTAAATAGTCCACGGTGATCCACAATGGCCTAGACATTGATTGAATATGTATGTTTGCGATTTATGTACAAATGTGCTGTTGCTGCCGGAGGTACTAATTGCACATGTGTACAGTCAATGGCACCCAGCACATGGGGTAAGCCTGCTATGTCATAGAATCCTTGCTTGATCTCCATCTGCTCTTGTGGATTGTTGGGGAAACGGAGGTAGCGGGGTGTCAGATGGATGATGGCATCCAGGACAGTTGGTAGGAACGATGAGAAAGCCGGCTGGGATATTCCTGCCACTTTGGCAACTGTTGTCTGGAAGGAGCCCGACGCTAGCATATGCAACACAGCCAGGAGCTTTGCCTGTGGCGGTATGTTGGTAGGCCTGTTGGTTCCTACCTCTAGCCTTGGTCCAATGAGTCGCAGTAGATGTAGTATGGTCTGCTTCTTGAGGCGAAATAGACTTATGACCTCCTCATTCCTGAGGCCTCTCAGGACGCTCCTTTGACGGAATAACCGCTCCTTTCTGCGGCGTTGCCTTGGGGGGGGTGGATTTTGTGGGGCGGGGGGTTTTGGTTGGATTCCTGGTGCTAGTCATCTCCGTCTGGCAGCTACTCGCAGCATTACCACATCCATGGTGTGGGGATAGTTGCAGCAATGTCCACTGTGGCCTCTCCTCTTGCTATGTGCAGATGCGTCATTTCCTGCGCGTCCGTTTTGTAGGCGCACCAATTCTGACATAACCGCAACGCTGCGCATTTTCCGCAACAGATGCGACAAAAGTGGATAAAGTCATTAATATGGATGCGTCACTTTTGCGAGTGTTTCTCCGTGGTAACGCCCACCTTGCATACATTAATACTTACGTGTCGCAGGGCATTTTCACGCAGTGGTTTTCCGTGCGCAGTGGGCTGAAAGTGGCGCATCGTCGGAGATGCGCCACTTCATTAATATGGCGCATGCGTTGCGCCGACGATGCGCCATTATTTTTGGCGCATCGACGGCGCAAGCTCTTCATAAATGAGGCCCTCGCAATTTACTGCCCTCTTCAAGAGGGTGGTAAAGCACTCCCAAAAGGGAAGGGGTCCCCAGGGGACCCCTTCCCCTTTGTGAATGCAGGGGAAAATATTTTTATGGGGCAGGTAGTGCTCCCAGGGTAGTGTTCCCAGGGACCACTACCTACCCTTAAAAAATTAAACAAAATCATTTCATTTTTCTTTTTTTAAATGCTTCCCGTTTTTCTTGAGGGAAAACAGGTGGCATTAAGCAGTCCCAGAAATGGAGGTCTGCTGAGCCTAGCAGGCCACCATACCTGTGAGGGACAGCCATTACCAATGGGGTCGCAAATTTCGAGTGCCTCATTAATATTGATGAGGCATGCAATTTGCGACCCCATTGGGATTCGCAAACAGTGTCTCTGACACGGTTATACATTGGCATTAGCGACTCGCAAATTGTGACTCACAATTTTTCGCAATTTGTAAGTTGCTAATGCCACTGGTCGTACATCTGGCCCGATATGTTTTATTTTGTACACCAATTTGATGCTTTCCTCAAATTCTCTTATAAAGTGATCCGTTGCACCCTGGGATCTGTTATATGTTATGTAAAAATATAAATGAATTTTATAACTCAATATATTTAGCATTATGCTATAAGGCATCAGTATTCTGCCTTTGTCTCATATTTGCTGTTAGCGCTACTTTCTAAGGTATTAGTTAACAAAATAGTTCAATCTAAAATATCCCATATCATCAGACTGAAGTCGAGGTGTCCCAGTTTGCAGCTTACGTGACTCAGTTTTGCTTTTCCCTTTAGAGATATGGGAATACAAGCCCCAGACTCAAAACCATCTTCTACTAAAGAGAGGGAAGATAGATTGTTGAGGACATTTCATCACACTAGAGCATTTGACTGCACTCCTATCACAGATACAATATGCATACATATCAATAGGTTAAATACCAGCTTGTTTATAGTGAGTTGCACTGTTTTGTAATGAAACTAGGCCTCAATGTTAATTATTGGTATGCTCCTTTTTGTTTTTATTTACAATGGAGCCAACCTAATGGAGCCAACCTCCTCAAGCTTGTGCATCATTCGACTTAGTACAGAGCACTTCTCTTGAAAATTTGCAAAGTATAATAACTCACTTTATTCTACATTGTTAGGGCTTTTTTTGTAATGTCCTTCCTGCAACAAAGGAGCAGCTTGCACTAAATTAAATAAAATTGAGGTGACACAGTATGTGAATATCATATGATGTCTCCATTTCTCCCACATTTCTATGGAAATCATCTACTTTTTCAGCTACAGAATACTTATATGCGTATTTTAGGAACATTATGAATCTATATTTCAAAAGATGCAATAACAGCTTAGAACAAGTATTCAGAATGTTGTCCAAGATTGCATAAATCAAGACAATTGCACAAGTCCTCGTGTGTTGTTCTGGCTACAGGTCAGTTCAGCTGCTTTACAAGACCTTATATCGGCACAACACACAAAGCACACAAAGTATAGAAAGAGGTTTTGGGTGATACACTTTCTGGTTCTGATTTGTTAGTTGTTGTCCATCATGCGTTCGGATCAGCCCACTGCACTTGGAAGATAGATAGATATGTACATTTCTGTACTGGAATCGTTGTTGGCTAATGCATTCAAGAAAGGTGAACATTTTTAATTTAACTCTTGCTATCACAATTGAAAGTCAACTTCACTGCCCTTTTGAAGTGAAATTGCAAATTTGGTAGAAGAAAGACAGAGCAATCATTTAATCATGAATTGGCCAACTCAATGTTGAAAGGTACTAGAATAATGCATTTATCATTATGTGAAAATATTTTGCAATAATAATTAAGGGCCTCAATATAGTATCGATCAGACTTACGTCCGACTGCCATCTAATCGGAGAAAAGACCGCCCGACTTGCTGTCGGTGGTCCTGCGAATGGCATTACAATGCGACGGCTTTCAAGGCCAATGCAAAGAGCATCTTTTATATTGCGGTGTGTGCTGCAGGCTGCAGCAACAGCCGCGGTACAGAAATTTCATTTTTAGCATATCCCTGCAAGCCCCCAAAACACAAAACTGAGGGCCAGAGGGAAAGGGGGGCCCACTACGGGACCCCAATGTCACTTTTTGACAGCCTTTTCATGGCAGGTGAACCACCATGGAATGGTCGGCGAGGAGGAAAATCATGATACCTATGGTGGTGCCTGCCAGGCACCTCCACCATTGTAGGGATTGTGGCTCCCTCTGACACACAGGCGGGCTCAAGGAGCCCGTTGGATGCGTGGCAATCGATCTTTCCGAACGCCAAACATCTGCCCGCCATTATAATATGGTGGGTGGTAAACATGGTTAGGATGGCAGTGGGACCGCCACCGACAAGCTGTCAGTGGCAATCCTACCGTTATCGTAAACAGGCCCTAAGTTTGTTAAAATCAACCCATTCATTCATGTAACAATCTTGCAAGTTGCAATTTCAACTAACAAGCACAAAAAGCCCATATTGTATTTAGTTTCAACTTTTTGACATGCAAAGATTTGCCACCATGATTGTGCATGGTCAGCGACTGGCTGCCGTCCCCCCCCAGCTTACCACACCAAACCCCGGATACAGGATCATGAAACATGGTTAACTTTTGGAAGGCGGGGGGTCTCGAAACCACCCGGCCGTATTTATTAAGATATAAGATCATAAAAATTTTAATTGCATGATAAACATTTTATACAAAAATCAGCAGGACATTAGATACAATATTGTCAACAAATTTGAGAGCCTAACCTTAACAGAGACTCTAATACAGATTGTTTCCTAACCGAATCTAACATCCTCATCTAGATTTTTGTATACTACATTTCTGGCCTATGGCAAGGTCGCTAACCGGTGTCAGGTCCTACGAGCTGCGCCTTACCTAGAGATGTGCGCATGCGCAGCCGGGCCCGGTAATTACCCGGTCCACGCCGTGAACTCCATTTACCCACTGAAGGAGGGCCCTTACTCTGCGCCATCCGGTGACGTCATAAGTATGCGCGCGCGGGGTGGCTACCAGCCTAAGGAAAGCGTGACTACTCCAACCCGCTCCCCTTTGAAGCACCAGTTACCTTGCCCCTGAAGTTCTAGGAGGGGCCAATGGCCCCTCCCCCTGGGCGGGAACCTCCATGGGATGATGCCCGCCCCCTCAGACCTTAAGATTAGCTGCTCACCGGTCATGACCTTACCGCATGCCCCAAACCTAATGAATACGACGACCTATGGGAAAAAATTCTAATGGACAACTACTCTTAGCTAAATCACATCACGCATCGACGTATAGCTACAAAGGGAAAAAAGGCCTAAACACAATCGGAACAACAACCATATTTCAGCACATATCCATAAAAGGGGAAAATTCCTAAAAGAAAGCATCATCAGAAAATTATACAAACCACATACAGTTCGCTTATGCCTGGAAAACAATAACCTAGCAAATTTACACCTAAACAAACTAGTACAGCAGCGACCATTTTTTGTTCCAGGGATGGTGGGAGGGGAAACAAGAAGCCCCCGAGCGCGGGGCATAACACGCTGTGGGGGAGCGTCCAGGGAACAAGAGGGTCTCCCGGTCGCTCCCAGCTTCTTTATCCATGAGGGGCCCGGGGGGGGGGAGGCTACGCCCCCCCCACCCAGCCCCTCCTGCGGCCCGCCCCCTGACCCGGAAGTCCAACAATGACATCCGGGCCAGGGAGGGCGCCACCCAATCGGTGGTGAGGTGCGCCCAGAAGGGCACGCCCCACCACCGAGAGGCACGGAGGGGGAGTCGGTCGCCGCGCCGCCATGCGGGCGGGGGGGCCAAGGGCCCCCCCTTTTCACATGGTCAGCGACTGGCTGCCGTCCCCCCCCCAGCTTACCACACCAAACCCCGGATACAGGATCATGAAACATGGTTAACTTTTGGAAGGCGGGGGGTCGCGAAACCCCCCGGCCGTATTTATTAAGATATAAGATCATAACATTTTTAATTGCATGAATAACATTTTATACAAAAATCAGCAGGACATTAGATACAATATTGTCAACAAATTTGAGAGCCTAACCTTAACAGAGACTCTAATACAGATTGTTTCCTAACCGAATCTAACATCCTCATCTAGATTTTTGTATACTACATTTCAGGCCATATGGCAAGGTCGCTAACCGGTGTCAGGTCCTACGAGCTGCGCCTTACCTAGAGATGTGTGCATGCGCAGCCGGGCCCGGTAATTACCCGGTCCACGCCGTGAACTCCATTTACCCACTGAAGGAGGGCCCTTACTCTGCGCCATCCGGTGATGTCATAAGTATGCGCGCGTGGGGTGGCTACCAGCCTAAGTAAAGCGTGACTACTCCAACCCGCGCCCCTTTGAAGCACCAGTTACCTTGCCCCTGAAGTTCTAGGAGGGGCCAGTGGCCCCTCCCCCTGGGCGGGAACCTCCATGGGATGATGCCCGCCCCCTCAGACCTTAAAATTAGTTGCTCACTGGTCATGACCTTACCGCCACAGGCCAGCATTGTTAACCGACAATCTGGCCTCCCCCATTCTTGACGTAACCTAGAGGGTGCTCACCTAGCGAATCCCTCCAACCAGGCCCAGACATTATTAGACCACAGGACGTTCCCAGCTTCCGTCAAGTGCACCCCATCCCCCAGATAGAATTGTTCGCCCCAGATACACCCATGAGGAATCGTCTGCAACCGGGGGGCTTGAAATAGTTTGTCCAACTGTGTGTTGATCCTCTTTACCGAGTGATTCAACGCCCTGACCGAGTCCCCCCCTCGCCACTGCCACCGAGGGATAAGTTGAGACCATACTACTGTGCAACCCGGGCAAATCCTGGCCACCCACCCCGCAATGGAGATGATCTCCTCAATGAGGATGCGCCTCCCCAGTTTGGCCAGGTCATTCTCCCCCAGGTGAAGTATCACCACTGACGGGGAGTCGGGCTGCTGAGCTAGGAGTCCCTGGAAGAAGTTCCTAAACTGGCCGAGGCACAGACCCCCCCTCCCGAAGAATGAGATGTCAAACCCCTTCAGTGCCGCCCTCCTCTTACGGTCTCCTGAAAGAATAACATGCTTAGCCCGCCTCACATAAGAGTGGCCCACAATCCAAATCCTCATTGTCCTGCATCCTGCATGCTGCTTGTGCTGTGACGGTGTAGATCCTTGACGCCCGGCGGTGAGTTCCTCCCCTGCGTCACAGGTTTGAGAAACTGCAAGAACCAGAAAACATACCAAGCGTGAGAATCATTCTGTCATAACATGTCAATCCGTACATATCGTTTATAACATTCAGATGACCATCTCCCAATTTTCTTCACACTCTCAGCCGAGAGACCCCCTAGTGCTGCTTCTGTTGCCGCCCCTATCCGAAAGGAGTGAGTGCTAAATTCCTTGGGATCTAAACCTGCCTGTCTCACCGTCAGCTCTAGGACCCGCCTAAACTGGTACCTAGTCAATGGTGTCCCATCGGCATGACACAACAGTGCACCCCCAGCCATGCCCTCCCGTTGCCTGTGGAAAACTTCCACATGAGAAACCGGGCAGCAGGGGTTGGTCCGGGCCCGGTGGAGCACTATGGTGTGACCCCGAGATTCCTGGTCTGTTTTTGACCTCTGAATTGTCACCCACATAGTATCCTCTCTGATCCGAACACCAGTCAGTTGTAGGCTGCCCAACTTATCCCCTTTCGACCCTGCCACCAATCCACCAATTCTTAGAGCCCCATAGAAAACAAGGGAAAAGGCGGCTTTGAACAGATGTATCTCCCATTCTGAGCTACAAACCTCGTGCAATGCCAGCAATAAGGCTGCCAGCCGCGCCAATCCTATGGGCCTTCTCGTGTCCGCAGAGTGGCCCTGCAACCGGCGCCATCCCCTCATAGCCTTGCGCACCATAAAGTTATTGGTGGGGTCTCGCATGCCCTTAGCCTGCGCAAAGAAGGAGACCGCCGCCCTATGTCTGCTTGCGGCTGCCACTGATCTCCCTTCCCTGTGCATCCATTCTAAATAAGCCACAAAGCTGTCCTCCTGTGCCCACCTAACCTCCCATTCTTGCCCCAAGAAAGCGCGGTAAGACAAAAACGCCCCTTCGTAAGCTGTCTTGGTCCTGGGGGCTAGGCTAGCAACCACGAGGTCCTGTAATCTGGGGCACCAATCTGCCAGAGTACTGCCGGGAAGTCCACTGGCGAGGGGTCTGCTGCAGGAAGGTGTTCCCTGAAAACCTGCATTTTAAAGCGAGAAAGGGAGTCAGCTGCATTGTTGAGGATGCCTGGGACATGTTTGGCTCTGAAAAGTACATTCCATTTTAAGCACTGCAGCACAATCTCTTTAATCAGGCGCAATATGAACGGACAGCGTGCCCCCTGTTGGTTTATGCATTCAACCACTGTCATGTTATCCGACCAGAACACCACTGATTGGTTACATAGATGTTCTGGCCAGACCTTCAATGCCACCCACACTGGGAAAAGTTCCAGGAAGCCGATGTTGGCGGTCAAACCCCATGTTCTCCATTCTTCCGGCCACCGTTGGGCGACCCACTTGGTCCCTAGAATGGCGGCAAAGCCCACACTACCAGCAGCGTCTGTCAATAAACCCAACTCTGCTGATGTAGTAGGAGGACCTGACCACACTACCCTGCCATTAAAGTCCTCCAGAAATGCCATCCATATATGCATATCCTGGCGAACCTCAGCTGACAGCCTAGTGCGGTGGTGCTTCTCCCGTAGTCCTTTCATAGCCTGGGCAATAGAGCGTGAGAATGGGCGCGCCATTGGGATGACCCGCAGTGCAAAGTTCAGTTGCCCCACCACTTCCTGCAGCTGCTGCAAGGAGACCTTGCTTTTACATAGGCATTGACGCAGAGCTGCCCTAAACCTAGACACTTTGTCCCTGGGCAACCTGAAGCACCCCTGTACTGAGTCAATTTCGATACCAAGGAATTCCAAGCAAGTAGCCGGGCCAACCATCTTCCCCGGCGCCAGCGGAACCCCAAAAGCCCGCATGAGCACGCAAAATTCCTGCAGTGATCCAAGCACACTCCTGAGAGTCCGCCCCGCCTAAGAACAGGAAATCATCCAAGTAATGCATGACCTGTTGGTGGCCCATCGCCTGTCTCATGACCCATTCTAGAAATGAGCTAAATGTCTCAAAATAGGCACATGATATGGAACAGCCCATGGGCATGCATTTGTCCATGTAAAACTTACCCTCGAAAGTGAAACCTAAAAGGTGGTGATCCATCGGGTGCACCGGTAGGAGACGGAAAGCGGATTCTATGTCAGATTTAGCCATCAATGCCCCTGGTCCCAGGGCACGCAATAAGTCAACCGCCTGATCAAATGAGGCATACTTTACACTACAAATCCCTTCATCAATCGCATCGTTCAAGGATGCTCCTCTCGGCGCGGATAGGTTGTGGATCAGTCTAAATTCACCTTTCTCTTTTTTGGGTACTACTCCAAGCGGTGAACACACAAAATTGGGGACAGGCACCTCCTGAAAAGGGCCAGCTATCCTGCCTAGGGACAGTTCTTTGGTAATCTTAGCGGACACTACCGTTGGATTTTGTTTTACTGACAATTGGTTCCTGCAATTTGCGCTACCTGTGTAACCCACTGCCGGGATCCTAAAACCTTGTGAAAAACCCTCCTGAAGTAGGGTGGCCGCTGCGTGTCAGGGTATCTATTCAACCATGGGATCAATGGTCTATTGGTGTGGGGGGGGCCATCTCGTCTGACTTACTCTGGCTTCCCCCTTCCCCTATGACCATGGTTGCCTTGCTTGGACCTGCAAGTTGGCTCCGGGTGGGACGGGTGACCACAGACTGCACATGCA
Source organism: Lissotriton helveticus (assembly GCF_964261635.1). NCBI lineage: Eukaryota > Metazoa > Chordata > Amphibia > Caudata > Salamandridae > Lissotriton > Lissotriton helveticus. Next base: position 326,534,040 of record NC_136073.1, read on the forward strand.
TGTCTAAATCTACAGGTGCCCTGGGCCCTTGTGCAGGTGCGCTTATTAAAATCCCAGCAAACCCCTTTCCTTTCTGACCCCCCCCCCCCTATTCTTCCCCGGGACCTCATTCCCCTGGGTCGACCGAAAGGGCTGTTGGGGCCTGGCGGAGAACACCCTGACTGCACTGGTGGCCTGAGATGGGGCTGTGTCACCTGAGAACTGCTTGTGCCAGGACATAGAATCCACCTTGTCCCACGCCAGTGATGCGTCAAATTCCTTGGCCTTCCTGAAATTAACATCATACTCTTTCCACGCATCCCCAGTGTATTGGTCGCTCCACCCCACAATCCTGCTCTGGTAGCAAGCCATTGCTGCCTGCACATTTGGGGGGCGTTCTACCGTGATAGCCGAAAGGACAGAAAAGGCCCTGATCCAATTCTTCAAAGTCTCATCTACCCTGAACCTGGAGCACTGTGCCCTCCATTCACTTGGATGCATCCATTCCTTCAGTACCTTGGCCTGCTCCATTTCCCTATTGTCTAGCAACAAAGAGAATATGTATACATATTTTCCCGCCCAAATCAACTCCTTCACTGTCTGGGACACATGTTGCCCCAAGTTTTCACTCCTGGATGGCACTACGCCGTCCCCCAAGAGAGGCAGCGACACTTCCTTACCATTTACGGGCACTTGGGCCGGTAGAACACTATCACCATTCGGCTGGGCGGGACTGGAACCTGGAAGGGAAGAAGTTGAGGGCACCGCACTACTATCCGCCGCCGTAGCAGCCTTAATCTTCTCTACCAACTTTTTCGCCTCTGCCACATGATCAGAAGAGGCAAAACGCACCCCCCCTTCTGCAGCCACGGCAGCAAGTCCGCTATCCGCGATACCAATTCTGGACGGACTGAGTCTAGGTTACCTGCTGGGACTGCAGGCGCCACTGGGGGCATGACCGGTGGCACCGGTGTAATAGGCAAGGGAGCGGCCGGTGGCGGCAGGCCCGTGACTGGGATCGGTACCATGGAAGAGGGGGCAGGCCCCGCAGGTGGGAGCGCCGGTGGAATGGCTGGAGCCGTTGCCACGGGAGCTGGAACTACAGGCATAGGTGTAAGAGGGGCCCGGACCGCAGGTACAGGTGAAATAGGTACCGGAACTACCGGCTCAGGGGCGGGGGCAGTGTACCTGGGCTTCTTGGCCTTAGACCTCTTAGGCGGGGTAGCAAAATCCCCCCTTGGCAAGGGGGCCGCCCTCTGTCGAACAGGCCTGCCCGATGGGCCAGGGGAATCAGCAAACCTCTCATTGATGCGAGCTTCCAATTCATCAACCTTCCCCAACCGTTTGTTAATGTGGGTAATTTCCCGCATCATGGCCTGCATCATAACCTCCATCCTGGACCCTCCTTTACCACCCCTTGGCCCTGGCATGTTAAACAAAAAAACGCTGCCTACACTCCTAGTGTCATAATTGAGCGTACGTGTGCTTTTTTACCTTCACCAGATGGAGGATGTCCGGGGGCTGTAAGCACCATGCAACGGCAACGGCAACACCACCGGCTTATCAGGCTATGTCAGGGGTGAGTAAACCTAGTGTAGACCCACCCGGCGGCTACCAGGAGCGATGAAATGCTAGCCCCCCGCTTTCCTCTTACCGATCAAATCCTGCACGTTTCCACAGCCGATATTGGGTTGGTGACTACGTCCGCCGTTCACCCCTCTGGGCTCACTGTGCACAAGATGGCAGAATACTGTATCGAATTGCCTGAAAATAGAAAAGGTATTAATCTCTGGGAATGGCACCCTCACGCAGCTACGCAAAAAACCTGAACCATAAAATTACCTCTGAGGGTGTGCTCGCACCCCTGCTGGAAAAAAGAAGACAGTCTCCAGAGGCAGGAGAGAGTTGTAATAGGGCTAAACAATTTATTTCCTACACATGACAAATTAAGTTAAAGCAGTCTTTAACCCCCCCACTGAATCACCTAAAGTTTAAAAGAGAAGCATCACCATGAATCAGCCCCAAAATTTAAAAATTATCTCTCAAATTCAGCAATTAAAGGCAACCTTTCCCCTGGTCTCCCATCCAAGTCCTGCCCTGGTCGACCCTGCTTCGCAACCTATTTCAATTCCTTCGAACAGCCGGCTAATCTCGTTGCGCGCTGTACTGCGGGGAAAACGGAACAATAGGTTAAAATGCCTGTGGGCGAACAAGGCGGGATTTCAGCGGGCCGATTCTATTACGCTACTACACGTTTCTCCGTGGCACACTCACGCGGTGCTCCAGCAGCTGTAACCTCGGCTACTCCGGCAGCGCTGTTTCCCCCCAACCCGCACCCGCCGAGAAATACCTCGATTCCTCGAAAACGTTTCACCCACAGCCGAAAATTAACGTGATCAGCTCTCCATGGGGCTCCGATGCCGCTGCACACTACCGAGAAAGCCTGCACCGAGCTTGTGCGACCGCCGCTGCACACCGTAATGAAGCGCCTGAAAAATAAAATCAACAAGGTGAAACAAGAAGCCCCCGAGCGCGGGGCACAACACGCTGTGGGGGAGCGTCCAGGGAACAAGAGGGTCTCCCGGGCGCTCCCAGCTTCTTTATCCATGAGGGGCCCGGGGGGGGTGGCTACGCCCCCCACCCGGCCCCTCCTGCGGCCCGCCCCCTGACCCGGAAGTCCTACAATGACATCCGGGCCAGGGAGGGCACCACCCAATCGGTGGTGAGGTGCGCCCAGAAGGGCACGCCCCACCACCGAGAGGCACGGAGGGGGAGTCGATCGCCGTGCCGCCATGCGGGCGGGGGGGCCAAGGGCCCCCCCTTTTCATTATGTTCAGTGACAAGTCGGTAACAAGGGGTTCAGATGAAGCAATCTATAACTTGCCCAACTTTCCCTGTGCTATCTGCATAGCCATTGCCACGAAAGTGTAGCAAGCAGACCATTAGTCCAGCTATCACCAATGGACTTTGCAGCACTCTGCCGGGGTGATACTTGAATCAGTACTCTGCAGAATACCAGGCCATTATCCACCTAATACAGCCACAAACAGGCCCACATGATGTATTTGGTAATCACACTCACCTTCAGGATTGTCTTGATCATTGTGGGTAAATGCCATAGTGCTATAGTGAAGGTTCTAAAGTCACAGTGAGTCTGCATTGCCAGTGGGAGAAAGAGCAGGGTTTAGTGTGTGTAATGTGTGTTAGGGTTTAGTGTGTGGAATGTGTTTAGTAACTTATAGAGCATAAACTGAATCTTGAACGGGGTATCTTGATTAAAGCAGGAAATACTATGCAACAAATATATGGGCAATACACGTCCTCCACCAGAGCTTGTAGGATCCTCCATACTGGGTCAGAAGGTGGTGTCCCCCCCCATAAGGGTGTAAGTGAGTGTGAGACACTGCCCTTCATTTTCAAGGTTGAGGTGTGCCTCTTAGTCTGTAAGTTAATACCAGCCCCTTATTTTCCTTGATTTCCAGGTTAGGATGAGGCTGCTCTCTTCCCCACCAATCTCCTTTTCAGAAGTATAGATTTTCTGATTCTCAATAACGGCAATGCATCTAGTTTTTTCTAAGATCAGAGTGAGCCTTCCCCACCCCTGCTGGCCATACCAAAGTAGTATAAATGTAAGGGTCTAGCCTTCTTCAGCAATCCTCTTTTTCTTTTTAGTGTTTATTTTGATTTTGCTCACACCGTCTCTCTCTCAGATCTTGGTGACCTTTCTGACATCTTGTCTCGGTATGTATCTCTATTAACCACTGTCAGTGCTCTGAATGTATATGCCAGTTATTGACTAATGTACAAAGGGTCCATTGCCTCTTGCACAATTCACCAATTTATTCATTGGTAATACAGGTAGAAAAAAGAACCTTTGTCATAGCTTTTAAGTGACAAGCCAGCGATTAATTGTCTAGTCCCATAACACGATTGCACTGCTCTGTTGGTTCGCTTTAATACCTATATACCCCTGTTCACCGCTGCTGCAAAAACTTGATCTAGACGTGTGCAAAAAATCTGTGCTGCTACCTCCAACAAACCCTATTCATTGTTTTTAGTCCCATGCCCTCGATAGCCCAAGATGTTCCAGGTGTACATAGTCTTGTTTGTTTGAGTGAAGTAACCTCTCGTAATTATGCTGTTGCAAATACATTTCAGAAGTTTTTTAGGCAATGTGCTGTTATTCCATGTCTGGTGCATGATACTTGGTTACAGAATTCCATTCTGATGTAATGTAAAATGTCTTATCTTCATTGCCAACAATGATTCCACTACTACCACTGTTCAGTACATTATAACATGTCATCAATGCTATGACAAGTGTGAAGTGCACCTCTAGGCCTCATGCACAACATTAAAACATACTTATCAGAAGTTACACCTCCACGATCATGCACAAACAACATAGTAGCTACTTACTACACCAACCCAAAAATACTTTGCTGGGAGTATCAGTAAAGCAGCCCAGAAGGGATAAACATGCCTCTTATAGGCAGATGTATTAGGAATTCATGCAGCTAAGTGCATTGAGGCTAGTTATGGTGCTGAAAAGCACTATATTTACACAAATATGTCACTCTCCCAGGCTAGTGCACTTGTGGCTGCATAGTGCTAACATAGGTATACTTGAGCCAGGTTGAAGGAGCGAATGCATTACAGACACAACGGTTTTTGTGCAGGAAGGATTTACTTCCTGCACAAAAACAATACAAAGAGGCCTTTTCCTCTTTCTATGTGTGAGGGAGGATGTATCACACATAGAAAAAGAAAATAACAAGGAGAAATCAATATATTTCTCCTCTCTACGCCTCTCTGTGTAATGCGCAACCATTTTACACTATTCCAGTTTTGCAAACCTTAGTAAATCTGAAGTTGCGTGAAATTCGCAAGTGGGTGCACCGAAATGCCTACACTCCAACCATGGAATGCCCACCGCTAAGAAATGTAACACAAAACCACACAAATTCATTACAAACAGGCCTTGTGTGGCAAATCAGGCTTTGAGTTGCAATGAACGGCTTGCTCAATGCAAATACAATGCAAAATCTTAGTAAATCTGTGCTCTGTGTCAGCAGTGGTAGAGTCGGTGTGCCACCTCTGCTAAAATCAAACGGTACCTTTAACCTATATCATGTTTGCAGAGACAGATAACGTAAACAAGGTTCTCTTTAAAGATCTCTGGGAGGAGCATGATGGCATTAATACTGTTATATGAACTTATACTAGATTCATGCATCTTACTTTGTTTTCTGTCTGTCAAGTTTGATTCTAGTTTGTTTTGAAAGTCAACATCATGTTTTATCACTAGGCAGCGTAATATCAAGTTCGTTTTTTGCACAGATTGATATGTCTGATCTGCATGTGTACAATGCTTGGCCATTCATCTAATGTTGCTGCCATTTTTTGCCTTTACATGGGATATTAAGAGGTAAAATGTGTGTGCATAAAGAAGCCAGGAACATTATCCTAGGTTGACAAAAGAGATCTTTGTGCAGATGACCCCACCCCCACTTGTGAAATGCTAGATGCTGTTTTTTTACTCTGATGGTGCACTGGAGCCTACTTACCAGGCACCAGTGCTCTTTCCTCAAAACCATTATGAGTCCTTAAGATATGATACCAGGGATACCCAGGGCATAGGTGGAAAAGGGGTAAACAGGGCTTTAGCATGATTTTGTGCCACCCTGGGTGACCCAAGTAAACCACTGACAGCAAGCTTGCCATCGCATATTGCAGCTGAAGTGCAACTTGCTCAAACTCGGCTGTGACCTCACCATGTGTGGCACAATCAAATGGACTATCTTTAATATATGTCAGGCACCCCTAAGGTAGGCCTCGTCGTTCAGGAGGCATGGTACAGTATATTAAAAGGGAGGACATATAAATGCAAGCTTATATGTCCCTATAATGGTGCTCTCCATTGGAAACAACTATAAATGTTAGCGGTTGTTAGAAATTGGGTTTCTGGTTTGCTAGGGTATGCACCTATGCCAGGCAGAAACCACCACTCTAGTCAGGGTAAGGGATATTCACACACAAGATAACCCTTGCTCACCCTCTTGGTAAATTGGCAGAGCTGTCAGGCTTATCCCAGAGGCAATGCGTAAATGGATTGTGCAACCCACTCACACACCAGTGACACACTAGGCACACCACACAAGGTTATATATAAATTTCCTTTGTATTATTCATAAAAACACATTAGACCACAATCACGTAAATCACTGCGCCACTAGGTGCTTGTCATGACTTTACATAGATCCTAAATCATTTTTGTCAACTAGGCAATTGTCATAATCATATGTAGTGCACTAATGTAAATACCAATAGGGTGCGCATTATTCACCAGACTCCTTGTATCACACGCAACAGACAGGTGACTGACAACACTTTGGGATCATAGGTAAAGCACAATATTAGGGCATGAAATGCAGTACAAAATTAAATGAAAACAGACAAGTAGCCATGGGTCATCAGCAGCTCCCTACTTATGAAATATCACTGTGTAAATATAGGCCCAAATACCTTGGATCACCCTACTTTCCTTACTGGGTAAACCCTGGGTTTGAATTAGTCCAGCCCTATAGAGCGGGGGCCTCTGTCGAGGTCTTCACCTGTCCTGCCCTCTTATGGCCACTGCACCCAAAGGAATGCACAACCAAGCTGCAGCAGCCTGCGATTGCGCGGTGCAGCTGCGGTGACCCAGAACATGTGGGAGACCTCTCCCGGTCTTGTATGCCCAATCCTCGATTAGCCCTGCCCACCTGCTTAGTGATCCCAGGGAGGTGATCTGAATCCACAGGGGGTCGCGCAGCACGGATCCTCTGGGGCCGAGTGGGACCTCAGTTGAGGGCTCCTTCCCGCTCAGAGCACTGACCTGGGATTTAATAAGGGACCAGGTGTGGAGGTAGGAAGCTTTCTTTTCCTTCCTTGGTCCCCGCTGGGATTCCCTGTTCACCCACGAGGCTCCGTCCTGCGATGGGTGGGCTGGAGCGGGGTCACATAGGTCGCTCTTGATGACCTGCAGCAGGGTTGGTCGCTAAGCAATGCCTGGAGACTCGTTGTGCTCGTGCCACTGGCAGCTGCGTTGGTTGCCCGGCAAGGGCGGGGCATTTCTCTGCATTGGCTTCTGCCAGCAGCCGTGCTCTTATTACTTTTCTTTCCTTCCCCAGCCCAGGGAGGCGGTTCAGAAAAAAATCCTCCTAGCAACAGGTGAGTTCCTTCATGATCATCAACAGCATGGGGCCATTTAGTTAGAGTCCCTGCTGTACAACAGAGAAGCTCACCACACACTGGACAGTAGAAGAAACACGTTTGCTTTTAGGCCATAAAATGACAAGGAAAGCACCCTCAAGTGCTCCACACGCTTCCTTCTGAAATTAAAGGAAGAAGGACAGTCCAGTCCTTCTAGTGCTCCAGACTGGAGCAGCAGCAACTGCAGGCCAACCCATCCCTCACATCAGGGGCAGCACACCTCACACAGTCTAGAGCTTTCCTTCCAGGCAGGTTTTCTCTTAAGATCCAACAAGGGTCTTTCCATTAAGTCTTTGAAATCGCTGAGACTTCTAACAGGAGACCAGCACAAACATGCCCTTGGAGATTCTTCACAAGCAGGATGCAACAGCAGGGCAAAAAGTGTCATGCCTTTTCCTTCACCACAGACAGAAGCAGCAACTACAGGCCATGTAACCCCTCACTCAGAAAAGGCAGCACTCCTCACACAGTCCTTCCACTCTTCTTCTTGGCAGGGTCCTCTTGTTCCTTGAAGTAATTTAAAGTCTTGGGGTTTTTGGTGCAAAACTTGTACTTTGAAATGTGATTGTTCTCTTTGTGGCAAGGGTCACTGAACCCAAGTCAAACCAGTCCTGTCCTCCTTGGTGCAGCATGACCACAGGGGACAGAGACAGTATTGTGAAAAAGGAGACACAGCCTATTCAGGTGCAAGCGAAACTCCTCCCACCACTCTAAATTCAGCCCAGTGATGAGTCACACAGGCAAGGCAGGATACACCTCAACCCCCCAGTGACTTTCTAGAGTGAATACACATCTCAACTCCTGTCACACACACCTGGATACCTGGTCTGGCAGTTAAAGCTGGTTTATGAGTTGTGGAGCAGAATTAACACTGAATTGCATGTCAGTCGTCTATGCCTAGATTGGTATGGTGGGTGAAAAACGGTGGACAGGGATGCGCCTTGAGGGAATGCCAGTGGCTGAGATTAATTCAAGTATTCTAGCCATAACTTTGTTCCTGATGTAGCTGGAATGGTCACTCATTGACACTCTTCCTTTCACACCCCACTCACAGTCTTACGATGGAGGAACACCTATCATTGTGGAAGATTGCCCATTGCTGTAAGTCCACTTTACCATTCTAAAAAACACTGATCCTGATTCTGTGAAACCGCATATAAAATGAAAAGCAGCAAATTCATTCAAAAAGATTGTGATCCGGACCCTACAATAGCAAACATTTACCTGATACCTTCTCCAGTAGCTCAAGCATAAATGGCATTTGGGAATATACATCCTTTTGCTCCATAGCATTGTGCGTCAAGGTGGAAGGATACGTCCGTTTACAGCACTCTCGATGCAATTTGACATCGTGCTTGAATCACTGTAATTGTTTGGTTTCCTTACATCAACTTATGGATCATGCTGGGAATCCATTAATTGCAAGCATGGCTGTAATATTGAAAATATTTTTTTGTGAATATGATTTCTGATTATAAAGTGGTCAAGTTCAGCTATAAAGCATACACAATATCTTTAAGTTCACTTGGCAGTACCTTTCGGTCTAGAAGAATAGACAGTTTAGAAACTAAAGTGATAATATTAGCTGGATTAGGTTGGTTTCCCAAACTTGCCCAGAGTTGCAGTAAGTCTTTCCCCACGACAATGAGGGGGCTCTCAAGATGAATGTGCGAGGAGCAGAGCTGTCAATGGCATTATGTTCAAGTGCAGCTGCACTTTTCTCGCAATAGGGAGGTTGGAAATGGTTCATAAGATTATTATCTGTCGCCAGACAAAAGCCATTACCTTCACACTAGGAGGGGAGGACGCAGTGTTGAGTATAACAACGGAATAAATTATCAAAAGCATCCCATTTTGTGAATGTCTGAGTTCTTGCATCTGTGGCTTATTATTTCTGGAAGTCGTTACTGCTGTCTACATTTTAGCCTCACTGATTATCTGACTTCGAGGGCGTTCACGTTTTTCATTTTCTTTAATTTATATTTGTGTGAATTTATTGCTTTGCCAGCAGGATAGAAAAATAATGCAAGCGTGGAAAAAGTCCACAATTATACACCCGTTGGTATAAACCATTCTCGAGTAGTGCAGTCACAAAAATAGTTGGCTCATTTGCAAATTATCTTCATAGTATCTACCAGTAGTCAGCAACCTCTGTGTTTGTTACTTGAAACAGCTCCCTTAGCAAATGAGTTGTATTTTACAGATCTACCTAATTGACTAGAACTCATTTCATAGCAAATTATATTAGATCCTTTGATATGTTCCGCTATGGAAATTACCTTTACCGTATTTCTAATAGGAAATGCTCTAATGCTATCTGCACAGCTTTCCCAAAAATGTGGGGAGAGTACTGCTTGAAAGACATGTTGAGCCATTGTATTAAGGGGTGAGTCTCTGACTCGAATTCCAGTGCGCAAACCTGACTTCTCAATGGATTCTGGGTTTGGTGGGAGGGGGATACGGGGGAGGGGGGAGGTCACTCAGTCCCACTCTGACTCACTGACTTGTTCACACTCATTGTCAGTTAGACTGACTCAGCCTCACTTAGTCTCATTCATTCTCACCCAGCCCCTTCTCACTCAAGCACTCACTCTGACTCACCTCTCACTCAAGCTCAATCTGGCACCCTAGCCTCACTCAGTCTCATGTGTTTCCACTTAGTCCCACCCATTCTGATTCACTCTGTCTCGCTCATTCTCTGACTCAATCAGACTCCCTCATTCTCTAACTCAGTCAGAATGTGATTCACTCAGTCTCACACATTCTTAGTCAGTTCCATTTAGTCCCACTCATTTTCACTCATTCACAGTCATTCAATCTTACTCCGATCCATTCAATCTCACCGACTCAACTAGTATACATCAATCTCACTCATTCCTACTCAGTACCACTCACTCCGATGCACTCTGACAAAATCAGTCTCACTCATTCTGACTCACTCAGACTGTGAACTCACTCAGCCTTACATACAGTATGACTCATTATCATTCTCCCTCACAGTTACACTCACTGTCATTCATGCACACTCATTCTCACTCTTCCTATGATTCATAGTCACTCACTGACTCTGTTCAATGATTCTCACTTTCGCACACACATGCAAACGCACACATACACACACCACATGCACAAGCTGTCTCTCACAGACCCACTCTTACCCAAATACACACACACACACACACACACACACCATATGCAGAGCACACAACACTTAAAAGCTTTAAAGCTTTTTGTTTACATTGTTGGAGGTCCCGTTTATACTTTTGCTCCTATCAGTTTCCGACACTGGGGCATGAAACTGAAACCTCGAACCGGCACAGTCACAGATTTGAGGCTTTAGCCTCTGACCCCTCCTCCTCCCCCCCCCCACCCCCCACACACACCCTTTCCCAACTCTGTGACGTGCTAGGAAAGGGTGCGGTGACGGGCTGATCGGAGTACAGCCAAGGACGCTGCAGAGATTTAGCCTGCAGCACCCATGTCTACCTTTAGCTGTGACACCTGGCATGTTACAAATCTGGGAGGCACAGAGGCGTGTCAGGGTCCTGTCCTGAGGGATGGGATTTCTCCAGCTCTGGTGAACTCTCTCTGAAGGCTGGTGTAGATGCCTTTGTGCGCCTGCATCAGCCATCAGACAGAGACTGTTTCCGTACCTAAGGAGGACGGCAGTTATATTATACATTGAGTGAATAATAGATTATTATTTACAATAGGAATAATAAAAACAAATGGACCAGAAAACAAGTAGGGAGTGGCCCCTCAGCTCATAAAGAGGACCCACTAGTGAACTAGATAGCACTTGTCCACACATTTATGCCCATCCTGTAATTGTAGAAAGTTCAGTTTCACTCATTTCAGCAATTGTATCTCTTTTTGTGTCTTCTCGAATAACTCATAGGCTTAATGCTGCTCCTGACTAAACTCCATAGCTTAAATGACAGCCATTCTTAAATGAGTATTTTTTTTTTGCCCAGCATATAGTTCCCCGATAAAGACATTGATTATTTCTTTATGCCAGTCCCTGAGTGTCAGTCATGTATGACCAGCATTGAGGATTTTGAGGTCAGATACATCAGCATTTGCAGTTTTTACCTGGGCATGGTCACTATGCTCATGCGTTTTACATTTTTTAAAAAATCACCCTTAAAGGTATATATTACAGATGTATACAGTATCTATATATTTTATTGTATTTTATAACTGTGATAATGTGCTTGAGAATTCTGTTATATTTTAGTGTAAATAATTAGAATGTAGGTATTGATGAATGTTTTAATGGGATCTGCACCAACATAATCAATCTTTGATTGAATGATTGACAATCATTCTTTTATCTGCACACCTTCTTTGTTAAACACTGGAGAGCTGAAAACACCGTGGCAGTCGCTCACTGTGCAAGCTATAATACAGAAAACGTATAACAAGAATCAGTACTACCCACGTTAGTTTTAAATAAATGGTATGGGAGAAGTAGTTCCACCTACTCATGTTGTAAATGCCTGAATGGCTTAAACACTATCCTTCTTCGGGAACTGGCTCGACCTGCACTTGCTCACTATTTGATGCTTGGAGACACGCTCCTTGTTATACTCACTCTGTGCTATGGACAAATGTTGGTATTCGTGTGCCCAAGATTCTGAGTTACTTTGGCAACATACCAGTGTGGCCCGGGAGTGAGGTAGGCATGAAAGTGTGATGAGCTGAAGGATTGTTCTAAGCAATTCTTAGAGCACAAGATGGTATTTGAAGCCAATCTCATAAGACAGCCAAAGTTGGTGTGGAAGGACTCTGCACTCTTTTTAGACTGGTGTCAGATGTTTTCCCTTGATGTTGACTGTTTGCCATTGGACTAACTATGGAACAAATTTCATGGACGGCATGCCTGAAATACTTTAATGATAAATCTTTGGGTGTCAACTCTTGATCGTTCCCTGCCTGAATGCGGCCTGCCTAACATCGTTCTTCATTGTTGATGGATGCACTGACATTAACATGGTGCAATAGTTGTGGAGGGACCTCATCTGGAAGTTGGATGATGGTTAACTTTTTGGTAAGACCACTCAGACAGTTTGTATCCCTATTTGAAAATACTAATAGGCTGTCTGTAGTTCAAGATCTATCAATTGCTTCTCTTTCATCTCTTTTATTGCTTTCATTCTTTTACTAACCCTGGATAATTAAATATCAAATTATTCAAAAAACTCTGCCACAACTAAGGCATTGAGACCTGTCATGGGAAGTAAATCTTTATCAAAATCAAATACGTGGCCATCTTTTTCCGCACAAACAAAACATGAAATTCACTGAAACAACTTAGTTAAAATAAAGTTATGGTTCTGGCTCAAACATACAAAACCACTGAATTTTCCCTGTTATGGTATGCTATGCACACAATCCATGTCATACAGAAAACACTAAGCAAAACATAAAACACCATTTCAAAATAGCACAGGAACAAAGAAATCACAATTGACAGCAAAACATGGTGGGTTTATGATTTATGACATGAGTTGTGTGCGAAGCATACAATAATTGGCAAATTTGTTGGTTTTGCACATTTAAGCGAAAAAACTATAACTCACGGCCTGATTTAGATCTTGGCGGGACTACAGTTGTTCCGCCGTGGCTATGGTTCGAAGTACTTCGTTAAGCTGACGGCGATCCGCCTGCCATATTTAGATGTGGCATCAACAGACTGTATTATGCTGCCTAAGTGGTCCTCTCTGCTGAATAACATTATGATCTCGTCGTCAGGTGTTGTGTTGCTTCATGGTGCAGGAAAGAAGTCAATCCGACAACTGGAACCTTTTTTAGCCAAGTTTAATGGAAGGAAGCAACCTGGCATCCGACCACCTCGACAGCGCAGAACAACTGCCAACAATCGAGTGCCGTCCGCCTAACATTCGTGAAAGGAATAAAGAACACAAACAGAGCGTGCACTGAATCTTACACAGGTAAGATTCCAACATAACACATCCTCCTTCTTAGAGAACAGAATAAAACAAAAACATAAATTTTGAGAAACATAGTAAACATAAAAGGCTTATAGAACATAGAATCCATCCTACTTCTAGGAGAAAAACAAAACTAATAGAACATAGAATCCTTCCTACTTCTAGGAGAAAAACAAAACTAAAAAGTAACATAATCTTTAAGATACATAGGAGGCTTACAAATCCTACGTTCTGTACCCAAACTCTCATTACTCACTTTCTCACTCTCATGCATAACACGAGAAGGAAGAATCTCAGGCTCAAAAACAGACTGTTGAGCACCAGCATCTTTGAAAGCCGAGTCAAGCATAAGCATCGCACCAGAACAACCATCCACCCTGGAGCTTGAATATCAAGTGAACCACCTTTCTGATAAAGAGCAGCATTCCTCAAATTCCACGTCTCACCACCTTCAATAATCAGGGACTACTTGCTCACAGCAACAACAAGGAATGGCCCCTTAAATTGTGCAAACCAGCTTTGTTTCTACCAGATTTTATTTTGACCCAATCACCAACCACAATTTTTCCAGCAACAACCTCTGGAAAACTCTTACCATCAGACAGTACCCAATCTTTTAACCAGGCTGGAACCATCCTAGAACCAGGAGAATGCCCACACATGATCTGAAAAGGAGACTGTTGGGTGACACTGTGGAGAGTTGTTCTATACGACCAGATCATGTCCTCAACCAACCGTTTGGGATTTAAGTTGTTGGCCAACGCAAGTTGAATGGTACCTTTAATGAGTCTGTTGGACCTTTCGACCATTCCATTGCCCATTGGATTGTACAATGAAGTACAAGAATGCTTGACACCACATTTCTCAAAAAAACATTTCATTTCATTAGAAGTTAACTGTGTGCCATTATCAGTTAAAATCAGATTAGGAAGACCTTCCTGCGAAAAGAGACTTTCTAGCACCTCAATAGTGGACTTAGTGGTAATATCCTTCAGAAATTCAACACAAATCCACTTCTAATGTACGTCAACAACAACTGCAGCAAAGTGCATATCCAAAGATAAACCAGAAAGAGGGCCTATGAAATCCAAACATAAATTTTCCCGGGATCTGTGATATGTCCTTTACTACTTTGAAGGCCAACTCTTAATCTCTTCTCACTCTCCTTACAACATTTACAGTTTTCTACCCAACCCCTGATCTGATCATCCATCCCTGGCCACCAAAACTTTTGCTTAATCCTCCTAATGGTCATGCCCTGACCAAGATGTCCCTCATGAGCTAATTTGAAATTATGCACCCTTAACCCAAAAGGTGGTACAAAACGATCTCCTCTCATTATCACTTCTGATCCTGAAAGTGACAATTCATCTAACAGTTTCCAAAAAGGTCTGATAGGAACAGGCAACATACTCTCTCTGGGAGCACCTCTTTTTAATAAAAGAACCACTTCTTTTAACGTTGAATCCTTCTCCATTTCATTCAACCACTGATCTTTAGAAAATGCACCTAGTGAAGATTCACACACATCACCAACCGAAGCTTGATCAACCAATTTCCAATCAACAGACAAACTAGACAAACAATCTACCTGAATGTTTTTCCAGCCCTGGATAAAGACAATATCATACAAATACTCTTGCAGTCTGGCAGCAAATCTAGCAAGTCGTGCCGAACCCTTTCCAGCTCCACCAGCTGACAAAATCTTTAACAAGGGCTTGTGATCAGTCCTCAAAACAAATTTCACTCCCCACAAATACACTCTAAAATACTCCACACTTCACGCAGCAGCCAACGCTTCTCGCTCTATAACAGAGTAATTCCTTGATGCAAATGCAATAGTTTTTTCAACACCATGTTGAAACTGCGAAAACACCACCCCAATGCCAGTCAAACTAGCATCCACAGTCAAATAGGATTTGCACCCAGGATCAAAAGGAGCCAAAATCCCAGCATTGCAAATATTGTCCTTGATTAGTTGAAAAGATTGTTCTTGCTGCTGTTTCCAGACAAAAGTATTGCCCTTCCTCAATAAAACTCTCAGTGGTTCAGACAAGTGTGCAAATCCCTTGACAAACTTCGAATAATATTGAACCAGTCCTAAAAAGGATCGGAGTTGGTCTCCATCTTTAGGGGCTGGAGCTTGACTGATGGCATCTAACAAATTCTTCTTGGGAGCAATACCACCACTAGAAATAGTATATCCCAAATGCTCAATGCTTTCAGTTAAAAAGACACATTTATCCTTATTGACAGTCAAACCTGTATCTCCCAACTTCAAAAGTACTTGACGCAAAACCAGATTGTGGTCATTAACAGTTTTCCCTGAAACAAGAATGTCATCCTGAAAATAGACACTACGCTTCAGTGACGTAGATAGGCAGTGCGTACCAATGACGTGCAACAAAGCCTCAATGTGGCACGTAAAGCGTGAGTCACGTAACACAGAGCCCAGCGCTTCAGTAACGTAGTGTGCGTTGCAGTGACAGGGTAGTAACCAACTGTCAAGTCTCAAGCGTGAGGGGCTCGCGAAGGTGCAAGCGCAAAAAACAAAATCCAAACAGACAGTACCTTAAGCGACGATCAAGGCAAACAAGATCCAAAGTTGAAGACAAATCGACGCAGAGATAGCAGCACACAGCGCCGAAGAAAAGTGATCAGCGATCACCAGGTTGCTACCAAGACAGTAAGGGTCCGTCCAAAAGCGGAACACGCCAGGAATCCGTCGCCAAAAATGTTGTGTTGCTTCATGGTGCAGGAAAGAAGTCAATCCGACAACTGGAACCTTTTTTAGCCAAGTTTAATGGAAGGAAGCAACCTGGCATCCTACCACCTCGAAAGCGCAGAACAACTGCCAACAATCAAGTGCCGTCCGCCTAACATTCGGGAAAGGAATAAAGAACACAAACAGAGCATGCACTGAATCTTACACAGGTAAGATTCCAACATAACATCAGGCTGGTGAATTTACGAGGGGGCGATTTACATGTTCTGGTTATGCTGGAGTTGTCCTTGCGGTGGAGTCCTGACGGAGTGAGGCCTTAGTGGTGTTGAGACAGGTTAGTACTATTTATCATGACCTAATTACACATATATGTTGTGAATGTGTCAAAATGTATATGTTTTACATATAGCATTAGACACCAGCAACATACACACACTATTGAATGTGTACCCAGAGCACAACACTCACAACTATAAACAACAAATAAATATTTTTTTAAGTGTCAATATAGGTGTGAACATTTTACCACAATAAGTTGTAAGATGTATGGTCATGCTTGACACACAACAAATTACGTGGAGAGCATTGCAAAAATACAGGAGGATAAAGGCAATGTTAACACATGAGTCATAGCAAGACTAGTGACACAGAAGCCTACCGTAGATTCCGGCAACAACGGGTTGCTTAGCGGTGTTGTCAAGTAGCAGCAGCACACGAATGACCAGGACAATTGGGTTTAAGACTGTAAGGGAAAAAGGGACCCAAAAAAAGAAAAAGGTAAGTTGACACCTTTTTTTCCTCGCTTCTGCCAATTCGAGTTTGGAGATTTCTCCACTACAGTAGCCTCGAAGGAAAGGCACATCATAATCCACGTGGGTGATTCTTTGTGGGACTCCCTCTGACAGCCGCTTCTGCCTATGACGCTGTTGATGTGGAAGGAAGAATCTGGCAGAGACTGCAGGAATCTGTCTGTCTTCCCATCATAGACCCACAACATTTAAATACAGCGGGCGGACCCCCAAGTCGGCAGTTAGGAAAACCACTGGAAAAGTGATGGTGAGATCAAATCAACCAACATCTGTATCAGGCCCTTAGTTTTTACCTGTTTTTCATATATATTTGACATACACCCAGTGCGGGTTTTTGCAACATTTACACTATTTTATTGTTAAGTATAGTAACATTAGGAAGCAGTGTATTAAGAAGAAACTGTAAACAATAAAAACAAAATGATAATGAGCAAACCCTATTTGTAGGAATGTAATATTCCTGTCAATGGACAAGATCTAAACTCTATTTCCATCAAGCATAGCCAACACAGACTGTGACACAAACCCAGCTAATAATATATTCTCATATGTGTAAAATGGAATATATTTACATAAAAATACATATAAACACTGAGAAGTCAAAGTTAGGACCACATTGCCTTTTTTTTGTTAAGACATCAGAGCAAACAAAATATTACAAATTATACAATACCGAAAAATAACTGCGGTCCGAATTTGTACGTTTATCCCCCCCATCCCTCACCCTGGAGCATCCCAATAAAGAGAAACATTACAGGAAGAGAAAAGGAAAAAAGTGATTATTTGCAAAAAAAAAGAGAAAAAAAGGAAGACTACATACAATTAGCCCTGAATCACCCTAGCATACCGCAAGGTTGGGTGTCTGTTAATCCTCATCGTTATTCAACCATCTGGTTAAGGGTTCCCAAATCTTTAACCTCCTTGCCCTAGCCCTGATTCCCCTTCTTCTAGATACCGAGATCTCCCATTTATAAATAGAAAGTAGTTTGCCAAACCAAACATCGATAGAAGGAGGATTCTGATCAAACCAGACACTAGCAAGACATAGCCGAAACACTGCCATTGATATGTAAACCAATTTCCGATCGTATTCCTCCATTTACTGATTTCTAATCCCTAATAATATAACTTGGGGGGTGAGTATGACAGAGTATCCCAGTATGGAATCAAGGCGTTGTTCAATTTGAATCAGCAGTTGGAAAAGGCTTGGGCAGGTGGCAAACATATGAATACTATCCACAGCCAACGACCCACACCAAGAGCAGTGTACCTCAGAGGTCCCACCCCATCTATAAATTAGAGCCGAGGTGATATAGAGATTGCACCATGTTTTGAAACACTGTTTTTGCAGACTTGCTGATATACATGCTGTCTGACTAAACAGAAGGGAATCTTCACAGTCTCCCTACCCTGCTTGTAACATCACTTGCCACCTGTCGAAGTGCTTAGGCAAATCATCTCCCATCCCTTTATTAATGAGTTTATATAGCGTGGACAATGTTGATCGGCCCCCAAAATCAGATCTTAAAAAGGAACTCTGTTACGAGAAGTTAACTTTTTGGTTAGGAAATCACTTTTTTGCAGGTATTTAAAAAAATAATTATTCCTGTTCCTAAACCTGTCCTTTATTAAATCAAAAGTGAGAATGTTGGTGTTAGAAATTAGATCTCCTATATGGCATGAGGAGTCCTTTGGCTTCTACCCCACAGATTAATCGATAAATAGATATTTCCCCAAATCCCTGAATTTCCCCTTTTAACAGCTCAACCATTTGTTTCAGAGCTGATGCCCAGTAATAGATTTGAAAATTTGGTACACACCACCACCCCATCTCTAGTTAGGGTCATATATTTAGGAGCTCTACGTGGGCGTTGTCCAGCCCATATAATAATAATAAATATTCCACATTTGTAAAGCACCCAATCACCCGTAAGGGTCTCTAGGCACTGGGGCCGTCGGGAAGATTAAGCAAGCTATTGCCCAGAGTCACATGGTGCTGGGCTAATCTGCCGCCGATAACGGGGATCGAACCGTGATCTCTAGATTCCGGAGTCAGTCGCCCTAGCCGCGACGTCACACCTCTTCCTCCACGACACTAACTGATTTAGCTTTAAAAATCAAGATTTGTTTATCTCTAGTGGAATTGCTCTAAAATAATAGTCGATTTTGGGTAAGAATATCATTTTAATTACATTGCTCCTCCCCATTAAGCTCAGATGTAAATTATTTATTCTTTGAGAGTCTGCCTTTAATTTCTGCATCAATGGTTTGAAATTAATATCGACAAAATCTTCTATTTTCGAGCTAATCTCTATACCCAGATATCTGGCACTTTGTGCTATTCTATGGTCATCTAAAATAATGTTATCATTTATTACAATTTGGGTTTTGTGTTCGTTAAGATGGTATCCTCAAAGTTTACCAAATTGTGTATTTATTTCCTCAAGGGCATAACGGGGAGCAGGTGTTATAATCATCGGCGTATGCTAAGATTTTACATCCCTCGCTCTTGCGTATACAGGTTGAATTCTTTGGTCTTCCAGAATTTTCCTGATTAGAGGATCGATGTAAATGGCAAATAATAAAGGGGAGCACGGGCAACCTGGTCTCGTGCCACGTGATATCTTGATTATCCCCAATAGAGACCCTATCATCGCTATTCTAGCAGTTGGTTCTTTATACATGCTTTGGATAGCTTCAATAAATCCTTTTTCTATACCATTGTTTGCCATGACAGCCCATAAGAACGGCCAGGAGACCCTATCTAATGCCTTTTCTGCATCCAGCAGAATTAGGGCCATAGGGTCTCCTGTAACCTTGGTGTAATCAAAAAGGGTGATTGTCCGGCGTATATGGTCAATGGTTTCCCGACCGGGAAAAAAACCATGTGTTTGGGGAGATACCAGTTTTTTAATAACAGGCGCTAATCTGTTAGCAAAGATTTTGGAGAAGATTTTCGTGTCGCTATTGATCAATGTGATGGGTCTGTAAGACTCAGGGTTGGTTACCAATTTACCTTTCTAAAGGAATACAACAATCTTAGCTGTACTCCAAGAGTCCGGAGGTACTTCATCACCCTGCACTATGTTAAACATCTCGAACAATATTGAAATCAATTGAGTCCAGAATATCTTATATGATTCACGTGGTAAAAAATCAATTCCGACCGCTTTCCCAGGAGGAAGAGATTCTATAGCAATGCGTATTTTCTCCAGTCTAATTGGAGCTTCTAACATATTTTGGTCTTCAAGAGTAAGCTTTCCTAGTTTAATCTCTTTAAGGTATCTCTCAATATCTTCTTGGATCCCACAGTTATAACCCACGGCTATCTTCTATATCTTCCGTATAGTTTTTTATAATATTTTTGAAGTGCCGAAAGTATTGCTTCTGAGTCATTAACTAAGCCTATATCAGGATCCAAGATTTCAGTAATTCGTGTTTGTACCTCCTTTTCTCTAGCACGAACTGCCAACATATGGCCCACCCTTTCATTACTCTCATAGAGTTTGGACCCACGTATATCGTTTTCTTCAACATTTTCTTCTATACTTAACAGTCGTAAGTTATTTCTTCACTGCCTATTTTCCGATTCTTCAAGTTGCCATAATATGTCAGTCATTCTAGCATCATTTGGGGTAGTTTTTTGTTCAGTGCTCTCTAGCCCGGCCCCTAGCCCCACTACATGCTCCTCCAAGGCAGTGGTTTGTGCTACAATTTCTGTACAGGCTTTCGTTGTGTTGCAGATTGCACCCTGGATTTTTTTATTCGCAAGCTGTGCTCTTTTATGTTCTTGACAAGCCTCTACCTGCATTGATTTAAGTGTGGCATATATTAATCCCATGGAAGGAGCGGACTCCATCCTATTACCAGAGGCCTTTAGGTCTTTACACAGAGATCCATTCGCGTTTCCTTCATCAGCTCTTGTATCCAACAAGGTGGCAGAATAATCTCATTGAAGGTGTTTGCCAGTATCAGAGTGAAAACTCCCATTCTCTAGACCATTATTGCTCTTTCTCTTTGTATGATTAACTGCCCTCTTCAGGGTGTCTGTTGTTGTGGGGCGGCTGTCACTATCCTCCCCAGAAGCATCAAGCTCTGTATCATCAATATCACTGACATTAGTATGATCCGATACATCGGTTAAAGAAAATAAGTTTCCCCCATCCGGTGTAACTAATATTTTGTCCCTGACCTTGGGTAAATCAATGCTGTAGTCTTTGAGGTCTTTAGATATTGCCATTTCCGTGTTATCACTCTGTGGGGCCGATTAGGATTGCGGTTTTTCCGCATCCTCCGGGCCGGCGGAAGTGTCCACCGGCCCGGAGGATGCGGAAAAACCGCTACGGAGCCTTCAAAGACCCCCGCCAGATTAGGATAGCTCTAACATGTCTGTCGGTGTCAGTCAGACACCGCCAGGCATATTAGGATGTCTGCAGTTCTATGCCTTTCCACGGCGGCATTTCTGCCGTGGAAAGGCATACGGACTTTTGTTTGGGGGCCCGTTGCGGGCCCCCAGGGGTGAAGGGGGGGTGGTAGTTGCACATGGGGGGTACCTATGGTACCCCCCTGCCTTTGCGTGCACGAAGCGGCAGGCACCACGCGGTGCCTGCCGCTTCGTGCATGCAAAGGTAAACATGCATTTTTTTAACCTTGCGGCGGGTGCTGCTTCAAGCAGCACCTGCCGCAATGTTAAAAATACAGCGGTCACATCCTAATTTGCACGGAGGGACCGCCGCTGCCCTTACGGACGCTCCCTCCACCTCTGGGGTGGTGGACGGACGCAGGTCCGTCTGCCATCCTAATAGTGCCCTGTGTTTTGTCTCTGAGCGCCATTCCTTCGTGCCCCCTTTCGTTGAGCCCTTTACTATGATCATCACCCGGTTGATCATTAGGAGCATTAGGAACATTAAGAGCATTGAGAGCATTGGGGGTTTCAGATTTAAACGCCTAAAATATAGAATTAGAAATATCGACAGGCCAGAATATCGGCTCCAAAATATAGATTGGCTAGAATATCAAATCACCAAAATATAGTTAGTCAGAATATTGAAATTGAGGTAGGAAATATCGACTTCCATAATATCGAATTTAAAATATCGATTTCCGTAATATCATTTTTTTTTAAGTGTTATGTATGGTAGTATATGTGTTAAAATTATATATTATTTTTGTAATGTATGTTTATTTTTTTTTAAGTAATGATTGTTATGTATTTACATTTTTGCATAATTTAATTCCATAGCGGGTTGTGGGTTTATAGGGGAATAGGGGGGGAAGTAATTTAATTATAGTAAATTAAATATTAGTTTTTATTTATATGTATTGATAATTAATTGATTGATAATTAATTATTAATTGGTAATTAATTTTTATTATTTGGTAATTAATTTTTATTAATTGATTAATTGATAATGATGTTACTTGTATTATTTATTATTTGGAGTGGGTTGTGGGTTGATAGGGGAATAGGGTGGGTAGTAATTTAATTATAGTAAATTAAATATGTATTTTCATTTACATGTATTGATAATTAATTGATTGATCATTAATTATTAATTGGTCATTAATTTTTATTAATTTTTAATTAGGTTTTATTAATTGGTAATTAATTGTAAATTTTTTTATTGGTATTGATATATTATTTAATCTTATTTTTTTAATATTAAACCATTACTTTCCCTACTGTTGCACTCTCTGGAGTGGGAATAGTAATTTGTACCCCTACACTATCCAACGCTTTCCCTACTGTTGCACTCATTGGAGTGGGAATAGCAATGTTTACCCTCCCGCTATCCAAGGCTTTCCCTACTGTTGCACTCACTGGGGTGAGAATAGTAATTTTTAACCACCCACCCGCTATCCAAAGCTTTCCCTACTGTTACACTCAAAATTTTGGAGTCAATAATTTGGGCATTCTATATTATGTCCCTCGATATTTAGTCACTGAACCGTTTAAGGTACTAGAGTTCTAGTTATATCCTTTCTCGCATTATCTCCATCACCTTCCCACACTGAAGATTTATTTGCCATCTTGTCCTTAAGCGAGGGTTTAGCTTGTCTACCGCTTACCCCCTTTCCGGAGAACATCCCGGGTACTGTCTGCATATTCTGTCTTACTGAAACATCGGCGAGACGCTGCTCACCACCAGGAGTTCTGTCAGTGTTTTCCGCCCCCTCCTGGCTGAGCCTGCGAGTAGCATCTGATCTTTTTGGTGCAGCCTGCTTCTTGGGAGCAAGAAGAACCTTAGTGCCGGTCTCTTCCTCCTTCACAACAGGTTTTCGTGGGGCCATCCCGCTCGGTCCAGGTCTCAGCTGAAAGTTCCCGGCAAGCAGTGCCTTCACGGTCGGCAAGTATGTCGGGTTTCTGAGTCGCTGCACGCCGATGGCAAAGATCGCCGCTGTTCGTCGCAGTAGCGCTTGAAAATATTGCTGAGCACTCATCCAGGCACCGGTTAGACTTTTTCACCGACACGTTTCAAACTGAAATTAATTTTGCTAAGGGTTCACCAAACATTCAGAGCATAGCCGTCAGGGAGTGACTCTCGCAGTGGTCACGCAGCCGCCATCTTCCTTCTGGTGTCGAGGACCACATTTCCATACGAAAAGCATTTATAGATTTGCTTATAAATGTGGCGCCATTTGCCAAATCTTCAACAACCAAAAAACGTGTTCCACCTCAGCTCCTTCTTGGGGTGATCAATTAGGATGGGGCTTAGAAAAAGGGAGGGGTCGAAAAACACATTTTCACCATTCATTTTTATATAGAAAAATTTGATACAGCTACAGCCAAAATGTCTGAATGAATTATACTAAATATGGCAGAAAACTAGATCTTATTTCAGAAAGTGTACTTTGTATGATTTGGTGTAAATCTGTTGAGTAGTTTTCGAGAAACCAAGGCTAAAAAAAATAGATATTTAATGCTGCAGAGGACTCGGGGAAACAACAGATCTAGAGATAAGGTCTGAATGACCGCCATCACATCAACAAATATGATGTCAAGCATTTTAGGACTGAGAAACACAGTGCCCTGTCCTTGAAGTAAGTTAAAAAAAAGATATACGGGTGCAGAGTAGACATACCCTGTCCTCCCAGACCTGGGACTCCCATTTGAGTGTTCAGCTCCTAGGAGCACACTAAATTATATTATATTACACTATTTTTTATCCCAGCATGTATTCATTGTTTTACCACAATGGTGGAATAAATCATTCTCCCCACTGTTCTTGTATTTCTGAATATGGTAATATGTTCCATTCTATTAGTAATTGCAGGACATGCAATATACTCAAGAATGTCACTGTTTCAATAAGTATTGATACTGCAGGACGTGTATTTCTTGCATATTTCCTTTAGCTATGCATGAAAGTCTGAACGAAAAGGTTCTAGATCTGATTCCACAATTCCTTGGGGAGTCATAGTTGTCATGTACTGAAGTTGTACACACAATTGTTAACCTGTGAGATTAGGGGTGAAAATGACGCACTGTGATCTAGGACTATAGGCCAACATCTCCTTGGGGGGGTGCGGGGAATCAGACTCGCAACATCCCAATGTTTATGTTGTCCCACAAACTCACAGTTTATACTGAGAAAGTATAAAGCTGCATGACATTGTACCACCAACATTATAGCTTGCGCTCCTATTTAATGTATCGCCTGAGTAGTTTTCTTTTGTATACCCAAAGAACCCTACTCACCTACCAGACAGAGCCGTCTGAAGTGTTAGGGAAAAATCCTCCTTAGCTAAGTAGGTATCCCCTATGTATGGTTGCTCTAACTTGAACTTTTCAAAGTATTGTCCTATTGTGGTACCCTCTCTGATTTCCACATATTTTGAAGGCTGAACCAGCAGCAATAAACATAGCTGGAAACTGTGGACATGCAGGCTATCAGATGCTGCAATAACACAATTTCACACCCATGGGTAGGGAAGTTACGTGCGTGGTTGAGACTCACGAAGCATTTAGGACAGAGGTGTTCTAGTCATGGGTTAAATTCCTAACGGGATTATTCTACACATTCACTGCAACTGATGTTCCACATATTAACGCAGTTTATGATGATCTAGAAATATAGCTAACATACAAAGAACACCAAAATTGGTTTAATGGCACTCTACTGCACACTATACAAGAAGTTAGACTTGGTCCCTGTAGCAAAGAGGGAGCAACATGGCCAGTCTTAGCCGGCTACACATCACATCCAAAAATTGCTAATTTAACAGCAGCACAGGTACGAACACGAAATAGCAGTTATACGATTAATAACTTTAAATCCTGTGAAGGCTGTTAAAGCTGCACCACCACAATATGATACACTGGGCATCAGTCCACAAACAATAAATGCAGCCATGGGAAAATTTCCCATCGGGCAGGAAGAATTACGTGATGGATTGCACAAAAAATGAGTCTGAATTGGGAGTCAGAGCTAGAAAACCACAAATTAAGAGTAATTCTGAAAAGAATAACTCAAAGTAAACACCCAACTCTTCAACTAAAAAGAAGTGGGATAATAAGAAAATGAAAGAACAGTCTAAGCCACAGGCTCATTCTCATTCAACAGGATGCCACTGAAAAGCGCTATAATCTGCACAACTGTGAAACTGTTAAAATGCCTGACAGGTATCATGATAATGATACACTTTCATCTCGTTCCTTTCAGGAGTCATCTAAAAAAGGCTCAGAGACAACAAATAAATATAGAGTGATATTAGTGAGGGTAAGACTGTTTTTCCATATATATCGAAAAAGACCGTTTGGTCGAAACGCTTTACCAATAAACGCAATTCTAACACGGACCCTGGTGTGCGAGTCATTTGTGTGGTTCCTGGGAGGAGAAACTCGATTTGGGAGTCCTTTCACTCATATATATATATATATATATATATATATATATTCACTGAAAAAACCATAGGTTATAGACCATATATAGTTAGGAATTAGCATTTACAAAACCTTGAAAATTCACTGAAAAAACCATAGGTTATAGACCATATATAGTTAGGAATTAGCATTTAAAAAACCTTATTTTACTCACACAAAACCATTGAAATTCCATATATAGTTAGTTGCACTAACTATATATCGCGCACCCGCAATCCACTGCTGATGATGTCACATATTACATCATTCATGACATGGTCAGTGACATCACTGATGACATCACTGATGACATCATCTAGTGTCTGTGTGTTTTTGTAAAGTTTAAATACGTTTTACATATTGAAGAATGAGTGGATGTATGGAAGACTGAGTGTGTGTGTGGCTGGCTTGGAGGTGTGTGACTCTGTGCATATCAATGTGTACTTGTATCAGTGATTGTATAAGAGAGTAAGTATGTGTTAGTATATGTGTGAAAAGTATGGTGTTCTGTGTTTAACTATAGATGAGGAAATCGAAGTGTGATTGATTCTTCACAGGACTGACTAGGTGTATGAGTGCATATGATAGTGTTGTAATAATGAGTGACTGTATGTATGAGTGATTGTATGGGTGAATGAGTGAATGTGTGTGTAGACGTAGGAATCAGTGAGTGCGTATGTAGTAACTGGTATTGGTGTGTCATGATGTCATCAGTGATGTCATTTGAGATGTCATCAGTGATGTCATCAGTGATGTCATCAGTGATGTCACTGAAGTATGGTGTTCTGTGTTTAACTGTATAGATGAGGAAATGGAAGTGTGATTGATTCTTTACAGGACTGACTTGGTGTGTGAGTAACTCCATGGATGAGTGGCAGTGTGTGACTGTCTGCATAGGTGTATGAGTGCATATGATAGTGTTGTAATAATGAGTGACTGTATGTATGAGTGATTGTATGGGTGAATGAGTGAATGTGTGTGTAGACGTAAGAATCAGTGAGTGCGTATGTAGTAACTGGTATTGGTGTGTCATGATGTCATCAGTGATGTCATTTGAGATGTCATCAGTGATGTCATCAGTGATGTCATTTGAGATGTCATCAGTGATGTCATCAGTGATGTCACTGACCATGTCATGAATGATGTAATATGTGACATCATCAGCAGTGGATTGCGGGTGCGCGATATATAGTTAGTGCAACTAACTATATATGGAATTTCAATGGTTTTGTGTGAGTAAAATAAGGTTTTTTAAATGCTAATTCCTAACTATATATGGTCTATAACCTATGGTTTTTTCAGTGAATTTTCAAGGTTTTGTAAATGCTAATTCCTAACTATATATGGTCTATAACCTATGGTTTTTTCAGTGAATTTCATTGGTTTTTTAACAGCTAATATCTGTAGCTGTAAAATGTATTCTTCTTTAAATCCAAAAATATATTTTATATGTTTATTAATAATTTTTTTTTTTTATATTTTTTTTTCTTCGTTCCCGCTTCGCGAATCGGGAAGCTTCCCGTTAGCTGACCTTGATGCCGCAAAATAGACCGCGAGCGGGTAAACGTTCCTTTACCGCAACTGCCGCGTTAGAAAACAACATCGTGACGCCTCCCGTCCGCATGACGTTTCGCGTTGTCGCGTGATACGTCATATGACGTGCTACGTTAGCGAACTGGTACGCTTACCGAGGCGCAAAGCGCAGGTTTCTGGAAGCAAACCGGGAGGCGGTGCAAAGCGCGTAACGTAAACACAGCAGGTCATGTGACTTGGTAATAACACTTTTCATTGGTTCATTTCACTTTTGGTTTCCTAATGATGTAAGACTAGGTCATATAATCTAAAATGAACACTTTTCATTGGTTGAGAACTATTGTTTTTCCCAAATGATGAAAATCCCTCCTTCTTTCCTCACTCTGACTTTCATCATTGTGAGAGAAAGACCCTTTGTTACCAGTGAGCGATGGCTTCTTTAGTAGCTTCAGCTGGTGCTTCCCCACCACCTCCACCACATCCAAGGAAGACTGGACCACATGCTGAAGTTATAATTCAGCAAGAAGAGGAAGAAGAGGAACAGGAGGAAGAGCACGAAGAGAGGCAGTTTTTGCCTGAGGAGCCCAGGACGTCTCACCGGAAAGAAAACTTCATTTGGCAATTTTTTAAAATTCCCAAAGGTCAGAAAAAAGTAAATGCAAGATACGTAACTTGCCTTATATGTCAAGATAGACTGTCCAGAGGGACCGACAAAAAATACAGTTTCGGAAACTACACAATGCATCGCCATATGACTAGGTGGCATCCTAACAACTACAGTGCTGCACAGTTTCGTAACGACCTAGATAATCTCCCTATTATGGCCAGAAGATCTGTTGTACCGGAAGTAACGGGACCAGAGGGCAGGGAGATGGTGCCAAATATACAAATGAGATTTGGTGAAGTAAAACAAGTCTGCGTACATTGCAGTGGATTCATTTGCTACAGAGAAAGTAGCATCACTCTGATCAACAGAGCTATTGACTATCATATGCAAGTTTGTACGAAACGCCCCAAATAATAAATTCTTTTTTTTTTTGTTGCTACTGTTGAGCCCTTTACAATGAATCGTTTTCGTTGCCCCCTCCGAAAAAAAACAAAAAAATATATAAAACTGTTCAGAAAAATTCAAAAAAAGTAAAAAAATGTTCAGAAAAATAATAAAAAAAATATAAAACAACAAAAACAATAAAAAAAAAGTTCTTTTCAGAACTACCTCCCCGTTATTAAAAAATTGGTACAATATTTTGAACTGTGCCAACCTCTATTTCTCTTAGTTCGCTTCCCAGTTCGCTCGCCGGTACGCGAACCGGAAGCGAACCAAAAATTTTTTTTTTTTAAAAAGAACAGTAAGTATAAGGGAAGGAAACAGACAGTTATGTTAAAAGAAAGACAGCTATAGGGGAGTAAACTAGAGATACTATTACCCGTAATCCACTGCTGATGATGTCACATATTACATCATTCATGACATGCTCAGTGACATCATCAGCAGAGGATTGCGGGTAACAGTATCCCTAGTTTATTCCCTATAGCTGTCTTTCTTTTAACATAACTGTCTGTTTCCTTCCCTTATACTTACTGTTCTTTTTAAAAAAAGAATTTTTAGATCAGTCAGAAACAGTGAAAGTAATGAAATATAAAAGACTACGTAGAATATAAGCACTGTATGCAACAACTTTGACACTTACAGAAGCCTCACCTTCTCCATGCCTCCTACACAGTTCTACATGTACATCATAAATGCAAACAGAACAGAATTAATTATACATGTTAAATGGTTTATTTTTGCTGTTCTCAGAATGTTTAAAATTTCACTAAAACAGTAACTTGAAGGTATTCATCATATAACAGCGGGGGGAAAAAAACACAATCAAAATGATTGTGTTTAAAAACCCCATACAACATAACAAATCAGAATTCAGAACTCCTTAAAGTTAACTTACTTTCCATGACGGCCAAGAATGTCCTATAAACAGCTTACACTCTGTTGTGCTGTTATTACTTTCAACCCGCCACTTTCTGAAAGAAAACCTCCATCGTTTTCAAAAACATGTTACATACAATAAATGACTTCTCGCTCTCTACCACACGTTTCCACAAGGCCAAATCGTGTCTGAGCCATTTATAACTCTTAGAATTCTTTTAAGCCAATCCCGTCATGTTGTATTTCCGCAACTTTCACAATTAAAATGTTGAAGATCATTTTCACAATCCTGGACTAGTAATATCTTCCCCTTCTTGCTCAATCATGTTCTACATTTCCTATCACACTGATACTGCTTACTATGAAGCAGACTTACACTACCTTTATGACTAGTACAATTATTTAATTCTCTACATCACTTTTAATCACAAAGCAATGTAAAACAGTAGACAGCATTGCAGACTTACATTCCCTCTACTCCATGTTTTGATTGGCTGCTTCAATTAGCTTATAAAAAGAAACAGTTTTTCTGAACTCATTCAAAGTGCACGTATTTCTCCATGACGTCCAGTGTTATGGTAAGAAGTTATGTCTCTGTACTACACTTATCCTCAAGGCCAAATCGTGTAGGAGCCATTAGAACTTCTTGAAATTCCTCAGAGCACATCCCGAGATTCTTTCCCTAAAATTTTGGTTTTAAAAACACCAGGTAAGAGTTTTTAAGGTCATACGGCAATTTTTTTTTGAAAATTAAAACAGAATCATTGCAGAATGACCAACCATTTCTACACTTTAAATAAGCTGTGTAATGTCCTGATGTTATTGAAGGACCATCATGATATATAATTGCTACAGTTACAAAAGTCCTTCCTGATATTGACAACTGTGAAGCCACAAAATTTTTAATTAAAGTTGTCAATTTTGTTCCATCAGGCCTACATCGTTGGAACATTAAAATGACATACTGGCCATATGTTCGTATAAATAATGTGGACATCATTTCAGATTTACATTGGCTACACTCCATGTTGTGATCAGCTGCTTTTACTAGCTTATTAAAAGAGACTGATTTACTGTCTGGCAAAGTTAAATATATAAATCTTTCTGAGTCTACACTAGTAGTACTTGATACCCTACAGTTCTCGCAGTCATGCTGCCATTGATAAGAAAGCCCAAACAGGTGATCTACATCTACACCTTCATCATGCAATACATCAAGCATATACATTAAAAACTCCTGACAATCTTGCTGACTATTTTGAGAGAATTGTGTTTGGCCTGAACATCTGTCTAACAGAGTTCGAATTTCAGACACACTTTCTATGTTTGTTCTATCAGTGCTACATTTCTCTAACACAGAATTTAACAAACTGCAAAATCTTTGATCAGAATTGACCACAATCTCTTCTTTTACATTTTCTAGAGAAAACAAAACATTAACCACTACATTAGCATAGCAGTTGACACCAGAACTGTTTTCAAATTGAAAACCAACAACATCTTCAACAGAATCCTTTTTGTTTCTGCTTATAATTTCAGGTTCATCGACTTTTCGTCTTTTTGCTACAACCTCCCCAGTATTGGTCACATTTCTTCGTTTCCGGCCTACCACACGTTTCTCAAACAAAGGATACTGAGGCAAATGTGGCGCATACTCTCTTCTTAACCTATTGTATTCCTTAACACAATCTAGATCCGCACAAATGTTTGTGACATCACACTCAATCAAGTACAATCTCGATAAAGTTCTAACTCGTGACAATGCCACATATGCCATACCCTCCTTGAACACAGAACTGCCAATATTCACCAATGCACAGACTACACTTAAACCTTGCGATTTATGGATTGTCACCGCATATGCCAAGCAAACAGGAAACTGCTTACGACGAACATATAAGTCTTTTACAAGCAAAAATCTAGCAGAACAACGACCAATTAGCTGTACTTCCTCAATGCCATCAAATTTAATTTTTAAAAATTCAATTCCATCTCTATTTCTGTATTTCACAAAATCAACAACAATACCCATTGATCCATTTACCAGACCTCTTTCAACATGTAAATTCCTTCTTAAAATTATACGGCAGTTCAAGCACACATTCAGAGTCTTTTCAAAACCTGCAGTTTTAGATATACTCTTCTCTAATGAATCCAATTTTGTTTTCAGATTCTCAGACAAAATAATTGTTGATCCCATATGCTCTACTCTGTCAATAGCTTCCAGTTTCACAATCTCTTGCTTTTCTAAATGCAACATTTTGTTGTTGAATTTGGCACATTCTGCAAGAGTTGGCATCAAACATATTCCAGATTTTTTCTCAGTAATTTTCTGAAAAATATTCTCAGGCACAACATCTTCGTCTGGATATAAATTTGTCAGTAATCGTGCATGTAAAGCTTCTTTCCCATGCTCGGTCACTTTTCCAATTCTAACATCTTGTAGAATAGTCTTGTAAACTTCATCCTTTGCCTGACGCATATTTTCATGCAGTTCAGCATAATTGAAGTTTAACCATATATTGACGTTGCCAATGCTCCCTAAGCACTTCCTGGTATCTTCATGCGTGAGCATTTTGAACACAGGTTGCCCTTTCACTGGTGTCAGCTGCAGAAGATCTCCGAAAACAATGATGTGTTTGCCACCAAATAACACATCATACTCTGTTTTGAGAACTTCTTGCATTCTCAAATGCACAAAGGCAAGCATGACATTGGAAACCATGCTTACTTCGTCAATGATAAGAAGTTTCATTTTCCTCAAGACTCTTGAAACTTCAAAACAAGCATCTCCAGATAGCTTGTGATATTCTAATTTGTTGTCATGCTCCACTGGCAGCATCAGTAAACGATGTAAAGTAATCCCTTTAATGTTATGTGCTGCCAGTCCAGTTGGAGCGGTGACAACACAAGACAGCGATGACTCTGTCCTTTCCTGCAAATAACATGAAATAAGGAAACTTTTTCCAGTTCCCGCTTCTCCACTCACGTACAGTCGGACAGGCTTCAACGACGTACATGAGCACTCTTTCTTGTCATGACTTAATCCATGATCAATTTGCATGGTAAGTTCGTCATATATTTTCCTCTGCTCAACGTTGAGTTGTCTTTCCAACTCTTCTAAGTTAACCGCATCCTCCTGAGCATGTGCCATGGCTCTTTCCACTTCATTCATAGCAGTGGCAGCTTCATTTTCGATAAGAGGTCCTCCTAGTGGATCCTGACTCAATGAAGCAGAACTCTGACTGTCCTGAGAACTGTCTCTGGCAATCTCGGCTGCAATCGTTGCTTCCTGCTCAATTTCCACATTCAACATTTCTACATATTTGGGAAAAGCAGGACATTCTATGGTCTCCTTGGCAGCATTGAAAGAGTCTTCGTAACAAAGGAAATCTCCAAGCAGTTCCTCTTCTGCACGCCAAGGCTTAAAAAGTTGCAAAAGTGCTAAATAGAAAAACTCCTTTTTTTCAGGAGATTCGCCACTCAATTTTCGATGGTTTATCAAGTGGCATTTTCTTTGCTTGACCAGACATCCCTCACTTCCTATTACAGCATACACTCCTTTCTCAGTATCTTCTTTGATGTTCCTCTTGAATATGTAATTTTGCAGAACCTCATACAGACAAACATTCTCGAGGTGACTGCTTCGATTTGGATAATATGTATCCAACATGTTGGTCTTCAAAATGTCGGTACTGTTTGGCTCCTTTTCCGCCAAATACTCAATTTCCCGCACAGGTTTGAGAACTCGATTACGCGTTGCAGCAAGACCAACACTCGCCCAAACGATACTCCTGGACTTGGCATAGAGACTTGCTGAAGACAACCGGTCAGAACATTCGTAAGCTCCGATTTCTCGATGCGACAACATCTTCAGACTGAAACTGTACAACTTCTTGCTGAGGCTCTTTTCATGGGAAATGTCCTCCCACATATCCTTCAATTCTGTCTTCTCTTTTTTGGTGATGTAAGATGTCACATACCGAGCCACAGCCATACAGTTATCAGCCACAAACTGTATATCCATGTTAGCATTCCACATGGACAAAATCACCGGGTTGTAGTCGTTGATGTACTTAGACTCTTCGTTCCTCTTCAAATTGTATGTGTTTTTAGGTGATTTCTTCATCACATTATGTCGCAGCGAAGACATCAAACTGTTCACTCTTCCTTTAGAAATCACCGGTCGTGGAAAGCCGAAACGACATTTGGTGTAGAACTTGTCTTTGTTCCGGAATTTACGACGACAGTACTTTCCACATCGATGGCTTTGGAAACGTAGAACTTTTTCTCGTAGGCTTTTTTTCTCCTTTGCGTTTGGAACAGCACACGTAGAATACTGTTCTATGAAACTCATCACTGAGTCTTCTGCATCCGTTCCAAATTTAGGTGCATCCTTGATCCACAGCAACATATGTATATGAGGAGCACCTCTTGCTTGGTACTCCTTCCTCCAGAAGAAATCCAACACCTCTCCAAGAGGTGGATTCTTCTTATTCATGATGAAAGACATCATACCTTCAAATCTATGATTGAAGTACCTACATACATTGACTGGATCCAAAGAGCACAGTTCTCCGGGTGTCTTGAACTCGATGTTTTCTACGTTAGCATTTGCCTCTCGTAGAAATTCAAGTAAGTCTTCCCAGCCATACTCAGCACAGCTCAAAGTGAGGAACCATGTGGGAGTTCCTAAGTTTCTCAGCATACATTTTAAATCACCATGACGACGGTACCAGTACTCATTAGTACCACGCTGACACGCCATGAGATTAATCAGGTGAGAATCCAAAATACTGTCTTGGACATTGACTTTATCCATAAAGTCACTTGCCGAGATGTTTTGCATGTGTATACCACTTTTCAAGATGTGGTTCACTGCATATGACAGTCCAGACAGATCGCTTTCAAACAGGAGATGAAACAAATAAGGAATGCATTGTCGAAACCTAGGATCTCCTGCATACAATCGCAAAGTCCGGTATTCAGAAGCAGGAATTTGATGAGGTCGCTCATCATATCTTCCTCCCTGACCTGTTGGAAAAAGCTGTGGGAAACACCGAGCTTCCAAACTTTCCTCCCAAACACTAATGGGACTCCCTTTCGCTTGTTTCATTTGAAACAACTCAATAGCATTCCCCATGACTTCCTTGGAATGCAAAGGATGAACACTATAATGTTCATATATTTCTTCACTAGTACAGGGTTCTACTTTCTCAATTTGACCAGCACACAAATCGCTATCCTCTTCCTCACTTACTTCCTCTTCTGCAACATATACATTTTTATAGTATTTATTATATTTTTTCAAATACAATGTTGCCCTTTTGACTTTCCTAACATCTACTAAATCTTGCCATATTTTCTTATTCTTTGTCGGAACCCCATTAACTAAGATAACAAGAGGTTCCTCTTCCACTTTTTCTACTCCAATTGTGTTAATGTTTTTCTTCAAATCTAGAGGCAAATAAAAAACTCTTCCCTTTAATCCTCTCTGTAAATCTGATGGAGGCAATTTCCCTGTCTTTGGCTCCATTCTTACAATAGCCTGAAAGGGATGGATACTTTGAATCAAAATAGATTCATAAGTATTTAAATCCTTCAATTCAGAAGGAATCTCAACCAATTCCAGATTATTATGAACTGCTCTAGCAGGCATCTGGTTTTGATTTAATTTGTTACAACAATAAGTACACACACGTTGATCCAATCCCAAATCAAAACAATTTTCTACCATCAAGTATGTTGTAAAATCCTTCCATTCACTATTATTTTCCCTTTCACTTTTTCCATATAAATCCACTAACTTAGTCTGATTCTTATAATAAGTGCGTCGACAACACACACAAGTGAAATTTGGCCTCTCACTTGATTTCACCTCAAACGTCGCAATTTCCCTCTGGAAATTATCTGTACTGGAAACCTGTACACTATCTTCCACATTACTCTCTTCTTCTTGGTCAATTTCCACATTCTCCTCTTTACTTCCAAAGTAACAAAACTCAATTTCTTCACATATATTCTTCACATCTATTTCAGAACCATGCAAAAGAGCAGCGCATAATTGTTTAAGCATAATTGCTGGACTCTTAGCATAATACAACATTCTAACTAATTTCCTCACTTTATTATGATGCACTGCTAGCATCCTGAAATGATGAAAAACACTCTGGCATACTCTCCTGGAAAGACAAGCCACTGAATGACCATGCAAACCTATCACTTCTCTCACTCTGCAAGGATCTAATTCTTGCAACAACTTCATTTTCTGCTTCGAACTTTTCTTATTAAATGACCGTATAAAATCACAAAGCAAATTGATGGAATCCTGTCGTACACTGCAAATACTACTACACTTCCAGGTGTACACAGGACCCTTAGGACGTCTCCCTAAAACCTCATTACCTAACACCTCTTCTATCTCTGTTGTCACAAGTTTTTCTTTTTCAACTGGACAACCATCTTTCACTTCATAAGCTCGACCACTGGTGTCAACTGCATGCACCAAATCATTATCCTGGAAATAACTCTCCTCATTAAAAAATGCCTCAGAGCTTGAACTATGCATCCATTCTCCAGAAAAAACTTCACAAAAATTACTACGATTAACTATTCTCTTCCATCTACTATTTCTTTTGAAATCATAAATTGCCTTGTTTAGCTTCCTAATTCTATTGATTGTCAAAATAAATAACTTACGTTTAATTTCAAATGCCTGATCAATAACTTTCTCAACTATTTTTTTTCTCTTATAAAAAACCACTTTCTGTTGACCTTTCTTAATATTTTTTAACAAATTGCCAATTATCCTGTTGCGGAACATTCGTTTACGAATGTCCCTAAACTGTTGTTTCCTTCTACTTTCATGCATAGAGTTATCTCTTACTCTAGCAGTAACATTTTTCATTGGCCTTTCCTTACCGTTTGAATTGCTTCTCCTTTTCTGGACTGAAACATTTTCTGTAGTAATATTTTTTTTACTACAGATATTTCTTATGAATGTTTTTGTACTCTTACCCGGTGCTTTCTTGGTGACTTGACAAATCTTTTTGTTAGAGGACTGCTGCTTTTTTTCATTCACCTGCTGTCTTTGACGTTTTGCAGCCTTTCTCACTCTTTCTTTGGTTGGCATGCTGAAATCTTGAAATGATCTGCAGTTGAATCTGTGGTAAAATATAATAAAAAATGTTATTAACCACTATTACCCAACAGTAAATTAATAACAGTCATCAAAAACTTAACACATTACTTAACATTTTTACATAGAACATTTTTTTGTACATGGCAAATTTAGAATACAGAAATAGCAGAAAAGAAATGGAATTTATATTCATTTTACCTGTGCTGTTTTATATATGAATCTGATCTAATTTTATGACCATATTTTAATATTTTATTGAAGACACTACACATAACCTGTTTTTGAAGGTGTCTTTATTTTTAAATTAAACGGTTTAAATATTTACTTTTTATTTATTATAAATTTATAAAATAAATGTTTATAGTTCCATAGGCTCAAGCACGTCAGCTTCCCATCCTATGTCATACAATTCTGACAAATCTGCATCCTCATCACGTTC
Organism: Lissotriton helveticus; assembly: GCF_964261635.1. NCBI lineage: Eukaryota > Metazoa > Chordata > Amphibia > Caudata > Salamandridae > Lissotriton > Lissotriton helveticus. The sequence continues at coordinate 326,570,664 of NC_136073.1, forward strand.
TTCTTCATCCTCAGGATTGAAATCATCCAAGGGATCAACATCCACTGATGTTTCAATTACGAGTTCAATGATGAGGTCGAAATCAACTGATTGCTGATTGTCGCTCATGTTGATGTTGTCTTTATCTTTAAAGAAAGATAACAACAATGAGATGTTGCAGAGTAAGAGACAAATCTCAGAGATTATAATAGTAAACTTGTTTAACAAGAGTAACATTTTGCAGCTATTATTTAACCATGTCCAACGATGCTGAGGAGGCAGCCGCGGGCCGTGGAGGGAGTTATGGTGGAGCAGGGAGGCGGGTAGGGGGAGGGGCAGGGTGGAGGGACCTAAAAACTGGCATATGAATAATTGCAGGTAAGTACACAATTTAATTATTCAAACGAATTTCGTAGCGCGCACAGCATCGCAAAATGCGATGCTGTGCGCGCTACGAATTTCGTTTAAATAATTAAATTATGTACTTACCTGCAATTATCCATATGCCAGTTTTTAGGTCCCTCCACCCTGCCCCTCCCCCTCCCCGCCTCCCTGCCCCACCGTAACTCCCTCCACGGCCCGCGGCTGTGAGGAGGTGAAGCCTATCTCCAATTTTTCACTGAACAGGACTCATCTCTTCTTAACCTTGGATAAACCTCACCGACTCTGTGTCCCCTGCACATAATTAAATGTAAAGGGGCAGATTTATATTAACTAGCACATCCCCAGGGATGCACCAGTTAACGTGCACCGCTGCTCTGCCACCCACGGTGTGCCGCATTTACAATCAGATAGGACAAAGCTGCATCAAAACCCTGCGCCTGCTTGAAGCAGGCATAGATCTTGACGCAGGTAGGCTGAAAGCTAAAGCAACAACTAAGTGTCGTGTGCAGAAGTTGCAAAAAAGGAAAAATGGCGTTTAAACCAGTAATGAGCCCATGCTAACTTAACACAGTGTAAAGATATCCAGGATCTACATCAGTTTGGGGTTCACGAACCTGGCAGGTACAAGGCACTGAGGCTTTGCACCGTGCATGTCTCATCCCAAATCATATGTTGTTTGTGAATGAAACAATTTCCCAGACCAAATGCTTTGGATTGGCTACTTCTAAAAAATTAAACACCCCTACTATCCCGGAGTTAGAGGAATATGATGGTTGGAGTAATTTTACTCGGTTGTCCATTAAAGATTTACAGGCCCTACTCCGTAATTCTTCCTTTAACATTTCCAGTAGAAATCCAAAAGGTTGGCTGCTTTGGCAACGTGCCTTATCCACGGTTTAATAACGCTGCCTTTTGCTTTATATAAGTTTTCAAATTGTATGAAATATATACCAATAGGTCGTTATGAACCTTTAGGTAGTGGTTTTCTTCATGAGGTCTGGTCGCTTCCATACACATACAGATGTTTCAAAGATGATCAAGAAGTTTATCTGAATGGAGAGGAATGCACTGAGACGCCAGATCATTCACTAATGTGTAGGCACATACAGTTACACGGTTCATGCAACAAAGACCGACCAAATATGGCTTGCGTGTTGCAAGGCACGCCAGTTCCTGCTATCATCCCCACGTTCAAGTTGTTGGAAAATGGTAGTTATTTGATGCTCAATAATGAAGATTGTTCTGGGTTAATTAAAAGTATTCCTTTTATCGTAACAGTAAGTGAACGGGTTATTTGCTGCAGAAATGTTCTATTTCCTCCCACACATGAACATAGGGAGTTTTCAATCTGGCCACAAATACCAACCTTGGGAGCACATTTCAACGGCATGGCAAGAATAAGAGCTCTTTTGTCTCAGAGAGAGGTGGCCTTGAGTTCGGCCCGTGAAACTTTCGTGCTTCACATAGCGAACACCCGTACAGAGGTGCAGACCCTTTTAAATACTGATTCGCCTTTGCATTTCAGCGAGATGGTTTGGACTATCTTTAACGCGTCCTCCACAAAGGGCCTGGCGCACTTTTTTAAAGTTGTTACCAGTGGTCTCGTGACTTCATTTGAGAAAATCTTTGGAGTCATCCCTGCTTTCTTTCATTCTATTTTTTCCACTGTGCTTGGTGGATTCCCATTTTTACTTGCATTAGCAGCGGACGCTCTTGTGCTTTTTTACATTTTTAAATATGGATGTCCCTCCTGTGCAAGCTCCCGCCCTGCAGCTGCTGACGCTGTTCCGCAATCGCATGCTTGAATATTATGGCACAATGCCGTTGGCGATATTAAGCACGGCATATGGATTATCTTTTCGATTCTCCTACTTCACCTGTGTCCAGCCTGTATTTCACTGCCTGACCTGTGATTTCGATTGGGCCATTGATTTGTGTCTCTGCGGACCGGTTTCTCCTGACGTCGACTTTAATCAGCTGATGAGTCCTATCATTACTCACGAGTTGGTTTGTCCTGGCGAAAGGATTATGGCTGTGGCATTGATGCATGGACTAATTGGTCCCTGGAATTTACTGGCGGCAACACAGTCTTTCTTGGAACAGAGCTTTCTTGAAAACCCACCGAGCTGTCCTCTGATGGTGATAGAGGATCCGGTGCTGGGAGAGCACGTATGTTCTTTTCCGCTTTTAAATTGGATGGCTGAACTCTTTTCGGATGAAGACGGTGACTTCCTATTGGAGGCTGTTGCAGCTTATTTTGCATACACAGTTATGTCATAGACCTTTTTCATGTTTGATATGCTGAGTACTAGCATTTCATTGACAATTCATTGACTTATTTGTCAAGTTTTTATTATTTAGCTTGCCTATTGGCTTAAGCCTCGATAAAGTAGTTGGCTGTTTTATTTTTCTTTAGCATTAAATGTTCCTAGTTTTTAATGTTTTACCTTGCGGACCGTCCACATATAAAGTTGCAATCTGCTCTCATGAGATGGCACTTCTATTATCTTATTCAGTTCGTTTCCGGATCATGGGGAGGTGTCATCTAGATCCTGGATATCTTTACACCGTGTTAAGTTAGCATGGGCTCATTACCGGTTTAAACGCCATTTTTCCTTTTTTGCAACTTCTGCACACGACACTTAGTTGTTGCTTTAGCTTTCAACCTAGTAGTTCATCGTGGTTTACATGAGAATAATATGTTATTGCTCTACTATCTGCTTTGCTTGTTAAACTATATCTGTACAGCGAGTGCTGAAGTTTCAAGAACAACACGATACAGAATTGTTATGAGGTCTGATCTCCACGACTTCATACTCATAACATAAGTGCAGCTTCTGCCAATTCTGGGCATGAGGCGGGTTTTATATTGCTTTGCCGAACACACATACACAACACTTGATGCGGTTCACATGAAGAGAGAGCTGGTGTATGCTGATGTGATTCCTTCAAATCTAAGACACTAAAGTATGGGCACGCCCTAAAGCAACACAAAGAGACCTTCTTAGCAAATAATATAATATGTGTATTAGGGAGGGTGAGATATAAGCAGCCGCGGGCCGTGGAGGGAGTTACGGTGGGGCAGGGAGGCGGGGAGGGGGAGGGGCAGGGTGGAGCCCTCTCCACCCTGCCCCTCCCCGCCTCCCTGCCCCACCGTAACTCCCTCCACGGCCCGCGGCTGCTTATAAGTGTTGCTAACTCTTATTCATTTACAGCATGTTAACATACTGTCACCATTCGCTTTTTATGTACTAGTAACTATGCTGGTAATTTTGCTACTGATAATATGTGTACTTGTATTATCTAAGATACTACGCCTGAGAAGACGGCATTAGTAAATAAACATTTCAAATACACATGTGTTCTTCTTAACTCCATGTTCTGGTTTCTAAGAAATATATAACGACCGAGTGTTCATGAGTTCCACGTATCCTGAGGTACTATAAGTTCATATTCTGGATTGTCTAAACATTGAGAGTTTGTTATATCCAATGTGACACTGTACCTAGCTTGCTAAGGGGTTTTTGATTACTAAGGTGAGTTTTGGAACACCCTAATTCGCCGAGGTTCCAATCCTCTGTGCACAGTTCTGTGTGAGAACAGAAACCCTGCGACAGGGGCACCCCTGAGCATTGCTGGAGCTTCATCACACTTGCGATACAACTCCAGCAATGCGCCACCTTTACGGCACAGATACGTCACGCATCTGTGCTGTTTTTGCCCCATGATGCGCCGCATTGTAAATGCAGCACACCATAGGTGGCGGAACAGCGGCACAGGATGACTAACACATCCCTGGTGATGCGCCAGTCATCATAAATCTATCCCTATGCTTCTTATCTTGTTAGAGATGAACCGCCATATGTATCATCAAAGTTTTTTGCATTTCCTAAATAGCGAACTTTAAGGAATAAATAGCGATTCTTTACCATTCCTAGTTTGCGATGAGCTATTTTCTAATTACAAATTACCCATTCATTTCCATGGAGCAGGAGGCCCATACGAATGAAGGTGCAATTTGCGATTAGCAATTACCTCATCGCAAATTACGAATTTTTCCGAGGGTGCAGGGGTGTCTCAAGAACACCCTGCTGCACCCCTGAAAAAGAAATTTGGGGGCATATGGCGCACATAAATTTTGAAAACATTCCTTTACCTCAAAAACGATTTTCAACTCATAATTTGAAAACACTCCACATGGGGAAATGACTTAAAATGTCCTTAAGACACATGAAAGCGTTTTTTGATTGCCTTTGCAGCATGTTTCGGTCACCTTTAACATGCCTATGTAACGCAAACATTCAAAATCTAAATTTGCCATGCACAGGTGGGAGCATATTTACAAGCAATTTGCTCCACAGGGAAACGTCTTACATTAAAATGGGAAAAATAACTTCAGAGACACTCAATTGCCTTATAAAGAAGCATACACCATTATGTCCTTGTCATAAGTATTAAAACCATTCTCAAAAACGATTTACAAATCATAATTTGAAAACACTCCACAGCTCCTATGCACATAAAAACCCTGTCAGTACTAATACTTCACATTTTCTCCAATTACAATTTCTCAAAGAAACAAAATCTATTTGTAAAACACTTGAGACAAAGCAACATTTGAAAAACACAACTTTCTTCATAATTTTCTCCTTAAAGCACACTATTTTCTATCTAAATTAAAGAAATCTTTTCTCACCTTAGCAAATACTTTGAGTTTCAAAACAGTCTCAGAAACACACCAATTTGTCTTCAGCAGAGCAAAAGGTATGCACTCCAGAGTCTGCAGCTATCAAAAGCACAGAAATGCTGTAATTCTTCACACATATCTCTCATGTCACCCAATCAAAACTCTTCCCTCACTTTTTTTCAAATCAAAACCCTTCCCCCCTCTGCCCTCTCTGCTTTTTTGCATAGCAACCACCTCTTGCAAGACCTCTAGTGTTTGCAAGTTCACACAACAATGTTGCAATTGAACTCTGAACTCTCAGTGCACCTGCATATCCAGTGCATTCTTCCATTTAATGATTTTTTCTTCGCCACTCAAAATACATCTTTCAACGAACTCATCCATGCACCCTAACTTTCTGTTTTCAGCAATCAAAATCCACCAATCACTGTTACTGCTTCATTAACACAGAAACTCCACAGTTTTTTTCACTTTAAACTCTTATTTTTTCAACTGCCATTTCATTGCCACACTTCATCTGACTGCAGCAGAACCTTCTCTCGCCATGTTTTCTGTCTGGATTGTTGGACATAGTTACATCTATTGGGCTCAGAGGTACGCTGAAAACAGGAATTTACCTAACCTCAATTTACAAGATGTGGAAATTAAGTGGTTTGGCCACAGAGGATTAAAATGTCACCAATTGATACCATTGGTGAAAACCTTTATGCATTTGCCAAAACGTGACCTGTTAATTGTGCACTGTGGAGGTAATGACTTGGGCACTTTGACTGGGGTAGGTCTGGAAATGCTTTTAAAGGACACCTTTGAGCAATTGATGGCACTTTTTCCTCAGACTGCCTTGGTATATTCAAATATATGCCAAAGACAGAAATGGAGGTGGTCGAACCAATTTTGTCCACAAATTGAGAAGTCGAGGAAGCATGTAAACAAATCTGTTTCAGCTTACATGAGAGACCATGGAATGGGCTCCCTGTACAACAATAACTTGCGTTACTACATGCAAGATATCTACAGAGGAGATGGAGTTCACTTCTCAGATGAGGGCAACAGAATTTTCATTCTGAATTTAAGACTGTGCATTGGTACCTACTTATAAGTACCTAAATGTACCATAAACCCAAAAGCTCTTCTCAGAGCTACCCTACATCTGATCACTCACAATTATTATTTTACTCTAACTTTTTTCACTAATTTTCAAGAAAGTACGCTCCCCAGAACGCTTCCCGGTTCGCGAACCGGGCGCTCCCCACGCAAAAGAACTAAAAAAACGATATATTTTTTTTTGCCCTGCGAGGCCCTTTTAAAGCCTCCACATCAAACCTAGGGGGTCAGGGAGGATCTACTATGCCCCCTTATGGTCATTTGCCCCTTCGCTTTGGCCTCCTCTGGTCTCTCGATCCTACCGAGAGACAAGATGGCGGCCGCTACGGACTGTTTGGAATGTTTACAGACGCCGGAGAACCAATCAGCTTCGCTTCACAAAGCTCCGTAACGCGAAAAGTCCGTGAACCGGAGCGCTGTTACAGATATATATCTTTTTTTGAACGTTGATTTCTCAAAATCCACTGGAGCACATATATTGAGACCTAGCAAAGGCACATCGGGCTACCAGTACCTACAATTTCCCCAGGTTTCGTGCAAATCCATTCAGCCGTTCGATTATTATTATTTTTATTTTTTTTTGCCCCGCGGGGCCCTTTTAAAACCTCCACATCAAACCTAGGGGGTCAGGGAGGATCTACTATGCCCCCTTATGGTCATTTGCCCCTTCGCTTTGGCCTCCTCTTGTCTCTCGATCCTACCGAGAGACAAGATGGCGGCCGCTACGGACTGTTTGGAATGTTTACAGACGCCAGAGAACCAATCAGCTTCGCTTCACAAAGCTCCGTAACGCGAAAAGTACACGAACCGGAGAGCTGCCCGGTCCGCTGTTACAGATATATATCTTTTTTTGAACGTTAATTTCTCAAAATCCACTGGAGCACATATATTCAGACCTACAAAAGGCACATCGGGCTACCAGTCCCTAAAATTTTGCCAAGTTTCGTGCAAATCCATTCAGCCGTTCGGGCTAAAAGTGAGGCCAACCGCCCTATGGAAAACTCAATGTTAAAAACACGTTTTGGGACCCCCTTTTTTTCTCGGCCCCCCCTTGACGAACCCCCCCCAAATTTTCAAGGGCTGCTCAGAAACAAAATGTGCCATTTTCCTGAAAATTTCAGCCAATTCCGTCCACAAACGCCAAAGTTATTAGACATAGAATTTTCAAAAATCCCATAGAGATAAAATCCTAACTATATATACCTACTGGCGACCGCCAGTAGGTAATATATATATATATATATATATATATATATATATATATATATATATATATATATATATATATATATATATATATATCAAACACAAAGTGCCCGTTTTGAGAGGCACACGACAGTACCCCGCCCTCCGGGCTTTAACACATGACATGCCTTTCTGCTCCTTAATATTATATTTGCCGACGCGTTTCGGGGGAAGCACCCCCTTCTTCATGGGCTGCAGCAGGAAACACTCGATGTGCAACGGAGGGCGGGGTACTGTCGTGTGCCTCTCAAAACGGGCACTTTGTGTTTGACATTTTCGCACGGCAGCTCGGCCGTGGAGAGTGCACCATCGTGTGCTGACATCGAAGCGGAACTGACAGCTACACGAGGCTCTGAGTTCTAAACTGTTTGGGACCTTATGAGCACAGGACTCCAAACTGAAATGAAAACGTGCCAGACTGTATCCCGGCCTACTATAGGCAATTAACATTAATGCACAACCGGAGCAAGAACACTCGACCTTACCAAAGGTAAAGAAACCCAATTTGCATCATTCAGGACCTCAAGTCCCATCATGCAGTGTGAGCGGTGTGCGCAGCACACGCCCATCTGGAGGCTTGAATTAATAAAAGGTCACCCAATGTCAATGTTGCACATCGAGTGTTTCCTGCTGCAGCCCATGAAGAAGGGGGTGCTTCCCCCGAAACACGTCGGCAAATATAATATTAAGGAGCAGAAAGGCATGTCATGTGTTAAAGCCCGGAGGGCGGGGTACTGTCGTGTGCCTCTCAAAACGGGCACTTTGTGTTTGACATTTTCGCACGGCAGCTCGGCCGTGGAGAGTGCACCATCGTGTGCTGACATCGAAGCGGAACTGACAGCTACACGAGGCTCTGAGTTCTAAACTGTTTGGGACCTTATGAGCACAGGACTCCAAACTGAAATGAAAACGTGCCAGACTGTATCCCAGCCTACTATAGGCAATGAACATTAATGCACAACCGGAGCAAGAACACTCGACCTTACCAAAGGTAAAGAAACCCAATTTGCATCATTCAGGACCTCAAGTCCCATCATGCAGTGTGAGCGGTGTGCGCAGCACACGCCCATCTGGAGGCTTGAATTAATAAAAGGTCACCCAATGTCAATGTTGCACATCGAGTGTTTCCTGCTGCAGCCCATGAAGAAGGGGGTGCTTCCCCCGAAACGCGTCGGCAAATATAATATTAAGGAGCAGAAAGGCATGTCATGTGTTAAAGCCCGGAGGGCGGGGTACTGTCGTGTGCCTCTCAAAACGGGCACTTTGTGTTTGATATATATATATATATATATATCCTGAGAGCTGTGCTTCATGGACTCTTTCTGGAACAGAGGGGGCCTCAGCCACAGGCAGATATTGGCGCTGTGGACTGTGGTGCAATCACCGCTCCTCACCTAACAAGGACAATTATATTTTAATGATGAAAGGCAGCAGCACACTTGTTTTGTAATAAACCGGGAGTCATGGCAATATTTTGGGACTACTACGACCAGAATGCCTGTAAGACGCCCACATGGGCGGGATTTGTTATTCAAATAAATTAATTGGTTTCAATAAACCTGCTTCTTTCGTCATTGTCAGCCAGTGAACAAGAGCGGCAAACACGCTCGAAACGCGTATGGCATTTTTGGAGAGCTGTGGGGCATGCTGTCAACGGAGCTACCTGTGGCGATTTGCGCTGTCACCCCTCTGTGTGCGGCGGCTCCTCAAGGGCAACCTTTTGTATATGGATTTATGAGCGGCTGGCTCGGTCGCGGAGCTGCCCCGCCGCTGTCGGGCGGATCCTGAGAGCTGTGATTCATGGACTCTTTCTGGAACAGAGGGGGCCTCAGCCACAGGCAGATATTGGCCCTGTGGACAGTGGTGCAATCATCGCTCCTCACCTAACAAGGACAGTTATATTTTAATGATGAAAGGCAGCAGCACACTTGTTTTGTAATAAACCGGGAGTCATGGCATTATTTTGGGACTACTACGACCAGAATGCCTGTAAGACGCCCACATGGGCGGGACTCGTTATTCAAATAAATTAATTGGTTTCAATAAGCCTGCTTCTTTCGTCATTGTCAGCCAGTGAACAAGAGCGGCAAACACGCTCGAAACGTGTATGGCATTTATGGAGAGCTGTGGGGCATGCTGTCAACGGAGCTACCTGTGGCGATTTGCGCTGTAACCCCTCTGTGTGCGGCGGCTCCTCAAGGACAACCTTTTGTGTATGGATTTATGAGCATCTGGCTCGGTCGTGGAGCTGCCCCGCCGCTGTCGGGCAGATCCTGAGAGCTGTGATTCATGGACTCTTTCTGGAACAGAGGGGGCCTCAGCCACAGGCAGATATTGGCGCTGTGGACAGTGGTGCAATCATCGCTCCTCACCTAACAAGGACAGTTATATTTTAATGATGAAAGGCAGCAGCACAATTGTTTTGTAATAAACCGGGAGTCATGGCATTATTTTGAGACTACTACGACCAGAATGCCTGTAAGACGCCCACATGGGCAGGACTCGTTATTCAAATAAATTAATTGGTTTCAATAAGCCTGCTTCTTTCGTCATTGTCAGCCAGAGAACAAGAGTGGCAAACACGCTCGAAACGCGTATGGCATTTATGGAGAGCTGTGGGGCATGCTGTCAACGGAGCTACCTGTGGCGATTTGCGCTGTAACCCCTCTGTGTGCGGCGGCTCCTCAAGGGCAACCTTTTGTGTATGGTTATATATATATATATATATATATATATATATACATATATATATATTCCCCCATTATAGTTAGTTCAGCTAACTATAACTCGCACGTCCGCAATGCACTGATGATGACATCACATATTACATCACTCATGACCTGGTCAGTGACATCACTCACTGATGACATCACTGATGACATCATCCTTGTGATAGAGTGGCAGACCTCCTCTCAACCTAATATGACCTTTGATACACATACTCAAAAATACAAACTGACATTTTTAAAACAATGGACATACCAATACCAGTTACAACATACCTATTCAGTAATTCCAAGATCTACACACACATCCACTCATTCACCAACAGTCCCCATACAGTCACTCATACATGTACTCACTCATCATATGTACTCATACACCTATACATCCTGTTACACACGGCCACTCATCAATAGAGTTACTCACACACATAGTTACACATGAAAACAAAATATCAAACATCCATTTACTTGCATATACAGTTATTCACACACTACCACACTTACTTCTACAGAAAGTTACACCTACTTACTCTCTTAAACAATCACTTATAGAAACACCTACTTATTTGTACATGAACTCTTCTAATCACTCACTCTCACATATACTCACTTATATACACCAATACTCACATATACTAGTTTAAAACTTACGTAGTTACTCAAAAAGACACTATTGAGACAGTCATTCACTCACTAACATACCCATACACACACTCATCCACCTATACAGTACTGCACACATGCTGTCTTCAACACATACAAACAGTGAGTCACTCATTCATGCATCTATGCACTAAGTAATACCCCCACACTCCTGTAGCTACTCACCAACCCATGCAGCCACATATGCACAAAGTGAGAGACTGATACAGATATTTATATATTTAAACATTACTCACTAACCCATGTATTCACTAAGATACACTTAATCAGTCAGTTATACAATCAATTTTACAAAAATAAATCATCCATTTAGACACTCATGTACCCATTTATTCTTCCATCGACCTTGAGATATATATATATATAACACATATTTAATTTTCAGAAAAACACACATTCACTGGATGATGTCATCAGTGATGTCATTTGTGATGTCATGAGTGATGTCATGAGTGATGTCACTGACCATGTCATGAGTGATGTAATATGTGATGTCATCAGTGGTGCATCGTGGACACAAGAGGTATAGTTAGCTGAACTAACTATAACGGGGGAATTTCTATGGTTATGTACGAGTGAAATGTCCAACTAACTATAACGCCCCTGAAACCTATGTTTTTTTCAGTGAATATCTAAGGTTTTTTTAAATGCTAATTTCTAACTATAACGTGCCTGAAACCTAGGGTTTTTGAGTGAATTTCTAAGGTTTTTTAAATGCTAATTTCTAACTATAACGTGCCTGAAACCTATGTTTTTTTCAGTGAATATATATATATTTATTATACAATGTATACATGTGAAAATGTCTCCGTCCTCGTGTTTGCTCCGGTGGCACAGAAAAAAATGGGTGGAACTGACGTCAGCACGCCGGTGAGGTCCTCTTATGACTCTGATGATGTCATATGGTGTCGGGAGCGGAGCCATGCTATTATGACGTCCTCGTCGACGTGGGAGAGCTAGGAAAGAATTTCTGTGGAATGCTGGTGCAGGGGATATTCACCTAAGTGTTCAGGCTAGTCCTATGGGAGCAACTGTTTATGTTACCACTCCAGAAACCTAAACCAGTGATCCAAGGGCAGAGGCCATGCAGATGGCACACGAGTTGGGGTGCCCCGTCATGTGCAGCAGCGAAGTGACAAGCACCATAACCCACAAAAAAGGTAACGAGGGCACTGAATAACACAGGATCTTCTCTTTGTATCTGGCAGGAACAACAAAGTTAAAATGCCCTAGTACCAAAATGCAGAATTAGTGCTACAATGGTCTTCAGGAGGGCCTGCGAGGCTGCTTCTGCCTCCCGTACCCTGGAGGCGGCACATGGGTCACGCGGTACGGTCATACTGCGGTGGGACGCACACTCGTTGATCTCTCATGGCACTGCTCCACACTTCAGGGAGGACGCTTTCCATTAGCTATGTTTTCTGATGACATGTCACGCCGGCCCCGTCCAACAACAGAACTCCTTTAGATCCAAACAGACTCTTCCACTCTCTCACCAGAGATGAAACCAGGCCAGTTTCGATTGGCAAACAGCCATTACAATTACTTTTTTACATCGCGATACCATTACAACGCATGCATTACCACGCATGCGTTCCACATCGCAAAGTCATTACTACGCATTTTTTTAGAACACATGGTCATTTACTATGCATGCCATTACAACACATTTTGTTGTAAAGGTATGTATGGTAAATGACCATGCGTTCTAAAAAACATGTAGACGATCCACGTTGTTGTAAGGAAACAGAGGCTGTTCCATTTTCTCACAACGACGTGCACCGTCCCTCAGAGACGATGTGAAACAGGAACCACGAGGAGATAGGAACCACGATGAGTGAGAGGCAAGGGGGATTGGGCATGGGGTGGGGGTTTCATTTCTAGGGTTTAGGGTAGTGCAGTGGTGTTTGGGTAGAGTAGGGGGTCGTGCTGGGAGTAGTGTTTTAGGGTTTAGGGTAGTGCAGTTGTGTTTGGGTAGTGTAGGGGTCGTGCTGAGGGTAGTGTTTTATGGTTTAGGGTAGTGCAGTAGTGTATGCGTAGTGTAGGGGGTCGTGCTTGAATAGATTTAGGGTTTAGGGTAGTGCAGTGGTGTTTGTGTAGTGTAGAGGATTGTGCTGGCGGTAGTGTTTTAGGGTTTATGGTAGTGCAGTAGTGTATGCGTAGTGTAAGGGGTCGTGCTTGAGTAGATTTAGGGTTTAGGGTAGTGCAGTGGTGTTTGTGTAGTGTAGAGGAATATGCTGGCAGTAGTGTTTAAGGGTTTATGGTAGTGCAGTGGTGTTTGGCTGGTGTAGGGGATAGTGGTTTGGGGTTTAGGGTACTGCTGTGGTGTTTGGGTAGTGTAGGGGGTTGTGCTGGGGTTGATTTAGGGTTTAGGGTAGTGCAGTGGTGTTTGTTTTGTGAGGGGGTCATGCTGGGGGTAGTGTGTTAGGGTTTAGAGTAGTGCAGTGGTGTTTGTATAGTGTAGGGGGATTAGGGTAGTGCAGTGGTGTTTGTGTAGTGTATGTGGTAGTGTTTTAGGGATTAGAGTAGGGCAGTGGTGTTTTGTGTAGTGTAGGGGGTCATGCTGTGGGTAGTGTTTTAAGGTTTAGGGTAGTGCAGTCATGTTTGTGTAGTGTAGGGGGTCTTGTTTTAGGGTAGAGGGTAGTGCAGTGGTGTTTGCATAGTGTAGGGGGTCATGCTGGGATTAGTGTTTTAGTGTTTAGGGTAGTGCAGTTGTGTTTGTGTAGTGTAGGAAGTTGTGCTGGGGGTAGTGTTTTAGGGTTTAGGGTAGTGCAGTGGTTGTGTAGTGCAGGGGGTCATGCTGGGGGTAGGTTTAGGGGTTAGGGTAGTGCAGTGGTGTTTGGGTAGTGTAGGGGTAGTGCTGGGGTAGTGTTTTGGATTTAAGGCAGTGCAGTGGTGTTTGTGTAGTGAAGGGGGTCATGCTGGGGATAGTGTTTTAGGGTTTAGGGTAGTGCAGTGGTGTTTGTGTAGTGTAGGGGGTTGTGCTGGGGTAGATTTAGGGTTTAGGGTAGTGTAGTGGTGTTTGGGCAGTTTAGTGAGTCATGCTGGTGGTAGTGTTTCAGGGTTTAGGGTACTTCAGTTATGTTTGGGTAGTGTAGGGTGTTGTGCTGGGGGTAGTGTTTTAGGGTTTAAGGTAGTGCAGTGGTGTTTGGGTAGTGGCGGGGTAGTGTTTTAGGGTAGTGTGCCCAACCAGCCAAAATATCAGTGGAAAAAGGGGATCCTGACTCTTTTGAACGTTCCACCAATTGAATAATTTGGGTCAAGGGTCCTGCCACGTCCAAGACCTATCAATTCCTTTCTTGTGATCCCTCATATACTTGGAGAAAAAGGTACATACTTTCTCATCAATTTCAGGAGTGTGTGCCAACTTCCCCTTCAGTGAGGGCCTGGGGCATTCTCCCCTCATCCTATTCCTGACCTCCCTTTCAAGGGGTTGATGGAATTTCCCCACCACATACTCTGCCACTTTGGCGTTAGGGATCCACTCCGCCGACCTAGGATGGTAAATTTGGGTAGACTCGAACATGTCCAAGTGGACCCCGTCCAACCGGGGACTGAGAGGAGTGGAACTCTGGATGCCAGGGACGCCCCGAGTCTTTATCCTCATCAGAGGAAAAATCATCCTCAGATACACCCTCTCCCTCTAAGAGAAACCCGCCGCCCGGGTATACAATAGTGGTGACAGTGTCGCAATTTTCTCTGGGCTCCTCCTCCTCCTAGCAGGGTGCATGTATTAGCGTTTGCGCACTCTTGAGGAAGGTCTCTGTAAGTTTATCAAATCCTTCCAAGTGCCCCGCGTTATGATTAATGCCCCTTTTATTCCCCATCTGGGAGCTACTGGCAACCGCCACCACCAGATCTGGGTCACTGAACACCCCAGGGATGCTTTTCACCAGCTTATCTACCTGATCCCTAAGATGAGCCAGCACCCTAGAAACAGCCAGAGAGAGGGCTTGGTCCACTGCTGGGGGGAGAAGTTGGGGGGCCATTTCTCCTCCACTTTCTGGTAGGAGGAGTAGAAATGGTCTTCTGGAGAAGACATGATAGCGGAAGGTATGAGCACAGAACAAATGCCCTTAAAATCCTTAAGGCAGCCCCCTTGCCGGTGCTCCAATAGCAGGGCTTTCCCCGACTGAGGCACAATACTAATTACCACACCCAGGTGGCACTGGTCACTTACGTGGCCGTGTGGAGAAATCACCACGTAGCAGTGTCAAAATTAGGCGAGGGTTGGTCGAGAATCAAGCTGACACTAAAGGAGTGACCGGATTCCCAAAGGTGCGTAAAGACCAGCCCGACGGAGCTGCCTCGCTCAGACCAGATGCACTTGGCAGGATCTCACCACGTGTAGAGCGCACAGCGGGAGAAACTGTGAGGGGGAGAACATGCTCGGGCAAGAGCCTGCTGTGCAGGGAATATGAAACAATACCAAGGCAATAATGCTAATAACATGCACAAGAAAGAAACCACTATACAGACAGCAACAACATCAGATTCAGCCAAGAATGTAAAGAATGCACTTAACTGACGAGCAGTGAAGAAAGGAGAAGCTGAAGGGACGTCACAATATTATATACGATGGACTGTGATATGATTGGACTATAGTTGCCTATAGTTGCCTTGGAGACTACCTCCATAATGGTTCATGGGTTGTGCAGTCTTTTGTTTAATGATTGTTGTTTTACATTTTCTTTGTAATGCTATGCAAATACAGTGAGGAAAGATATGCATAATTCTCGCCTCAGTCCTGCCATAGATTTCATTAAACTTGATTCAATCTGATTTCGAAAAATAGATCATAAAAGTGTACAAAACTACAGCAAATCGTCTTTCCTAATACAATACAGTGAGAATTAATTAAAACCAGTAGGTAAAAACGGGTGTTACAAAGCCAGGTTCAGAGCAACTTCAAGTTAACAGAATTGTAAAGTTCAATGTTTCGCAAGATCAATCTCATGTACGCAATAAGGGGTCCAAGTAAGATGTAACGCTCCAATACCTGACCAGTCTGCACTATATAAAACTGCAGAAAAACTAAAAATAAAAAGTGTTTTGCACACTTCTGTCATTGGGCTATATGTGGGCTACATCTGAGTGATAACTTGTTTGTTATGATGTTTCCTAATTTCCTCATTCACTGCAGTCTCCTCAGTAGGAAATGCTTTCAGTTTTTTACTTTGATTCCATCAAGAAGGCATTCAGATGTGTCACACGTTTGCCATGAATTCAGAATGTTAGCACACTTGTTGTTTATTAGATTACTGTAGTAAAGCTACTGCTCACCAGGGAGTTAACTGAAAGTTTACTGCTGGTATTGAAAGTGATTGTTTCAGTCTGCATGTCAGAATTTTCTAATGAAATAGAAGAGGATTTGAGATCTCACTTAAAACATGCCCTACATTTTCTTTCTGCAGCATTAATCATAATTTCTATGGCAAAATGAACCCCCTCATTTTGTTCCTTTTTAAATTAAATGTTTTAAGAGTTACAAGTTTATTCCAATCAAGATGGCTTCAGGTGTGCCATACTTATGTCATAAGAAAGGCTGTTAGCACTCTAGTTGTTCTTTAGCACACACTGGGAAGCTGCAGTAGAACACAAAGGAATCAACTACCAGTCTCTGCCCTTGTTGAATGTACATTGTTACTGAGAATGTCAGACTTCATTCTCACATGACTGAGAAAGATAATGTGAATTTACAGAAAACATGCTCTCATTTTAGCCTCTGGAGCACCTTTCAAAACTCTATGGGACAAGCATGTGAAAATAGTTTTCTCTCACACAGGAATCATGATATCTCAGCAGAAGGTTTTCCACAGGGTAAAGTCACCTTAGAACACACCACAATTCCTGAAATTAGTATGGTACCATCAACAAATGAATTCTAATGTAACTAAAGTCTGCTATCACCCTTTATAGTTCTCCTTTCGGTAACCCTCAAAATCTTCAATTCACTACAATGCATTTCAATGGGGTACTATCATGTATATTGGTCCCAAGATGATTGCCAGCAATTCCAGGATGAAGTGCTGACAGCCAGTCAGATGTGTCCAAAGTTTCCTATGGGAATTAACATGGAGAAAATACGTTTTGGGACCCCCTTTTTTCTCTAGCCCCGCTTGCCGAATCACCCCGAAACTTTCAAGAAAGGAGCGGACCGGAGCGCCCCACGAGTTTTGAAAAGTTTGCGAAGATTCGTCAATGGGCGTCAAAGTTATTGGGAATAGAATTTTCCTATGGTAGCTAGGTCCTAACTACAACTACCTACTGGCTATATATATAGATATATACACACACAAACAAATAGGTTACCCTCAGCGAGGATGCCCTCCCTGAGGGCTGACTTCTGAAATTAGGGCTCCAACAGAGTCAACTTTCAGCAATCCATCCGCATACCAAACGGCTCTACGCGTTTCGGGCATTCGCCCTTGTTCACGGGCCCAACAAACTGGATAACACAGCCTCCATTACGTAGACACCTGCTTTTAATATCAGAGTCCTGCCCTAGTGGGCTTGTGCTCCTGCCTCCTTCGGCGTAAGTCAGTGATGCATTATGGTATTAGCAGTCTCCAGGTAAACATACAATGCCCAGGTGGGTAGTGCAGTGATCCTTAATATTCTAAAATCAAATCACCACAGCGGATTGGTGAAGATATTTGATTTTAGAAACAAGGGCGAATGCCTGAAACGTGTAGAACCCTTTGTTATGCGGATGGATTGCTGAAAGCTGACCCTGTTGGAGCCCTCATTTTAGAAGTCATCCCGCTGGGGATAACCTGTTTGTTTATATATAATTACTGAAAAAAACATAGGTTTTACAGATGTTATGGTTAGGAATTAGCATTAAAAAAAACCTTTGAAATTCACTAAAAAACCATAGGTTTCAGCGACGTTATAGTTAGTTGGACATTTGACTAGTATAAAACCAGAGAAATTCACCCGTTATAGTTAGTTGAGCTAAATATTACTTGCGCGCCCGCTAAGCACTGCTGATAACATCACATATTACATCACTTATGACATGGTCAATGGCATCATGGTGATGATATCTCAAATTACATCACTGATGACATCATCAAATGAATGTGGGTTTCTGTAAAGTTTAAATATTTTTTATATATATCAATGCCAAGGTGTATTGAAGAATGAGTGGAATTACAAGTGCCTGAAGGAATTATTTAGTAGGTGCGTGACTGACAGTATAAGTGAGTGATTGAACGTGCCTTACTGAATGCTTGGGTTAGTGACTAAACTGTGTGAAAGTCTGTATTAGTCTCTCAGTTGGTGTGTGAGCGGCTGCATGGGTTGGTGACTAGCTACATGAGTGTCTATATGGGGTATTGATTTGTTTTCTGAGTATCAGTATGGGTGCCTGAGTGTCTGTGTGGGTGGGCGGGAGGGTGTGTGACTCTGTGCATAGATGTCTGAGTAGGTGATTCACTGGTAGTATGGATTCAAAAGTGCACCTGGGAAGGGCTGTATGGGTGAGTTAGTGTGTGTATGGGTGTGTTGGTGAGTGAATGAATGTCTCAGTGGTATATGTGTGAATAACTACATATGTTTTAAGGCTGTATATGTGAGTGTTGGAGTACATAAATGACTATAAGTGAGAGTAAGGTATTTGAAGAGTGGGTGTATAAATTAGTGTCTGCTTGTATCAGAGATTGTATAATACAGTAAGTATGTGTTATTATCTGCATAAATAAGTGATGTAGTGTGTGTATAAATAACTGAGTTGGTGTGTATTACTGTATACATGAGTAAATTGGTATGTGATTGATTCTTTGCATGACTGACTAGGTGTGTGAGTAACTCTATGGATGAGTGGCAGAGTGTGACTGTATTTATAGGTGTATGAGTGCATATTATAGTACTGAATTGATGAATAACTACAAGTATAAGTGACTGGATGTGTGTGTAGACCTTGGAAATAGTGGGTGGTATGTAGTATCTGGCATTGTTGTGTGGTTGGGATCACTGACAGAATATCGACAGTCAAAATATCGACTTGCCAAAATATCGAGGTAAAAATATAAAATGCCAGAATATCGACTTCCTATCTACAAACAGGTAAGTACAAAAATATCGACTCCAAAATATCGATAGGAAAAAATATAGACATTCAAAATATTGAATTTTTTAAATATCTTAAAAGTCATTTTAAAGTAATATAATAATGAATATATTTAATTTAAACATACTTAAAATACTTAAATAAACTTAAAATTAATAAATAATTAATGTAACTTAAAAAAAATATTACTTTTAAAACATATATATATATATATACATATTATTAACAAAACATATACAATATTTTTTCCGTAGGATAGCGAGAGGGTTAAATTTACTATTCACACTCCAGAGAGTGCAACAGTAGGGAAAGCGTTGGATAGCGTAGGGATAAAAATTACTATTCCCACTCCAGAGAGCGCGACAGTAGGGAAAGCGTTGGATAGCGTAAGGTTAAAAATTACTATTCCCACTCCAGTGAGCGCAACAGTAGGGAAAGTGGTGGACAGCGTAGGGGTAAAAATTACTATTCCCACTCCAGTGAGTGCAACAGTAGGGAAAGCGTTGGATAGAGTAGGGGTAAAAATTACTATTCTAACTCCAGAGAGTGCAACAGTAGGGCAAGCGTTGGATAGTGAGAGGGTAAAAATTACTATTACCACTCCAGAGAGAGCAACAGTAGGGAAAGCATTGGATAGCGTAGGGGTAAAAATTACTATTCCCACTCCAGAGAGCGCAACAGTAGGGAAAGCATTGGATAGTGTAGGGGTAAAAATAACTATTCCCACTCCAGAGAGTGCAAGAGTAGGAAAAGCGGTGGACAGCGTAGGGGTAAAAATTACTATTCCCACTCCAGTGAGTGCAACAGTAGGGAAAGCGTTGGTTAGAGTAGGGGTAAAAATTACCATTCCAACTCCAGAGAGTGCAACAGTAGGGCAAGCGTTGGATAGTGAGAGGGTAAAAATTACTATTACCACTCCAGAGAGAGCAACAGTAGGGAAAGCATTGGATAGCGTAGGGGTAAAAATTACTATTCCCACTCCAGAGAGCGCAACAGTAGGGAAAGCATTGGATAGCGTAGGGGTAAAAATAACTATTCCCACTCCAGAGAGTGTAACAGTAGGGAAAGTGTTGGATAGCGTAGGAGTAAAAATTACTATTCCCACTCCAGTGAGTGCAACATTAGAGAAAGCGTTGGATAGCGTAGGGATAAAAACGTACTATTCCTACTCAAGAGAGTGCAACAGTAGTGAAAGTGTTGGATAGCGTAAGGATAAAAATTACTATTCCAACTCCAGTGAGTCCAACAGTAGGGAAAGAGTTGAATAGCGTTGGGGTAAAAATTATTATTCCAACTCCAGACAGTGCATCAGTAGGGAAAGCGTTGGATAGCATAGGGGTAAAAATTACTATTCCCAATCCAGTGAGTGCAACAGTAGGGAAAGTGTTGGATTGCGTAGGAGTAAAAATTACTATTCCCACTCCAGTGAGTGCAACAGTAGGGAAAGCGTTGGATAGCGTAGCGATAAAAATTACTATTCCTACTCCAAAGAGTGCAACCGTAGGGAAAGCGTTGGATAGCGTAGAGATAAACATTACTATTCCCACTCCAGTGAGTGCAACAGTAGGGAAAGCGTTGGATAGCGTAGGGGTAAAAATTACTATTCCCACTCCAGTGAATGCAACAGTAGGGAAAGCGTTGGATAGCGTAGGGGTAAAAATTACTATTCCCACTCCAGTGAGTGCAATAGTACGGAAAGCGTTGGATAGAGGAGGGGTATAAATTACTATTCCCACTCCAGTGAGTGCAACAGTAGGGAAAGCGTTGGATAGCGTAGGGGTAAAAATTACTACTCCAACTCCAGAGAGTGCAACAGTAGGGAAAGCGATGGATAGCGTAGGGGTAAAAATTACTATACCCACTCCAGTGAGTGCAACAGTAGGGAAAGCGTTGGATAGCGTAGGGGTAAAAATTACTATTCCCACTCCAGTGAGTGCAATAGTAGGGAAAGCGTTGGATAGCGTAGGGTTAAAAATTACTATTCCCACTCCAGTGAGTGCAACAGTAGGGAAAGCGATGGATAGCGTAGGGGTAAAAGTTACTATTCCCACTCCACTGAGTGCAACAGTAGGAAAAGCGTTGGATAGCGTAGGGGTAAAAATTACTATTCCCACTCCAGTGAGTGCAATAGTAGGGAAAGCGTTGGATAGCGTAGGGGTAAAAATTACTATTCCCACTCCAGTGAGTGCAACAGTAGGGAAAGCGTTGGATAGCGTAAGGATAAAAATTACTATTCCCACTCCAGAGAGTGAAACAGTAGGGAAAGCGTTGGATAGCGTAGGGGTAAAAATTACTGTTCCCACTCCAGTGAGGGCAACAGTAGGGAAAGTAAATACTTCATATATAAATATAAATAACATAAATATTATTACCAATTACAAAATAATTAAAAGATTTTAAAATTTTATAAAATGTATTAATTAATCAATTAAAATTACAAATAAAAATTAACTAATAATAAAAATCACCTACTAATACTAATTATTTACCAATTACCAATAAATTGATTTACAATATAAAATAAATAAAAATTAAACACAAAAAATATTTTACAAATATAATTACTTACAATTAAATTACTTCCCAAGCTATTCCCCTATAAACACACAACCCACTACAGAAAATAATGTAATAAAAGTAACATATTTATCAATTAATCAATTACAATAAATTACAAATTATATTTTAATTAATTACCAATTAATAATTAATTAACAATTAATTCTAAATAAATAACAATAAATAAAATAACATATTTAATTAATTATAATTAAATTACTTCCCACCCTATTCCCCTATAAACCCACAACCCACTAGAGAATTATATTACACAAAAAATTTAAATTAATGTTAACTTACCTTAAATACAATATATATATATATATTTAAAAAAAAATATTTTTAATATTAATTGAAACACAAAAAGGATCAACAGTGGGTGCCGTACATTATGAGACGACACGAAAATATACAGACATATAACGCAGAATAGACGGATGATCACCAAGACGAGAACTGCCAAAAATTGTAACAAGCATGCGGCCGCATCATATACGATAATTCTTCAAAGCCCAGTCCAACCAATAAAGCCCACAAACCCCTCCACCCAAGGGAAACAGGATTGTCATAGAGAGATAATTTTCGAGTGGCGGGAGAAATGGAGTGCAACAATTCAATGGACCTAGGCAACTACCGAAGCCAACACGCAACAATATAAAACTCAACTCAGTACTAGAGGCAGCTCGATCAGTACAGCCCACAGAACCCGTCTACCCACAATACAGGATTACTCGTCGGTAAGGCACCCAATATCAGGATTCGTATAGGATTTTAAAAACAAACAAAAACACACACAATACAAAAACCCCTTCCCCCCACCCTGCACCACTGCATGTAGCTTTTGCCTAAACCCAACTAGCAGTGTGCCGGTCGCCCCATCTAAACTAAATAACTAAAAGTAGAAAATGGAGGAGGGCCATCCTCGTGTGGGCCCCCGGTCCCCCCTCCCCCCCGCCAGAACCAAGCAACCCCTATAACGGACCCTTCATTTTATGAAAAAACTTATGCATAACAACACAGGGGAAGCTTTAAAAAACCGCCCGCCCTCCCGTAGGCACAATGGTAGCAAACCCCACATTCACCGGGGCCCCAATTCCAAATCCAGTCCATCAGTCTCAGCCTTTGCCATTCCGATCAGTCATGTGAAACCCTTCCGGTCGAACTACCGCCTCCACAGGAGATTCAAAGTGCGTATAGAGTTCAGCAAAGTACATCCAGAGACGAATCAAAGATGTTCAGCCATTAAGAACCCCACCACCACTAAGGGCCCCCCTCACCAACATCAACTCCCAACGTTTTTTCCATCGCAATCGTAGTAAAACTGCCGGGGAGGGGAGAGACGCTGTTTCAAGCCCAAAGCAATTCCCGACAGGGGTTTCCGGAATGGGAGCACTGACCGATCTTCCCACAGTCAAAGGTGATCATAGGTACAATGATGCAGTCGAAGCACCAAATTCGCAGTTATCGGCAGCCACACTGCTTTAAATTCGATATTTTTGTTGTCTATATTATGTCTAGACGTTATTATGTTCATTCTATATTTTTTATTCGATATTATGTCCATTCTATTCGATATTAAAATTTTCTAGTCGATATTTTGGTAGTCTATATTATATCTAGTCGATATTATGTCCATTCTATATTTTTTACTCGATATTATGTCTAGTCGATATTAAAAACTCGATATTTTGACTCTATACCGTGTGGATGTATGGTGTCAAAAATAGATGTCTGTATTTTAGAGTGGTTGTAGTTAATATTAGGGCATCAGTATGTGCATCAGATTATCACGTGGATGATGTCATCAGTGATGCCATCAGTGATGTAATTCTTGATGTCATCAGTGATGTCATCAGTGATGTCACAGGCCATGTCATGAGTGATGTAATATGTGACATCATCAGCAGTGCATTGCGGGCGTACGAGTTAGAGTTAGCTCAACTAACTATAACGGGTGAATTTCTCGGGTTTTATATGAGCCAAATGTCCAACTAACTATAACGTTCCTGAAACCTATGTTATTTTTTTTAATTTCAAAGTTTTTTAAATGCTAATTCCTAACTATAACATCTGTAAAACCTATGTTTTTTTCAGTGAATTTCAAAAGTTTTTTAAATGTTAATTTCATATTTTACCATTTATAAAACCTATATTTTTCCTATTTTTTGTAATATTTTGGAACTCTATTATCCTTTTTCTTACTTTAAAAATGATGTAATGTTTTACATCTTAAAAAAAATATGTATATCTGGAGTCCCGTACCAGTAGTGTACCAAGCTCCATCTGCACGCAAATCCTATCCGCCATATTGCTAAACTCGTAAATGATGCACAGTTCGTGTCCTACGGGTTCGTGGCACTGCGTCCCGCGTAACTTCATAGATGTATGAGGTCGCACCAGCTGCTACTTCGGTCTGCGATGGGTACGCACTACCAAGCCACTCATTCCGTCATGTACGTATGGGGTCACGCCCGCTGCGTGTTGCGTATGTGACGAGTGCACGCTGCCAGGCCCTGTGTTACGTCTTAGATGTATGGTGTCGCGCCGGGTACGCCATTCCCTCGTTTTTTTGTTTCAAAACTATATCTAAATAACTTTAACATATATATGAGAACAAGCTATAGTCTAATGTATTTTAAACATTTATATATTTCTAACTGTAATAAACTTGTATTATGGTAAATATATTTTCTCGAAATTGCATCAGGTGCGGTCTCCTTGCGCGCTGAGTGCACGATTGCCATGTGACCTTAAAAAAAAGCATTGATTGATTCATAATATTTCCCATTGTAGCAGTAGGAGAACGCCACCCATTTTAGTCCTTCTCTCTATAGCATTTGATGAGAGACACCTCTTCTGCTTAGAGAACTTTTTAGGAAACGTTTTGCTATGTACACATATCTTAGCCTACACACAACATGCAACCATCATCTTCATCAATATTCATGGTCTGTAAAGTAGCCTTCCACCTGTGATAGCCATGCACCTAAAAGTTACATAACCGACGTTTTCCCCACTGCCAGAGGTAAAATGGTTGCATACGCTGTTCACTGCACAATGTAATGTGGTATGGCTCAGGGGCAGTATCAGGCATAGATAATGAACACACGGACACAGATAGATAGGGGAAGTCGGTACGGGCACGTGCGCTCGACTCCTTTTTATTGCCAGGGTCACATATACAGTGACATCTGTGCTGGATGCGTGTGGGGTGAGTGTAAACCAGCCCCTCAGGGAATGGTTGTTGCTAGCATCAACTACAACAGTAATCATTGGATCACACACAGAGATTCAATAATAAAAGGGTCAATAGTTTGTGCTGCTGTAATGTAGGGACAGTAGATGTGAAATAATACAAAAAAGAGTCTATCGTAAAAGAACCATTACTTGTGGTTTACTGAGAAACAGGCAGTAGATCTGAAATAATGCACAAAAAGATTGTATCATAAAGGATCCATCAGTTCTAGTGCACTCAGATAGCCACATCAAAATTATTCAGCATGTGCACAGCCAGCGATGATGTGTGCTGCGGGCGGACCTTACTAGGAGCAATGTCCGTTGCCTACAGGACTACATCATCTGCAATAGCGACTCGATCTGAATTGTGAACACTGCTGTCTGCAGTGTAGGCCAGTATAACCTGCTTTCTGCAGGCTTTAAGACTATATTAGAATATTGGAATGTTGAGAGTTCTATTGAAGACAATAAAGCAGCAGCGACCGTCGCAGCAACCTATAGATGCTCGTTTAGGGCCGCAGTTCTCAACATTACAGTGTCCAAATACAGAGCCTCTTCCGCTCTCTTTCCCCATCCTCTCCATAATATATTCATTGGTTAGAAGAAAGTGAGTGTCAGAGCCTGTGCAGGAAGGCAAAGAGCAGTCATCCCCATCCCTCCTCCCGTAACTCACTGTGTCACTGGACCTTGAGAAGGATGGAGGGGGTGTTCTTCTCAGTTCCAGGGTTTCCCTAACTCAGCTGAATGAGGAATTAGTTTAGCTGAGCACAGGGAGAACCTAAGGCTGACTTCAGGCTTCTTTCAAAGCTATCGCTGAGAATGTTCAACAGTTATCAGCTGTGGCCCTACACACGGCTGCTAACTGTTGACCATTCATAGCAATAGCTGGGAAACAAAGTCTTCAGGAACTTCTGTTCGGGCCTTTAACTCTGGATTGGGCCTTTCATGGCTGATATAGTTGCTACGGATGACTGTTCTTAAGACTAATGTAATTCCTTTCATAAGAGAGATTTTTTATAGTGGCATTAAAACACTACAAAACCAAAACATAGACATAAACATATTTAGTTTCACTTCCTACACTTCCAGCACACTTACATGCGGAGTATTAAGGCATACATGTAAGTGTGAATATCCACCTAATTCATTGCTGACAATGTTTGTATATTTACCATTGACTACCCAGATAGCAATTTCCAAGAAACCAAAGTTTTCCTTCTATATGTGTCAATTATATCAGAAGGAAATTTCAGACATTTGACAGAGTATCTTTTTTTTTTTTTTTTAATGTTCAAACTGCTTTATTGCATATTTCGGAGAGTACACTGCTGTTGTCGCCTACAACCCGGAGGCTGGCAGCATCACGGCAAGAGAAATATGAAACGACAGTAGGTAGAGATATACACAGCCCTGAAACCGGCATCCCGGAGGCCCGGTGGCGTCAAACCGTAGCAGTGAAGGTTTGCCTGGTAGCAAGCATTAAAGAAGGAAGGGAGTAGGAAATGAAAATAGTGGAGCCAAGGAGTGAACTAGAGTAGGAGAAAGAGAAAAAAAAAAAAGGGGGAGGGGGAAGGGGAGGGAGAAAGGGAGAGGAAATACGTTCATTCTAGGATTTACTGCAGCAGAACAGGTTTTATATGTTTTTTTTTGTTTTTCCCCAGTTTTTGTCAATCCCCAACAGTGAACAATACAAGAAGGCCTCATACGCGCGCCTGGATGAGAAAAACCAGATCTATATGGTTGTTTATGTGAGAGTACTCATAGGAAGTTACATGGCACCGCAGTAGCGGTCGAAGTGTTGGAAAGTCATGAATAGAAATAGGAGAAGGCTCGTGTGCTGTGTCCCAAGGGAGTAATAGTATGTGGAATCGAGGGACTGTGATGTGCATCGAATGGTGAAGTAGCTTGTGTACGCGCCAAGTGTGAGGTCAATACCGATAGTAGAACTAGCGGGGGAGGTGCGACAGATCTGGGATGTAGTATATGCATGTGTCGGGAACAGTTCCCGAGATTGATAGCACAGTTAGTCATCCCCCAGCTTCTGCTCCGGGGCCACGTCATCATCCTCCTGAGCAAGCAGGTAGGAAACGAGCGGTCTCCAGATGTCTTTCGGCCTGTTAGGGAGCGGTAACAATTCGGAATAAGTGATGTGTTGGGCCTGACAGTAAGTCATGTCCGAGATCCAGTCCTTAAACTTCGGTGCCCTTCCTCGGCCCCAGCGACATGCCACATGTCGCTTAGCTAAGAGCAGAGCAGTATCAACGAATTTCCTGCTGGCTTTCGGAATGTGCGGTGTGTGCCCCAGGAGTGTGAGAAGCGGTTCCGCCTCAATGGTGACCTTGGTCATTGCTGTAAGAGCAACGGTTACCTGTTGCCAGTATGTTTGAATAGCGGGGCACTCTCAGGCCAGGTGCAGTAAGCCAGCATGGTCAGTTCGGCATCGCTCACATCTATCATTATCAGCTAGGTGGAACCTGAATTTTCTGACCGGAGTATAATATAGCAGATGAAGGAACTTATAGTGTATCATCTTTAGTCTGCTACTGGCTGATATCCTGGCCGTGAGGGAACAACAGTATTGCCACTGCTCATCAGTAAGCGTGGAGGACAGGTCCGTATTCCAGGATGCCCTAGCACCCGTCACAGGAGGGTCAGCGTCCGATCGAAGTTGGCGATAGAGGCCAGAGACCAGATGTGCACCGTCCCGCGAACTAAGCAGAAAGTGCAACGGGCGAAGCAGCTCTGGTTCATTTGGGTAATCAGGCAGGATATCTTTCATCCCCTGTCGGAGGCGACGATAATAGAACACGTCAAGCGGTGAGCGATCGTGCGTAGCAAAGAGTACCTCCATGGATTTGAAAGTTTTGTTTGCGAACAGATCACCCCAGGAGACTAGATTTAACCGTTCGCAAAGCAATCGAAAGCCTCGCTCCTGCAATAATGCGAGTGTAGGATGGTATGTCAGGGGGAGACGGGGGGAATAAGGGAAGGAGCAAGACAGCCTCTTAGCCAGGCGGCGCCATGTGTCCAGAGTGCAGGAGACAGACGTGTTAGGAGTCTGGATCATCGACTCCGGACAATGGAGTAACCCATTGAGCGTTACAGGGTGTACTATCCAGTCCTCCACAGCAAGCTGTGGCATAAATGGTGTGGGGACCATCCAGTGGAATGCGTAGTGGGCCTGCGTGCAAAGATAATAGGCCTCAAGGTCGGGAACGTCAAAGCCTCCAGATTCGTAAGGTAGTATGAGAGTGGACCATTTCAGTCGCGGGGCCTTGCCCCCCCAAAACAGGCGACAGAGCTCCGACTTCAAAGTCTTGAAGAAAAAAGCACCTGGGTAATACGGGATATTAAGAAAGAGGTACAGGAAGCGGGGCAGCACCACCATCTTGATAAGGGAAGCTCTACCAGCCATGGACAGCGGCAATGTAATCCAACGATCGACCGAGGCAGTAAGGGTCGAGATCGCCACCCCGTAGTTGGAGCGAATCGTCTCCTCTCTATCCCGCAAGATTTGTATGCCTAGATATCGGAGTTCAGAGCGACACCACTCCAGTGGGTAGTCGAGAGGGAAGTCGACTACTGAGTCGGTGAGGGGGAAGAACTGTGATTTGGACCAATTTATGTGTATCCCCGACATACCTCCGAAGGCCACAAATTCTCTCAATAAGGGATTGAGGTAAAGGTGCGGGTGTTTAACATAAAGCGTTATATCGTCTGCATACAGTGATACATCTATTTGGCGCTGCAGGCATTGCACAGCACTTTCGCGGTGCAGCTGACGGAGCCGACAGGCCAGGGGCTCGACTGCAATCGCGAAGAGGAGGGGGGACAAGGGGCATCCCTGACGCGTGCCTCTGGTGATGGCTACTGAGTGAGAGAGGCGGCCATTGATGAGGACTCTCGCCGTCGGCTGTGTATAGAGGAGTTGTATCCAGGAAAGAAAAAGTCTGGGGAACCCCATGCTCGCCAGCGCTGATTTGACAGAGTATCTTTAGTCATAAGTGACTTCTTCGCATGGAAATATATGCAAATTCTAGCTTTAAGAATGGTGGTGTTCTGCGCAGAATTTGCACTATAATGCACATATGTTTGAATTACTCACAGAACTAAACAAAATCTGTCTTGTTCATGTTTTGCTAAGTGTAAATCACTTATTGTGAGACGCCTGTAATTATACATTGAGATTTCATGTAAACTCACATCACATCTATAAGTTCTCGTTTGGAAACACCAGCCACAAATTTCCTTCTGAAATATATTTCACCTCGCTCCAAAGTCAATCCTCTTTCTTCCTAAAATTTCCAGACAATTACCCGTAATCTTAATTACTCCAAGTCCTATTCTTCCTCTTCACAATCCAAAATATCTACGCTTCCTGCCCACTTGGTTTTGATAGTAGGCCACTGAGGTTCTTAGTATTTCAGTAAGTATGGTAGGGGGTCTCTCTTTATGACTACCAAGTTATAGACTGTGTATAGGGAGTAGCGGCTCATCAAGGGAGTGCTGCGGGCGGTGGGCGGGTGAGGCAGCGTGGGGGAGGATGGGGGTAGTAACCTCCGGAATTGTGCCGAACGGAGTTGAGTAAAGAAAGAAAGACAATAAAACTAATTACATTACCCGCGCTGCAATGCCAAATCGGCGATGCAGCGTGCAATGTAATTCATTTTATTTATTTATTTCAACTCCTATCCGCCCAATTCCAGAGTTTACTACCCCCCACCCTGCCCCTTTCATGCACCAACAAAAAACAAATGCCTATACTGATATTGTTTAACAAAGATTTTGCCACCAGAGCAAAGAATGTTTATCCAAGCTGGGAAGTGCTTATAAGTAGCCTTTTATTAAATTGTCTTGATCCAAAAAACACAGGGGTATATTTGTATTAGTCATATACATTTGAGAACAAAAGCAACACTTTTACATACACTAAATACAATACGGACAAAAAAGGGGGTGAATAGATTCTTTAAAAACAATTCAACAAACATACCAAAGTCAGTCGTATCACAATCATACCTTACCATTCATACATGGAAAACATACAAAAACAAATACATACACGATTAAGTAAACAGATAAACAATCATGTAATGTATTAGGTCTGCTGCAATCTATACAATTTATATACACAATAATATTTACAAGTATAATTCCAAATTACTCAAAGAAATCAAGTATCAGCTTGAGATGTAAACAGCAATTTTTTATACGCCAGTAATGTGACACTGTATTCACACTAAAGGACAGAAACCTATCGAAGGAAAGCAGACACTGAGCATGGAACGGCCTACGCGTTTCAAATCCCAGGGTTTTTAGCCGGGATTTTCGTCAGGGCCAGGTCATTCTAAAAGAAGAAGAAGAGAAAAAAGAGAATTCTATCGTGTGGATCTATAAAACTATTATAGTAGAATATCAAGAGCGCTCTTCAGCATAACCACCCAAGGAGCTTTCTGCTTACCACTATGGAAAATATCCAGGGAAGGAGTAAAACCTGTGTGATGAAAAGAACAACATGTAGAGGACTATATGAGTGAGTTGAAAAACACGCAACGAAAATGAGGTTTGCCATGTGTCAAAACAAAGTTTACCTTAGCGGTATCTTGTGTTGTTGCAAGTTCAAGTAGGGGGCCTGTAACAGAGCAACGTTCGTTTTAGTGTGGCATGATCGAAGACAGGGCTCATGAACCAAACCAAAAAAGGGGGTTGTAGAGTGCTTACCAGCCAGTTATGGTCAAATGCGTCCTTGAACGAGGACAATGCGGGTACAGATTTGAATCAATTTCTTCCAAAAAAGCGGCCTCTATTTGAAAGGGAAAAACGAAGGGCTCGTTTATTCCATGTACCAGATTACTGTGGGCATATTTGACAAACAACCTAGTCCTGTTCGGGCTTACCGGCATGAAGCTCCGTTGTTCTCAATCAATCGGCGTCCCCTGTAGCACTGCTCTCTCGCGCATGCGTGGAGAGTAGAGAAACTTTGCAAGGCTACTCAATATATGTAACGCAAATGCGCATGCGTGGGACAAAGACAGGCCGAGAGGGCATTTCCTCGCGCATGCGTGGAGAGTAGGGAAACATTGCAGGTCTAATCAATATATAGCGCTAATGCGCGGAACAAAGGCAGGCCGGGGGGGCATTTCCTGGTGTAGTATAGATTGCGCATGTATAGCGTCCCATAGATTCATTGTGTGGTGTTATAACTCCTAAGTTATAGCTTATATATCTCTGAAATCTCATTAAGTCCTTTGACTGCTGTGTCAAACTTTACAATTAAGTGGGCTTCCCTTTTGGATAATTTCAGCTCCATGTCTCCTCCTCGTGCATCTTTTTCAACACGTGAGATCACAGTCCATTTAAGGTCACTGAACAGATGTTTACAACGTTTCCAATGGTTAACTAACGGGGCAGTGTCGATCCCATTTTTTATTCTGGATTTATGTTGTGTGATTCGTGTCCGAATTTCCTGATTAGTTTTTCCGATGTAAAGTAACCCACATGGACAGGTAATGCCATATATGACATATTTAGTTCTACAGTTGCTGAAACTGTCATGTTTCCATGATATCCCACGATGTTGGAAGAGGGATCCCTCGACGGTCAGTTCGCAGCACAGGCAAGTGCCACATTTGTGGTGGCCTGTGATCGGTGGTAATCCCATCATCTGTCTTAGCGATGGCTGTTTGTCTTTTTTGGTTCCTGCTCTAATCACATGATTGGCCACGCTACTCTCCTTTTTAAATGCAAATAAAGGAGGGGCTTCCATACTACTGTCCAAGTATTTTACAAGGTGCCAATTTTGCAGGATGATTCTTTTAAGATTATTGGCGTTTGGACAATAAGTAGTTACACAAACTTGCCTGTTGGAAGCAGATTTGTTTTTCCTTTCGAGGAGACTTTCCCTCGGGGTCCATCTGGCCCTTTTCATGGAGTTGCGGACAAGTTTTTTAGGGTATCCCCTGTCACACAATTTGGATACAAGGTTTTCAGCATGATGTTTATAGTCCTCCTGTAATGAGCAGTTTCTGCGAATTCGCAGAAATTGCCCATAGGGCAGATTTTCCTTTAGGCTTCGCGGATGATTACTTGAAAATAGTAATGCTTTATTCCTGTCGGTGGGTTTAGTGAAGAGGGACGTGGCTAACGTACCTCCTAACGGAAACACTTCGACATCCAGAAAAGAAATTTTTTTGTCTGAGTATGATATACTGAACTGTATGTCCGTTGTTCTATTGTTGAGCCAGTTGAAAAACGATGTTAAACTTTCTTCTCCCCCAGTCCAAATCATAAAGACATCGTCTATAAAACGCCACCATGTGGTGATGTGTTCTTTAAACGGATTGTTGTTGTGGATGTACTTTTCTTCATAGAGTGACATAAAAAGTACTGCCAACTCCGGCGCAAAGGGACACCCCATCGCCACCCCCTTTATTTGGAGGTAGAAATCATTACCGAAGCTGAAGTAGTTCTTTTTTAAGGCAAAGGATGCCAATTCAACAAGGAATTTTGTGGGTACCTGGACAGGTCTAGGTCGCAGGTCCAGGAAGTATTCCAAAACTGCCACAGCCTCATCTTGAGGTATTTGTGTATAGAGCTGGGTCACATCTAGTGTTACAAGTAAATCCTTTTCTTTCTCAAATTTGATGCCATCCAACTTGGTGATGAAATCTGTTGTGTCTTTTAAGTAAGAGACAACTAAGTCCATAAACTGTTTTAAAAAACAGTCGACATATTTGGCCACCGGTTCCAAAAGGGAGTCACACCCTGCCACAATTGGTCTCCCTGGTGGCTTTGTTTGATGTTTGTGGACCTTTGGGAGGACATAAAAAAGGGGTACTTTCGGGTGTTTATTTCGTAAATATTCCAGCTCTTTAGGCCCTAAGAAGCCCGCCTCAAATCCTTCTTGTAAAATGGGAAACAGGAGGTTTTGAAATTCTAGCGTGGGGTCTTTACTAATCTTCCGGTAGCACATTTGGTCGTTTAGCTGCCTCAATACTTCAGTATTGTAATCATTGGTGTCCCAAATGACAATCGAACCGCCCTTATCGGCTTGTTTTATGGTGATTGTATTATCGTTCTTTAACATTGAAAGTGCATTTGTTTCATCCTTTGAAATGTTAAATTTTACGAACTTTTTTTGTTTCTCCATGTCCGCAATGGCCGAGAGGACCGTTTTTTCGAAGATGACTACTTCTTTTGGTACTTTGTGACCAGGAGGACAGAATGTGGATTTTTTCCGTAATCCGGTAACTTCTGAAGATGTAGAGAAAGGGTTCTCTGCAAAAAATGTGGTGAGGCGCAATTTCCGACAAAATTCGATGAACTCGGTCTTCATCTTGACAAAATCTGTTTTTTTTGTGGGCACGAAAGATAATCCTTTGGATAAAATACTTTCTTCAGCTGTTGTTAATATCCTATTTGAGAGGTTGAAAATCGGAGAGACCGCTAGTTTTTGTATTGTTTTTGGCGGGTTGTCATCTCCCAAGGCTGATTGTAGCGTTGTCTCCCTCTGGAGCTCGTTTGGCCTCGTCCTAAAAAAGAGGAATTTGATGACTGTCCTTGGGGTTGTTGCATTTGGTTCCATTTGCGATTTTTATTATTAGATCTACTATTGTTTATATCGCTATCGTCCCCCGAGGAAGAGGTGTCCGAGAATGTAATGAATTGTTTGCGGGATCTCCCACGGTTGTCAGATAAGTATCTCCTAGAATCTCCCTTGGTGTAAAAATCCGGTTGCAAGAATGGATATACGTTTTCAATCCTGAAATTCTTTTTATCCTTCTCAAATTGGTTTGATTTTTGGATTATGGTAAAGTCCTTAAATTCCTGAATCTCTTTGTTGACTTTTTCCAATAATCCTTTTGAATCTGTAATAGTTTGGTTATGGCTGATTTCTTCCTCTAACTTTGTGATTTCTTCGAGCTCAGCCTTAGAAATCCTGACCGCTGTTTCAATAGTAAGGACCATAAGGTCCCTACTACACTTAGTTTCTATAAAGCTGAACCCTTTCTTAAACACCGGGTCCTCTGTAAATATGACGGGAATATTTTTAATTTGCAATCCTCCAGGGATGGTACCTTCGCGGAGATGGTTTAACAAAAAATGACCATGTAGGTCCGTGCGTATTTGTTTCTTTTTGAGTCTTAAGAGTCTGTCAGATTCGTTCTGAGAGGTGGCTGTAGTACTCAAGGAGAAGGATGAAAAAATGGGTGGGTCGCTTAAGAGGTTCTTGATGTGGTTCTCACTATATGCAAAGGTGTCCTCCTCTGCCATATCTTTTGTAATGAGACGCGTTAAAATACGTTAGATGTGTGTAAACAAACATAAAATAAAACAACTGTGAAAGAACAGATAAACCTCCACCAGAAAGACTTAAAAAAGTCGATAGAAAAATGGGGAATTTAACCCCTTGTACCTACCGCTAGTAGGAATTACCAAAAAGCCTCGCGAGACAGCTCCCGCTATACACAACCTAAGAACACTTTGGGTGGGCTCTTAATCAGCAAGGCTGAGCCAAAATTATGAATCAACAAAAAACAAATGCCTATACTGATATTGTTTAACAAAGATTTTGCCACCAGAGCAAAGAATGTTTATCCAAGCTGGGAAGTGCTTATAAGTAGCCTTTTATTAAATTGTCTTGATCCAAAAAACACAGGGGTATATTTGTATTAGTCATATACATTTGAGAACAAAAGCAACACTTTTACATACACTAAATACAATACGGACAAAAAAGGGGGTGAATAGATTCTTTAAAAACAATTCAACAAACATACCAAAGTCAGTCGTATCACAATCATACCTTACCATTCATACATGGAAAACATACAAAAACAAATACATACACGATTAAGTAAACAGATAAACAATCATGTAATGTATTAGGTCTGCTGCAATCTATACAATTTATATACACAATAATATTTACAAGTATAATTCCAAATTACTCAAAGAAATCAAGTATCAGCTTGAGATGTAAACAGCAATTTTTTATACGCCAGTAATGTGACACTGTATTCACACTAAAGGACAGAAACCTATCGAAGGAAAGCAGACACTGAGCATGGAACGGCCTACGCGTTTCAAATCCCAGGGTTTTTAGCCGGGATTTTCGTCAGGGCCAGGTCATTCTAAAAGAAGAAGAAGAGAAAAAAGAGAATTCTATCGTGTGGATCTATAAAACTATTATAGTAGAATATCAAGAGCGCTCTTCAGCATAACCACCCAAGGAGCTTTCTGCTTACCACTATGGAAAATATCCAGGGAAGGAGTAAAACCTGTGTGATGAAAAGAACAACATGTAGAGGACTATATGAGTGAGTTGAAAAACACGCAACGAAAATGAGGTTTGCCATGTGTCAAAACAAAGTTTACCTTAGCGGTATCTTGTGTTGTTGCAAGTTCAAGTAGGGGGCCTGTAACAGAGCAACGTTCGTTTTAGTGTGGCATGATCGAAGACAGGGCTCATGAACCAAACCAAAAAAGGGGGTTGTAGAGTGCTTACCAGCCAGTTATGGTCAAATGCGTCCTTGAACGAGGACAATGCGGGTACAGATTTGAATCAATTTCTTCCAAAAAAGCGGCCTCTATTTGAAAGGGAAAAACGAAGGGCTCGTTTATTCCATGTACCAGATTACTGTGGGCATATTTGACAAACAACCTAGTCCTGTTCGGGCTTACCGGCATGAAGCTCCGTTGTTCTCAATCAATCGGCGTCCCCTGTAGCACTGCTCTCTCGCGCATGCGTGGAGAGTAGAGAAACTTTGCAAGGCTACTCAATATATGTAACGCAAATGCGCATGCGTGGGACAAAGACAGGCCGAGAGGGCATTTCCTCGCGCATGCGTGGAGAGTAGGGAAACATTGCAGGTCTAATCAATATATAGCGCTAATGCGCGGAACAAAGGCAGGCCGGGGGGGCATTTCCTGGTGTAGTATAGATTGCGCATGTATAGCGTCCCATAGATTCATTGTGTGGTGTTATAACTCCTAAGTTATAGCTTATATATCTCTGAAATCTCATTAAGTCCTTTGACTGCTGTGTCAAACTTTACAATTAAGTGGGCTTCCCTTTTGGATAATTTCAGCTCCATGTCTCCTCCTCGTGCATCTTTTTCAACACGTGAGATCACAGTCCATTTAAGGTCACTGAACAGATGTTTACAACGTTTCCAATGGTTAACTAACGGGGCAGTGTCGATCCCATTTTTTATTCTGGATTTATGTTGTGTGATTCGTGTCCGAATTTCCTGATTAGTTTTTCCGATGTAAAGTAACCCACATGGACAGGTAATGCCATATATGACATATTTAGTTCTACAGTTGCTGAAACTGTCATGTTTCCATGATATCCCACGATGTTGGAAGAGGGATCCCTCGACGGTCAGTTCGCAGCACAGGCAAGTGCCACATTTGTGGTGGCCTGTGATCGGTGGTAATCCCATCATCTGTCTTAGCGATGGCTGTTTGTCTTTTTTGGTTCCTGCTCTAATCACATGATTGGCCACGCTACTCTCCTTTTTAAATGCAAATAAAGGAGGGGCTTCCATACTACTGTCCAAGTATTTTACAAGGTGCCAATTTTGCAGGATGATTCTTTTAAGATTATTGGCGTTTGGACAATAAGTAGTTACACAAACTTGCCTGTTGGAAGCAGATTTGTTTTTCCTTTCGAGGAGACTTTCCCTCGGGGTCCATCTGGCCCTTTTCATGGAGTTGCGGACAAGCATTAGCGCTATATATTGATTAGACCTGCAATGTTTCCCTACTCTCCACGCATGCGCGAGGAAATGCCCTCTCGGCCTGTCTTTGTCCCACGCATGCGCATTTGCGTTACATATATTGAGTAGCCTTGCAAAGTTTCTCTACTCTCCACGCATGCGCGAGAGAGCAGTGCTACAGGGGACGCCGATTGATTGAGAACAACGGAGCTTCATGCCGGTAAGCCCGAACAGGACTAGGTTGTTTGTCAAATATGCCCACAGTAATCTGGTACATGGAATAAACGAGCCCTTCGTTTTTCCCTTTCAAATAGAGGCCGCTTTTTTGGAAGAAATTGATTCAAATCTGTACCCGCATTGTCCTCGTTCAAGGACGCATTTGACCATAACTGGCTGGTAAGCACTCTACAACCCCCTTTTTTGGTTTGGTTCATGAGCCCTGTCTTCGATCATGCCACACTAAAACGAACGTTGCTCTGTTACAGGCCCCCTACTTGAACTTGCAACAACACAAGATACCGCTAAGGTAAACTTTGTTTTGACACATGGCAAACCTCATTTTCGTTGCGTGTTTTTCAACTCACTCATATAGTCCTCTACATGTTGTTCTTTTCATCACACAGGTTTTACTCCTTCCCTGGATATTTTCCATAGTGGTAAGCAGAAAGCTCCTTGGGTGGTTATGCTGAAGAGCGCTCTTGATATTCTACTATAATAGTTTTATAGATCCACACGATAGAATTCTCTTTTTTCTCTTCTTCTTCTTTTAGAATGACCTGGCCCTGACGAAAATCCCGGCTAAAAACCCTGGGATTTGAAACGCGTAGGCCGTTCCATGCTCAGTGTCTGCTTTCCTTCGATAGGTTTCTGTCCTTTAGTGTGAATACAGTGTCACATTACTGGCGTATAAAAAATTGCTGTTTACATCTCAAGCTGATACTTGATTTCTTTGAGTAATTTGGAATTATACTTGTAAATATTATTGTGTATATAAATTGTATAGATTGCAGCAGACCTAATACATTACATGATTGTTTATCTGTTTACTTAATCGTGTATGTATTTGTTTTTGTATGTTTTCCATGTATGAATGGTAAGGTATGATTGTGATACGACTGACTTTGGTATGTTTGTTGAATTGTTTTTAAAGAATCTATTCACCCCCTTTTTTGTCCGTATTGTATTTAGTGTATGTAAAAGTGTTGCTTTTGTTCTCAAATGTATATGACTAATACAAATATACCCCTGTGTTTTTTGGATCAAGACAATTTAATAAAAGGCTACTTATAAGCACTTCCCAGCTTGGATAAACATTCTTTGCTCTGGTGGCAAAATCTTTGTTAAACAATATCAGTATAGGCATTTGTTTTTTGTTGATTCATAATTTTGGCTCAGCCTTGCTGATTAAGAGCCCACCCAAAGTGTTCTTAGGTTGTGTATAGCGGGAGCTGTCTCGCGAGGCTTTTTGGTAATTCCTACTAGCGGTAGGTACAAGGGGTTAAATTCCCCATTTTTCTATCGACTTTTTTAAGTCTTTCTGGTGGAGGTTTATCTGTTCTTTCACAGTTGTTTTATTTTATGTTTGTTTACACACATCTAACGTATTTTAACGCGTCTCATTACAAAAGATATGGCAGAGGAGGACACCTTTGCATATAGTGAGAACCACATCAAGAACCTCTTAAGCGACCCACCCATTTTTTCATCCTTCTCCTTGAGTACTACAGCCACCTCTCAGAACGAATCTGACAGACTCTTAAGACTCAAAAAGAAACAAATACGCACGGACCTACATGGTCATTTTTTGTTAAAC
Organism: Lissotriton helveticus; assembly: GCF_964261635.1. Classification (NCBI taxonomy): domain Eukaryota; kingdom Metazoa; phylum Chordata; class Amphibia; order Caudata; family Salamandridae; genus Lissotriton; species Lissotriton helveticus. The sequence continues at coordinate 326,608,858 of NC_136073.1, forward strand.
CATCTCCGCGAAGGTACCATCCCTGGAGGATTGCAAATTAAAAATATTCCCGTCATATTTACAGAGGACCCGGTGTTTAAGAAAGGGTTCAGCTTTATAGAAACTAAGTGTAGTAGGGACCTTATGGTCCTTACTATTGAAACAGCGGTCAGGATTTCTAAGGCTGAGCTCGAAGAAATCACAAAGTTAGAGGAAGAAATCAGCCATAACCAAACTATTACAGATTCAAAAGGATTATTGGAAAAAGTCAACAAAGAGATTCAGGAATTTAAGGACTTTACCATAATCCAAAAATCAAACCAATTTGAGAAGGATAAAAAGAATTTCAGGATTGAAAACGTATATCCATTCTTGCAACCGGATTTTTACACCAAGGGAGATTCTAGGAGATACTTATCTGACAACCGTGGGAGATCCCGCAAACAATTCATTACATTCTCGGACACCTCTTCCTCGGGGGACGATAGCGATATAAACAATAGTAGATCTAATAATAAAAATCGCAAATGGAACCAAATGCAACAACCCCAAGGACAGTCATCAAATTCCTCTTTTTTAGGACGAGGCCAAACGAGCTCCAGAGGGAGACAACGCTACAATCAGCCTTGGGAGATGACAACCCGCCAAAAACAATACAAAAACTAGCGGTCTCTCCGATTTTCAACCTCTCAAATAGGATATTAACAACAGCTGAAGAAAGTATTTTATCCAAAGGATTATCTTTCGTGCCCACAAAAAAAACAGATTTTGTCAAGATGAAGACCGAGTTCATCGAATTTTGTCGGAAATTGCGCCTCACCACATTTTTTGCAGAGAACCCTTTCTCTACATCTTCAGAAGTTACCGGATTACGGAAAAAATCCACATTCTGTCCTCCTGGTCACAAAGTACCAAAAGAAGTAGTCATCTTCGAAAAAACGGTCCTCTCGGCCATTGCGGACATGGAGAAACAAAAAAAGTTCGTAAAATTTAACATTTCAAAGGATGAAACAAATGCACTTTCAATGTTAAAGAACGATAATACAATCACCATAAAACAAGCCGATAAGGGCGGTTCGATTGTCATTTGGGACACCAATGATTACAATACTGAAGTATTGAGGCAGCTAAACGACCAAATGTGCTACCGGAAGATTAGTAAAGACCCCACGCTAGAATTTCAAAACCTCCTGTTTCCCATTTTACAAGAAGGATTTGAGGCGGGCTTCTTAGGGCCTAAAGAGCTGGAATATTTACGAAATAAACACCCGAAAGTACCCCTTTTTTATGTCCTCCCAAAGGTCCACAAACATCAAACAAAGCCACCAGGGAGACCAATTGTGGCAGGGTGTGACTCCCTTTTGGAACCGGTGGCCAAATATGTCGACTGTTTTTTAAAACAGTTTATGGACTTAGTTGTCTCTTACTTAAAAGACACAACAGATTTCATCACCAAGTTGGATGGCATCAAATTTGAGAAAGAAAAGGATTTACTTGTAACACTAGATGTGACCCAGCTCTATACACAAATACCTCAAGATGAGGCTGTGGCAGTTTTGGAATACTTCCTGGACCTGCGACCTAGACCTGTCCAGGTACCCACAAAATTCCTTGTTGAATTGGCATCCTTTGCCTTAAAAAAGAACTACTTCAGCTTCGGTAATGATTTCTACCTCCAAATAAAGGGGGTGGCGATGGGGTGTCCCTTTGCGCCGGAGTTGGCAGTACTTTTTATGTCACTCTATGAAGAAAAGTACATCCACAACAACAATCCGTTTAAAGAACACATCACCACATGGTGGCGTTTTATAGACGATGTCTTTATGATTTGGACTGGGGGAGAAGAAAGTTTAACATCGTTTTTCAACTGGCTCAACAATAGAACAACGGACATACAGTTCAGTATATCATACTCAGACAAAAAAATTTCTTTTCTGGATGTCGAAGTGTTTCCGTTAGGAGGTACGTTAGCCACGTCCCTCTTCACTAAACCCACCGACAGGAATAAAGCATTACTATTTTCAAGTAATCATCCGCGAAGCCTAAAGGAAAATCTGCCCTATGGGCAATTTCTGCGAATTCGCAGAAACTGCTCATTACAGGAGGACTATAAACATCATGCTGAAAACCTTGTATCCAAATTGTGTGACAGGGGATACCCTAAAAAACTTGTCCGCAACTCCATGAAAAGGGCCAGATGGACCCCGAGGGAAAGTCTCCTCGAAAGGAAAAACAAATCTGCTTCCAACAGGCAAGTTTGTGTAACTACTTATTGTCCAAACGCCAATAATCTTAAAAGAATCATCCTGCAAAATTGGCACCTTGTAAAATACTTGGACAGTAGTATGGAAGCCCCTCCTTTATTTGCATTTAAAAAGGAGAGTAGCGTGGCCAATCATGTGATTAGAGCAGGAACCAAAAAAGACAAACAGCCATCGCTAAGACAGATGATGGGATTACCACCGATCACAGGCCACCACAAATGTGGCACTTGCCTGTGCTGCGAACTGACCGTCGAGGGATCCCTCTTCCAACATCGTGGGATATCATGGAAACATGACAGTTTCAGCAACTGTAGAACTAAATATGTCATATATGGCATTACCTGTCCATGTGGGTTACTTTACATCGGAAAAACTAATCAGGAAATTCGGACACGAATCACACAACATAAATCCAGAATAAAAAATGGGATCGACACTGCCCCGTTAGTTAACCATTGGAAACGTTGTAAACATCTGTTCAGTGACCTTAAATGGACTGTGATCTCACGTGTTGAAAAAGATGCACGAGGAGGAGACATGGAGCTGAAATTATCCAAAAGGGAAGCCCACTTAATTGTAAAGTTTGACACAGCAGTCAAAGGACTTAATGAGATTTCAGAGATATATAAGCTATAACTTAGGAGTTATAACACCACACAATGAATCTATGGGACGCTATACATGCGCAATCTATACTACACCAGGAAATGCCCCCCCGGCCTGCCTTTGTTCCGCGCATTAGCGCTATATATTGATTAGACCTGCAATGTTTCCCTACTCTCCACGCATGCGCGAGGAAATGCCCTCTCGGCCTGTCTTTGTCCCACGCATGCGCATTTGCGTTACATATATTGAGTAGCCTTGCAAAGTTTCTCTACTCTCCACGCATGCGCGAGAGAGCAGTGCTACAGGGGACGCCGATTGATTGAGAACAACGGAGCTTCATGCCGGTAAGCCCGAACAGGACTAGGTTGTTTGTCAAATATGCCCACAGTAATCTGGTACATGGAATAAACGAGCCCTTCGTTTTTCCCTTTCAAATAGAGGCCGCTTTTTTGGAAGAAATTGATTCAAATCTGTACCCGCATTGTCCTCGTTCAAGGACGCATTTGACCATAACTGGCTGGTAAGCACTCTACAACCCCCTTTTTTGGTTTGGTTCATGAGCCCTGTCTTCGATCATGCCACACTAAAACGAACGTTGCTCTGTTACAGGCCCCCTACTTGAACTTGCAACAACACAAGATACCGCTAAGGTAAACTTTGTTTTGACACATGGCAAACCTCATTTTCGTTGCGTGTTTTTCAACTCACTCATATAGTCCTCTACATGTTGTTCTTTTCATCACACAGGTTTTACTCCTTCCCTGGATATTTTCCATAGTGGTAAGCAGAAAGCTCCTTGGGTGGTTATGCTGAAGAGCGCTCTTGATATTCTACTATAATAGTTTTATAGATCCACACGATAGAATTCTCTTTTTTCTCTTCTTCTTCTTTTAGAATGACCTGGCCCTGACGAAAATCCCGGCTAAAAACCCTGGGATTTGAAACGCGTAGGCCGTTCCATGCTCAGTGTCTGCTTTCCTTCGATAGGTTTCTGTCCTTTAGTGTGAATACAGTGTCACATTACTGGCGTATAAAAAATTGCTGTTTACATCTCAAGCTGATACTTGATTTCTTTGAGTAATTTGGAATTATACTTGTAAATATTATTGTGTATATAAATTGTATAGATTGCAGCAGACCTAATACATTACATGATTGTTTATCTGTTTACTTAATCGTGTATGTATTTGTTTTTGTATGTTTTCCATGTATGAATGGTAAGGTATGATTGTGATACGACTGACTTTGGTATGTTTGTTGAATTGTTTTTAAAGAATCTATTCACCCCCTTTTTTGTCCGTATTGTATTTAGTGTATGTAAAAGTGTTGCTTTTGTTCTCAAATGTATATGACTAATACAAATATACCCCTGTGTTTTTTGGATCAAGACAATTTAATAAAAGGCTACTTATAAGCACTTCCCAGCTTGGATAAACATTCTTTGCTCTGGTGGCAAAATCTTTGTTAAACAATATCAGTATAGGCATTTGTTTTTTGTTGATTCATAATTTTGGCTCAGCCTTGCTGATTAAGAGCCCACCCAAAGTGTTCTTACCTTTCATGCACCGCCACCCGCAACACTCCCTCATGGAGCCGCTACTGTATAGGTATTTGGTTTTGAATTTATTTTTGGGGTAATGTAGGTAGGTAAGTTCGCTCTGTAACCAGGCAAAACTCACCAGGTAAGGTTTGGGACGAGGAGGACGGTTAAGAAGGTGAACTTGACTATGTTTTTTCGTGTGTTTTGCTTATAGTACAATGTCTCCCCAGTGCCGCGGGCAAGACTGAGGTGTTTCTTGTCACATCTACCTTTGTTATGTTATAGGTGTATAAATCCCTTAACTTGCCTGCTTTATTGATTATGGTGCGATCATGGTGACACAGAGAAATGTAATATTGCCATACTGAAGGAGTTAAATTAACTTAGAAATATCCATTGTGCAATCCATTTTTGATAGTTCACATTTAATTCACATTTTGTTAATTGGAGAGGAGGGTTTGCCAATATCGTGCATGGGGTACAATGAGGTATTTATTTCACGTGCTCATTCGAGTTCTTAGAGCTTTGACAAATCTGTACTACTTTACACACCAGTCAGTTGATACCATTGCAAAGCAAAAAATCGATCAATATGCTGGATTTCATATCTTGGGAAAAATCTGTTGCACAGAGAACAACTAGATTCATGTCTTTTTTGCTTCATATAGGTAGCACATTTGCACACATCCCCATTATGCGGTTTCAATTCCTTTCTCAACAACAAGATTAATTGTTTATGGTTTTGTTGGAGTAGATGTTTTTCAAGATATTACATTATAAAAGTATTCCATGGTTGAGCTGCTTGCTAAGGTATGAAGGCCAAAAGTCGGCAAACTGTCCACATTTACAATTGGTCAAGAAGGGACATAACATAGTCTACTACAGGCCTGTAGTAAAGGTATTGAGAACGGTCTATTTTGTTTGTCGCACCCTTTTTATGTTCACATGCATGTCCCATATTTGCACTCTTTTCCCATATAATGTCTTGTAGGGAGATCTGATTAAGGTGATGTTTAAGGTAACCTGCAAAAAGAGGCCACAAGAGTTTTGCAAAAGCTCTCCATTTACAACTTCCTATTTTATTGTTTTACTTAGCTAAAATTATTGCACATTTACACAATATCATAACTGATAATGCATGGTGCGATGTGCTCTACTTCCTGTTCGTAATTAACCCTTAGGCTTTTCATTGATTTCAGTTACAGTCATCTGCACGGTGCTGAAACCGTACAGCATACTGCAGTGCACATCAAATTGACTGTGTACAGTTTCTATGATACAAACAGGAGAATGGTTACAGAACTGTGAAATGTAAATATAGAACGAATGAGAAAAAATATGTAAAATAGGTTTTCCAACGAATGTCCTACCAGTAGCAGTAATTAGCTAACAGTTTTTTAAAAATGCGTTAGATTGACCGAATAATTTGGATTACAGAGCGTTCAATTATAAGAGAATTGTGTGATGTTTATCTGTTTATCAGATGGGTAAGAACTCGTCACGAAGAATACCTTCTCATGCCAGAAGTTCATTGAAGTTGATCAGGGTCCAAGCTTCAGCAAGACAGAAAAGAAATGTAAATTTCACAAAACAAGATTCCGTTCGGAACTCCTGTATGAAATGTGAATTTGTAGAGCCCGGCTCATCACCTGTGGGGTTATCCAGGGCTCAGTCGAGCAGGTTTGATGGGGGAGGAGGAGATCATGGCTGTTTTGCCTGGAAGACCCATGTCTTGTGGGTAAACATCCGTTATCAGGCAGACAGCACCACATAGTGCTTTTACAATGCAGTCAGTACCACGACTACGACGTTACAACACGTTCCTTTAGCATGCAATTTGTTGCAATAATTTGCTTTAAGGAACGCAGTGTTGGATTGAGGTTGGATTTTAAGTCCAACACTTTCCATACTGATACACCAACTGGAGTTGAAATAGCAATGTATAATATTCCAAAGTCTAGTGCTTCCCTAAAGCAAGGGGTCGTAATGACTTGTGCGCTAAAGAAACATGTGGTAATGACACAGTTGTGGTACTGACTGCAGTGTTAAGCTACTCGTGGTCAGGCATGCGCAGTTCTGTTATACAACCTGTCTTGAGATTCCTTTGGAAGTCCATGAGGGAATTGGAGGTCCTGAGGTGTTTCGGGAGGTAGTTCCAGGTCTTGGCTGTGGGGAATGAGAAGGAGAGTCCTCCGCATGTGGTCTTCTTGATCCGAGGGAGGTGTACTCTTGCCTGGGATGCAGATTAAAGGTGTCTGGTGGGTAGGTGTAAGTGGAGGGGAAGATGTGGAGGGTCCTGGAAGCAATGGGAATCCTGCTAATCCATTTGAAAAGTGCCACGATGCTCCTTGGAGTGAACGCTGCGCTATACAAAATCTCTCTTCATTCATTCGGATATCTTGGTGTGGTTACATTTTCGAATTTATGCCTAAGTTAGGTGGGCTGCCAGTGGCCAATTAGTCCTTTAGGATCCAAGGTGGAGTAAGGGAAGCCTATGTTTTTGCCCCCACACTATTCACACTATACATTAATGGGGTGGTTGACTACTTAGATAGGGATGGGTGTGACTCCCCCAAAAGTGATGCTTAGAGGGCTCCTGCTCTAATATATACCGACAACACCCTATTACGTTTGAAGTCACCTGGGGGATTGCAGCAGCTGCTAAACAAGTTTAATGACTTCTGTATCGAGAGAGGCATAGAGCTGTACATCTCTAAGGCTAAATTCACGCTATCACATGAAAAGCAGAGCAGTAGGATGAATGTGGGAAATAATCCAATTAACTAGGTGTCATTTTTGGATTACCTAGGACTAAGACTCAAGCTGAATCTAAATTGGGTTCCCCAAATTCAAAAAACGTACACTCTACTAATCCATCATACAGCGGGCCTAGCCAAGATCTATGCACAGATAACATCTAACAGGGTGGCACCCGCTCTTGAAACCAATAATATAAAGACTATAGGGGCTCCCTTCTGAGAGTGTGAAAACATTAATATCTTTTCAATGGTTGAAAATAAGTTCCTTAGATGTCTCTTGGGAATATCAATTAGCACACCAATGACCCCAAAGTCTTCAGATTTTGCTCAGAGATCTTTTATCTCCAGTATGCGTATGGAAAACCCAGTGCTTGACCTATAGGAAATCACCATTGCGGAAACTGGGATTACTAAAATGTTGGTCTTCTACCATAGAGATGTGTGCTACTTCCAAAACAGGCTGATCTTTGCAATTCATAGATGTAAAACCATGTTCGTACTACGAGCCAACAATTAATTAAATCACTCCTCCTCCTGCATGTAAATTGAATATACAGTTCAGATACAAGACTCTCCCATCAAAATCTTTTTGTAGCAAATTATAACGGATCTATGACCTCATGATGTCAGTATAGCCCTAGGATGAAAAATTCCATTTGAATACTGTTTTAAATACTTCAATTGCACTTTATTCCTCTATGCACTTTTGCACTTTCCAATTAAATGGGTAGGTTGATTGTAAGGTCTTGTACCACCCTACTTGGGTTAAAATAAGTCAATTTGATCTCTATAGTGTTGACACTGTTGTCCACTACTAGGAGCATGCACTTTATTCCATTGTCTAACGGGGTCTTTCTGCTGTTTCCTGTACACGCTTTCTGTGTTTACTTAAAGCGAATGGGCGTAAAGAAAGAACTGACACTCAAGATCTGGTTATTAGTGCAAAGGAAATGTTGGCACGGCTTATGCAAGTATAGATTTATACGTTTTTACTAATACTTTTTAAAACGGTTTTCTAATATGGAAATGGTTTATTTGAATGGTGTTACATAATTTATGTTCTGCTGTCCTGAAGTAGGACCATGGAGTAGCCCCAGTGCAATGGAAGTGTCTGTTTGGGAACATCTATTATCAAAGCTGCACAGCGATGTTAGTGGCTTTTAAAAAACTTGTATGTTCAACTTTTATGATCTTGAAGATTGAAGTAAAGTTAAAATGATGATGATGATGATGCGCAGAGCAGACAGACTACCAACAGCAGCTCTACTCTATTTACTTAGGGCCTGAATATGACTTTGGTGGTTGAACCACCAGGCCCCTGCATCAGCGGTCTGAAAATGCCGGCAAGCCGGGGGTATTCCAACCGCTATATTAGGAGTGTCACTCAGGGTTGGTGGTTGCATGGCAGCAGAGCCTTGCAGGATTACACTGCTGACTGCTGGACAAACTTGAATGTCATCCCAGCCAGTCATGGGATGTGTAAATTCTAGTAATTGTATACATTTTGTGATAGCACTAACCAGACCTGAAGGTATTGGAGTGCTTTGTATGTGCACCAGTGACATACCCTAAGTGCACAATCACCCTGGAGTCCTACTTTCAGAAATTGACGTGCCTCTCCGCTGACTCATACATGGCAGTGACACCACTAGGAAAATGTAGGCAGAAAGGTACGTCACAATTTGGATGGCTGTCCACATGCCTGCACCTCTTCCATTGACCACCTCTGCCTCTCCTGCTGCGGTAGCGGCAAATGTTGGTGGTGGCTGCATTTTTGCAGTGGTCTTTCCGCTGTTCTCGTAATTCGGCAGTTGGATCACCAGGGAAGCAGGCAGTCAGACTGCCAAAAAGAGACAACAGTTCCTTAGTTAAAGACAGTATTTTGTTTTACTATACCTCCTTGCTAAGTGCCACTCATCATTGATTAGACTCACACATTTTGATAATTTTGACTGCATCACTGCAAGTATCTGAGAGTGTCTCACAATTAAGCTGAGTAGCGTATTTCGTCTCTGTTCTTAACTGATGTAAAATCCTAATCTGATTTATTTAGTCCTAAACTTAGTGCCAATAATATGAATGACAGATGAGTGCTGTCTGCCCAGTCCCAGAGGTAGAGGGTCATGTGGCTTAGGCCGGGTGAGGCGCTGGCACTAATTGGCCAGCAGTCTGTTTATGCCCACCCCCCTAGGACAGCTAGGATATCTCTACATGCACCTCAAAGATTGATTGATTGATTGATTGATTGATTTTAGCTTTTATATAGCGCATACTGTCACCCTATGGGCATCCTGGCACTTCAGACAAAGAACTGACCGTGACCAGAGTAGAACAGATGCCTAGAACCAAGCCTAGAACGAAGGAATAGAGAGTTAGGATGAATAGGGGAAGTGCTGTCTCCGGCGGACAGAACCAGAGCTGATCACATTTGGCCTCAGCAGCATATCTGCTGCCCTAAGTCGATATAGTTTTGGACACTAGCTGAAATCATCCAAGCAATCGCAGTGCACACAAAACGGAGAAAACAACAAATAACAAACGTTGACTGACTCTCAGTCCGAGACCCTGGTTTGTTGACAGTGCTGTGGAGCCTAGGGTCCCCACAGTGCGAACCGATGGTCATGAATCCCCTCCACTTGATTCGCTCTCAAATAACAATTGCACCCTCTCTCCTTTATTCTGCCTCTCACCTTTACACAAGCGTTTCTTTTCTTTCCCTTTCATGTCCCTTTTTTCCCTTCCCTGCTGCTGCCTCCTTCTTCTTTGTTGGTTGGGGCTCCATATCACTCACCCTCTCTTCCCTCCTTCGGCTCTCTCTCGCCCTCCCGTCTTCTTTCCATGTTTCCCACGTCACTCATTACTGTGATCTTTCTCCCTGTTATTTGTTACGTCTTTCCTCTCCTGCTCAGTGTTTCCTTACCGTTTCTCTTCCTTACTCCTCCACAGAGATGGGCAAGCCAACACATTAGCATGGAGAGCCGAGACAGAAGTGAGCCAATAGTCTGGCATGGCTTTAAGAGTTTGTGCATGAGCCGATCCAGGAAAATGTTTCGCATATAAATTATGAAAAATACATCATGTAGGTCACTTGACAATTCGAAAAAGAGTAGTACTTTTACATACTGAAGTATTCCGCCTTAGTATATCAGAGCCAATCACTCCATTGAGAGGCATTTATTTAATACAATAGATTTTAAGCTTGAACTTAGAAACATTCATTCCCTCCGTCTTGACGAAAATGCCACTACTGAACAAAGAGGCTTGTCAACTTGCACATGCACCCTACATGTGGTCTAGAATCTCATTACACGCAGAGCAATATGTGGTCTATGAAATCAAACATAAAAGATTTTTGAGTGTAGAACACATTGTGAAATCACTTATTCGTAGGTGCTCTCACATGTGATAATGAAGACAAAGTGATAATGAAGAAAGAAGCCTAGTTTAGGACCACGCAGTTTGGTCATGCGGGGAAGCCAGGGGTTGATCTCAAGTTTTCTGGTTTCACAGTGTGTATTTCAGCCACTATATGGGTATCACTTTTTCACCTGTTTTACATCTGGATAACTGTTGCGTTTTTATTGAATCATGAGGCTAGACCATGGTGGCAGGCGCCACATGAAAGCTCAGTTTGTTTTGGCCTTGAGGGATGAAGAGGACCTTGAGCTGAGCCAGGGCAAGGCCATCTAACTCAAGGCTGGCTAAAGCTTTAGTCTGTCCACTTCTACTCCCCCGTCCGTCTTTTGGGCCATCAATTCTTTTTATCAGCTTATGTCTTTATCTCTTGCTCCCTTCCCGTTCCTCGTGTTCACCTCTTCACTCATTTCCCTCTCCCGCTTCTATTTCTCCAATTGTGTTTTACTCGGTCTTTCACTTTAACTAAAAATACTTTTCTGAAGTTTCCTTACCACCCTCGGAAAATAATTTCTCATCTCCCTGCATTCCCTGTGTGGCCCACGTTTCTTCTTGTGCTTTTCAATCCAATGCAGATCTCCCTATCCCACAAATGCAAATCTGGCATTACTGCAGCGGGTGTAGTGGATCTCAGAGGTGCAATGGACCGCCTGTATCACTATTTTTGCTGTCTTTCAGTATCCAACGGGAATTGCAACTCAAATTTTCGCTGGTAAACCTGCAAGTTCACAAGTTTACATAGTCTTCACAGTAATTTTATTTCAGAAGTAAGAGACATGGCTCAACCAACATGTTTCGCCCTCTTTGTGGCTCACAAGCCTGGAGCTTGTTCAAGACTGAAAAATCTTAATGAGCAAATTTCAGGAAGTTGCAAGTTTCAGAGAAAGTCATATATGGCAATGGTATAGTTATATTCAGTGTATCAGTAAGAGAAGAACGGGACCTCCATTGTGGTTTGGTATATGGGTCAGTATTTCTCCAACCTGAGGGTTTCAGAAAGGTGCCTGCAGTGCAAATAGGCAGGAATGTAACTGTCCCTTTCATGGTTATGCACCCTCATTTACATACATTGCTACCTAACAAGTATTACTACTTTATTATCCATATACAGGTACAGCAAATGTTCTTATGTTTTATTCATGACTACACTACTCCTGGTTAATAATGTGACTAAAAGCACTACAGTTCCCAGAATGCAAATAACATAGATCTGTCTCTTCTGCACATGATGCTTTGAAATGTAAAACAGTGTCATTTTTAAAGGCATTGCTCAGGGTAACTTTTAAAAGTACCAACATCTTACACACATACCCTCTGCCAGATACAGTCAATCTGATATCTTTTTTTTACATCACTGTGATACTGTTTTTTATCAAACTCTCATATACATCTTTATTTCTAATGTAAATCTTTTTGATTTTTGAAAAGTTAGATACATACCAGTGAATTGAGTTTGTAGATTATGTTGTTTTTTTAGTTCTTTCTGGATAGTTTTGATACTGGTAAGATTTGTAAAAACAAAGCACAAGAATGGTACACCACTTATAGTAAGTAACTATAAAATGGCAACGTCTTCAACTTTCCACTCTATGATCATGAGAAAGGCGGCAAATAAAATCATATAGTTTATTTTAGACTATTGTATCTCCACTTGTGAATGGTTAGCACCTGTTAACCCATTCCCTCTCTTTCAAAGCGAGGTTCCTGTCTCCGGGGTGTTTGTGATGTTTTTGCGATCATTGCGGAGTAATCAAGAAAGAAACAGGAGTCCACACCAATATTTAGCTTCAGGTTTTTTTTAATTTAAATACTGAACAACAGTTTATGACATAGTCATAAGTTGGAGACTAAAATTTGCTATTACTTAAATTGCGACATAACCTTTCAAAAAAAATTCTGTCTCTTTAACACCCATCCCCCCAATACACTCTTACCTCAGTGTACCTAGCAACCAAGTGGAACCAGTAGGTCACAAGTTCACAGCGCATTCTAGAAGAAACATGATACTTCCAATGCGAAACAGCAGATGTTGTTTACTCCACAGATTCAAAAGTATATTCATCTCTGTATTATGTTAAGTTTTTTAAACAACAACCAATAATAGGACTTCTTGCTAAGCCATTCAACACACTACCTAATTTTATTCACCGTCACGCTGACAGCATCCAATGAAATATATCTTTTAAAAACAATAATAAACACCTCCATTTTAACTTCTTTTGATTTGGAAAAATACCTCATTCATCTCCAGCCTTCTCCTGACTGCTATTGCTCATTCACTTGAAAATGCTTAAAGTGTGGATTATGGGCCACAATTTTGTCTATTGTGCTAAAGAGGCTGCAAAAAACAGAGGTATCGACAGGGACTTGGGTTTTCCAAATGTGGAGATTACTTGGTTTGGACAGTGAGGGTTAAAGTTTCATCAGTTGCTGACTTTGGTTAAATCCATTGAGGACTGCCAAGCTCCTCGCCTCATGATTGTGCACTGTGGTGGCAATTACCTAGGAACATTGACTGGGGTAGGGCTGGAAATACAAATGAACGATTTGAAGAACTGATGTCACTGTTCCCTCACATAGTCTTAGTGTACTCTAATATATGCCAAAGACAGAAATTAAAGTGGTCAAATCAATTCTGTCCACAGATTGACAAAGCCAGGAAACATGTTAATAAAACTGTTTCTGCATTCTTCAGAGACCATCACATGGGCTGCATCTATAACAACAATCTCAGTTTTGACATACATGGAATTGATCGAAATGATGGAGTGCACTTTACAGACAAAGGCAACAGGGTGTTTATAAGTTACCTGAAACTCTGCATCCAGTCTTATGTGTAGCTGTCATGTACACACAATCAAGTCAAAGGCTCTTGTCAAACACACCCTAGTACCTGAAATATTGTTATTTTTTTTATGGAGAACCTTTTTTTTTGTTTTTTTAGAAAAATTCACTGCAACATCGTGATGGTCATGAACTAGTCACGAAATCGCAAATCAAAAGCAGACATTTATATCAAAATTGTAGTAATCATTTTTAAGATTAATAAATGTAAAAAACTTCCAAACTTTTTCCCTTGTAAGTCCTGGCATAAAAGTTTGCATCAGGGCTGAAGAAATGCAAGTCTGCACATAGAAATAACTTTGCACTTGAAAATGATGAATAACAAAAAAGTGGAAAATGACTACTAGGTGTGGTACCTTTGTGACTAGACCCCTCTATTTATTTCCACACATGCACTCCTCGCACTGTGGTACAGCAGTGAAGATTATGTCTTACTGGCAGATCCTCACAGATAGTTGCAGTGACCAGTCTTTTCTTGTTTCTTCCCTCCACAGACAGTGCAATAGCTACCATTGCTGCAAACTTTAGATCACCAATAATGTTCAGTTCCCAATGCAAGTTTTTGGGCACTCCTCCAAACCACATCAGTGGCTGTCAATGTCTCTGTACTAGCAGATGGAACCACTATCTTGAACCACAGTTCTCAAAAGGTGGTCTCTACTCCCCTGATGTGGTACACCTTCCTAAGGCTAAAAGGGATGCTTTCATTTACTTCCTACACTAGACCATGCAACCAGCACTTCTAGCCTCCAAACAATAGAGTTAGGGTGGGTGGGGGGAGGGGTAGGGATGATCATATTGGGCTCACAGGCACTTGGCCTTTTGAATCCCCTTATAAAAATAACTTGGAGTGTGGGCCTTCACTAAACAAGAATGCGAGAACCCAAAATCCTAGTAAAGTTTACATGACCAATGTCCCAAAGTACGATACCAAGAAAGGTTTTGAGGGGGCGGACTCCCTGAAGAACAAGATGATCCATTGGATTCATCATGTGAGAGGGTGTAGGTCCCTAATCAGAGAGGATATTGTCAGGGTTAGGGAATGCTAGTCCCTAAACCCCTCTGATCATTATATAGAATTAACATTGGTTAACGAAATGTTGGCTGAGAATTTGATAGCTTTAGAGTTTGGAACCTGCTCTCCAGCATCATCAGCCATACAATTTAGACATAGTCCTGCATAAGGAGATCCTTTCCCTGTGGTACGCAGACATCTGGAAGGCTTTGCACATGAGCCACTTTTGGGGAAAAATTATTGACTTGCGGTGCAAGGCTGCCTGGTAGCTGGAAATTACTCCATAATCAACTGAACTATCCTATGAAATTTGTTCGGTAGCTATGGCCAGATCAAACAAGATGCACTGTTAGGAGCAGGTAGTTCTTTCCTGAAAAACAGAGCAAGCTGATGAGACAGAGACCCAATAGGATGACTCTATTACCCCTATTTGATGATAAATTTGGTAGAACTAGCACATTGGAAGGTGTTGACTCAGAGAACCATACAACCCAAAACCCTAACATATTTTGCCCACAGTTAACACCACAGCTTGCAATAGTCTTATGGAATGTGGCAGGGGTTAATAGCAAATTATCCAACCTGCATTGGAACAGGTTTATTAAGAAGTTTGACATATGTCTGTTCCAAGAGACCTGGAGCAAAATTCCACTATGTAAGGCAGGATTCACCAGCTATTGTGTTCCAGCAATCCAAGGTAAAATGGGACAACCAGCTTACTCATATGGGTAAAGTTAACCATTTGCTGTGTCATAACATATTTACGTTCAGATAGTCCAGATGTTATGGGAATTCACCTGAAGGATATGACCGGTAACACCATAGACATTTATAATGTCTATGTGAGAGGCACTAGTGGGGGTAGGCCCTCAGTAACCATCACAAAACTGGAGGAGCACCTGAGCAAGAGGAGCCCAATTCAATTTCTGATAGTGGCGGGTGACCTCAACGTTACATTCGAACCACTAGACAGGGAGGAGGCGGTCGAAGTACAAGAGATGGAGAGCCAGTGGGTAGTTCCCCCCTTGCACCTGAAATCGGTTTAGAGGTGGACCCAAATAGTACTTCAAGTCAAAGCGATGACCATGGAGTTTGGACTGAGGACAAAAAACTGCAGGACTAAATCGGAAAGGTTGGGTGCGAACACCTATAATAGATCAAATGGCCCTAGCCGGATTGACTAGATACTGCTGGATTTGAGGCTTTGGCATAATGTAATAGATGCCATCAACATCTGGCACCCCACCTTGCCCAACCCCCAAGGTGAGAAATCTGGGAGTTACCTTTGACAATCAGCTGAACTTCATGGCTCATGCCAATAAGGTAGCGTCCACGGCCCATTTTAAACTTAGAATAATCAGGAAAATCTTGCCTTTTCTGCCTGACACAGCCGCCAAGACCCTGGTCACGTCATTGGTTTTAAGTTCACTAGATTACTGCAACGGACTCTTTCTGAATGCACAATCCAGAGTCACAAAGAAGTTGCAGATGGTACAAAATGCGGCAGCACGCCTGCTGTCCAAAAAACCAAAATTCGCACCCATCTCAGATACTCTAAGGTCCTACCATTGGTTGTCCATTCAAAACAGGATAAAGTTTAAAGGGATGTGCATAGTTTACAAAGTAATGCAGGATCAGGGGCCTCGCTTCCTTAAAGATCACCTAATACCTTACAGTCCTGCTAGAAAGTTACGATCTTCAGCACTTAACCAATTAGTGGTCCCACGTAGCAGAACTGTGACATGGGGTGACCGCCGTTTCCTAGTTGCGGCCCCCAAGATCTGGAATACCTTACCATACCACATTAAAGCCAGTCCATCGCTCTTACAGTTTAGGAAAAATCTGAAGACGTGGTTATTCAACCAATAAATGTAGTACACCTACCACATCTTCACCTCTAGGGAATGACATAACTGCAGTCTAGCGCCGAGACACCCAAGGGTAATTGTTCGCGCTCTATAAATGTCAGAAAATAAATAAATAAATAAATGTGGTTGTAGGTGAAACACTTGAAAGTGACCCCAATCCCCTCTGCCTAACCATGGTGTCAGTATGGAGGGAACCACCTGTAATGACAAAGACCCAGCGGTTATTAACTAAAGAGGTATGACCAGCAAATGACATGCGCCACCTTAAGTAGCATAAACTTGCTACAGATATAGATAAGCTGCAGAACATGCATGGAGATTCGCTGACCTGCACAGCTGAAATCACAGTGCTACTGGAGACTCAAGAGGGGAAGTTAGAAATAACAAATGCTCAGAGTCGTTTCTTTGAGCATATGGGCTCCTTCTTTACTGTGACTGTTTCTCCACACAACTCAAGGTTTACCAATATGAAAACACAAACATGGTATAATAATGCATGTAGGAACTCCAGGTCCCAAGTAATTAATGCAAATAAATCTAGGGACCTTGAAGGGACTAGAGATGCCAGGAAAGTATATACGCCAGAACTTTGGAAGGCAAAGAAGGATCGGGATGAATCTAGATGGCAGTCCCTTAAGGATGCATACCGAGCCAGGGACACCAAAAAGTTCTGATCCCTGGTGGTGTGGGGAGACAAGTCAGGAGCCCCCAAGCCTGCAAATCCTATTTCCTACTTCGATTGGCATGCCAATTTTCTCGGCTTGATATACTGACCATGAAGCCACTTTTACCTGAACAATGCCAAACTAATGGTGTCCTCTTCACCTTGGAGGATATTGTATCCTCAATCAGTACAATAGTTCAGCATGCAGGAAGGTCACATGTAGATGGACACAGACCCATGAGTCATGAGGGTCATCGTTGATTAACCCCTTCCACGCTCATGACGAGTTGGGCTCGTCATGAAGTAGCCTCCTCGCACGCTCATGACGAGCCCAGCTCGTCATGATGGGTGGGATTTCCGATTTCTCAGCACAGCAGGGGAATATGCTGAGCATCCATGGGGTTAATGGACTGAGCGAAAAGGCTCAACTACCTTCAAATCCTTATGTTCCCATGTCGTAATATAATGTGCGGGGTCACTTGTGCGCCAACACCATCGGCAATAAAAGATGTGATATATGTAATACTCTTAAATGCCAATAAACATGTTTTACAAAACAAATCAGTACAATAGTTCAGTCAAAAGCCCTGGGACCTGATGGTATACCTGGCAACCTGTTTCTCCGGGACATCCATGGCTGGTCACAGTATATGTTTTTTTATAGAGTTTTATATAGCACGAACTTGACCCAAATCAGGTATCAGAGTGCTTTACATAGCACCGGTTGGTTACATGAGGCCACATTCATTTTTGTTTGGCACGGGGAATTAAGTGATTTGCCCAGAATCACAGGATGTTCAGCATCATTGCTGAGACTCGAACTTCGTTCCCCAGATTCGAGGTCGACCGCCTTATGCCCGTGCTCTAGAGGAGGTAAGTTGTAGAGACACTTTTAACACAATTAGTTGGTTAAGAGGTGTTAAGAGTTTGTGATTGGATATTGGGCTTGGGATATCTGGGAAGTTAACAATCCCTTCCTGCTCCTTCAGAAAAGCCAAGTAAAGGAACTTTACTGGGAGTGGGTAACCCAGGGTGAGCTTTCGAAGTGGGCTACGGGGAAAGCTCACTCTAGACTTTATGACTCATAAACTTGAACTATCTCTGAAGGGCTACCTAGACCTTATAGAAATCCCAACAGATAGGAAATTATATATCCAGTTTAGGTTTGGCACTTTGTCGTTGCATGACTTTACTGGAAAATAGAACAGCGGTTTAGTATCAACAAGTTGTTACTCTGGTAGTAAAACTTCCAAGGAAACTCTAGCTCATGCAATGTTTGCTTGCCCACTGTATGCAATACCAATGAAAAACTGGCTGAGCCCAATTTGTAAACAATAGGGAACTGGTAATCACAAGGAAGCATTGAGAATTCTGAAGTCTGATGCCAGGCCTCTGTTTGCATGCTAGGTGGCTAGATATTTGGGCCAAATGTGGGGCATTAGGAAAAGAGCACAGAGGGTGATCAATAGTTTACTGCATACAATGGTTTTAATAGGTTGTGAGACCCCTGGAATCGGAGAAACGGCGGTTTATCTGAACTTCAACTTTATATATTACATTGTATGGTATTTTGCTACTTTTATTGTATATTTTATTGAAGGTCATTTTTATATAATCTTCCCAACCCGTTTTATGTTTTTTTTCATAGATGTGGTTAAGTAATGATTCTTTGACTCCACCCTATGTGATATATGGGTAATCTGTATGGCTGTTTGCAGCAACACCTTTTTTGACAAGAAAATCGAAATAAAGTTTTAAAGAAAGACATTTTAGTTGATTAGTTTTCTTAAACTGTCACTCAGACCTACCGGTATATGGTATGTGGGCTTCAATATGTTTAAGTGGTGATGATTCTGTATTTAACTGAGATAGTTATTTGTATTTCAATTCATGGGTTGTCACTTTAAAAAACAAAGTAAAGAAAAGTCACTTTGGTACAAAACACTGATTTACATTACTAATGTACAAGGAAGTGATGATTGAAAGTAATGATACAAGAAACTGAACTTAGATGGCATTTCTAAAATATTTAGAAACTATTCTTGATTGCACAATATTTGAGAAAACTAAGAAATTATATAACAGCACACTGTTCTCTATTCCACACCCCAGTGTATCTTTTCGTGAACCCTGCAGCTGAGTAGATGTTTTCAGCTCTATGGCATCACAAAGAATCCCAGGAACATTAAAATAAAAGTAGATCAATGAACAGAATGTTATTGTGTGTAATTTACTCCAAGTGAAATATCAGCATGACAAAATTATGTGGAATGTGCGCTTGTACACATATAAGTTTCTGTTCAAGAAAAGTTATTTTCAATCTGAGAAATCTCCTTCCTCTAAGCATCTATAAGATGGAGGGTGTTCCCTTCCTTTCTCTCCCTTACAAGACACAAAGGGCCATATGTATGGCCAAGTCATACAGTGCAGTGCAAAAAGTCACCTTGCTGCACTGCATGACAGGAAAAGGGCAGGAATGCATTGTTTTAAGGAGGATTGTTTTTTGTGCGTTTCCCTCTTTCTATGTGTGCTGCAGAATGCACACATAGAAAGTGGAAAAACAGGTAGAAATAAAGATATTTCTCCTTGTTATGCCTCACCTGGGGAGGCGTAGGTTTTTGGCACATTCACATTTCTGGTAAATCTGGGACTGTGTCAAAATCCAAGTATGTTGTGTGGGAACACCCAGGCAACACCCATGGAAACCCCTACCTGGCGCAGAGTAATGCAATGCAGTGATTTGTGCTGCATTATATGAAGTCTTGTCTGGCTTCCTAATGTAATTTTTAATTTGCGTTGCTTTTGCACCATGTTGCATGGTGAAAGAGTGACGTAAAAGGGGCTCATAAATATGACCATACTCTTTGCTTTCACTGGATAGTGCTGTATGTTTTTCTGTAATGTGAAGCTACACCCATATTGTTCATAAATATACGAGTTTGTGTGTGCTTACTTCAATATTTAGGACTACCCCATTGTAACACCTCCAGTTCCATCTCAGCTCCTTCCTTAACAAAAGCAGAGAATCACCATACCTGCAGATTCTCTCTATCTTAAGTGTAATTTACTATACTACAAGTTTAACAAGCCTTATTCAATCATTTTTATTTGATGCACTCTAACAAATTACTTTTTTATAAGGGTGGGCGGCCAGCACGGAGTGCCGTCTCCTACGCATTTTGCGTAGCGGGCGTAGCCTGGCGGCACTACGCGCGCTCCGCAGACGGAGCGTAGCCGGCCGCCACCCGCCTCCCTCCCGCCCTCCCTAAATACAGCAATAAAAGTATAAAAAGCTATTAAAAACACTTACCTTGTCTGCCGCGTCCCCGGGGCTCCCTCTCGCTGTCCCGCGATTCTCGCCGCCATTTCGGGTCCTAATGCGCATGCGCGGGCGGCCGCGCATGCGTATTTCTCATGAGGAATGCGCATGCGCGGCCGCCCGCGCATGCGCATTAGTATCCGGGTCGGTGGCGGCGCGAATCGCGGGACGGCGAGAGGGAGCCCCGGGGACGCATTGATGTATTTAGGGAGGGCGGGAAGGAGGCGGGCGGCGCGGAGTGGGGCTACGCGGAGTGCGCGGGTGGGCGTAGTTGTGTGCCCACTTCGCGTAGCTCCGCGGAGCCCCACTCCGCACACTACGCCCAGGGTTACTTTTTTATGCATTTAATTTTGATTTTGTTAGTCAAAAAAAAGATCCGCCATGTTTTCACCATCAGTAAAGCGTATTTATTATTCATCTAAGATAATTAGAAAATGTGATCCGATCCCAAGCTCCCTGGGCTATATCTCAAATGAGAACACGCCTTAGTAGATGAACTCCACATACTGATAGAATGTGCCACAGAAGAAATATAAACTATAATGTTGTGGGCTAAGTAGTACATTCAAGATGTGTCCTTGTTTTATGAGTCTGGAATCTTGGAAGATGATCGAAAATGGAATGCTGTTTATTTCTCAGATAATGATTTTTTGATTGTGGTTTAACCTAATATCTCAAAAGATGGATAGCATATACGAGTAAGCAATATCAGTAGAGTACAAAATAGAACATTTATAGTGCTCTTATGGTTTCTCCTGACGGTAACGGGGAGAAAAAGAGAAAAAGTAAGTATAGATTCAATGTCATAACAGAAACAATGTCCTGCAGTTCGAGTGTGGGCTATTCGTCGGCTGCCTCTGTCTGGTACAAAAAAAGGAGGAGAGAACAGTGGCCAATGGGCTGCTTCATCCACCTTTTACTGCCACATTCACTCTGTTTCAATTTTGTGGCTGCTATACCCCCACCCTTTTAAGGGACAGAGTTTTGCAATGCGAGCACATTATGCTTTTACATAACTGAGGTCTGCTGACTCAAGCAGGCCACTATACCAGCATGATCATATGTGATTCATAGTCTACCAACATTACGTGATCTTGAACTACTCAGTCCGATTATAAATTAGAGATGTTCTGGATCTATATCACTCTGCCACCTTGGTGACTCCACTGACCTTCTGAAAAACACTGTGAGTTGCTGAAAAACCACATGCAGAAACATAAATGCACCAACTTGAAAATACTAAAGTCAAGGAGTAATTAGATCTTCTTTTGTTCCTTCAACAAATTCATACTACATACCCCAAGAAAATAATGCAGTTCAAAAGGAAGAAGCTTCACTGTTGTCAATCTTTGGCCAAGGTGAGCACTGCCTACAATCATTCACACTAAGGCTAAACACCTTTACTTATAAAATAACATTTCAAAGCGGTACTTTCTTAAGAACACATTTTTAGCTAGTAGTTTACATGAATAAGAATCGCATGACCCATATAGTAAAGCTGTCTGTATATACATACATGTATATATGGTTGCCAGTAGGTAGTTATGGTTAGGATTTAGTTTCCATATGAAAAGTGATTTTTGACATGCCTAAATCTTCAGCGCTGGTTGACAAATCTTCACAAAATGTTCCCAACAAAGTGTGCCGCTGGGTCTTATTTTGCATGGAAAGTTTTGGGGTGATCCTTCAAGCGTGGCCAGGAAAAAGGGGGGCCAATTCTGATAGGGATTTTGAACATGACTACAGTCCAAACCATTGGATACAATTACACCACATTTGGCAGAAAGGTAGCACTTTGTCCAGAAAGAGCCCTTTTGTTATTTGTTGTAAATCCATTCAGTAGATTTCGAGACATTTAAAGAAACACATCTTTGTATATTTAGATGCGTCAATGCTTCGTAAATATTGCAAATCTCCTGCAGGGTTCTGATTGGCTGCCAACACTTCAACCAGGAAGTGTTGGCAGCCATTCTGGGGCTCTGCTTCAGCCAAGTCTCCCCCAAAAACATACAAATTAAGAAAAGTGGGGATGGGAGCTAGGAATACCCTGACCCACTAGGCCGTGTGCTACCAAGGTCACCACTTGTTTCATGAATTTGCAGCAAATTGTTTTTACAAACAAGCGCAGGTTCACATGCTTTTTCACTTTTTAGCCCATGGGTAGGGCAGGTCCCAGGGGCATGCTTACAAATTGGGAGGGGTGCACTTGATTCCACAACTGTGGCTCTTTTGAGCACCAGGGACTACCACCTCCCCACGGCTTTATGTAAATAATACAGGGGGCTGTTTGGACCCCCATCTCCTGCTTAAAATAGTCCCAGGGACCACCACCTCCCCAGGGCATTATTGAGCAGTTGGAGAGGAGCTGCACTGACCCCCCTCCTTACCATGATAAGGTCCTAGGGACCACCACCTCCCCAGGCCCAAAAAGAGAAACTAAAGGATTGCTCCCACATGCAGGGAGCAGCATTTTTAGCTGCTCCCTGCATGTGGCAGCAAAGCTGGCTTCCGCTGGAGGTGGGAATCTAGCAGGGCCTGCTTGTGCATTGAGGCTTCCCCACTGTCCCTAACATTGCACACTGGATGACATTAAACTCCAACAGGAGACATTTACAGATATAAACATAATTGGTGCCCCAGTTGAAGCTCCACTTTTGTAAAGGACAAATGATCCTAACTTCCTGGGATTGGTGAAGGTAAAGCAAGTGTATTTTCCCAACAATTACATAGTGAAAAATTATTTAAAATCCTTGGTGAAGTCGAGTTCATCATGGATTTATTGGAGGGCAATTTGCACTGACAGTGATGATTGGGTTCCTTCTTGCCTCTCCTGGTGCGAGCAGAGTCCACGGTTCTCCCTTTAAATGACTACAAGTATACACATGTGCAAAATCACCTGAAGCTCAGCCCACTGAGCCCTGCACTAATCACCTTAGTAGTATGCAATGGTCTTCCCACCTTTTGCCTTTTGCACTTGCTTTGTTTAGATAAGAGGAATTACTCTTGTATGGTGGAGATTCACCTCTTTGTTGTCTCGTTGTTTTGGCTGTAGGAGGATTTGTGTTATCACAGATTTCTGGATGACGATGAAGAACAATCACATTGCTGAAACACACACGAGGTCACTGGAGACATTTCCTACTGGTCCACTATGCAGATGTAGTGTAGAATATGAACCAGTTATTACCCAACAAGGTAGCACTAATTAATTAACCAGTAGAAAGTATACATGTGAGGTAGACCTTTTCTGCAAAACTGTGGAATCTTGTTCAATAAAGCGGCAGGTGAGTTTCTGTTCTTTTACAGTCACTCACAGAGCTACTGATGCACCCACGCTGATACTCACATACCCACTAACACACTTTCAGCCCCTCTCACCTATACTCAGAGACCCACTCAAGCTTTCACTCAGTATACTTATACAGTCACTCACCTACATACTCAAAGACCTACACAGCCATTCACACACCCAATCACACACCCATAGAGCCACTCACACACCATCACAACCACTCATACACCCACCCACACACCCATACAGCCACTCACACTCCCAGAATACCACTCACACATCCACACATTCACACATCCACTTAGAGACCCATACAACCACTCACACACCTAATCACAGACACATTCAGCCAATCATACACCCACTTGCAAAGGTTCCAGGTTCCAGTTAGGAAATAAAATAAATATTATAATATTTACTGTAAAAACCAAAGGTTAGAGAGATGTTATAGTATGGCTCCGATTTCACTTGTACAAAACCATAGAAATTCAGCAGTAATAGTTAGCTGAGCTAACTTTAAATTACTCCCCTGCAGTGCACTGCTTATGACCTTACATATTACATTACTCATGAAATGATCAGTGACATGTATGTATATATATTATATATATATATATATATATATATATATACTCATACATACATACATATATACATACATACCTTACAAACCCATATACCTACTTATGTACATCACCACTCATATACAATCACCATGTGTGGTAAAGACTTATGTCTGGCTAGAGCATATGAGTGGTAAAAATGTGCATGGTAAATGATTTTGTGGTATAAGCATTGCGTAGTAATGCCTGTGTTGTACAGGCTGTTTCCCTATTTAACCTCATCGCTGCGGTGGCTATTCTGCCGCAGCACTAAGGGTGCGGGGGGGCCGCGCGCGACGCGCCCATGCTGGTGACGGAACCGCTCCGTCCCCAGCCACGGTTGAGCTGTGCTCATGACGGAGCGGTTCCGTCATGGCCCCGCCCGCTTAATAGAACGCGCCGCGCAGGCGCGAAATCAGCACCGCGCAGGCGCGTCGGGCGGGCCATGACGGAACCGTTCCATCATCAGCACAGCGCCACCGCGGCTGATGACGGAGCGGTTCCGTCATCAGCACGGAAAGGGTTAACATGCTGGTTCACTTCCAGGATAGGGGTATATGGCAATGCATGTTTAATGATTTTTATTTGGGTACTTTGTCAAACCAGGATGAGACACTACAATTTCTGATCCAACTCATAGAGCAACAATAATCCCAATTGAAGACTGTCTAAGTTTGTTAAGGTAGCAAAATACATTGACTTCAACTACTTGTGCAGAGGAAATCTTAAAATGATGGGGGATTTCTTCCTAAACAAAAAAGTAATCCTTTTTCCAGAAAATCATAAGTGTTTAGAATTACAGTCTCACAATACCTGCGGAATGAATATCAAGAAGAAAATGTCATTATACCGTAATACTGTAGCCAAATCATCAAGGACAAAAATATAGAAAGGTATTTATAGGTTTTCTTTTTATGTGCCTTGACAATTTATATATCCTCAAGGTATGTAAATGTGCGATTAAGAATAGGAAATCTATATTTCCCTATATTCACTAACCTTTCAATATATTTGTCTTATTTTAGCTGAAATAATGGTGTCTAACAGTATTCCTTCATCAATCATCCAGACTACAGCCCGGTAGTTTTTGAACACCAAGAGACTGATTACCTCATTTCTCTCAGGTACAGCCAGCTTTTTCCATATTATCTTTGCTATCTGCCTAAGAAGAGAAAAAATAAAATCTCTTGATTGTACACCATGTTAAGAGTAGAAGGGCAGAAGTACCTTGGTTACTCCCATTTGTAATCAAAGGTGTGCGTGAGCTTACTTTAAATAGAGTGGCAGCTGGCCTGCAAAAATCACCCACTCTGATTCAAAGTTGGTTCCATACTTTCAGGGGAGAGAATTATGGCAAAATTCATTTGAGTTTCTGGTGAGCCACAGCGTATTGGCAAGTAGCTGCAGAGGAGTTATCACCCAATGGAGGGGATTTCCAACCTGATGGTAGGATCTTCTCTTGTCAGTACAATGGGGCACAGCAATCAGGGACTGGGCAAGTAGCATAACTTTTTTTATGAAGTGTGCAGTCATAGGTATGATGTTTGTCCAGGGTTTTGGAAAGCCTCTGATTGATCTGCTCGAACTGGCTTGATCGGAGTGCATCAAGCACACACATACTTTTCCTTCTCCCATTCCTTTATCCAAAGTTCTTTGGGGAGCAGCAATACAGGGAGCAGTTCAGGGAGGCCAGAAAATATTGAAGGGGAGACATCATCTCCAAATACCCCTAAGCTATGTGGAATAACTTTGGAGCTACATCAGCTGTGTGAGACATAGGCATAGGTGTACATCACCACTCATATACTTAGGTGCTTCTCAAAGTGTCTACATGCAATCATGGCAGAGAAGGAATCAATCATGACATACTGAACTGATTTACCAGGGAGACGGAGTAGTCAAACTCCTGACAGTGGTGCAGATAAAGAAGGCCTTCTAACTTACTCTATGATCATCTGCCAAAGACTGATATTTGTGTCATGACATGGTCTTAGGAGTTGTACTATCCCATGTTAAAAAGAGTACTACTTTGGAGGGGCCCTCTTCAAACCCATAGACTTGCGATTCTAATAGGTTTACTGTATAAAGAATCTAGATTTTATTAAAGACTTGGATGCTAGAATTATGCATGTAACTTTTATTTACCACCTCTGAGCAGTAACCAATAAAAGCTTTCTATTAGAACTTAAACAGCAACAGGTACAGTGAGGTGAGAGATGTTTCTTGGATTTGGTGATTATTGTTTAATGTTTCACCTTGAATAGGCGTCTTTGTCCTGTGTGAGCGATAGATTGATATAGATATATTCGTTCTGAACAACGATTTGTACTGAGAGGGTAATTAAATGTACTCTTCTCAAAAAGTGTTGAGTATTTAGTCATAAATCTATTCTGTGATACTAATTGTACTTTGACCCTGGTTTCTTACCTTTTTATCTTTTTGTATTAATGTTATTTATGAATGGTTTTTAAATTAAATTATATCATTAATGGACGGACTAAGTTAACTATCATATCTCATGTTGTATTTCTATGTAATAGAATTGTATGAAGAGAATGTTATGCTTCCCATTTTTATTATGATTGTCTTTTATGATATATATATTGAAATAAAGATGTTATGTGTTGAGTATTGTTTCCTTTGATACCAATTTTGAATGTATAAAACAAGCTCTTTGCTAGACCCGAAATATTCAAACGCTGCAAGGTCCTTTAATGCAATGGCCCCTGGAAAACTGCCTGTATTAATGAGGACAGTAACCCAATCATTAGTGCCAAATCTCTTGTCTTTATTTTATCCTTCTTTATTACTGCTTGCACCTCTTATTTTATCTTCTTTACCTTATCTTCAGGATGACGTAATTTACCCAACCCTGTTTCTACCATGAATCCCATGAATTCCAATGTCTGCACTAGAGTCAATACAGACTTCTCTTGATTTATTATAAGTCTCAAACCTTCCAACATATTTCTCACAATTTCCAAATGTTCCCTCAACTCACCAACATCCTGAATCATTATCAAGATATTGTTGAGATAAATGATCATTCTCACTCCTCTCTCCCTGAGAAAACCAACCACCGGTCTCATTACCTTTGTTAAGCACCAATGGGCTGAAGTGCGCCCGAGCGGTAAACTCTGAAACTGAAATAATTGGCCTTTCCACCTGAACTGCAGATATTTGCAGATATTTATGACTCTCCTTTGCTACTGTTATTGTGAAAAAAGCATCCTTGAGATCCATTTTCACCAGCCAATCCCAAACTTGTAGCAGACCCCTTAAAAAATGAATACCTTCCATCATACCTTCCATCATGAAATGCTGATATGTCCAAATTGATTCAAATTCAAAGCTCAAATGTATTACCGGCTTCCAACCATTGTTCTTTTTTTTCTACCAAGAATAAGGTGGTTACAAAACCTTTCTCCTGCTCCACTACTTTCACAATCACATTCTTCCCCAAAATCTGCAAAAAGCACCTTATGAACTATTTGTACCAACTCTCCTTGGAATACCAACCAAAGCGGCTCTGTTGCTTGCACAAGCTCTGCATCGAATTCTATCCGATACTCCTCTATGGTCCTTAGAACTCAAATTATCTTGTGCCAGTGCTCTCCAATTTTCTTTTAAATTCCTTAATCTTCCTCCTATACTTTTCGGGATGGACACAGAAAAATTCTCCATATTCGCCCTGGTTTTGTCCTTGCCTGGGATTCCGACCCCTTCCACTGCCTTTGCGTCCCCGACTTCTCCCTCTCAGGGGAAAGAACTGAGAAACTGCTTGTCCTGATCTGTAATATCCATTCTTTTGGTTCTGATACTGGTCTCTAAAATTTGCGCGGCCGGTAGGGTGCCTTCTCCTACCTGCCTACCCATAAACAACACTATTCGAAAACGCTCTAAGCATAGATGATTGCACTTTATCCAAACACGTGAAGGCATGCACATAATTAGACTTCACCATAACTTAATCAAACAGTAAGCCACAGGCATCCTACCTAGATTCCCAATTCACTAGATCACTTACTGTGGGATTAATGCACATAAGTGCAGTTTTTTTTCTCTCCCCCAAAAGTCCTGCATTCTCGTTTCCTAAAATAACAAATGGCTCTCTGACACCATCCACATAACAGTATCAGATCAAGATCCAGACATCCAGACCCTTAACATACGCTTCCCCCACTGCATCAAAATTCTTTGCCAATGGCCCAGAATATTAAAACCCTTATCTTGACATTGTTTTAAGGATTTTTCCAATTGCTTCCTTGGATCCTTACCCATTTTGAATAGTTTAGTTATTAGTTAGGATCCAATTAGGTGTCAAAGACACTTTTTTATCAATCATAGGTCTGGAGCATTCCGCTTGCATCAAACTTCTTTTATCTATCTCCAAGGACATTCTTATTCTTGCCTTGATATGTTCTGAAAGGTAGTCCAATGGCCACCAATCCTTTCCCCTTCGGGGCCTAATCTATGTTGGATTGAATAACTTTTCTCCAAAAGGATCAATGACTGTAGCCCTACTTTTTCCTCTAATATTCGTTTTATTTCCCTCATCTAATCCATCCTTATACTCCAAATCCAATATGTACTGATCTAAATCCACATCTGTTCTACTACCTGCATCCTCTGATGCATATATTCCCTTCTCAGTGGCAAGCTGTCTTTTATTTGCACTGGGTCAAGTATCTTCCTTTGCAAGCCGCTTTGGGCTCCACTCTGCCCCGCCTTCATTTTTAGGAGTTTTCTCTTAGAACGGCATTTTTCACCTAGACCTCTCTGATGGTCCTATTCCCCAGATACTGAGCAGTATTCCTCTCCCTCATTGCTCTTTCTTTTAGCCAGAGCCTGCTTTACAGACTCCTGTATCACCACCTGTAATTCTTTTGAAATTATATTTCTAATCAAATCCTACTGACTTCCTTCATTATTATTTATTTCAGCCATTTTGTCTCAAAATTCTCAGAAATATAGTGTTTTATTCTCAAATTAATGTTTCAATACTCTTCTCATGATCGCAACAGCCCCCCCTGACACGAAGCTATGAAGAGTGCATCGTTGCTGAGGAAATGGCCTCACAGTTCAATTAGCCATAAAAACAAACCCAAAAGTTTCAAAACATGGCCTTCAGCCTAAAGAAACAAATCCAAACATACACCAATAGGAAACTGAATCCTTAGACGACGACGTTACGCGGCTCACTTCCCCAACTGCCGACTAAACAGAAGCCCATCTCTAACAGCTTGTGGTGCTTCCTTAGCGCACAAAGCTAGCTGCATGCGGTGCTACCTCTGCGCTCAACTCAAATGGAAGCCGAGCTCAGCGTGTAAGTCAAATGGAAGCTGCCTCGCACACTCAGTGCGTTAACTTCCTCAACAGAATGCACTCGAGTGTGCCTGAAAAAACACCTTACAAGTAAGATTTGAAAAATTACTTATGCTTGAAAATACTGCTTCCTCTAAAGCAACTACCATAAAACCTCACAAAAAATAAGGGAACAAGCAGGAAACACACTTTAAAAATATATATTTCCCCTCCTACAAACATACGTGATCTTATATTAAAGCATGCATCCATAAATTGGGTATAGGATATAGTTGCCACACCATTCTTACTGAAGTTCTCCCAACACTACCATGCATCAAAAAACAAGAATCTTGCCATATACTTATATGCTCAGAAGCAGCAAACAAAAGAGAAGGAAAATGGAGGACACGCTCATTATATGGGACTGAACATTCTTTTTATTGTTGTGATGCTGTTTAAGTTCTAATAGAAACATTCTAATGGATGCTGCTCAGAGGTTGCA
The DNA here is from genome assembly GCF_964261635.1 of Lissotriton helveticus. Classification (NCBI taxonomy): domain Eukaryota; kingdom Metazoa; phylum Chordata; class Amphibia; order Caudata; family Salamandridae; genus Lissotriton; species Lissotriton helveticus. The sequence goes on from NC_136073.1 coordinate 326,638,833, forward strand.
AATAAAAGTTATATGCATAATGCTAGCCTCCTTTCTTGACATAAAATCTAACACTGTTAGTAAACCATATACAAAAATTGTGTAGAGCAGTAGTCAGGAAACTAGTGGCACGGGACTCACTCACAATAAATAATTATTTAACTGAATAAATAATTAAATGAACAAATAAATACAAATAGAAGGTATAACAAAACGGTTATATGAGGAGCAGTTTCTTACCTGGCCACAAAACCATGTACATCTGTACCTGCTAATAGACCATGCAATGTATAGTTAATTAATTTTCCAGTCATTCAGAACAAAAGTATCTTTCTTTTGGACAGAATGCTGCTCAAATAAACTCTACAAAAGGGTTATTGGCTTATTAATACATTAATACATTAGCTGGATACCTATTTAATAAAATGTTTCGGTGAAACAGAATATTAGTTAGGATTCTTCAACTTTACCTTTGACTCTGATGCATATCTTTTCTTTGATGTCTGACTTTATCTGTTGTAAAGACGCTACACTCTATTTTGGACGTTTATCTGCAAAGTAACACAAACTGACAGTGGTAGAATATGCTCCTTCTCAGATGCCTATTGGTCAACCCACGCAGGGTGTGAAAGCTTTCCACTACTTGTCAAAATACCTAGTTTGATGCAGTAAACACTATTATTACCAAGCATTTACACGAAATTGCATGTTTTTTCTAGTTTCACATAGTTTAATGACGAGACTTGATAACTTACACTTTATTTGTTTTGAATCCATTGAACAATATCCAACACTGAAACAATATACCAAAATAGCATGTTAAAAAAGAAAATACCGCTGAAAAATACATTACATCTCAAATAGAAAATACACAGTTAGAAGAATACAAAGTGGATTTTGTTTGATTTCTGAACGAAGCTACTATTTGTGGTAATTTAATCCAAACTTTTCATACACGGTACTGGCTACGAATCTGTATAAAATGGGGCACAAAAACAATCCCCTGAGACACTTTCCTTCTTCTGTTGGTGCTGCAGAACGCACTACACATAGAAAGAGGAAATTACAAGGAGAAATAAAGATATTTCTCTTTGTTACACCTCCGCTGGGGATGCATAGCCTTTTGATGCATTCCCGGGTCTACCAATAATGGTAAACCTGGGAATGTGCCACAGACCCTGGGCATTGGGTTGGAACACCCACGCACCTCCCATTGAACGCCTCCCTGGGAGAGAGAAACATAATGCAGCTGTTTGAGCAGCGTTGCTTCATTCTAGATTTAGCAAGCAGCGTAGGGCCATGAAAGGGGGCCTTGCATGGCTTGATAAACCTAATCATGATGTAAGGGCACAAGTAGGCTTGCCTACACGCTGGAGCAACTGCTTCCAAAACTTGTTTTTGGGGGACGAGTAAAATGCTGCAAAATAACTCTCTGTGGTTAGCCCCTGATGCTTTTGCTGGAACTCCTGATAAGGCCTTGGTGAAGTTTGTGTTATGCTGGAGTATAATTTTTGTAATTTGGGGGTCGATTCCGATCCGGTAAAATCACCACCCGTACGACTCGCATCCGGAGCCGTTTCCGTATGACTCGTACAGACGCCGTATGGCCCGACGAGTATGATCCCGACCGGGGTACCAGAACGCGAGTCGTACGGTCCACGTCAGGTAAGGGCGATTTGTACGGAAAAGCGCACAATCACATAAACACCGTACGGCGCATACACGTCATGATCCCAGGGGTACGCGCCGTACCCCTGCGATCATGGGGGGTACGTGCCGTACACCCAGCGTACATGGGGTACGCACCGTACACCCAGCGTACATGGGGTATGGTGCGTACCCCATGTACGCTGGGTGTACGGCACATACCCCCCATGATCGCAGGGGTACGGCGCGTACTTCTGCGATCATGGGGTGTACGCGCCGTACCCGGGGGGCGTTCCGTACCTGTTTCGGGGCGAACTCTGCTTTTACGGCTGTTTTCAGCTCCCGTAGGAAAAGGGTCATACGGTGCATACCTAACACGAATCGTACTTGCCGGGTCGGAAAAGTTGGCCGCGAAACCGTACAGATGTCGCGTACAGCGGGATCCGAGGGAGAGTCGTACGGAGATTAGAGTCGTACGGTGTCTTGTACGACTCGTACGGAGTACGGCTCCTGGTACGGATCGTACTTCGTCGTTCGTACGGGGACGCTTATGGGTACGAATCGTATGGGGAAAAACGCTCCGAACGGCAATTCGGAGCGCTTTTTACCGGATGGGAATCGACCCCATTGTGTTATTCTTGTGATGCGAAATAGCCAAAATTATGCTAATATGCAACGTTGCATAATTATGTGCTGTTTGCTGTAAAAATTGATTTACCATAATGCGCCATTCATCATAAGAATTTTCTGATAATGCACAGGAACAATGTGATTGAAAGAAAGTGAGCGGCTGTTGCTCATGGTGCTTTTGGTTTTTCCATGACTTCTTTAGCACAAAATGCACCCTTGTGTCCAAAGTTAATACATGGATATATTTCATGGTACATTTTATGGTGAAATACAGCATCAAAAACCAATTTTACATAATTATGTGTATTTTCATGTGATTTTGCCAAAATTACAAGTAATTATGGAAAAGAAAATTACACAAATTTCACACACCCCTACTTCTGAAGTGTGTGAAGAAGGTAACTGCTTCATAAACTACTCAAGGAGTCAATTTTGGTGAAACATCATTGTTTTGTAGGGCCTTCGTCCGACTTTCTGGTCTAAAATATGATATTTGAAGTTCCAGAAAAACAATGATTCAGGAGCATATTTCCAGACAAAATTCAATTGCTACAAAAAGATGCACCACTTTATTCTTCTCAGAGTATTTGAACTCTCAACAATATTTTCACTATCTTAGAGCAAGAAAAGATCTTACTTTACTTAGACTAGGAGTTGTGTACATGAGTTGTAGATAAATTGTGAAGCCATGTGCGATGAAATGCTATTAAATGAGTCCTTGGGGTGATGTATGACTCCAAAGGGAAAATCTTGTGACTTTACAGTCTGATACAGAGCCCTGGCCCTTCGGTTGGAGGGGACCCTCTCCACTTTCTTTGAAGAGTTATTTCTACAAAATATGTCCTAAGTATGAACTGATCCATCCATCTTATTTTCTACGTGGAATATGCTAAGACAGTGTAGGTAGGACCTCAGCCACAATTTTGCTCAAAACTGTTGTCACCCACCACCTTGGCTTGGCAGTGGACAATTCTATCTCTGTAAATACTGAACATAAATTTGACAGCTCACACTGATGTGAATTTTGTACATTTTAGATCATTTATGAGGGATATACCTTTCACAGAGGATGGAAGACAGAGCAGCTCTAGGATCCTCTGGAGCATACCCCAGGCAGCAACTCATTACCAGATGTACCCTACCCCAATACATCGAGGACCCAAAATTAGGAGTCACTATTAGTGAAGCACAACATCAGGAGTCAATATATTGCAGGTAAGTTTCAATGTGATTACATCCCAATGCAGTATAACCTATATGGTTATATTCTTAACCTATCTTAAAATATATATGTATGTAGACCCTTATGAAGATAGGCCTAGGGGAAAAGTTTAGGACATACAAAAAAAACAATAAACTAGAACAAATTAGAGGTCATATTAAAAAACTGAAAATGAATGGAAACATAAAACTGATTACATTAATAACAAATGAAAAAACGGCATTTCAATATACATTTTTAGGTGCCTGTGGACACATTTATTTCTCCATCCCTCCCTCTAGATGGTCAGACTAGTATGCTGTATTTCTAGGTGGAATTCATAATGTATTTGAGGTGTAGGTACTTCTCGGTTTCTCTGTCATCTTCTTTTTAAGTTGATCTAACTGGGATATTCTCATTCACTTTAGTATCTTATAGCTGGTTGGACTTGATGGAAGCTATTTGATGCATCAATATTCCTCCTTTGTCTACATACTAACATGCTGGAAAAACTGAAAGTTACATTTACTGTATAGGTGGAAATGGCAGGGCTTTTGTGGATAAAGTAATTATAAACTGGCTCTATATCTAAATTTTGGAAATTGGGTAGGCTGAGCAAGTTATCATACTTCTAAGTGGGCTTGTCATGGCATTTTAGCCCTGAACAATTCCTATTTGTGTGGGCACAGTACTTCTACGTAGTCATGGCTGGGTGTTTGTGGCCTGAGTATTACTCAGACACCTCAGCATGTTACATATGAGTGGTACTGACAAGAGCACTCTAATATCCGACCAGGTCGGGCAGGGTGTTTAAGCATTGCAAAATATACTACATCCAGATTAAACTACCTGAGTAGGTGAGAACATATACATCCTCAGTATATTCTACCTCTACACGCTGTTTGAACACAGCTGTTAAAATTCAACCATTAATGTCTGCCATTTAGATCCTTGAAGGAGCAATTCAAACCCTCCTGTTCCCAGGTTTCACCTGGGAGGTCTCTAGAGACTGGCTACAAAAGGTCACACAATCAAGTTGATGAAAAATATATTGGGAAAAGTTACTGTGGTGTATCTGAAGCTGCTAACCATCACTGTCAAACCTGTGGTATATCTCTCTACTGAACGTTATTCTGGTACAGCTTCTGTTCGAGAGAAAAAGACACAATTGCAATAATGTAACTATTGATACTAGACTTATCAGAACATTATATCATAACTCACTTTTTTGTTTTTTAAATACTTTATTTGGTTTTAATGAAAAAACCATAAAAGTTTCAGAGCACAATACAACCATTTAAAAAAAAATAATGAAAAATCCGGTTACAGTACAATGAGGTTAAAATATAGGCGTCAATACCAAGTTATAAAGCAAGTACAGGACAAACGGACAATGTGCAAAATACAAACTCATGAGGCAAAAGGTGATAATACAGAAGGTGACTATCAGTGCTCCATACATATTCTAGATCGCAGGGCCGATTTTAAAAAACCTGCTACAAAGGGGATACAGTCTGGTTTTAACAATTGTAAATAAAAGAGAGCAGGGCGGATCTGAGTAAAATTCAGTTTCTTTAATAATGATGTTAAAAAATTTCTATGGGGACAATGTAAAAAGTGCAGAAAAACACAAAGTGCAGCAGGTCCTGTGGAGACACTCCGTCGCAGCCACAGGGTGCTAGCACTTGTCCCCTGCAGCTCCCCTTTGGAACCGCTAAAAGCAAATGATAATAATCCAAACGAAACCTGATCAATAAAAAACGCTCATGGGTAGACAGTGGCCACAGAAGGTATCCTTCCATGGTAGGGATTGTTTTTAGCATCACATATTTGCGAACACTTTGTTTCCCCAGTTCAATGTGATCTCTAGCGAGCTTCTTGGTCATTGTGAAAGTCTTCTTAATGTAGCCCACATCCTCCATTGGAATGAGATCAGGTTTTAAAAATAAATCTGGCCACCCTAACTCCTCAAAACAACTCTTTATATATTTCAACCACAGAATTCGTAGCATGAAATCCAGACTCATGATGTCCCTTAAAATCTGGTGATTAAGGGCTAACTCATCATTCAGCCAACAGTTGAGCCCGAGCATCAAGGGTTGCAAAGCCAAATTGTCACTGATGTATGGCAGTCCCCACTTCTTCGTGGACCATCATATTGGAGGTACCCCTAGGCACTCCAAGGAGGCGTTTTAAAAAGTTGTTCTTCACCACCTGTATGGCATCAGTGGCGGTGTAGCCCCATAGACCACTCCCATAGCTCACAATTGCCACACTTTTCGCTTGGTACAACTTCAACATTGCTGCCACAGGACGCTTACCCATTTTGGTGGCAAAGTTGAAGATTGCTGTGTTGGCCCGTGTAACCTCCCCTTTAGTCCTCTGGATGAGCGGCCCCCAGTTGAGTTTGTCATCCATCAGGAAGCCCAAATAATAAAATATCGTTGTCAGGGGCACCCTGTCAATGCCTACTTTAAAAGGGTATACTTTCTTGGGGTGGGACCCGACCAACATAATATATGATTTGGAATTATTGATTGAAAGGTCACGATTCTCCCTCAAACTCCGGAAGGAATCAAGCAGGGTCTGCAAACCCTTTGCAGTTCTAGCAATAAGTGCTACATCGTCCGCGTAAAGCAAGATGGGCAGACCCCGACTACCCACGTAAGGAAAATCGGCCCCTGTTGATACCAACATCTTATGTAGGTCATTATTATAAAGGTTGAGTAAAAACGGGGTCAGGATGCAGCCCTGCCGAACGCCCCTCTCTTTATTAAAATCCCTGGAGACCCGAAGGTCGTTGGCGTATCTGACATTAGCCCTGGTATCCCTGTGCAGGTCCTCGAGAAATCCAGCCAAGTTATCCTCTACCCCCATGGCCCTCATGGATTGCCACAGTTTCCCCCGATTGACACAGTCAAAATTGGAAGATAAATCCATGAAGGCCATGTAAAGAGAAACCCGACGGGCGATTGTATATTTACCCTAGATCAAATATAAGTTGAGGCATTGGGATATGGTGGAATGCCACGAGCGGAACACATACTGGATGTCTGAAATTATAGTGTTTTGCTCCGCCCAGGAGGCTAATCTTCTCAGTATTACCCCACCAACAACCTTGACCACAGAATCAAGAAGGGAAATTGGTCTGTAGCAAAAAGTGCTATTTCGGTCCCCCTTCTTGAAAACCGGCACATTCGTGGACGTACCCCAGGACTCTGGACACCCGACCATGGCCGCAGCGCTAATCACGCCTGCCAGTACCGGGGCCCAAAACTGGGAGTTGGACTTAAAGAGGTCCGGCGGTATACCATCTGGTCCTGGCGTTTTATTGCTAGATAGTCCTCAGATGCCCAACTCCAACTCCTTCTGATCGAACAGTATCGGGGCAGATAAAATTCCCCTAACTCACTTAAATATTGGGGTGTTCATTATATATTTTCTTTTGTTGTCCATGTAGTATTGGCCTACTACTAATGTGATCATTCTGCTGTTGTCTTACCTGGAAAGGTAAGAGTATCTCTCAATAATGTATCACTCATAAGTGCATTTTGATGATCTAATTAAGATTCAGTTATAAAACTGTGGCTTGTAACGTCTCTCTTGGTTAGTTCAAGATGTGTGTTTGTTAAAAAGTATGACATATTGAAGAGTATCTTAAAAAGACTCAGCTACACTTTGAGCAGACATGATTTAGGAGATATAGGATTCATACAGTGGCTGTTTTGTTTAGTCATAGTGCCCAAATAGGTGTGGTATGAAGCTATAGCTCTCATGAACAATATGAAAAAGTATACGCAGCAAAATGAAATGTGTGTTCATCTTTCTGTTGAATGTATGACATTACAACGCATACATTTACATCGCGGTACATTGCATTGTGGATTTCACAACACAAGTTGTTTTCTACGACTTGCGTTGGAGGGCGCTGGACTTAAGAGTTGTATAATTTACTATTCCAACTCCAGTCTACGTACAGTAGGGAAGGTGTTGGATAGTAAATTATACTATTCCTTGTCCTAGAGCACCTTCCAGCGCAAGTCGTTGTAACGAATTGCGTTTTGAAAACCGCGATGTAATAGCATCGCAATGTAATCCCCGCGTTGGAAACCATGTTTCCCCTTTCTGTTGTACACAACTTCTTGATTTCTTCTAGTGCCAAGAACAACAAAGATATATGATGCAAGAAATGTCAGGTAAATAGGTCATTGTCTGGGTAGGGGCAAAAGAATTCCAACAGTGACCTTGTTCCCTGGTATACTTTTCCTGGTCCTTCTTGGAGTGCAACGTAGAAGCAGAATCACAGATAGCTATTATGGAGTGGCACAGCCTCGAAGTGTAGTCTGTACTGGTGTAAAAGCACTGGGGAAAATCAGCATTGCATAAATAATGAAGCTCCTCCAGGCTGCACTCAATATAGCTGCCTCTTTTGCAGGATATGAATGTTCGTGTAAAATTGAAATTCTTATTCAAAGATGCATAAGACTGTGAGGAGCGCCAGCACATCAGAAGGATCATCTATCCAGTTCTCCCACTTGGGTTCTTTGTCTGGTGAAGGTTGCTGATATGTCACATGCTGAGCTATGAAAATAGGTTTGTTGCTTCTGCTGGGGTACTTGTGGTAGAACATTCTGAAAGGGTCACAGGACGTTTTGGGGCATGAGTATCGTAGAAATATCCTATCCTAGAAAAAAAAGTGGGTAGACCTCCCAATAATTTACTTAAATCAAGGATACTGATGGTCCTCTCATATCCTATAATATAAGGACCACCTCCCACCTTCAATGTCACATTGTTGATAGGAATGACGATCTAGTTTCAGGTCAGGATAAAAACATCTTGGGTGCTTCCCCATGCCATGCATGAGGTAGGACTCTAGTCAGGTCACATAAGGGAAACTCTACCTTGGTACTACTTGCATGAGGGTTTTCTTTGGGAAATACTGCATCATAACTCCTTCTAGTCCTCAAATGGTCTAAAATAAAGGATCAACATTATTCCATTCTCCAACTGAATAAACAACTACCACTGATTAACGTTGCTTCCTAGGTATCTGTGAGCAGTTTTAAAGCTATGTTGCAGCAAAATGCTGTACGTTTGGAATGCCATGTCTAAGCATACCAGCAATGTCAGAAATTGAGAATGCATATTAGAGAGAGTAGTCCCTACTAATTTAATGAACACATTCTACTTAGGTCAAAACATACTTTAATTAGAAAACGTGTTAGCTGTTGCAAACCAGCAATCAATTACCTGGAGAAATCTGTGTTAAGTTAAGCAGTAGCAAACAACAATAACATTAAGAACGCAAAACAGTAAAGTTCCTAATTTAATTCAATAAAAATATTATATGCAAAATGTTATAAAAATAAAGGTAGGCAAGTCACAAGATTTGAGAAATAGTTAATTATAAGAACAGGAAACAGGCAACTGCTTTCAGACATTCACAGCTTCCTAAATAAAGCTCCAGACTCTAGTAAATCACTGGCTAAAAAGAGATAGGAGGCATAACTGGAATGCCCCATCACCCCATGTCAACTCAAACTCTGTAAGACTCATTCCTCCTCCCTCAGTGCATCCAGATGAGAGGCCATGCTCAACATATCCTACTACTGGTATTATACCTCTGCCATGGTGGCCAAATGGAACCTGACCCCTCTGAAGGATATAGGCATCACTGTGGATACCCGGTAACACTCTCTCATCTACTCTCGGAAGAAGTGTTGAAGGACATCAACAACATCTTTGATACTGAGATTACATTTCCCCAGTTATGTCCTACTGGGACTCCATAAGCTGCTGACCTTTCCACTATGTTCCAACAAGGGAAATGCTTTGGCACTAGCCCTATGTGCAGCTCAACAAGTTGTCCCATCCAAATGGGGTAAGGATAGAACACCAGAACATGCTGACTGGTTGCATATGTTTCTGGACCTCACAGGAATGGAGAACAAATTACACAATCAACAAAATGTGGGGAACATGTATACGATACTTGGTGTGAGATTTCCAAGAACTTACCTGTCCTAACTATCCACGAGTGTTGGGGCTCCATACAAGTGAAGTCACGACTGAATAATACAAAGGGGAACTGACCTCAACAGACATAACAACCTTCTGGGTCCAGCCCAACAGAACAGAAAATATTGCTGTGGTGTCAACCCTTGCGGTGGGGGACTGTTTTCTTATTTTTCCATTCACACCTCTCATCTACCCATTACCTCTTCCACCACTCTTCCTTCCCCTCTCCCCACCACATTGGCATTCTCCTCTGTTTTACCATTGTTTCACCTCACCGGATACTAGATGTAGGTGAATAAATAGAGTAAATAGAATTGAACCATAAAATATATTACAGGAATAAGAGATATTAACTTTTGAAGCTTTAAGACAAGAGGCACCAAAAAATCTCAGAGTGGCAATGAAAAGAAATGTTTCCAGTAATTGGTGCCTATTCATGCTTTCAGGCAAATCGCAGTCCCAAAATATTACTTTGGGGCTGTTACTTTTCTGATTCTCAAAGTCTTACAGCCAGGTAATGTGGTGTGCTGAAGCTGACAAGGACCGCTCATGGTTGATGTATAATAGTTGAGCTCTAGCTGAAGATATTATCATCATCATAATATCTTTATTCGGTCATTTGTAAAAAAAGCCATCAAAGTACACAAGAAATAAAACATAAATATATCAGTTTCATATGTCTTTATTTCGATTATTACACCATAAAAGACATCATATAAAATACATACATAATTCATTAAAAATAGTATTAAACCATTGCAATCTCAAATACAAATGACATCTTGAATCATTTTAAGAACATAAAGCATATACCAACAATCTGATCATGCTAGGGGATGGACACAATGCAGTCACCAAGCTTATGAAAACTAAACCATTGAGTAAGCTGTGGATGTGAGATAGATATATATCATAAAAGGATAGGTAAACAAAGGTTGAAAATGGTGTCGTGATTAGCAAAGACATTTTTTACGAATGAACCAAAAAGATAACAGAAAATGACTAAGAGAAAACACAATTGGTCCAGAAGTGTCTGTTTCTAAAATTCTAAATGCAATCTGGTACTTCCTAAGACTCATGTTAAGGCACATAGGTCTAATCCATCTCCTACGTACCTGCCTACACGTGGGACAAACAAACAAAATATGTTCTTCGGTTTTGGCAGCAGCGCAGCATGCCGGGCAGGTTTCTATAGAAAGGCCCTTCACCTCTTTCCCCGGAAATTTCAACAACAGATTACCATACCTAAACCTGATGTACAAGCTTTTAGCGAGTGGGGGGCGAGATCAGGTCAAGGAACGGTTCAAATAGGGAGAAAGATTTTATGATTAGGAAGTTTGTAGTTAGCTGACCGCTAGTGGGGTTATTCATGTAGTGCTCGCCCACCACCTTCCAGTAAGTAGCTTTGAAAAACAAAATGTTGCGACTGGTGGCCCTTTCTGGATACTCCCATAAGCCCATTAGGTTCAATAGCTTCCACCATTTAGCAATGTGCTTGAACCAGGGAAGCTGTTTAGCCCTGTTGAGCGCCAATACCTCCCTTTACGATATTCAGTTAGTTGGGGGGTAGTCCATAGACACAACCAATAGGTTAAGGGTTTAAGGGCAGCCAGATCACCAATTCTTTTTAGCCCAAGATCACAAAAAAGAGGAATAAGTGGTGTTGTAACAGGTAGTGCGATCAAAGCCCTGACGAAGTTGTTCTCACAAGTAATTAACTGTTTTACAGGAGTGAATCCCCAGATCTCCGCTCCATACAGAGCTCCATTTTGGGCCTTTGCGCAGTATATTTCAGGAGCCGGGGACAGGGTTGGAGTGTAGGATTTTAAAAAAAATCTTAAAATTGATTTCGATCTCTGACGTAAGGTTAAGAACCTGTTCCGCAGCTGATATTCCCAACTAAGTGACTTATTTATGCCAATGCCCAAGTAATCAAAATCTTTTACTCGATCCAGGGGTTCATATTTGATCTTGACCTGTCGTATGCCACCTCTTGATTTACCGAGCACCATAAATGTTGTGTTCGTGGTATTCAGTTCCAGCCTCCTCTCCTTGCAGAAGCTCAGGAATGTATCCAATAAAACGTGTAAACCCATAGGAGTAGTGGATATTAATAAAGAATCATCAGCAAATAGCAAAATGGGTACTTTTGCATTATTCAATGAAGGGGGCGTCATTTTTACAATCCAATGGACAACTCACCACATCATTAATATACAGAGAAAACAATGGGGGGGTGAGGACACACCCCACGTTCAATCGGAATCCTCCCTGTCAGTTCCCCATTTGCCCCCACCTAACCTGGGCATAATTGTCCTTATGCAGTCTAACAAGCACAGATACCAGGTTAACCGGGGCACTTTGATCAAGCATAGTCTTCCACAGTAGGTTACGTGGTACCAAATCGAATGCAGCTCGCAGGTCCACGAAAGCTACATAAAGCTGCTGTTTCCTAAGTAGCACGTACTTCCATGCTAACAGAGAAAATCTAGAAGCTTGGTCGCACGTGCTAATTTGTGCGCCTAAACCAGCTTGGGCTGGGGACAGTATCATCTTTTCATCCATCCAGTCCTGGAGCTTATCTAAAACTTGTCTAGCAAAAACCTTCTGTAGGTTGTCAATCAAACTGATGGGTCCATAATTAGATGGGATAGCAGGGTTACCCTTTTAAAGATGGTTATTACCTCTGCCCCCCTCCAAGTTTCAGGAATATCACCACCAGCTAAAATACAGTTAGATAAAAGGTTAATGTATGGTGCCCATATTGCGGGTTCAGACTTAAACAAGTCCCCTGGTATCAGGTCGGGTCCCGGGGCTTTACCTGTTTTTAGTTTCTGGATTGCTGACAAGGTATCTTCAAGACTGAAAACTCTTGGGGATTATGTGTGGGCATCTATAATGACCCTATCATCAGAGTATAAGCCAGAGAAATGATCCACCCAAACCTCTGGCTGGATATGACTATTAGAAGTGGAATACTCCGCAGTACCCTTAGACACAATCAACCAGAACTTGCGGCAATCTCTTGCCTTTGCTGCTAAAACCAAATCATTCCAATTGGTGACAGCGTATTCGCGTTTGGCTTTACAAAGAGTGGCTTTATATTTGTTGCGGCTGAAGGTATCAATTTTGGTGCCAAAATCCCAGAGTGGAGCAAAGTTGAATTTCATACCCTTTTAGGCTGATACAGCAATAGGATGGGTTCTTCGCCTTGCTGTGGTCCAAAGTTCTTTATTCAGATTAAATCACTTTTCAATTCTCATTTTTTTCCTTCAGTAGGATAAGAAAGGAGGCTGAGGCTGACCAGGACTCCACGGGGCAGGACAAACTAGCTATGTTTAGCCAATTAGGTTGAGGCTTCCCTGAGAGCTTTAGGGCCTTGTCCTACAGAAGTCTGAAAAATGAGCAAGTCCCAATTTATCTTGATTTTGGAACGTCTTTTGTCTCTCCTAGAATTTTCTAAATGTCCAATGTAGTCCATTCACAACTCATCAATTGCATCTGTTTTGCAGGCTGGAATCCTTCTTTGCCTTTAGAGGTCCCTGTAAAAGTGAACAGGAGGCCAGCCAAGGACACTTAGATAGCAGTTCAAGATGCTCCACATTACAAGAGACCGTCATGTTTGCACTAGCATGGAAATCCCGACAGGAATGATAATAATATCCTCAAAATCCTGAATCCACTGAGAACCTTGCAAAGATTAATATTCTCATCAGCAATAGACGTGGGGAAATGTGAATGAGACAAGAGAGAAATAGAGACTCCGGAAAATTCACTAACCCAGTTCTGTAGATGTGTTGATAAATAAAACAAGAGAAAACGTATTTAGCATGACATCTTTGAAATTCTAGTTACTCTTTTTAATATTACATATAACCTTGTTAAAATCTTGGTATTTCTGATTCTCTGTAGATTGTTGAAAACCTAGAACTTCCGAGAGCTAAAATACAAATAAAGACTTTTTAACAGATGTAAGGAAATGCCTGAACTTCAACACTAGTTTCTGTCTTGATAATTACCTTATTTGATTTGTACATTAATTTGGAGCTTGGAATTATTCATAATTTAACAGGTTCATCAGGTGTAGCATAATGAATACACATTTGTATTATAGGTTTCTACCTGACAATAAGCAGTCATGTCCCTACAATTGCCAATACTCTAATGACACATGTAAGTCACAAAAAATATGTCTCTATAGATTGAGGATTATTTTTGTTCCACTCATAGAAGTGCCAAGTGCAATTAAAGTTCATTATTCTTCAATGTACAACTCTAGTACTGATGTGTAAATTACAAAAATCTAAATCCTTGATCTTAAGATTTATTTGAATACATCTCCTGAATATTCCATGCACAGCTCTGTGGATTCCCAACTTTAGCAATAACGGTCCGGCTGCTGGAATTATCTTGATGGCTCAGTAAAGCAAGCTCTGAAACACAAAGAGTTTATAGTCATGAATCTGAGATGGTTAACATCATTTCAAATCTTCTGAGGGATCCACAGGCCCTTGGTTCACTGGTTTATGAGAGTTAACCTATGCTTTGCATCTCGCTTCAACATGTTTGTTTTACAACTACCCATTCTCTCTGTTTTTCTGTCACATTGTTAAATCTGGACATAAAATGAGTTTTTTAGCATTATGATGCCTGGTCATTCCATGCATGTGACAGTGACATAAGGACAGTCAGAGCAGTCAAAATCCACTTCATGGAGCACTTTCCAATGTAGGTAGTCATATCAATCTGCAGTAAAACTTGGTGAACATGCACTTCACAAATCCCTGATTGACAGATTGATTGATTGAAAGTCTGGCAATTGATGAGGGGTAATAGTACAAAACAGGAAGCCAGCAAATGTCTGCATAAAAAGTGAGTCAGGTTTCAAGGTCCTCTCTCCAATACTGATTAGTGATATTGGCGATCATGGCCCACTGTAGATACTAACATAGTTGTGGTATGCTTGTATAGTATGAGCCAGAAGTTCCTGATGATAAGGTCATTTAAAAAAAGAGGATACTAATAAAGAAGGATATTTCCCCCTTGATGTAATCCTGATATAAACAATATAAACATGCAGAATTGTAGGTAGGGCCATTGCTGTGATGTTTACTAACTTTTTCTGTGCATCCAAGGCAGGAGTGGTAGGCTTTTGGATACCCCCAGTTTGTATAGATATGTTTTCTCCCACACCACGGACTTCACATCTTCTTAAATGTAACTTTATTTTTTGGGACAGGATTTGTGATTACATGACTCACTTCGATTTCACTGGTAACACACACTTCTGCCGGGTGGAAATTCAAGTGCTGCCACTGCTATGTGGGTCAGTTCAAATACTACTCCAAGGACTCCCCATGATTCCCACCATTTCTAGTGGTGCCTCTAACTCAACTGGTAATCTAAAGAAGGTACCAAAGTAAAGTCCACCCGTCCTAATCACACTGAGTTTTTGAAAACATCAGTTTATGGCTGGACTAACTAGGATACCACCGGGCCATATTATTAAAAGTATCTAAGCACAGTTTTCCAAAAAGCATTAGCTGGGGTAAATGTCAGCCTCCTCAAATAAGTTTGAGAGTCTCTCATTAGTGCTGGTAGTGTGCATTGTGCAATAAAACTGAAATTAAACAGTGTGTCCTGTCTTCTTCTCAGTTATGCATGTTCCTGTGTATCTAGTTGAGGTTCTTCCTGGTAGTTGGTGGAATCCTCATCAGTGGCAGCCGGCATCGATCAGGGGTGGCGGGGTGGGGCTGGGAGGACGGGGGAATTTAAAAAAAAAAAAAAACGTATCTTATCACCTTTGCATCTCTCCAGTCTCTCTTCCGCATCAGGACTTGGCCGGAACAGGAACAAGGAAGCACCCAGGCTCCTCGGACCAAACACAACGCTGCAATGCAGCGTTGTGATTGGTCTGAGTGCTGTGGGCACTCAGCCAGAAAATGGGGGCATGGGCATGTTCTCCATGCAAGCTGGAATCCAGCCTGCATGGAGAACATGCAAAGTGCGCATGAATGTTTGCCAACATTCATGCGCACTTGGAGAGGGCAAACCAGTCCTGCCCTGTCCTGCTCTGAGAGAAGAGCAGTCCCAACCGCCTCCAGGAACAAATAAAATAATAATAATATTCTTTTATTATCATTTTATTTTCCCTTTAGTTACACTGCTTAGAAGCAGTGGGCCAACGCTCCTCCACCTTAGCGGAGGAGCCACCACTGATCCTCATGTAGCCAGATGGTTTTGAAATGCTGATAGTCAGGTTGTAGGTCTATTGGTCAACTGATAGCACCAAGTATCCTTGTTCAATCAGTCAATTAATCAGGATTTATAAAGCATGTCTAATCACACAATAGGGTATCCAGGCGCTTGCAGGTCCTAGAGGCTTATTCGAATAGCCAGGTCTTGAGGGCATTCGGAATTCTAGAAGTGAGGTGATGATCTGGAGGTCCGTGGAGAGGCTGTTCCAGGTCTTTCCTGCAATGTGGGAGAAACAGCGCCCTCCACTTCTGCTTCGGTAAATGCGGAGAGTATGAGCAAGTGAAAGGGAGACGAACCTAGTCTTCCCAACGGTTGATGGAAGTACAGGCGGTGGTTGATGTATGGAGGTCCTTGGTTGTGTAGAGTCTTGTGTGCGTGGGTCAGCTGCTTGAATTGTTGTCTCTTCTGTATGGGGAGCCAGTGGAGTTGCCTGAGGTGGAGTATAATGTGGGTTCATCAGGGAAAGCTGAGGATGAGTCCGGCTGCGGTGTTCTATATGGTCTGAAGTCTTTGTATAATGTGTGTGTTGATTCCTATGTAGAGGGCATTGCCATAGTCCAGTTGACTGGTGATGAAGTCAACTGTCCTGTGTCACGGTGTGTCTCATTAACAGCTGAGCTATGCCCTTATGCTGTTCCATAAATGGATATTCTTGTTGGGGGCTGACTCTTAAGACCAGTGATCTAATCAGGTGAAAGCCCTACTAGTTTTCAGAATTTCGAAAGTTACGATGTGCAAGCCCTAATTTTCTGGTTAAGAGTAAATACCTTCCTATGCCACCATCAGTGCAAACAAGCCTTGATCACTACCATAATACATGGTTCTTCAAGTTTTTTTTCTGGTGGAGAACAAGCATATAGGTACATTTGTGATATTAGGGAATGGGGAGAATAGAGTGTCTCAAGTATGCAATGTGCCCCCAGTCTCTACAATATATCCGCATGCCCTTATAAAATGTAGATCCTTGTTAATACTGTTCTATAGCTAGATACGATAGCCAAAAACCCTCCCACCAGCTGCACCTTGAAAGCTTTTTTCTTGTTGGGTGTTGCTTCTACTTAAGCCAACTAGGCCACGGGTTCTAAATGCTTTGAGCTAACTAAGTGGTTTCCTAAATGATCCAAAACAGTAAATGATGAGAAAAAACAGTAGTATAAAGACAACGTGTCTGCAAAAGTGCATATCAAAGGAATGTGGATCTGGAATTCCATTCCTCCATCGCTCCGTATCACCACCTCCATCCGGATCCTTAAAGCGGACCTCAAATCTCTTATATTCCAAATACACTTTCCGAACTGAGGCTTTCATTCTCAGACCCCGCCAGGAAGTCCGCTAGTCATTGTACATTTGTAATATTTATTTATTTATTTTTTTACATCCCTAGCATGCTGTGTTGGATTTTGTGTTCCTCTTTCCTGCTGTGTTCGATTCTGTGTTTTGCTATTCTTGTACGTTCTATTTTGTAAGATTTCTCTTATGTAACTTAACTGGTTCTACTGTACAGCTCTCTGACACCTTCTTAAGTCAGCGCTTTATACAAAATGCATAAATAAATGTTGGCAGCGCCCTGTACGCTTACAGTTTGTTTGTAAATTTGTGCCACATGTGAACATTTCATTCAAGCTATGGTCATGCGTTGTCTTTATAATAACAAATTCTACATTGTTTTGCAGAAAAATACGAAGAGGCCCTTGCTCCTCACACAGACAACATTTATGACTTTCGCGTTTAATATGTCAGCTGGTATCTAGGTAAAAAGAAAGACAATTTCCAATAAATGTAAATGTTCATTTTTTTCAAACATTTCCGTATCTTCTCGGACTTCTTACGCATGTATGTAAACGCCATAGCAAGTCCTCCGCACAACAACGTTAGCCTGCCCTACTGCTTAGATGTTCACACACATTAATCCACTGAATACTTAATGGGGTACATCAGACTATACTGAATTAATTCAAACTTCCCATGTATCTCCACGACCACCAGCAGGCCTTGGTGAAACTGAACTGTTTTGCTGTTGATTTAGTTGCTCTGAAATAAACTAGCCTGTGGGCTGATTACAGGTAATAGAGTTATTGAGTGATGGTTTAAAGAGCTGCAGTGACACAATACATGCTTTGTTATGCTTCTGTTACTAGCCTGGATCGGCTGGGAACCGCACTGTCAGTGCAGAAGGTTAGTGTAAGTCAGCTATGTGCATGCCTGTAGGATAAATGCCTTTCACCAACCTTTTTATAGAAAAAAACAAAGAAATGACAAGTACAGTACTTTAACAGGGAGAATTTCCTTGGAAAGGAAGCAGGCAATGAGGCTGAGAGAGGAGTAAATGGTGTAGAAATGACAATCGCGCCTCAGTCTGAGCCCATGACTGCACTCTCTGCTGATAGGATCCAGCATGTGTCAGTTGTCAAGTGTCTCTTGTCACACTTCAATGTGAACTTTACAGCAAAAAGGGGACAAGAGGCAGCCAAGGGGAAAACGGCATGGCTCAGAAGGACTTGTGCACTGAGTGTGAAGCCATTTCAATTTTATCTTCCAGAGAACTCTGTAGGTGATCCCAGGAATGCAATTATATTCATCTAATAAAAGCAACATATGCCAAGACAATTAAAATATTTCATTATGCTGCTGGCCATTGTATGTGCTTCAAGGCTGCACACAGCCCTGAAAGGGAAGACTGATGGACGCATTAAATCAGAGCGACAACTCGGGTAGAATGACCCGAAGGTTGTTAGCACATTTTATTGGTATACCAGGAAGCAGTCGGAAAAACAACCTTACACAAACGAAGCACTGTAGCATGTACATCAATCCAGCAGGCCTCACTTTCAGCAAGATTTTCATCTTCCACAGGCGGATAAAATTAGTATGATTTTGGAGACAGATAGCTATGGGTGTCATTTACTGAGATGTGAATTTAAAACAACTCTGCATTAGATTTAATCATCATAATAAACAACTATGGACAGTTTCTGGAACTGGGATTGGTCGACAGCACACAGGGCTGGCACATTGACAGGGGAAAATGCTGAGCAGGACATGGATTAGATATTAATGGACATGGTAATAAGCTGGCACTGATTGACACCACAAAGTGATGCCACTTGTAGGCGTGCAACGGATCTGGCACTCCTGGATATGTGAAAGCTTGCACTGTTGGGCAGTGTCAAAGCTGGCACGGGTGGGCAGTGGGAGAATCATGCATTTTTGATCAACTTCTTAATTGTTGTCATGGGTACTGCAAACAAGAAACCTTATTTTTTGGCCGAGAGACATTAACCCTTCCTAAAAGAGCTATAGCTCTCTTCAGCCTGTCCTAAAGACTGAAACAGTTGTGGGACCTTGTGCTATCAAGTAAAGCTTCAAGAAAGTAGAGAAAGCAAGATATAGGTGTCGCTCAACATTTCAAGGTCTAGCCATAAGGTTAAATCACTGTACATTAGTTTTGCATGAATAGCAACAGTATAGGTTGGATTCCCCCAGTGTCTGATCCAGAGCAGGTGCCATATTGTATGGTTAGTACCCCTTATTGCAGTCATATTGAGCATTCTTTGTTCCCAGGGAGGAGTCAGGTGCTATGCCCTTAATATGTGGCATGACTGTTTAGCAATTAATCACACTTTGGGTATCATTTAGGAAAAGTGTTGCATCGCTGCCTGAAAACAGCGATGCAACACATTTCAGTGCACCCTCCTTGCCACATCATGGATGCGCCGTATTTACTGTACAGCGCTCCATGTCACAAGGATTTGCAGATACATCAGTATTCCTAGCGCATTTGTAGGCGCAAAAGTGGCACATTGCTGGGGTGTGTCTGAAAACAGACGCAAAAGCGGCAATGTGTCCTTTCACATGGAAGCCCCATATGAAAGTATTTGCGTCACTCCTTATGCCTACTGTGGGGCAGTAGTAAGAATTTGACACTGCGATGTCCTAGATGTGTTGCATTGCAATCTATTAGATTTCACTGCAACACTTCTACAAACTTTTTTCTGCTGCCAGAACGCCCACCCTGCATACATTATACCTGTTGCAGATATAATGTAGGGCAGGGGTTTACAAAGTGATGTATCTGCCTAGATGCGTCACTTTGTAAATATGGCGCAGTGTGGTGCATAATTTACGCCACTGCATCACAAAAAGTGATGGATTGTTGTCATAAAGGGCTCATAAATAAGACCCTTGGGCTTTTGGAAAGTAGAATCTCAGCATTTTGAGATGTAGGTGTATTATGAGACAGCAGTGCTATGTGGGGTGAATTGTAGGCCTTTGGGATCTGCCTTGGTCCGTCCTTAAATGCACCGGCATTGTGCCCCGCCCTAACATGCCTCTATCTGTCTTCAACTACTGTCGCTATATGGCCTGCAGAGTGAAGGTGGCCTTTTGACTTTTATTTGATACCACTCTAGTTATTATAAGCCTAATAAACAAGTCATTCATTTCTTTAATCAAATTGAAACATTCTAGACGACTTTTTGATGTTTTGGGGTTGCACGACCTATATTAATACCCTATTGCTCTTAATTCCTCTCTTTTTGAGACAGAAACGTTATGTACAATTAAATCGAATGTACTAATCGAGCCACTGACCTTGTTCGAAATCCACACCACCTAAATACCGAGTATACTGTTGAATCTCTGAATATATCTTATAATTATTTCTTAATAATATGCAAGTTATTAAACTTAGAGAAGACTACATATAGAAAGCACATCAACTACGACGCCCCCCCTCCCGTTGACAATGTAAGGTGTGTTTATACCGAGGGTTGTGATTATTTCATTTCACATTTTTTATATATTAATTACTTGACACGCAAGACCCTCTCCAAACTCTATGAGCCTGACTACAAGTTGAGGCGTGATTTATTGCCCCTGATAAATAACGATACCATGGGGTACCTTGTTTATCGTGTGCGATTTATAATACCTATTTTGAGTTTTTGCAGAATAAAATGCGGTTTTTGGTGTTTAAAGCACCAAAATCTGCATGGTACTGTCAACACGATATGTTTTCCCCTGTTAAATTTTTGCAGGTTTGACCTGTCGAAATGTATCAAATGTTGGGTTATTTAATGTATACGATAATTATCGGGAGTGTTAAATAAAACCAAACTCGTAATTCCGCCCCTTGCGTAAGGAGGTTTACGCACAATACAAAACTAACTGCCCATCTTATAATCAGGCCTTAAGACTCATGTGCGTGCTCCTTGGCATGCAGCACTTTGATAGTAAAACCTTACTGAAGGAAATATAGATCAACTATAGATGATGATGTTTCTCTTCTACTGAATAGTTTTTAGACTCTCACAACTATTGGCAACACTGCTTTCCATGCTTGTGTGTGCTTGGATGTTTACTCACAAACTGTCAGCAAACAATACGTTTCGTGAATGTGTTTTCCGAGCTACTTATTCACAGAAAAGCTTGGACTTTGAACACACTGCCTATTATTGATGCAACAATGTCCTGGATGAATGTATTTGGCATTGGTTATGTTTTTTTAATATGTTATTAATTCCTATGTATGATATTCGCCTGGTTTTAAACAGGTGTTGGCTAGATCTGCTTTGATGGAAAATAAAGATCACTTTACTCAATGACAATTATGACTCATTATAATTTGGTGTGCTTGCAAAATGTATCTCCTTAAATCACTGTTCATAAGCTTTGGACATAGGGCAACAGTATGGAATGGACTTCCCCATTGCCAGCTCCAGAGAAGAGAAAGCGTATGCCCTATTGCATGTTTAGTGCCTATTTTCTGCCACTCTTCCATGGCGTGCATTTTTGTTCCCCGGCACGGGGTCAGTTTGGAAAGCCCTTACTGTGTTTCATTAGTCCTCATCAATTATCCATACTTTGAGAGTTGAGCCACTGCAACATCCCTTTTACCACCATTCCAGTGGTGCAATATTGTGCTTCATATTTACAAAGTTGTGTTAAACCACTTTTTGTGGCTCGACGCTGCTTTGTAAATATGATACAATGACTATTGCTATGGGCGTTCCACCGCAACACCCACTGCTTTTTGATGCTGTCACCGATATACAAGGATATGTAAATCTGAGGCAGTGCCAGAAACTAATGCCATGAAAAAGCATGCATTAGATTGGCTCAACGAGGAGAAATGCTTTTATTTTCCTCGTTTTTGATTTTCTATGTGGGCTGCATTATGCAGCACACATAGAAAAAGCAAAACACCATTAATGACTGTTTTTGTGCAGGAAGGTTTCCCTTCGTGCACAAAAACAATGTCTATATAATGGCGATCTTCTACTTCAATGTGTGCTACATTCATAAAAGTACCAAATCACCATTATTGATTGTTTATGTGCAGAAACGGACACCTTCCTGCACACAAACATTCATCCCTGCAATGCAGTAACCTTTGCACTATGGTTCAAGGGTGTCCGTGTCTGCGCTAGGCAGCTATTTTTAGCGCCAGCACAAGGGAAAAACGTAGGGGTGCTGTTAGACTTGGCTTTTTTAGTGGGTTCACCCCCAGACTTTTTGCTTTTTGGCCTCTGATTTTCAACCCTGTTTTTGTTGGTTTTAGGACTTTGGGCACTTTACCACTGCTATTTAGTGCTACAGTGCAAAGGCCCTCCATGCACATTGTGTTTATGTATTGGTGTATTACTAATAAGTCCCTAGTAATGTGCACTGTGTGTGCCCAGGTTCTGTAAATACAATGCTACTAGTGGGTCTGCAGCACTGGTTGTGACACCAACCCAAGTAGCCTTTCAGAGGGGTGACTAAGACCTGCCACTGCAGTGTATGCGCACAGTTTTTAACTGCCATGTCGACCTGGCAAGTGCATGCACTTGCCAGACCCTAACCCTACATTTTCTTACATGTGAGTCATCCCTAAAGTAGGCCCAAGGTACCCCCATGCACAGGTCGCAGTGTATGTGAAAGGTAGGACATGTGCTGGTGTGTTTTACATGGCCTGATAGTGAACTACTGCCAATTCCATGTTTCACTAATGAAAGGCAATATGTCCCATAGGGTAACAAGGGAGTTTAGTATAACTTTCTATTGGGACAAGATACAGAAATGGAGTTTAGGCTCTCTAAACTCAGAATTTAATAACACATCTTTTAGTAAAGTTTTTTTTTTTAATTGTGTGTTTGAAAATGCCACTTTTAGAAAGTGGGCATTTTCTTGTTTACCCATCCTATGTGCCTCTGCTGGGTTGTGTATTGACTGTCTGGTATCAGAGTGACATGAGCTGGGGATGTGCATTCGCTGTAGACAGCTACTGGGGGGGGGGTTGAGGTGTGTCCTGCCTTTCCTGGATAACTCACAGCTGCGCTGAATAGGCCTAGGTTGCATTTAGAGTAGTGGGAGGAGTTTTCCTTGCACTGGATTAGGCCCTGTCTCCTGTGCACAATGCTGTCTCCACCTCCTGCCAGGAAGCTGGACCAGAGAGGACAGAACTGGTTTGGACTAAGCTGAGAGACTTTTGCCACAAGAGAACAAAGGAAAATGTGGTATAAATATAGGGGCCCAGATCCCAGAACTTTAGAACTCGCTTGGATCAAGGAACTTGCCAAGAAGAAGAGCTGGGGAAGCTGTGAGGAGGGACTACCATTTTGCTGTGTGCTTGCTGTGTTGGCCGGTAGTAGATGCTTCTATCTTGGGCAGAGAAAGGACTGGACTTAACTTTCTGTAACTTTTCTTTAATGAGTATCTCCAAGGGCTTTTAGTAGAGCGTGCTCTCTGTTCAAGAAGTCTCAGGAACAGCAAAGACTTCACCTTCTGCAGGATATCACCTCCGGGAACGTGCGCTCCAGTTGCCACAGAGGGAAACTCCAACATGTTGCCGTCACCGACACCGCTCCTGGCTCCTTGATCTGAATACACTGCAGAGGGCACAGCCACACATTGAAACGCAACCCTGATCTCATGGACAATGATGACCATCACCACCAAGCCGCTGCTTGCAGCACGACCTATGGGCACCGCATTCTGCATCGCCTCGGTTCACTCTGCTACCCTGGTCTCCCCGACAAGTACGCTGTACGCTGACATCGCTGCCCCTGCCTGCACTGTAGTTTGGGGGTACCACTCGTAAGTCACATGAAGCACCACCCCGTCTCATATCATAGTCTGGGCCCAACGATACCAGCTCCCATTGACTGGCACCACCGCCTGCAGCATGATCTGTCAGCACTGCAACGAGCACTGCCCCACTTAGCACCACCATCCTGGTCTCACCGACGTCACTGGACAACGGTCTCCGAGCCGCTGCCTGCACAACAACCTGAGGGCACCGCACGCCAGACTGCTCAACTTCACACTGGAGAAGTGTGGCTCACTGGTTAGAGCAGGCAGACCCTGAAGCAGAGGTCAGACCCGGGACCAGGGTTCAATTCCCGACGCGGCAGGGTCTCGAGCTCAAATGTCCACGGACTCGATAATTCTCGCTTCGGTGCCTGACCTAATCATGGGTTCACACTCTGCAACTCTGGGCATTAAGCTTGCTTAATCTCCACAACGCCCCCCCGCGGCGGGATGCCTGGCTTTCACCTTGGGGATGCCTTGTAGGGGCTATCTCACAGGGAAAAGCCAGGACGGGTTCCCAAGGCAAAGTGCTTAGAGACCCCTGGGTTATAAGCGCTATATAAATCCAAAACATACAAACATACATACACTGCAACCAGGATTGTTCCACAACCAGCCCGCACCAACGTGGTCGGGCGGAACCAAAGGTACTGTTTATGAGGCTTCTGACACCGATGCCAGTCCGCACTGACGGGATTTGGTTGTTTTCAGCACTGTGGTAGCTCTGGGCGGAGCTACTGATTTCAAGAAACTGAATTTCTAAGATTATTTTTGCAAAGTGCATATTTTGTCTACTATCTGTTGGATGTTTGTTTGAACTGGGGTTGTCTAAGAGTGTAACTCCCTTACCGTGACTAGACGCAAGGGTCCCTACTTGGAAAAAGGTGAAAACCATCGCCAACCTGAGCCCCCCATTTCTAACATGTGCTCAGTATTCTTGTAAATACGGTGCATACCTGTGTTTTGGAAGAAGGGGCGCAGCATGATGCTGAAACATTTGCCACAGTGCTGTGCTGCATTTTTCCTTGTACAAATACCCCTTTGTCTTTAGGAGAGGTTTTAGGAAAGGAGAAGTTTCAGCATTTTAAGTTGAAGCTGTATTATGTGACAGCAATGCTTTCTGAGGGGAATGGAAGGGCACTGGGTATCTGTCGTGCTCCCTCCCAGAACTTCCAAGTACTGTACCCCGCCCTAAGCTGCCTCTTTCTGTGCATGTAAAATGACTGCAACTAGTCCATCTGAAAATGAAATACAATTGTCTCCAAGGTGATAGACCAGCTGCAAAGGAGGAAACACTGCTTAAATAAGTCCCCATTGATCAAGTGTCTTGTGATACCAACACTGAGACCTTGCACTACAAAGAAGATACACATATATTGTAGATAGTCATAACCATACTAACTGTGAAGTGGGCAAATAAAGGTCAGTGAGTGAATATTCCACGTAGGTCACAGGATAAAAATTGAGGCATTGTGACTGTCCAGATAATATAGCTGTACAAATACTCTGCATCTGGGGAACAGCTGTCGCTACTATTGCGCTGCTGTGATTATGAATTGTTTCTTAATCATCAGCATTTTGAATATACGTGATATTGAATACATTGCATATACATTTAGACAATGTTGTGTACCACCTGCACTTTAAACGTACTCCTAACGTTACCCTGGATAATAAATCAAAGCTTATTACATCAGCATATAAGATTACAGTCTGTAATGTGATGCACTGATGTAATTGGATGTGGTACATGTGGAGGTTAGGTTCCTCCTATTAATGACAGGACACTCTAGGCACCCGATATGGCGCGCCTCGTGCGTGACCCAAAATGGCAGCCGTTCACGCTACGTGGTGACGTAGCGTGAACACTAGAACGCCAACTCTACATATCTCCCCCTTTTTGTATCACATGAATGAAGCAGTCTTGGGGGCGTTACTGTCCGTCACCCATCTCATAGTCCCGGAACCTGGAGGGTCTCACAACCAATCGCCCCCCCTTGTGCATCTTACCGGGGTGGACACCACTTCTCTCCCGCTGGTCGTCGTGGACCCCTTCTCTCTACCTTCTTGGGTACCCGGACTCTCTCTGCAAGACAACTCTCTCCTCTCTCGACTCTGTGTCCCTGCTCTGAGAGTTTCACTGTTTACTTGCTCCAACCCTGGATCCACACCTTCCATGCCTCCTTCCTGGCTGTGCTCATCCTTTGTCGTGTCCTGTTCTGTCGCTCCCTGTTCCCGATCTTCAGGAGTCCATTTTATGATCTTGTTGCATCAAGCCAAGCGATCCTGGGGCCACACATTTCCATCACTAAGCAATGCTGCTCGATCACAAACCTCTTTGACTTGGAGGGGGCGGCTGTATTTGCTGTCTCCCTTTTTCTGCAACACTGCCAGCTTGACCCTCACCCATTCAACTTTTTCCAATTACGTGCCCTTTGCATTTTTCCTTTTGTTATAATGTTCAGTATATATGGTTTGAGCTTTTTCCAGATTTCTCTGTACTACAGCCGGAGACCATTTGCTAGTAACAGTCTTATCCTTCCACGCCAAATTGTCTATGGTAAAGGGATCTCTGCTTCTGAGAATCTGGAAGGGGCTGTACCCCGTACTTGTGGGCGTGATGTGGTAGGCCCAAATCATGTGTCGAATCTCTTTTTCCCAGTCCTTCCCTATCATGATGGCTGCCTGGATGGACCCCATTAGTACTCTATTAAATCGTTCCACTTGTCCATTTCCCGCGGGATGATATATGGATGTGTGTTTGGAGATGATCCCATTCCTCTCCATGTATTTAAGCCACTTTTCTGATGTGAACTGAGGACCATTATCACTCAATATGGGCTTGGGAATGCCTTCCCTGAGTAAAGTTGCCGTGAGGAACCTAAGTATGGTTTCCGTATCCATCTCCTATTGAATGGGAACTTCAGGCCATTTTGAGTACCTGTCTACTAGGACACATAGATATTTCGGAGTTCCTTCTTCGTCCAGTATTGGTCCCAGTATATCAATGGAGAGTTCCTCCCATGGATTCTTCGGGGCAGCAAATTTTCCTAAGGCCGGCCTCAATGGTGTCATGGTTTTGTCAGCACCCTGGCATTGGTCACACTCTCTTACATGTCGTTCAGTATGTATGTCCATGCCAGGCCACCAGTATCCTTGTTTGGCCCTCAGTTTGGTTTTTCCAATACCTAGATGGCCTTCATGCAGTATCGCCAGTAGCCTCGGGATTAGCCCCTCCGGGGGTACCACCTTATCCCCTCTCTATACAAACACACCTTTGTCATCCAGGGACAGTTCCTCTCTTACTTCATAATACTTCCTCAGGTTCCCATTTAAATGCTTTTTTTCGGGCCATCCTCCAACTATGTGTTCTATCACCTCTTGGATGTTCCTGTCCGCTTTGTACGCCTCCTTCCATTCTTGATTGCTTATTACCTTCACCGGGTCTTCCATCAATACCACCATCTCTTCACATGCTATCTTCTCTTCATCGGCGGTTTCCATTGCTGCAGCTCTGCTCAGGTAGTCAGCCACCTTGTTCCTGCTGCCCGGGATGTATTCCACATCATAGCGATATGCCAACAATTTGAGGGTAATTTTTGCAATTCTGAGCGTGGCGCTCGCATGCCCGTTAGACGTGAGAACTCTCACCAAGGGTTTGTGGTCCGTTTTAAGTTGGAACCTCGTGCCCCACAAGAACTGACGAAATCTGCCCATGGCCCACACTACTGCAAACATTTCCTTTTCGACGACGCTAAACTTCTTTTCCGTGTCTGTCAGGGCTCTGGATGCGGAGCCTAATGTCTCCATCGTTCCTCCGCCCCTGTCTTGCATTAGGACTGCTCCCAGCCCCTTGTCACTGGCATCCGTTGTCAACACCATTTGACCCTGCGGATCGTATCCCTGGAGGGGTATGGCTGGACAACATCCCTTTTGATACATTCAAACTCCTTCTACGTCTCTTCCGTCCATGCGAATGCCGTTTTCTCTCTCGTAAGCTGCCTCATGTGGTGGGTCTTGGTGGCAAAGTGTTATACGAACTTGCTGTAATATTCAGCCATCCCTAGAAAGGACCTTACTTCTTCCTTGCTGGAGGGGGGTGGAGTATCACATATTGCTCTCACGTTCTCCTTCTTTGGTATGATACCCTGTTCACCAATTTCATGTCTCAGATAGGTGACAGAGGCCATCCCTAAACGACACTTCTCCCACTCTGCGGTCAGTCCTTTATCCTCTAGCACATTCAGTACCCTGGACAACTTGGTGTCGTGGTCTCGTTGGTCCTTACCCATCACGAGGATATCATCTTGGAAGTATTGGATCCCTTCCATGTCTTTGAAGAGGCGGTGCATGAGTTTCTGGAAGACGGCCGCCGCAGATGCAAGGCCAAAAGGCATTCTGCAGAATTGGTAACACCCGAAGAGAGTTATGAATGACGTCAGCTTCCTACTCTCCGGGTGTAACGCTATCTGGTGGTACGCCGACGTCAGATCAATGGTGGAGTACCATTTTTTTCCTTTGGTTTTCGCCAGTATTTCCTCGATGCGGGGTAATGGAATCTTTTCCACCACTATGCTTTTGTTTAGTTCACGCAGGTCCACGCACAACCGGACCTTGCCGTTAGGCTTCATTACTACCACCAGGGGTGCAAGCCACTCCGCACAAGTAATGGGTTCTATTATCCCATTCCTCTCCAGTTCACGTAGTTCCTGTTGCACCGCTTCCCTCACTGCGATCGGCACATTCCTCACTTTGTGTGATACCGGCGTGGCATCCATCTTGAGGACAATCTTGTGAGAGAATTTTTCCAATTTCCCAACCTTTCCGCCGAACACCTTTGGGAAGTCTCTTTTCCATTTTTCTAGGTCTGGCCATTGTTCCGGCGCCGTCATCAGCACCTGTACCGCTCCGCCGGGGTCCAACTTGATTCCCAGGTCTCCTTGATACATCCAGCCTAGGACCGACAGGCCCTTTTCCGCTACATATAATTTAGAAGCGGCACTGCGTCCCCTGAACTCGAATTTCAACGGTCTAAACCCCACCATTGGGATGCAGTCTCAGGGGTACGTGACTGGCCTGATGTCTGGTGGTTCCAACTGCGGACCCAAATGAGGCGTGAATTTCTCAGTCCATACTGCTCTCTGGACTATCGTGTATGGCGATCCTGAGTCCGCCACGATGCTTATCATCACTCCGCCTATTAGCATGTCAAGTAACGGTTTGTTCGACCTCCTGGCGTCCACGCTTAGAACTTGTTCCTCTATACATAGCACCTCAACCTCTTCCTCTTGACATCTTCCTTCCATGCCTTCTTGGTCTTGGTCTACATACTTCACCGTGTTGCGGCCTGCCTTCCTCCGGCATACCTTTTCGTAATGCCCCATTATGCCGCAAAACATGCACTTGGTGCGGAACGCTGGGCATCTCTTGTCATGTGCTTCATGAGCCAAACTGCCACAACGGTAGCAGGGATTCTTAACTCCTTTCGTCTGCTTCCCTTGTGGTCCCGGCTTCCCCGGCCACCTGTTGGGTCCTCTGTAAGTCGCACCCATGTTCTTATTCCCTCCTTTGATTTCCTCTTCGTCTATCTTATTTACCATCGGCTTCAATGCTGGTTCTCTTTTAGCTGCGTCTGCGCATCTCCGCGCCAATTCCGCCTTCTTCACTATCGCAATCACTTCTTTCAATGAGGCGTCTCCGCTCGCCCATAGTTTGCCTTGCACCGATTTATTTGTTGTCTGCATCACAATTTGGTCCTTGATTAACTCATCATGGAGTGCGCTGTATTTACATGTCGCCGCTAACTTTTTCAACGTCACCACATACTCGTCAATTGATTCTCCAGCTTCTTGTTTCTGCTGTTGAAAGTTGTAGCGGTCTATTGACACGCACACTGCCGGCCGGTAGTGTTCATTGAGTTCTTCGATCGCATGGGCAAAGACATCGTCATCTGTGTCTTGCCGAAGTTTGGGTAGTAGGTTTTTAAATACCCTGATTCCTTCCGGGCCTAGGTTGTGCAGCAAAATTCTTCTTTTCCTTTTGCTCGTTAAAGCCTCCTCATTTTCATCTTCCAGGACCTCTATGTAATTTAGAATGTACTCTCTCCAATCATCCCACTTCATTAGGGGGTTCTCCCGGTTTGGGTAGGAATTGTATCGGGGCTGTCGCTGAAGTCGCCTTTGCGCACATGGTATCACGCTTATCCGGCACTGTATTCGGGCTCTTGGGACTGCCTGGCGCACTGCTCTCCTCTCCCTGTTCTGGTTGGAGGTGGGGGCTCTCTGCGTCTCCTTCCTCACTGCCCCTTGATTCCGCCAGTGCTCCTGCTCAGTTGGGGCACCCTCTGTACCGTGTTGTGCCCCTGCGTGCTCTTCTGGGCGTGCGGTGGCCGTGGGCTACTATCTTCCTGCTCCCCTCACACTTCTTGGTTCTGGTGGTTCCACCCCCTTGCTCCTGGGTGAACAGTGCCCTTGTACCTGGTTCCTTGCTTTCCCTCTTGGTTCTGGTGGGTTTCTGCGCTTCTGCTGCGCTCTCCGTGATCCTCTGGCCTCTCCCATATGGGGTCTGTCTATGAGCTGCTGTGTGACTGTCTTGTTACTTCTGTGGGTTGCTTCCTGTGGTTGTCTTTTCCCCAGGTCCCAGCCTCGTCGCCACTGTGGAGGTTAGGTTCCTCCTATTAATGACAGGACACTCTGGGTGATTTAACTTTGTATTTATTTGATTTAGCATGCTCCTCACGGAGAGCGCCGAGCTTGCTGCCTCTAAGCCCCGCTCCGGCACCCGATATGGCGTGCCTCGCGCGCGACCCAAAATGGCTGCCGTTCACGCTACATGGTGATGTAGCGTGAACACTAGAACGCCAACTCTACAGTACATCTCACCTTATTACACTGTAAGCCTGGCGAGAGTCAAAAGATTTAAATCTGGCCGAGAAACATGACCGTTATTGAAATCATTTACCCTAGAGCGCCATTTTAACAAAAGGTAATCTTTTAAAATCACCCTATTTCCACTGTTTAGAGAGCACAGAGGTTTGCAAAAGTAAACCCTTTACTTTGCAGAATGTGCAATGGCTGAGGAATATTGTTTAGGAATACTGTGTGGCGGAAGACAGCACAACGGTGATTGCACACTATGGCCCCGTGTGGGTGCGAGTAAACAAAAATAAAGAAAACTTTTGCAAAATGTGATTTGCACTTGAAGTAGCCTTACATTAAAACAAAGTAGTGGCGGGTGCTGCTTTCTGCTGCTTTGTTTGAAGGAGGTAGCCCATGGGTGGTATATGGTTTTCGATACAAAGATCCTCATGTACAAAAAATCAAATCAGTAAAAGTAGTTGCAAATTGCACCCCGACTTTTAATTAATATTTGATTTTGATAAACCAATGTATGTACTAGTAGGTTGAGTCACAAAATACAGAATCATAGTGTATCACAATTCAACCAATCTCAATAATATTCATCAATATCACGAGGCAGGATGCAGCATACGACCCAAAATGACTGGCCAAAATAAGAGGGATGACGGCGTTCTGAGGTTAGCAGAGCACTATGTCTGTGACTTAGAAAAAGAAAAAATTCAATGCAGCCTGTTTTCCTTAAACGAACACATATACCTTTTTAAGGAGTAATGTCAACATTTACAAAGGCGAAGGATGTCCATAGTCCATAGTGCACTCCTTCCCCTTTGCGAATCGGTTACCCCCTCCTTTAAGTTGTAGGTAAACATTATTTTTTTGCATCAAGAGTTCAGATGCACCCCATACTGTTTCAGCTAATTCATACCATAAATATTCTGTATTTTAAAGGTGTGCCCTAAACACACCCCTTCCATATACAGACTGCTCATTGTTTCCTAAACCCATTTAACAATTTGGAAAACCTTTTCCAAATCATTCACTGGGTTTAGTACATTAAAAAAAGTGGTTTAGTGGTTGCAAACCCTCAGATTTACCACATCTGAGGGTTGGTGACAATTTAAAGACTTTGTACACGAGGCCCAAAACCCTATCTCCCAACAATTGTATACATGCTTTGCAATAAAAAATTACATTTTCTCTAGGCATCCTTAATGTTTGAGAAAGGTTTGCAGTATTGTAAAGCACACATATACAATTGGATTTTTTTATTTATTTTGTAATTAAAAGGATTCACTTCCAGAACAAAACCTACATCAGGCTTCATGCTGACACCCTTGCACTAAGATGTGTGCAGCGCATGTCAGCCTAAAGAGCACCAGCAGTGGGGGAGAGAGCAACAGCTCTATAGGAAATTTGCTGGGCCTATATTTTTGCTGGCTGTAAAACTCTGTGCACTTTACTTCTGCTAATCAGTGATAAAGTGCCTATGCTACCCCTTTCAACATGGCATGTCTAAATTACCTATCAGTGCCTAGCATAAGGAACAAAATGCGCCCAGGGTCTGTCAGTTAAATATTACTAATGGACTGTTGCACTCCTTGTGCCATCCACTGCAGTAACAGTGCAAACATGACTGCTGGTCTGCCATTTGTAGCCTGGCTGTAGCAGTTTTATTCTGGAAATACACCTTGTCAAAATAAGCCCTTTAGACTGGTTAAAACCTTCCTTTTAAATACTAAAAGTCATGCCTATGTAAGGCTTATTGCCCACAAGGCTGTGTGCATGGTATTTGAAAGTAAGACATGTAGTTATTTAATGTTAAACATGTCTTTACAGTGAAAAGCCCACAGAGCTATTTTCACTGCAGCAAGGCTGGCTGCTCCATAGCAAAGCACAGGGTTACATTATTACATTAAATAATGCCAATTTCAATTAGAAAACAGCTGGAAAATAATAAGCCAACTATTTTTAATAGTTATTAAAATCCAATTCAACTGTGAAGTCTGATGTTGATAAATATTAGAGAAAAGATGCTTCTAAAAAGCTACCTTTTTATACCAAAGGCCTTTGTAGGTCTAATTGCTTTTTGGTCTCCCACTTCTGCCAGCCAGTAATTGAATATGTGTCAATGAGTTTGAAATGCCTCCATGGAGCAAACAATAGGCTTACTTGAATGGGAAAAGATGCTGCGTTTTCACATGTTACACCTGGAGTGCACTTCAAGAGGTGAAATAGGATGTCAAAACAGTTCTTGTGTGTCTACTGTTTGGCTGCTCGAAACCCCTCCTTTGTTCTCCCAGATATCTGTCTCTGGTTTAATTGTGGATACAGTGACTGACCCAAACTGAATTTTAGTATTAGATGTGAGTGGACACTAAGATTACAGAAGTACTCTCCCCACACACACCCAGCCCTCAGAGCCAGGTATAGTATGGCTGAATACTTCCACCATCTGAAAAGAAATACCCAAAGTAGGTAGGACTGGCCTAGGGAGCTTTTACCCATTTGTTAGGGTGTGCCCAAGAGTCATTCCTATCCACTAGTTAATGAAAGATATACATGTGGTATTTCCAGGCATCCCATTCAGAACAGTCTTGAAGTTGATGGAGAACATGGAGTGGAATAGACTTGCTCTGTGTGATCTGAGAGACACCCTAAAGGACTAGTCCTGCTCCCTCTTGTACCTAGGACAAAGAAGTGAACTTCAAGGGCCATAAGGCTAACCTCCTGTTAAAGTAGGGACACAACAAGTTACAAGAGGCCTTTTCATGCAACCACCCAGCAGACAAATGGCAACTGGATTGAACTCTGCTTTTTGGCCTTTGTCTGAAACCCTGGGGGGTGGGGGAGGGGGGGCTCTGTAGGTTTACATCTGTGGTGAATTGGGATTTAAAGGACTAAGGCTGGGTGGTAAAATATTTGGTCTGTATGGATCTGGTTAGTGTTTCTGGCCCACACTCCATCGCAGTCAGTGTCAAACGTTCCCAGCTAGAGAAGCAAATAAAAAATATTTTTCTACTAAGCCAGGGAATTTTTAATTTTTTTATTTTTTGCACTCACTAGTTAGGTCCCTACACTTCACTGACACCCCTACACCGACACATAGCCCTGTCACCTTTATAGTGCTCCCGCGTAGTTCGTTTGGTCGTAGCACGCCCCGCCCCGTTATAGGGACGGGAAGACCCCTATGATGAAGCATGACACTAAAGGATTTTTTTAGTGTGTGAGGGGTATTTTAACAAGCACATTGTGCTCTTGTCTTTTCACATCTAAGAGAGAGCCTAGTATTTCATTGGATCACTACAAAAACCTTTTTAAAAAAACATATAAAACATTTTTTTGCACCTCTTCACATTGATAGAATCTCATTGTTTATATGAAACGGCTAGGAGGGTGATTCTATCAGTACCTCTATGCTTCCTCTTTTTGTTTTGGAAACACTCTGTGCCATAGCCACTAGCGGATTGAGTGCAGGTTAATTTAGTGACTTAAAGGGTCACCCTGACAAGGGTGTGATTATTCTTTGAGGTGGGCAGTCACCCAACCCAAAAAATAATCCAATTTCTCACTAGCACCATATCTTCACTTCCCCTTTCATGCAACTTTGTTTAGTGTGACTTCTAAGTAAATTTGCCCCTATGTTCAATTGAGGTAATTTGTTATTATTTTCTTAATATTTTGGAGTAACTATAGCAAACGATAAAGGCCAACTATCAGAATGATGAGCAATATTGCATTCATAAATGGGCCATTTATTTTCGTAAAGGGGCAACTACGTTTTTCACGTAATTGTTTACTTTTAAGTATGTCTTCCACTGGCCCATTTCCCAAGGAAAGCCTATCAATCTCATTGCAACTGAGGAGTCGCAGTGACAATAATTGCCTCTGGCCTCTGGAATCACAGGAACCATGAACAACAACAAGATTACTGAATTCCTAGTACTGCTTTTTCAGGTTTTTGTCATCAGTGGAAATGGGGTTGGAGAGTAAAATGTGCTTGATGTTGAGTAGGAAGGTAGAAGAAATACTTGTGATGTGCACTTGTGTAATACACATTAAATACACAACACAGTCTTAAAAAAAGACTTTTATTTCTGTTACAAGTAGTTGCATATAAAGTATGGCTACAAAAGCTAAATCACGCAGTAAGCGTGACCACCATAGCAAAATCACAATTCATTCTAGTGAGGGAACAGTCTAAACATTTTCCTGTTCTTGGTTCATTCACATTAGTGAGAATGATATGTGTATGCTTTTTTAATAAGGGGCGGCCTAAATGCAATATCTGGTTAGAGTAAAAAATGATATATAGCTCTGTTAAATAGCCTATTTAATCAGTATCCAGTCGCAGATGGCCCTGGCACTCATGGTTTTCGTGCAGGGCAGCATTCCAGTGCATCGCCATTCATGGGATGCGACTGCTTCAGAGGCGAGGGCCAATACATGAAACTTGCAGGCTGCACTGGGTTCTGGTGGATATAGCTGTGTAAGGCCCAAAGCCCTGTACTCTTGCAGTTAGTGGAAGCTCAGCTGAGGTGGGGGCTGTTGGTGTGGCCACAAACAATATTGCTGTCTTGAGCTGCACTGTGTGCTTTGGCAGGGACCTTAGGAGGTGGCCAGCACTACTTGGCCACAGTGCAACAGGGAAAAGTGTGACTCATGGAGGGGGAAGAGGTTGTCTGGAAGTTTAGATCTTCAGAAGCTGTAATTTCAGTAGACTGCTTCATTCTTTCCACTCTCTCACCTGGTGACAAGTGATTCAGCACTTTCCACCATCTAGATTTCTGGTGCAAACTCACGTACTGATCAATCTCAAGCTGACAGACCGTTTGTTTTGATGAGGCTGACACAGTAATCCATATATTTCAATAAACAAGAAGTATATTTGGCCTCACAAGGACAATGGAGAGTAATAATTTTGCAAACCAGAAGGTTTATTAAAAGATTAGCAATTTTACACATTCAAATCATCAAATTAGTTGCAAATCAATAGCCAGTACATAAATGCATTAGTCAATATATGTCAAAGCAATTCAAAATCATCAATGAAAAGACAATCATTATAAGGTTGTCTTAATTACCCAAAGCAAATTCAGATTCCCATGAAAGGAATATTCCAACTCCGCTGAGCTAGGTAAAAGTCAAGAGATTTGGGAGAAGTCAGGCAGAAGGTGTCAGCATGAAAAGCCTCTGAAAGGCAGTATCTATTAATCAAATAAAGATTTGTCTAAAAAGTATGTAAGGCGCCTGCCCAAGAGTCTAACTCTTTCTGGCATCTCCATCTAAAATGCTGCAAACATATTCTTGAAAGGACGGAATTTTAGCATTATCCGTAACAAATAATTTCTCTAAAAAGCCAGCCAATCAAGTGAAGACAGGAAAGGTATAGTTTTAGCCTCACTAAAATATGGAAACTCTTTTACAAGCAAACTTTGAATGTGACTTGGGCTGCAGGTGTAATCTATAACGCCTCCATTCAATTATGAAATGATACCACAATCTCAAAGACCAAGACATCCTTTTCTGCTTGAGAATCAAGAACAATAAGAATTTCACGTTTTCAATGTTGCTTCAGCTTTTCCGCTAAAAGATGGATGTCCACGTTTAACAAAGCAATGCAACAACTAGCAGGAGTCATTTTAAAATACACGTCTACATTAACTAGAATCAGTTTAAATGTGTAAGTAAAATATGGAAAAAATACATTTGTGTGTGGCATGTTAATGTCGATATATGCGCAAAACATTGCAATTTTAAACAATCTTCACAGAAAGTGTCATGCTGGATATATTCCTTCAAGAAAAAACACAGAGAAAGGATGTTGACAATCTTGGATCAGGCTGGTAGTAGCAATATGTTTTTGATTGTTGCACCACTTTGCAGTCAATAGACTATACGGAAGCATGAGAACCATCTGGTTGCAATCATGACAATTTAGAAATATTTTTTTAGGAAAGACAGTCTTCTCTCTTGGGGTGCAGGCAAAATGACCCTTACACTATCCGGATCCCGGTAGAGATGGGTAGGCAGACCACGCGCTGACCAAGGCAGCAAGAACCTTAAACCCCTATGGTTCTTTCCCCTTGATGTAAATCCTACTGGGTACTGTTGACACCTAGACACCTTGACCTTTAGGCAAGAGCTGTCCCACACAGGTAGTACAACTATTTATAAACTGACACTAAACTAGGTCATGTCTTACTAGAGATAGATGTAACCACTAGGTCCTAAAGAATCGCAGCCAGTGTGCAAAGGCGAGAAACATGTTGACCTCACGATATGTATTGTAGTCCTGGATCGTGACGTGGAATCCTAATTTCCAGCGATCATAGGCTACCCACTGCTTTTACTTGTGGCAGGGGACCACCAGAATAAATTGATCTCCGGTACCTTGTGCCACATTTTAACCTACTTATTTACACTATCCGTTCCTTTCTGGCCCCTCACCCGCACTTCACCCTTAGGCAGTTGGTAAAAAGATCTCCGCCAAAGAGCCCCTCTTTGAGGTGAGCCTGTTGGGCATTGCACCGTCTGCCCGACGAGGAGCAAACGCCAATGATGAAGCATGACACTCGCAAGGGTGTGTGAGGCCATTAGTACCAACAAATTGGATACCCAGGGTAGCCCTCCACTGAGTACTACCTTTACCCTGCTTGTGACCGTACTTTTACCTTTTCCTACCTTCTATCCCTGAGGAACAGCCGAGTCTGTCTTTGCTTGAAAATGACCCTTACCCCACAACTTTAGTTCAACCACTAATACATGTTGTTCATGTCATGGACAACTTCGGTGGGCATTAGTCCCTCGTGATAAAAGGCGTCCCACTTTGGGTGCACCCCCACAGTTTAGCAGAATGCAGGAATGTGCAGGGGAGCAATACAAAGGTGTTGCAGATCACTTATGGGGTTTCTCATGGCATGGGGGATCTGCAGAAGAAACCCCATGATGGCAGCTGAAAGGGCTGAAATGTGGAGCAGGATTGTGCATAGCAAGCACAACATACTTGCAAGCCTATGCAAAGCATTGGCCTTTGAAGTGGCCACTTTAAGATAATGCACGTGGCAAGCATCTGCAGCTCTTCCTAAAGCAAGGATAAAAGAAGATGTAGAGTACTGTCCCCTTTGTGCTGCATTGCACTGGTCTTTTATGTTGAGCTGGGAAGGCAGCGCATTGAAGGAAGGGCATTCATTTATCACAAGGGAGTGTGCATTCCCTGACTGCATCTACACTCCTTGAGAGATTCCAGCTATTCTTTATAGAGCAGAGTGAAGGGTACCATTGTGCATCTCCACAGACCTAGGTACACTCCCTAATTCTGCACCAGGAACCACAAGATTGGTTTTGAGAGTAACAGTCCTCCAACCCACAGGGAGTGGAGACAATCTCCTCAGTGCGGGAAAGAGACATTGGGCCGAGCGGGATTACCCTGTAATACTTTGGGTAAGGCCTAATGAATCTTTGTAGCGACTCCATTTTGAATGTACAGTGGCAGAAAGGGCACCCATGCATTAAATATTACAAAAGGGTCCTGTTATACCAAGCTGGGGTTCACAGTGCATACACGGATGCTTATTCATCAAGGGAAGTGATTCTGCATAATACCTTCCTTCATTACTTATTCATTGGCAATGCATGTTGGTGCATGTAAATCAACATATGCACATAGTGTATGAGTTTGAGAAAGCGGAAATTCCGCCATTTAATTATCAAGAGGCTTTTCACTGTGCAGTCAGGTTAAGAACAGAATAACCTGCACTTCACTAAGCCCATTTTAGTCCAAAATCTACATCGTTTAAAAAATATGGAACGCAGGCTAACAGAGAAATATTAATTTATTTTCTGTGGCTTCAAACTGTGAACGCCTTTGTGATTAAAATTAATTTCTGTACATTATTTCCAAGAATGTGTAGGTTAAGCCTCTACTTCTGACATCAAAGGGGAAGTAAGAACTGAGATTGTGCTGTTCATTTACAAGGTTTAAAACAAGGCACATTGTATTCCTGTACACTATAGAGCAAATTCCTTTTGGAAAAAAGCGCTTACTTATAACCTATATGAACGTTGGCTAATTTGTAAGTGGAATATTTGCATATCTTATTGTGTTGGTTACACGGAAATAGAATTAAATAATGTGGATTAAAAAACGCAAATTTTAACTAGCAAGTGATCTTCCTAAATGAAAAAAAAAAAAAAAAAATTCATGTTGCAGCTGTGAAATTCTCAAACGCAGGTTTTTCAGAGGTCCTTCGGCGGATATTGTCTAATTGGCCCTGGCTGGTTTGATGTTCTCGAAAAATCGTAAGGACTTGTGAATTCGAAGTGTGTCTCCACAAGAAAGCCACAATTTCCATTCACACCAAAGGCATTGCTGTATGGCCTTCTAGGCTTGTAAAGGTGAGCAAAGACTGGTGTCTATTCTGAAAAAACCTAAAAAACTCTAGTCTAATGTAATTGTGCCATTAGCAGACACCCCTTCCCAGAAGGAGCTATTCTGTATTGAGCAGAGTTCACCTAAGGTTCACCTAAGGTTGTCAGCCATCGCTCCATTTTCTAGAAAATAGTGAAAGACTGATCTGTGTTTCTGGAAGTAACTTTAACAACAATTTGCTACATACAATTGGAGTAAAAAGAACATCTATGCATTCACCTGTGCAACCAATACTTTATAAATGTACAATGCCACTTCCTATGAGTGGCCATAGTGGGAATTTTAGTAGTCGGGGTACAGAAAATCTCTATTTTAATAAAGACAGAAATGGGCATTATGTATGCCTACAGCAAGCCAATATGGATGTTTCTGGGTGATAACAGCCTAGAAAATGACATAAACAAGGTCCAGCGTTGTGGCGGGTAATGACTCAAGGTCACTGAAACATCACCGGTTCTGCCATGTAGATTTACTCTCCAAATGCTATGATCTGGTGCCTAAAAATAAAGGGCCCAGTTTGAACAAAAAGGTATCACTCCCAGAATATGCATGTTTTTCAAAGGAAAAAACACAGGGCCTCATAATGATGGCGGTGGAACCGCCCCGTCACCCAAATTGACCGCCAGCCACATTAGAATGGCAAGAGGATGGTAGGCGGTCGGTCTCCGATGGAGTCAAGGAACCTGTCAGTCTGTCGGAGGGACTTGTATCCCTACAACTGTAGCGGTACCTGCTCAGACACCACTGTAGGGACTACAATGTCCCTTTATGCCCGCCGTTTCATTGTGGTTAACCTGCCATGAAAAGCCAGGCGGAAAGGGACATTGGGGGCCTGTAGCGGGGCCCCTTGACCCCTGGCCCTCTAACATTAGCCCTGGGGGGGCATCTATGGTGCGTCATTACATATCCCTGCACTATGTGGTAGGCACCACATGGTGCCTACCACATGGTGCAGGAATATGTACAGAATGTACCCTCTGTACTGAGGTTTGTGCTGCAGCCCGCAGCACACACCACAATACAAAAGATACTGATGGCGACCGCCTTGAAGGTGGTTGCATCCTAATTCCTATGGCGGGACCACGCACAGCCAGTCGAGTGGCCCCATTTCCGGAAGGACGAAAGTCCGACTGCCATCATAAGGAGGCCCACAGTTTCGAATATTGGCCCTTGGGGACATGGAACACAAGTTATTTGTACCTAAACACGCCAAACAAGAGACAGTAGCCACAACTACAAAGAATGACACATTTCACAAAGCAAGCCAAGTGTCAGCTCTACTTGGCTTCAGTGCCACTAATATACATACAAAAGAACAGACTTGCACATGTATTTAGATAATTGTAGTCCTTTGGAAGAGAAAATATAGAAAGAATATATTTGATGAAACTCGTTTTGAAGAATGGACTATACTCATAGGAAAAGTAGAAGAATGCAAAATATGGGCCCCAAGCAAGATTTGATGAATGGCTCCGAAAATGTCAATTGCTTAGGTCCCCACGCTACAGTGATGTTGAATTACTCGGAGACCACCTGCAGAGAGCCGCCCTTGAAAAGAATTGGCTATAAGGACATATGCACCCAATGCCTATAAACGTGGGCCTGCAAAAAGCAGTTTGATCCCTTATCAGGCTTTCATAGCAATCTTCTGCAATCTTCATCAACAATAACAGCCCTCGCGCGCTCTCGCGGTCAGCTGAGATTGTAACATTTAGAAAAAAGTCCCTTTTTATTTACTTCAGGAATCCCCAGTAAAAAATAAGACACCTTTATTAAGAGGCAAGAGACCACTTTAAATCAGATTGTCTTTCTGATAAGATCGAACCTCTTTTTTTTTAATCAACAGAGCAGTGCAATCCTATTTTAGGGTAAAGGTAATTTGTTTTCCCAATAAAAAGGTCAAGTCCCCTTGATCTTGTTCTTACATCCCATTGAAATGTAGAGGTAGTTACATGCAGCGTGGATCACTGTGCCTGAAACGCAGGCACTTATAAAAATTGCATTAATTTGCTTAGACCGAGAGATTTTCACAGGAGAGCAACTAGCAGAAAACATTATGAAAATGTCCAAGAGGGCTGTAATTGAGTTGATTAGTATGACCTTGGTTATGAAGGTAATAGGAGAGTGAATGGTACTTAGGGTGAGTTATCATCCTGCTACCATGTTCTCAGAAGTAGTGAGCTATGTAATTTGTTCCGAGTGAAACCGAATAGCCTAGCTGTTCCCTGACAAG
Source organism: Lissotriton helveticus (assembly GCF_964261635.1). Lineage (NCBI taxonomy): Eukaryota > Metazoa > Chordata > Amphibia > Caudata > Salamandridae > Lissotriton > Lissotriton helveticus. Next base: position 326,680,160 of record NC_136073.1, read on the forward strand.
GTAATGCACTTTGACTAGCAGAGCTTGTCCGCAGCTTGCTTGCCCTCGGCGAGTAAACATTAGAGGGCCGGCTAAATAATCGCCAGCCTCTGCCTTTGTCTAGGTGGAATATGTTACATTTTGGCGGATCGAATTTTCACTATGGGCCCAAAATTGCAAGTGAAATTGTTAGCATTTTTATAGACCTTGCTAGTCTTGTAAAATAAAATGCTGTCAAATTATTATTCAAAGCATTCATGCAGAGGACCCTGAACTTTTTAAAAAGGATATTTAGCATTGTGATAGCTACTTAGATTGTTCTTATTCTCTCTAACAATGGTACATGGGTCAAGCCTATCCCTTGTGCCTTTTTAGTTCTGTTTCCTTCTGTTTTTAATGTTTTATTTTTTAAATGATCCACACTGGGAGCCACAGATAGTATGAGACTACGGAGGCAAATAGCTAGCAATCTTGGGACTCACATATATTCTTTCTTAGGAAAATTATTTTTGCCAGTTGTAACTATCACTATTGAGTGATATTCTGTTTGGAAGTGTTTAGCTCATGGAAATGATTATTTCCTTATTTGTCTCCTAGAATAGGAAATTAGTATACTGGGCATTCACTTAGTTGGAGGAGTTAGATTTTTGTACCGCTTTGGCCGCCATAAGTGTGGCAGGGTATGCTCAGACGTGAGTCCCTTGCTCACTTTGCCACTGGATTCAAGCAAGCCGGGCTGAAGACGGCTGGAATGCCAGAAACCGGTCCTCGGAAGCTTGTTTCCGGTCCAGGGAAGGCATGGCTTGGCAGTTCGGGCTGGACTGTTCCCATGAGGCACAGGGTCGGACTGATTTGCATATAGCCGTGTCTGAACTGGAGTGGCAGAGTGGGCTAAAGAACGGTGATGGATCAAACCCAGATCTTTTGACTGGGTTTGAGTGTTTGATTGAATCAGATGCTCCGTCCATCACCACCCCTTTTTGTACCGCTTTGGCCTCCATAAGTGTGGCAGGGTATGCTCAGACTTGAGTCCCTTGCTCACTTTGCCACTGGATTCAAGCAAGCCGGGCTGAAGACGGCTGGAATTGCAAAAACCGGTCCTCGGAAGGTTGTTTCCTGTCCAGGGAAGGCATGGCTTGGCAGTTCGGGCTGGACTGTTCCCACGAGGCACAGGGTCAGACTGATTTGCATATAGCCATGTCTGAACTGGGGTGGCAGAGTGGGCTAAAGAACGGTGATGGCTCAAACCCAGATCTTTTGACTGGGTTTGAGTGTTTGATTGATTCAGATGCTCCGTCCATCACCACCCCCTTTTGTACCGCTTTGGCCGCCAAAGGTGTGGCAGGGTATGCTCAGACGTGAGTCCCTTGCTCACTTTGCCACTGGATTCAAGCAAGCCGGGCTGAAGATGGCTGGAATGCCAGAAACCGGTCCTCGGAAGCTTGTTTCCGGTCCAGGGAAGGCATGGCTTGGCAGTTCGGGCTGGACTGTTCCCATGAGGCACAGGGTCAGACTGATTTGCATATAGCCATGTCTGAACTGGGGTGGCAGAGTGGGCTAAAGAACGGTGATGGATCAAACCCAGATCTTTTGACTGGGTTTGAGTGTTTGATTGATTCAGATGCTCCGTCCATCACCACCCCCTTTTGTACCGCTTTGGCCGCCAAAGGTGTGGCAGGGTATGCTCAGACGTGAGTCCCTTGCTCACTTTGCCACTGGATTCAAGCAAGCCGGGCTGAATACGGCTGGAATGCCAGAAACTGGTCCTCGGAAGCTTGTTTCCGGTCCAGGGAAGGCATGGCTTGGCAGTTCGGGCTAGACTGTTGCCATGAGGCACAGGGTCAGACTGATTTGCATATAGCCATGTCTGAACTGGGGTTGCAGAGTGGGCTAAAGAACGGTGATGGATCAAACCCAGATCTTTTGACTGGGTTTGAGTGTTTGATTGATTCAGATGCTCCGTCCATCACCACCCCCTTTTGTACCGCTTTGGCCGCCATAAGTGTGGCAGGGTATGTTCAGACGTGAGTCCCTTGCTCACTTTGCCACTGGATTCAAGCAAGCCGGGCTGAAGACGGCTGGAATGCCAGAAACCGGTCCTCGGAAGCTTGTTTCCGGTCCAGGGAAGGCATGGCTTGGCAGTTCGGGCTGGACTGTTGCCATGAGGCACAGGGTCAGACTGATTTGCATATAGCCATGTCTGAACTGGGGGGGCAGAGTGGGCTAAAGAACGGGGATGGATCAAACCCAGATCTTTTGACTGTTTCCTTCTGTTTTTTAATGTTTTATTTTTTAAATGATCCACACTGGGAGCCACAGATAGGATGAGACTACGGAGGCAAATAGCTAGCAATCTTGGGACTCACATATATTCTTTCTTAGGAAAATTATTTTACCAGTTGTAACTATCACTATTGAGTGATATTCTGTTTGGAAGTGTTTAGCTCATGGAAATGATTATTTCCTTATTTATCTCCTAGAATTGGAAATTAGTATACTGGGCATTCACTTAGTTGGAGGAGTTAGACTTACATGAAGGGCATCAATTTATTGTTTGCTCTCCCACTACGAGGGATTGGTGTAATTGTTATTTAAAATACAATTTTCTGCATATAATCTTTATATGATGTATCATTTAGAGCAACAATTAATTTCCCTTGCTGGCTCAGCATATCACACCAAGTAGTGAAATATGCCTTCCTGTTTTTCTCTTCTGCAGTTGTGGAATAATGTCCTGTGGTTTTTAACCTCAATGCAGTGAGATATGCATGTCAGACTTCAATATTATAGTTTTCAGATACCATGTTGTCAGACCCACCAAGAACGGTTGATATCCCATAATCCCTGCGTGGAGATATCTGGTAAACGATGCTATGGTGTTAGAAACATAGAGATAACCCTGTTGATCCGCTGAGCACAAAGATCTTATAATCTGAATAAATAAGGTAGACTGGGAAATAAAATCCCATATATTCCATATATTTATTTAAGGAAAATGATGATGCACACATGTTTTGCATTGTATAGCTGTGGCATACACCAAAACAGGAGGTAGACAGAACTAATGAAAGATAATATGCAGCAAAATCTTTCTGCAGCTTAATAAAAGGCCAAAAGGGACATGAGTATCGCACCTTTGTCAAAAACTAAGAAAGAATTTACCAAAATAATACTTTTTGATCCTTTTTTATTAGACGTACTTCTAAGAATATTTTACGCAAAGTATAGGCTCAGGTGTAACTGAATGGATGGGATATGTAACAGTAAACACAAGCTCAACTCAAACAGGAAAGTTATTGGTACACAACTACAAAAAAGCACACAGCAAACTGTGAACATGTATCCAATGTAAATTATGTTAATAGAAAAATAACTGGAAAAAGCTAATACTGCCATAACCCAAAGATATTTGTGCATTTGCGAAGCAATTCAACAGGGTATAATAAAGCAAGGATCTGGCCTTACGGCTAGAGCGGTCGACCTCGAAGCTGGGGATTCGAGTTCGAGTCTCGGCAACGACGCTCAATATCCTGTGATTCTGGGCAAATCACTTCATCTCCCCATGCCTAACATAAAATAAAGTATGTGTCCATCTGTATTAAAACTGGTGCTCATATAAAGCACTCTGATGATACCTGATATCTTCGGGTCGAGTTTGCGCTATATAAAACTCTGAAAAAAATAAATACCTACCCCAGAAAGTGACCAGTTTTCCAAGGTACATGCGTATGAACATTACATCACAATTATGCAAAATCTAAGTCAAAACACTGAAGGCACTCTGCTAATCCATGCATGTCCTTGGTGGCACAATCGTATTTCATACTAAAAGGTGCCTACACTAAATTCAGACTGTTAGATCTGGCATCCTTGGCGTGGTTTACCCTGACTTTACACCTTCTAACCTCCTGTTTTGATGACTTCATTTTTTATGGCTTTAGGATTCAGAGCACTTTACCACTGCTACCCAGTGAGTAAGTGCATATGCTCTTTACTAAAAGCATGGTAGCATTAGCTTATCCACAATTGGCTTATTTAATTTGCTTATAAGTCCCTAGTAAAGTGCACTGTGTCTGTCCAGGGCCTGCACATTAAATGCTGCTAGTGGGCCTGCTGCACTGATTGTGCCCCCCACTTCATTAGCTCTTTACACATGGCTCAGGCCTGCCACTGCATGTGTGTGCAGTTTAATATGCAATTTTGACTTGGCAAGTTAACCTACTTGCTAGGCCCAAACATTCCCTTTTATTACGTATAAGTCACCCCTAGGCCCTAGGCAGCACTATGGGCAGGATGCACTGCATGTAAAAGATAGGACATGTACCTTTGAGTTTTCCAAGTCCTGGAAGTGAAACAATGCTAAATTCGTTTTTCACTACTGCAAGACCTCTCTCTCTCTCCCATAGGTTAACATTGGGATTGCATTAAAAGCATGTTTTAAGGGAAATATATAATTGGGAAAATATAGAGATTTGGAGTTTTGTGTCTCTGGACTCACAATTTAAAATCGCATTTTATGGTGAAGTTGGATTTTAAATTGTAAGTCTGAAAATGCCACTTTTAGAAAGTTCACTGTAGTGGGGGCTACATATAGCCCCAAAACAATCGCACAGCTTAACGTGCACAATTGCAAAAATGTTTACTTATTTCTTCAACACTCATCCATTTTACTCCGTAATTTTCAAATTTATCATGCTTATTCTTCTATTTTAATTCGAGTCCACACGCAAAAGTGTAAATGCTGTTTCCGAGTTTTTACTGTTCAATCCATGTCTATCCAGACTTTAAGAATGAGCAGGACTAAAGCATAAATTCATTTCAGGCAGCGTTTATTCAACAAATACCCAATGCATTTCGGGCACAACGCCCTTCTTCGGGGGTGTCTGTAAACAAATAAAGATAACCACAATCACAAAATGAATTATCCACGTCCATATTAGCATTACCAACTACTAACCCAATATAATTGAAGCTGTTGCACGATTCCAGAAAATATTTATACATTTCAAATGCTTCATGCCAGAAATCTATGCATTACGAGAGACCCTGAGTACCAAGCGGTTTTATTAATTTACTCCTCCCTGTTTGAATTCTTGTCACATTCCCATTATGCGAATAGTCAAAACCACCCCATCGCCCAATTCCTTACATGCAATTTTACGAACAGTTGAAACCTCCCCATCACCCGGTTCCTTACGTTCAAGTTTCTCACAATGCCTTTCAAATATACTCGGAAACAGCATTTACACTTTTGCGTGTGGACTCGAATTAAAATAGAAGAATAAGCATGATAAATTTGAAAATTACGGAGTAAAATGGATGAGTGTTGAAGAAATAAGTAAACATTTTTGCAATTGTGCACGTTAAGCTGTGCGATTGTTTTGGGGCTATATGTAGCCCCCACTACAGTGAAGTTGTTAACTTGTGTGCCAATAGGGCATGGCACCAGACTCAATCAGCACGCAAGCTTCAGATCATAAGAAATAAGTTTGAGAAATAGATTAAGAGGTGTGCATCCTGCCCCCCCAGTTACAGTGCACTTTTAGAAAGTTGTCATGTTCTTACTTCAACCATGCTGCGCCTCTGCTTGTCTTTGAATACGTGTCTGGATTGGGTGACAGCTAGGCTTCAGCCATTCCCTCTAGATAGTCACGGAAGGGGAGCTGAGTTGTGACATTTGCATCCTGATGGCTTATCACCAGACTGATGGTCCTTCCTGGGGTAGAATAAGAGGGAGGAGCTGACACTTGCAGCTGAATAGGACTGTTCCTGTCCCCACAGAAAGAGCTGCATACTCCCCTGTAGTGTGTCTGGAGCCAGGGAAGGAAAGGCAGGGACTGTGTGATTTTCAAATGTCTATTTGAAGTCTCCACCATTTCAAAGGCTCAATTGGGTAGATGTACTGGACCGCTGACACCACCAGAGCAGAACTTAGCTGGAACTAAGGACATTCTGCCTGGAAGAAGAGCCGTTGTGCTGCAGGAGAGATTGCCACTTTGCTAACTCCTCTTCTATGTTGGCAGCTGCCTGGTGATATTGCTGTGCAGTAGGAGAGACTGCCACTTTGCTACCTACTTTGCTGTGTTGACTTGCTGCCTGCTGCTTCTTGCCTGTGAGTGAGAAGGACTGGACCTGCTCTCTACATACATGAAACCATATTTCATCAAGGGCTTGCTGTTTGCCCCCTGTTCTTGAAGACTCAGGGCCATCAAAGACTTTCTTCAACTCTGCTTCAGCTGCTGGACTCTGCCATCTGTGAGTCCTCCCTTGCATGAGGTGTCCCCCCAGTCCTGGGCCTCAGAAGTGGGTTCTGCATGATCACCTCTGCACTGCAACTCTTGCAGTGCGAGGCAAGATGGCCACTGACAGACCGTAGCACACAATTGCAGTTCTCTCTCCTTCCTTTCCGGTGTAGGATGGCGAGTTAAGAAGAATGCTGTGGTTCCCTACTCTGCAGGATTACCCCATGGTAGTGTGGTGGCAGGACTGTGGTGCAAGGCGGTGGTTAGTGTACCCAGCAGCTTCAATCGCTGCACTGATTCAATACAGTCTCGCAAGAATAGTCACGCTGTTACTGCGGCCGAGAGCGGGTGACAGGATGGCACCGCGGGGGGCGAAACAAGCGAAGGATCAGAAGGATCCAGGAAATACCAAAGAAGCACAGTGCTGACGGGCGCAGTTCGGGAAGATCACCTTGGCAACACAGGAGGCTCTGCAGCTTCAGAATCTGGCATCAATGCGTCGGGAAATGCATGAGGTTCAGCGGGAGCGCAACTGACTCCATCAGAGGAAGCAGTGAGTACTGTGGAACTCGATCCTATTCCAAACCACTCCGATGTTGCACACATGTCTCAACCTCAAGTGCGAATTCAGGGTAGTGGGACTGCGGGCTCGCCTGAGGGAGACTGTTTTTTTTCCCATTCAATGAGGATTCAGACTCGCTCCTCACAGGTGAAGATAGATCATCTGGGGACACAGACTCTGCAGATAGCTCATCCATTCAGAAGGGCACCCAGCAGAAAAGGAGGTCTAAAGTAAGAGCAAAGCTGCTTGAGAGCCCCTCTAATACTGCCATGAAGCTTGTCTGGGACACATCACAAATGTACCAAGATGATGGTAATGCGAACAAACAGGGCAGAGTGCTTAAAACAGTCCCCCTCAGCCTCAGCCTACTTCACTGGATCTACTCTATAGCACACTGAAGCAAATGCAGGGAGAAGCTAGGACAGAGAGCCGGAGGGCGAAACAGGCAATGAAAAAAATAGAAAGCTTCTTGAGGAAAATTAACAAACTGTACGAAGATTTGGCAGATAGACATGGAGGGGAGAACAGGAACCCTTGAGGATGAAGTCAGCAGATGGCAAACATTTAAGCAAGCACAAGAAAAGGAGACTGAGGATGTCCAGTGGAAGCTGGAGTGTTTTGAGAACCACCAGTGGCAGAATAACATAAGATTGCTGGGGGTGGCCGAAGGGGTGGAAGGGCAGGATGTTAGGATGTTTGTGGTCAACCTCTTGAAGGGCGCCTTCCCTGAGATGGCTTCTTGGAATTGGGAGAACGTAGTACAGAGAGCGCACCGGTTTCCTCTTACTCAGAGGAAAGGGCACGGGGTCACAGGTGGAAAGGCCTAGGGTAATCTTGGTCTATGTGGGCAAAATTCTTCTTAGACAAAAAGTCATAGACAAGGCGAAACCTGAGTCTAAATGTACATTTAATGATATTACATTCTTTGCCCGACCTGACTTCTGCCATGTCACCGTAGAAAGAAGGTGGAGGCTAAGGCAGCTGACAGCTCCTTTTCAGGGTCTTGGCTCTGAGGCGTATTTGCTATATCCTGCAAAGCTTAAGGTGGTTACAAAAGGGCAGGTCAGAATGTTCTTCTCTGTGGTTAAAGCCCAGAAGTACATGGACGAACTGAAAGGTCAGAAGGGGGGATGAGGTTGCAGAGTCAAGGGGTAGACTACACTAGTGGGTTTCTTACTGCCTGTAGTTGATCATTGCAGGGCTTTGGGGATCCATTCTGTTTCTTTTTCCTTCTTCCTTGTTAGGCATTGTTCCTTCTTCCTTGTTGGGCATTTGAAGATATGATTTGACATTGTAGGAATTAGGGGCACAACTGATTGACTGGAATTACGGAAAGGGAGGAGGTTGCAATTGCTGTGAGCTAAGCGCTCACACATAGGTCATGGTTGACCTGTTTGCCTGTAAGGGGGGTGGGAGTGGTTTCAAGGGGGCGTCTCTAGGATGGGGGGCAGGGCTGGGGGGGTTGGGGGAGGAGGGGTGATAAGGGGGTGCACATACAGCACAGTGCAGCACAATATCCAAGGTTCTTTAACTCACTGGCTGAGAAGGCGGGCTCGGCATTGAATGTATTTTAATGAGTGTACGAATTGCTTCAATCAATGTTTGTGGACTAAATGATCACCTTAAAAGGTGAGTGGTGGCTTTGTTGAGATCTATGTGATAGCATTACAGTTAAAAGAAAGATTGAAGATCAGTGGGGCAGATGGGCTCTCCTTGAATGCATAATAAATGGATAAATGTTTACTATTGTGTCGGTTTATGGGTCTACAGAGGACGACCCGGACATCTTTGAGTTTCTATATTCAGCATTGGCCTTATGGCCAGAGCCGATAATCTTTTGTGGAGACTTCAATATTAATGGGCTGGCTGGTTTCGGGACTGAGGGTGGGCACTCGTATCTTGGACGTAAGAAAAAGACATGCCTCGCAATTGTGAACTTGGCTCAGCATATTTCTTTAACTGATGTTTGGGCCCTTCTGAACCCTGTAGGTACTGGCAGTACATATTATTCAGCGCCGCATAAGGTTTGAGTGAAACTGGACTATTTGTTTGTATCCAATTCTTCAATATCGAGAACCCAGATCGAGAAACTCCCCCGGATTATCTCCGACCACAATCCATTGGTAATAACTCTTAAACTGGAAGAGCAGTTACGCGGGAAAGTACCTGGACTTTTGAGAGAGTATTGCTCAAGGATGAGAGTTACAGAAAACATATGAATGATTGGATCATAGCTTTCTGTGAGAATAACAGAGGAAGCACCTCGTCTGGTGTTGCTTGGGATGCAGTTAAGGCTGGCATACGTGGGGAGACCCTGAGCTTTAGCTTACATAAACAAAAAGAGGAAGATTTAAGATTACAAAAACATATTAAAGAAGCTGTGGCGGAAGCAGAGGAGGAGCTGAATACTGCAATTCATCAAAGGATGCCTTTAGATCAAGTGCTACTAAAGCAGAGGCAATTGAGAGTATTACTAGCAAGGTGGCAGCTAACCTTTTAATTATGAAAGAGCAATGCCGTGAATTAAGTGAGAGGGTGGGGCACACGTTAGTGATACACACGAGGCAGAAGGCAGCAGCAGGGGAAGTAAGGGAAATCTCAGATGGCAGAGGAGTTACAGTAGGAGATCCTGAAGCGATCCGGGAGGTCTTCAGGCTATTTTACGCAGGATTATATAATGAGGACCAGCCAAGGGATTTAACAGCTATCCAGGAGTATCTCAAGGATATACCAGCTCCTTGACTTCCTGAGGAGGAGAAGGCGGCACTCAAACTCCCCCTGACTCTGGACGAGATAATCATAGCATTAATAAACCTCCCATTAGGTAAAGCTGCAGGCCCAGATCAGATACCATCGAGTATTATACGGTTTTTCAAGAGGCTGTTCATCTGGATATGGCGGATACGATGTTGCCGGCTCAGGGGGAGTTTTGTTCCAAACTCTTGAGCAGGGGCAAATATAGTAATAATCTTGAAAAAGGGCAAATCGCCTTTAGAGCCAGGGTCTTATAGTCCTATAACCCTCATGAATGCAGATGCAATTTTTTTTCTAAAGTATGGGCTCTAAGACAGTGTAAAGTGATAGGGGGCTGGTTAGCCCTACCCAGTAAGGTTTTATTCCAGGGAGGGGTAGAACGCAGCACTTGCGCCAAGTTATTACCCTCTTCAATGCAGTGGAAGACTCAGGGGACCCTATGGCCGTTCTGTTAATGGACGCAGAGGAGGAAGTGTTCGATAGGGTCTCCTGGGCCTACCTCTGGATGACAATGAGGTGGACTGGTATAGGGGAGGGATACATTAGAGGAATTCAGGCTCTCCATAGAGGTCCCACAGCCCAACTTAGAATTAACAGAGGGTATACTGCGTCTCTAAAGATTAAGTGGGGGACTTGTCAAGGGTGTCCTTGTTCGCCACTCCTCTTCGCCTTATACATAGACCCACTGTTGCATAAGTTGGAATTGAATGATAGGATTCCGCCACTAAAAGTACAAGGTCGAGAGTTCAAAAGTTTGGCATACGCAGATGACATAGCAATTGTTACTCCATTACCTGCTAGTGTCAATTCACCACATGCCATCAACAAATGGACACATTCCACGCTGCCATGAATCACATCCAACTCTGGATGAACCAGAACCAATTGAAGTTGAACCCCGGTAAAACTGAGCTCCTTCTCCCTGGACTCAGTCACGTCCACTGGGGCCCGCAGTTCTGGCCTCCGGAGCTCGGTTCTCCCCCCGTCCCGGCAAAAACAGTAAAGAGTTTGGGGGTAATCATTGACGCCGAACTCTCCCTCAAAGCCCAAGTTGGAGCGGTGGTTTCATCCTGCATGTACCAACTTAGGAGGATCCGCAAAGTCCGCCATCTTCTCCCCCCTGCGGCACTTACCCAAACCGTCATCTCACTTGTACTCTCCCGTTTGGATTTCTCCAACTCCATTTACTACGGTCTCCCACAATATCTGTTACATCGCCTCCAAGTTGTCCAGAATCAGGCGGCTCGCCTAATTCATGGAATCCCCAGATGGTAATCGGCCAAACCTCTGCTCCACAGCATTCATTGGCTTCCAATAGACCAAAGGGCAGCTTTCAAGGTGGCCTGCCTCACTTTCAAAGCCCTCCGCTGCTCTGGCCCCGCGTTCCTCAAATCCCTCATCCGCCCTCACTGTCCAATACGTAACCTCCGCTCAGCCTATCGTCATCTGCTGGTCACTCCTAAGAGCAAAACTAAGAAATTCGGCGGTCGCCGTTTTTCCTACCTAGCTTCCGTGCTCTGGAATCTCCTTCCTCTTTCAATCAAATCCTCTTCTTCCCTTCTGAATTTTAGAAAACTGCTAAAAACTCACCTTTTCCCCCTCTTAGCTAGATCTCTGCTACTCACGCTCCCCCCTCACTCACTCTGTCTATCAGCGCCAGGAAGCTTCGGCATCAGTGCGCTTTACAAATTTCACCTAAGATAAGATAAGATAAGATGGAAGAAGTTGAGACAGAAGCCCAGGCGTTTGGGCAGGCTTCAGGTTATGCGCTTAATGGGGCTAAAACCCAGATAATTAAGAACAGCAGGACAGAGTGTAATGATGGGCGGGTGGTCGACTCTGCTGTATATTTAGGGATCAGTATTTCGACAGATCTCGATAAGACAGTGGATAGGAACATAGAGCCTGTGATTACTAAAGTTAAACAAGATCTCGATAGGATGCATAACCTCCAGTTGTTGCTAGTTGGGCGCACACATGTGAAAAAAATGATTGTCTTGCCTAAGTTCCTTTATATATTTAGAGCAATTCCACTTTTTTTTAGGCCAAATGGTTTTTGTCACTGGAACAATTAGTTAATAGATGCATAAGGGCACATGGTAAAACGAGGAGGGTGCTTCACTATATGACTCTTCCAAGGGGTAGAGGCTGATGGGCGGCAGCCCTCCAGTATATGCAGGTGTTGCTATGCAGGGCAGAGGGGAACCCAAAAGTAAAATCTGTGTCCACTGACATAAATGCGATACTTTTGGACGAGGAAGGGGGGAACTGCTTTCTTAACTGTGCTGACTGCAACTACTACAAAAGAACGAGGTTCAAAATGCTTCAGGCAGCTTATATGATATGGGCAGCCTTCGGTAAGAAATCTGGACTTGGAAGGTTTAATGCATATACCTGCATGCTCAGGAGCGTGTGTCCCTGCCAGGGGAAATATTTGCGGATTTGGTCATGGTTGATTGGGGAAGATGGGGAATTTTAAAATTAGGTGATTTGATGGGGACCGATGTGGTTCTCCAGTTCGCAGAACCGCAGTCTGTTTATGGCATTGATAGAAGGAACTTTTTCACATATTTACAGGTCCGGAGTTTTTTTGTTAATAAGCGGGGGGAACTGCGGGGTTTAGTAAAAACAAGATTCTTGACCTTATAGAATGCGGGGCAGATTGCACTATTCGTAGGTTTCACTCAGAGCTCTATGCAATGAAGGCTGATGATTTGGGGAAATATGGTACTACATTTTTGCTACCTGTCCCCAGCTGTACACACTCCATAGAGCCATTGAAACCTTTTTTGACAGGTCTTTGGGGATCAAGATCTCACTGACACCGACATGGATCATACTCGGGATTAGTGGAGAGCCCAAACAGAGGCCCTCTGCTCAGTTCCTATTTATGGCTATGTCAGTTCTGCGAATGTGTATAGCGAAGGCATGGCTAGATAGAGTGCCTCCAATACTGCACCAGTAGTTAGCTAGGTAGCTTGCCGTGTATAATTTAGAGAAGGGGATCTATGCAAGAAAGGGTAAAACGAGCAGATCTCCTGGGGGGTGGATCTGGGAACCCATCCAGAGATGGAAGGAAAATTTACTCTAGGTTATCATCCTCGCTGTCTTGTTTTCTTTTATGTTTTTTTTTTCGCTCTATATAAGTGAATGACTTACTTTTCATGTTATGTCTGTAATCTCTAGAAAGGTGACCATGATGGTATTTGAATGTATGGAAATTAGACTCTTGCTGTGCTGTAACACAAAAATGTAATTAAAATATATATATTTTTAAAAGTAACCATTGTAGCGAGCCGAAGACATCCCTGCACGGCTCATGACGACATGGGACCCGACTGCGAGGTGTGATGATGCCGCAGCACCTGCATCGTAAGGGGTTCAATGATGATGTGGGTTCTGACTGTGAGGCTAGATTTAGAGGCATCGACCCGACTGTGTGAATCGGAACAAACGCATCGAGTCTTTAACGCCGACCCTTTCTCCATCCAAGGTACTTTTTCAGCAGACCCTGCATGGGTCCTGTAGCCAGCCTACACTCCATCATGGCCAGCCTGAATTTTGCATTAGCCACCGTCTAGTATGACCTAAAGTAATCTTTTAGGGCTACTGACTTCTAAGCACTGTTTTTGGATTTATTAGAATTATCTCAAGTTCTACATATCTCAAGTTCTACCGAAACACAGCCCAAACATTGATTTTTGGATGAAACATCTAACAGTCCTCAAATGCTCGCCCCACATCCTAGACTCTGGTAGATCACTAGGTATCACATTACACAAACACTTAAATATGCAGGATCACATCAACGCAGCCACTAAATGAGCGAATCATCAACTAAGCATTCTGCGGAAACTCAAACCCTATCTACCACAAGAAGACCTAAAACAAACTGTCCAAGCCCTAGTATTACCTAGATGGGCTTATGATAGTGCCACACGATGTGGCCTACCTCGATACAAACCAGCCCCTCTAAGAGCATCCCTCAACACGGCAGCCAGACTTGTCCTTGGAACAAAAAGAAACACAAACATCTCACCAGATCTAAAATCATTACATTGGCTACCGTATGAGGCAAGGATCCAGCTGAAAATTGCCTGCATGACGCATAAGGCATTACACTTCAATACCCCCAGCTACCTGGCTCAAAACCTAGAAAAATCAGTTGGCAACAGGAGCTCACGAAGCGTGCTCACCTTGCTTCTGAAACCCCAACGTACTCACAAAAAGAAAAGGGTGCCAGAGCATTCTCGGCTATTGAACCCAGGATATGGAACTCTCTACCACCGGATATTCACTCAATTTCTGCTTCCTCCTCCTTCAAAAAAGAAGCCAAATCTTTTCTACTGAAGACGTTTTTACCTTAAGACAATTTACCAGTCTCACTGATAATGTATAGTCAGCAAACTCCGAAGGGGATTATCCCCTCCTATTACTGTCTTTATTCTAGATGAATCTGTGTTATACTATTATACTTTATGATTTGTTTGATTCTTCACGCATATATTTCCTTGTTTTTGTGTTTTTGTCAGATAAAATGTAACACTGTCATGTAAAGCACTCTGATACTCATTAGGGTCACGTTCGTGCTATGCAATCTTTATCAATAAAAAATAATTTAAAAAGTAAACAAATAAATACTTACTGGATTTTTGTCTGTTGGTCTTGTTTTACTCAGATACGTGTTCCCTAATTGTATAAACTGATGGTATTTGCACTGTGTTACTGTAATTTAAGTGTGCACAAATACTTGACACATTCCCTCTTAAGTTAAGCCTGACTGCTCCATGCCAAGCTGTCAGAGCGTTAGCACAGGTTCATTTAGGTTGTGCATCTGACTTACTTTGACTAGGATTGTGGTCCTTTTATGGACAGGGTGCAAACCGCTGCCAACTAAAAATCTGATTTCAAACACACACAGTCCTAAAAATGTGGTTATTACAAACGCACTGCATACTCTGGGTAGAGGAAAACATTTGAACACATCATGAAATAATAGGAATCAGCAAGTCATAATAGTGATAGGTAAGTTATTGTACAGTTAATAAAAACCTTTACAAAAGCAGAAGCACAAAATACATTTTTAGTATCATAAAATATCATAAATTGTTCCATCAGAAACCTAGGAAGATTGTTATTCCTTAGATAATACAAGGTTACGATCCTTAATGTATGTCAAGGCCCTATCAAAGTGTACATGAAATACAATGGATAGGGTAATAAGATGAGCCTGAAGTCTCTGAAGGAGAAGGGGCAAAGGCCCTGGGACAGGACAGGGTATCAAAGTTGAACCAATGCCAATAGCTCTTTACAATGATCAATGTTGATCTGTTCAAGCATTCACTTGTGTCTCTTGCCGCTGGAGTCAGGGTAGGCAATTAAGCAGGCAGGAGCAGCATTCAGGCAGCCCCAGTCACTTCAAGGGATAGATTCCACAAAGTGCTCATGTTTTTCGGCAAACAAGCAAATGGTGCTAAGTGCAAAATGCAATGTGACTGTAGATGTTGGAAGATCCCAAAAGAGGTTCAGATGAGTTAGGTAGCTGCTGTACAGTGCTGTAGCCAGATGAAGCTCAAGCTGATGGATACAGTCTATGTATGTGCCGGCAGCAGTTGTATGGAAACCATAGAAGCCATCTTATGTTTGACGGAAGCTGTAATGTGTTGGCATGGGATTTGGTGCCTGGCTCCCTGTCACCGGTGGTGCAGGTGGACCCCAATTATGACATTGACGCTTGAAGGAATTTGATTGTTTTGATAATTAGAATCATCCCTGGGTTCAGGCAGGCAATTACAGGTTGGCGTCAGGTGCTCGTACCCAAGCGAACAAACTCTTTGCGGAGTACATTTTTCCTCAGTTGAAGCAACGTGGGGCAAATGCACAGAATGTGGCTGATGGTTTCCTCTCCCAGGACACAAAAGTAGCCAGTTGACTGCCATGCCAGGCGTCTGCCTCCCATGTTCCACTCTCCCAGTCTGAGAGTGACAAATTAGGCTTTGAGCCACAATGTACTTCGGCTGGATCCATGTAGTGTAAGAGTTAACCACTGCCCATGCGTGCAAACGTCTGCTCAGTGTTGCTAAGTCGTTCAGCCCTGATAGCCTTTTCACTTAGCCACTGCAAGTTCTTTAAATGCTGATTGTGGAAGGTGTTTTCCAGGCTTTAGTAAACAAGAGGTCTTTTAATTTGTTTTGAAGATGGCACTTCAAAACAGTGGAGTGGAGAAGTGTGGCTCAATGGTTAGAGCGGCAGACCCTGATGCAGAGGTCTAGCCCGGGAGCATGGTTCAATTCCCCGCCTCGGCGGGTCTTGGGCTCAAAATTCCACGGACCTGATAATTCTCGCCTCGGTGCCTATTCCAATCATGGACTCCCACTCTGCAACTCTGGGCAATAGCTTGCTTAATCTCCACAACGGCCCCCACAACGCTAAGGATGCCTGGCCTCCACCTTGGGGGTGCCCAGGAGTGGACACCTCACAGGGAAAGCCAGGATGGGTTCCACAGCGGTATTCGTACAAGTACCTTGAGACCCATGCGGGTGAGTAGTGCGCTATACAAGTATCAATTTACATTTACATTTACACTTGTGTGAGGCTCCTGAACTATTTAGGTCTCGCCCAAGTAGGAGGTTCATGGAAACTGCTGGGGCGAGTCTGAGCCTGTTGCAGAAGGTTACAAAGTCACTGCTTCTAGGCTGTGATTGCTTTGTTAGGTTGAACTCACACCTGACTTGCACAGGTGATGCTCACTTTGGAAAACTCAGTGTCGCTTTGTGGATCGAGGTGGAAATCTTATCCAAGAGGGGGCCTCAAGGTCTAGCATGGTTTTGCTCCCATAAAACAAGGCAGGGTGACTTTATCCTTCATCAACCAGAGGAAAGGGTCTAGGCTCAGGCCTTTGAAGTTCTGGGCAAGTGTTGTGAGGGCAAGCATAAGGCTTTTGCTCAAGGTGACCTTGACTGTCCATAAGGATGCCCACGTACTTATAATCATTGCTTTACAACAGCCGTTCCCCATTTAGGTGCCATTAGCCATAGCTAGCCTTTTTCCTGCTGAAGCTGACAGTCATTGTTTTCTTGTTATTTATTTGTAGACTGTTTCTGACAGTGTGGTCTTGCAGGCTGGAAAGTTAGCGCTGGTCGCTGATTCTGGCTTCACTTAACTGTACAAGGTCATGAGCTGATACCCCAGCTTGGGAGGGTGACAGTTGGCTTTGTCTAAATCTTCTGACAACTTGGCGATGTGCAAGTTGAAAAGGTTAGGGGGAGAACGCAATCTTGTTTCAGGCCCAGGATTGTGGGATTCTCCTAGAGATATGTGTGCCATCCCCCAATTTGCCCTGCACCCAGATACTGGTATACAGCTGCACAATCACTCTCAGAAGGTCAGCTAACAGGCCCGGAAGCTGAGGTTTGTGCCACAGCGAGTCTCTTGGAACACTGTTAAATGCAGCTTTGAAATCGATGAAGCAGGATTAGAGAGTAGAGCTGCTGCTGTGAAATTTGTCGCTCCTCAATCAGGTTTTTTTGTAGTGACACAGTTATCTCTGAAGTCGCACTGATTTCTGGGGATGATCATCGTGCCATCTGCCTAGGATTTCAAGTCATGGAGAAGTGTGGCTCACTGGTTAGAGGCGGCAGACCCGTAAGCAGAGAACAGCCCGGGACCAGGGTTCGATTCCCGACGCGGCAGGGTCGTGGACCAGGGTCAGCGGACTTGATAATTCTCGCCTCGGTGCCTACTCTAGTCAGAAACCACACTCGGCAACTCTGGGCATCAGCTTGCCTCATCTTCACAACGGCCCCCCCAGACCGCCGGGGATGCTTGGTCGCACCTTAGAGATACCCATCAGGGACCATCTCTCAGGGTGAGCCAGGACGGGTTCCCCAGCAGTCGAAGCGTGGAGATACTCCTCCGGGAGTCGATTCCTAGCGCTATATAAACCCGCAAATAAATTAAATTAAATTAAAAGGCTGGCAAATAGTTTGGCATCATTGTCAATAAGTGCTATGAGGCAATAGTTTCAGGGCTTAGCTTTGGAGTCCCTTTTGAAAATCGGCTCAATAATCAATCTCCTCCAAGAATCAGGGATGAAAGGTGTTGCCAAGCAGAGACCACATAATGGGGACATTACCTTGGCCCAAAATGAGTGGTCAGAAGCAAAGAGGGCTTTCAGTTAACCCTTAGGGACCGGAGCCCTACCCTTCTGCTTGAGTTGCACAGGTTGTTAGAGTTGTGTTGACAGGATAAGCCTTTGGCAGAGTATAGAAGTAAATCCTTGTGTTTACCGTGTCATATTAGTGGAACTCTTATAGTGGCCAATCTATTAATCCATTAACTAAGTAAAGGTTAGACTCATTGAAGTTCTGTCTTCTGAGCAATCCCACAGGCAAAATAAGTAAATTCTGAAAAACACTGTATGCCCAAACACACCAGCAAGTTTCTATGTTTTCCTTTGTTTGGCTGTGATATTACACCAGGTTATTGAAACAGCTGCCCTAGTCTGCAAAGGAGGCAGTTGATGTTGTCTGTACAATGAGCAGAACAGAGTACCCTAAATCCTGGTTGTGGAGCATTGCATGGATTCATGTCTAAGAAGTGCCATGCAGCCAAATTGATGCATCAGTTCCGAGATGCGGAGAGGCATCTGTCTTCAATTCTGAGGCGATGCAAGGCTTCGATGTGGAGTCCAGTGCCATCGTCAAGGCTGCCATCGATGAGAGATGTGAGAATCTGAACATTGGACGTGCCACACCATCGGGTGATGTGTCCATTCTGAGGACTTGTGGTGCTACAATGCTAGTCTTTTGCGATAGATCCAATACGCACAGCAATGGCACTGCATCAGTTCTGCTTGAGGATGTACCACTTACCCGAGAAAATGCATCACTCAGCAGAGAAGATGCATTGATTCTGCTGGTAAGCACCGTAAGTCTACTTCCAAGTGCCCAGGATTGGAGTAGCTCCACTTGGCAGGGAAAACTCATAGATGGCAGAGTTCAGGTGCAGGAGTTTGAAAACCTGTTATATTCTTGAGGCTTTAGATCAGGAGGCCAGACAACTAGTCCTTGGAGTGACTCCAGGTTCTGTGTTCAAGAGTTGCTGGTCCACCCTTCTCACCCTGGCAAGAGGGCAGCAGGCAGATGATCAGTACAGCCAAGCAGTAGTCCAGCAGAATGGCAGTCTTTCCAGCAGGTCAGCAGTCCTTCTTCCTGGCAGAGTAGCCACAGACACAGAAGTGTACTGAAGTGGTGGTGTCTGGGGTCCTTCTTTTGTAAACAGCTGTGCCTTTGAAGGGGGGAGGTACTTCTAGAGGTATAACTTTAAAGTGCACAGATGCCTTGCCTAACCAGTCCTGGCTCTATACTTTCTGCAGCAGGCATGCAGCACTTTGTGTGGGGACAGGACACAGCCTACCAGTAAAGTCCAACTCAGCCACAACTTAGCTCACATTGTGTGTGACTGTCTATGAGGAATACACAAAGCCCAACTGCCAACTACACACATTCAGTTGACCAGTGACCGGCTGTAGGCACCAAAGGGTTAAGGCAAGAATAGGCCACCTTCCAAAATTAGGATTCCGGAGACAACAAACTTGAATCTTTTATATATTCCTATTAAAAAATGACAGCTATAAATTGTAATAAGGTAATCCCAATGTCATCCTATGTAAGATATATGCCTTGCTGTAGTGAAAAATTAATTAAGGAGTTTTTCACTACAAGGACATGTAAACCTTAACAGTTCATGTCCTTCTTTTTAAATACATTGCACCCTGCTCACTGGGATGTCCAGGGACTAACCTGGGCGGGACTTATATGTACTAAAAAGGAAGCTTTGGGGCCTTGCTAAAGGTTTGCTAGGTCAGAATGGCAGTTTTAACTGCACACACAAGCTCTGCGATGTCAGACCTGAGACATGTTTAAAGGACTACTTAAGTGGGTGGCACAATCAATGCTGCAGGCCCTAGTAGCATTTAATTTACAGGCTCTGGGTACTTATATTACTAGGGACTTATAACCACATTAAAAATATACCAACTGGGTTTAAGTCAATATTATCATGTTTAGAGGAGAGAGAACATGCAATATAGCATTGGTTACCAGTGGTAAAAGTGCTCAGAGTACTAAGGCCAGTAGAAAATAATTCAGCAAAAGGTAGGAGGAGGAAGGCAAAAAGATTGGTGGTGACCCTGCTAAGAGGGCCATTTCCAACACTACCCCTCTCCAGCCTAAGTACAGGAGAGACTAATCAATAACTTGAATGATTTCCCTGCTTAGGCGATATAGAACGTGGACAATGGCCCTCCACTACAGTGGCACTTGTTAGTTCTATGCCTTTATGGATTCAGTTTGACCAATCTGTCTGCACTCTGACCCATGGGGCACCCTTCTCCTCACTTGTGTACCCCATCTGAGCAGCACCTCAATGGCAGCATTGTGATTGGCTTGCGGGAGGGGAGGGAGCATGCCTTTTCCTGTTCAGGAGCAGGAAACACCAAATGTGAGACCCAGCCCCCAAAGAGGCTGCGGGGACCAGGTCAGGTATTTTTTTTTTCTTTTAACCCCCCCGACGCGAACCCCCGCATGACCATTCCCCGCCCGTGAGTATTGCGATCCGCGACTGCAGCCACATATTGTAGCTTAGCCGCTAGGTAGTAGTGCTCTAAGTTGGGCAGGGCAAGCCCCCTTGGTCTGTCGGTAGATAATGTTTTCGGATTGCCACTCTGCCACGGAAGATCCCCCAAATATGTCCTCTCACCACCCCCCCCAGTGTTTTGAAAAAGGCAGTGTGATATATATGGGCAAGTTAGCAAAGTAATACAGTAGTCGCAGCAGGACTATCATTTTCGTTAATGCCACGCGGCCCATATTGGTTAGGGGGAGCGTTCACCAGAATGCGATTTGCGATCAGATGGAAGCTGTTGCCCTGCCCAAAATGCCCTCAAGCAAGTCTTCAGGGTGTTGGCACACCAGGTTCTCCAGGTATCGGAAGGTTTGCGTCCACTATTCAATGCTTGTGTCATTAAGGACATATTGAGGGTTGGGAGAGGCCACGTGGCATGGGTAAAGACAGGATTCAGATGTATTGACCACAAGTGCAGACACAGAGGCAAATTCCCTTAAAATGTGTTCTACATCCTCTGGGGCTGAGTGTGTATCTCTTAGACATAGGAGGAGATCATCTGCATATAGTGAGATGATGTGTTTATTGTCTCCCTGAGGGATCCCCCATCACAGCTATATTCTTGATGACTCGTCAACCAATCCCAGCCCAGAACTTCACAGCAACTAGCCTATCTCGGCACAGCATGCTTTTTGTAATGCTTCACTCCTTTCAACAAATTCCACACCTTCAAGCAAGTACAATAAACAAATAACTTGTGTCTGCTTTGCTAAAGAATTCAAAATAGTTTACTCGTACAAGAAACTAAAAGTTTATCACCAACTTCCTTACACACATGTACATGTGAATTAAATCTTGCCCAGGGAGTAACCACTCTGACTTATATAGTTTCCCCTTTGCGCAAAGGTCCCACTAACACCAATCAATATTTGTGTAATCACAACAAGTTTTTATAGTCCCTATCTCAATTGTGCAGCCGATGGTACCTCACAAATCAGCACTAGAAAAACCTTAGTAGACAAATACCAAACCCGATTTCAACTATACCAGGATCTTGGACTCCTCAGAGTCCAATAACAACTACAAATGTTCAACATTTAAGCATTAACACAACTATTCTATGGACTTTACCATAACACAAAATATATAATTTCAACACTACGACAGACTCTTAATCAGAAAAAATTGTGATGCATAACGCTATTGATACTCACTCCTCCACTTCTTCAGAAACCAAGTACTCCTTCGGTTTTCAAATTTTGGCTTTGGGCTTAAGGGACATGGGCAATTTGATAATGGGGCAATTATTTCAGCTCCTTCCTCGTGTGACACATACTGTCTTTTCACTACCACTTGAGGGAGCAGAGTTTTCTATATCTCAATCATTGGGTGCAATCATTAAATAACTCCTGCCACTAGTCATATGGTCTTTTATTTGTCGACAGGTCGAAATGTAAATGAGCACTCATCTACATTTGATTCGTAGCATTAAATCATTAACAACTTTTAGTAGTCAATAAAGAGAATTAGTGTCAACTAAACAATTTTACTTTCAAATCTTTTGTTTTTCATTGTTTATTCCATAAATGAAAGTCTTACATTTCAGCATTAAAAGTTAATATAATTCAATAATCGCTATATGATTATAAAATAGAATACATTTGCTATAGTAACAGTTAACATTGTAATAATACAACAAGCGTGTTACATAAAGGAAATTCTCTAATCTAAATTACATTTGAATAGAATAGAGTAGGGTGTCAGTTTAGATACCAAATAAAGAGTTGTGATGAGCGAATCAATCCATAAGCATAATGTTCTTACATATCGGGCTCTAAAGGATTCACAACCATAAATCTGTGAAAATCAAAGAAAGTAGGCTAAGCAACCTCTCATGTAGAGAAGTACAAGAAACTCAAAGATGAGTCCCCAGCCAGAGAGTCCGGAAAGGAAATCCTACTCTAGAAACACGCATTAATATAAACACACAATATTTAGATGACAACATTTTTCTTCCTTCTCATCCATGTAGGCCAATAGGATTGCAGTAAACTCCTGGGAATAAGCAAATGCCCCGTTTTCTCATATCCACACAATGGTTCAGAGACATTAGACCTGGAAAAGTTACATTGTTCACATTCTGTGATTCAGACTGTTCTTCTCTTGAATTATCCTTCCTATCACCTGCAGGTGAGAACCTCACTATCAGTTGTCTAATACAAAACAAACACCTGTTCATTAACTAACAGAATTCTTATGGAAAGTTACAAAATCTGCAGTAAAAGAGAAGATATTGCGTGCAAACAACTTTTCAAAGTGAAAAGCAGTCCTTTCAGTGTCAATGCATTATTTTCAGTTAACATGGCAATGGCAGTTTGGCTAACTTAAGTCAACACTTTTATTTACCTGCCGGCATATAACATTTAAGTATGGTTACCTACTACAATTTCACATATAAAATACGTGCAATGTAAAGATCGACTTTTGTACATTTTTAATAAAAGCGCTTTTGTTGGAAAATGAAAATTCACTGTAGCAAATGCAAGAAAGAGAGGTGAGGTTATGGTGCAAATATGTTTCATATATCTTATCAATCAATCAATCAATCAATCAAATTCTCTTTATTTCGGTTAATAAAAACCGTAAAAGATACAGCCACACAGGTCATAATTAAATACATTCAGGGCTAAAAGGCAACATTCGAATGACAAATAAAACAATTTAAAAATAAAAGTGTCTGTAATTGGCATAATAATAACAACATGCGAGGAGCATAAATGATACAATTCTCAAGTAGATCATAATTTTGATATCTCCAACAATACAAGGCAGGGCCATAAGACCACACAACTAAAGTGCAAGTGCATTCACGTATTTTGTGTGGGATAAACCCCCAAATTCTACAACGCAAACATAGGGCGGCAATTCATAAAAGCCCCTTTTTCCCATAAGATCACCCGAACTCATAATAAAAAAAAAATGATGGAGTTAAATGCATCAAATAATACTAAAAGGGCAGCTATTTACAATATAAAATAGTAGCAGCATTGGGAATTAATCCTCACTCGACTGGTCGTCGCATTATACCTTTTAGCTCTCACGACCAGACAGGGGAGTTTGCAGCTCCCTTCTTCTAATCGCCCATAAGTGGCCTAGAAATTTTGCAGTTGCGCAAATGAATAAAGGTTTAGCGTCTGATTTCGATATGCGCAAGGCCTCTTTAGAGTTTCGGGTCCCAAGATGTCTGCACACTGGAGCTAGCCATTTGCTACTTGGTTTCGCATAGGCTGTGCAAGCAAAAAAAACATGGCCTATTGATTCCTGTGGGCAGGAACAGCAAGGACAGCCATATATTTTATCTAATTTGCACTTGGTATGTTAAAAATGATCACTTATTGTGTATTCGTCTTAACACTTAATTCTGTCCATGTGTTGTAGCAAATTACACTATAATTACACCTGTTTTTGTGCTTTTGCTAACCGTGGTTAGAATAAACTTAAATCGTTTTGGCAACTGTCAAGAAAAGAACCCTAATTTATTATGTATGTCTTTTTCAATCAAAGGAAAAACTGCCATGTAGATTATATTACACCAGCAAGTGTAGTTTACGGTGGTACGCTCAAAGTGTGATCTGCTTGATGGTTTACACTACCAGTTGCAAGTCCACCCTCTCAGCCACCGCTTAACATTTACATCCCCTACTTTGGAAATGATCCTTAAGGTCAGTGGGCTCTAATTGATAGCTGATGGATACATCAGAAGGGCTAGTGATTCCAATTTTCGGCATTTGTTTAACAACTCAACTCAAAGTTCTCACTTTTGAGTAACAACGATGATGACACCTCGATCCGTCTTTAAACCCTCAGGCAACTAGACCTTTGCCTTTTGTCTCCACTTCACCAATAACTGTCATTTAAGCTGAACATGAGGATTTTTGAAAAATGTTCACAGTCAGTGTTCAGCAAAATGACTAATATTTGGGAATCTTAGATGTGGTGAATTTGAAAATATTAGCAGCACACGTGTAGTAAGTACCATGGCGGTGAGCTAAAATGGCGTTCGAAATATGAATATATATTCAGGCATACAGCAGAAAACCTTCCACCGCTAGCCTAAGTATATGTTTTGGCTTCAAAGAAGTGCCACTGAAATGTACAATTCAATTTAGAGATGAGAGTGAGGGGAACGTTTTGACTCGCTGGCATTGATGCACAACTTCAAACTTACTAGGCAACAAGCAAACTAAAACATATGCACTGTGACTCTCCAGCGATGGTTAAACATGATATGATATAAAATGTTTTATAGCGCGCTCTGTTACTCGCGAGTATCCTGGCGCACTTACATTGCACTTACTATGCATAAATACATTTTTTTAATGCTAATACATTTAGGGCTGTTTAACGAACATGAATTACATTTTGCAACACATTAAATAAACTGGCTAGGATTTAGCATGCCAATTAATGAATTAAAGTTTTTTAGTTTTTTGTCTTCTGAATCATAACTAATATTTAACTGATGTTTCTTTCATTGTAACATCTGTGTGTATATATATATATATATATATATATATATATATATATATATATATATATATATATATATATATATATTTCTTTTTTTCAACAGCTGCTATCTTCCCGGCATACATTGCTCTAAGACGGTGCGGTTAGTGGAGAAGGCAGAGCCGGCCGTTATCACATTATTTCCAGTGTTGCATTCAAAGAAACTTTCCACACTCACTCACTGATAATTGAGTTTTTCAATTTAAATAAATCACATGATGTTACCTCACATCCTGGTTGTTCTCGCTTTGCATTGTGGTTTTTGTAGTGCAATGTCTCTGTGCAAATATTATTAGTGACAATAGTAACTGTCAAAGTGATGTGTAACATCATGTGATTTATTTAAAACGAAGAACTGGTTGGAATGCTGTGCTACCCGTGAACAAGGTCTGTGAACAGACTGAAATGCGTAGGGTTACAAACCTGTCAGGATATGCCATTGCCTGAATAAAAACTGAATTGAAAAACTCAATTAGCGGTGAGTGCGTGTGGAAAGTTTATATATGTATAATGTTAATGATTTTGTAAAGCGCGCTTATACCAAAGTAGGCGTCTTGGTGCAAGTGACACAGGGCCATTTTTTTGCGATCGCTGAGGGGCATTTTGGCCTTTTGAGACTGCAAAAAATGGTAACCCAATGTACCTACCCTACTTTACAAGACGCTAATGTAATAGCAACTCGCAAAATAGGGTTAGAGACTCACTATTAGGAAGGGGCGTTCCAAGGGCGTGAATGGGTGCGCAACATGTTTTTTAAGAGCAGGCAGTGGTCCCAGGGACCACTACCTGCCCTTAAAAAATAAAACAAAAACGTTTCAGTCTTTTTTTGTTCAATGCATCCCATTTTCCTTTAAGGAAAACTAGCTAGATTTTTTATAAAACTGCTTCATTGACAAAGCAGTCCCAGCCATGGTGGCCTGATGACACCAGCAGGCCACCATCCCTGGGAGTGCCAGTCATTCCCAATGGAGTCGCAAAATACGACAGCCTCATTAATATGCACGGGGCATGCAATTTGCCACCCTATTGGGAAACACAAACAGTGTCTCTAACACTGCTGTACATTGATGTTTGCGACTTTCAAATTGCAACTCGCAATTTAATGCAATTTTTGAGTCACAAACATCAATGGTCGTGCATCTGGCCCCTCAACCCTAAGCCTTATAAATAGTCAAAGAAACTTCAGACGTTTGGGGAGTGCAGGACACTTAGTCTAAAGAAAAGAGGCAGGTTTTTAAATCCTTCCTAAATTTCAAAAGGTTGGGTTGAGATCGCAGGTGTTTAGGGAGTAAATTCTACCATTTTGCTGCCGTATAAGTAAAGCTTCTCACAACTCAATGGGCTTTTCTTATTCTGAGGACTTGTACTTTTTTAGCAGTATTAGACCTTAAAGTACGAAGGGGTAGAGTACCACTTAAATATTTCCTGCAAGAAAAATGGGTCATCTTGATGTAGTCCCTTATTAACCTAACAAAGTGCTTTGAACTGAATTCGAGGCCAATGAAGTTCCTTATGGAGTTGGAACCTGAACAGAACTTTGGTAAATTCAGAAGAACTCTTGCAGCCATGTTTTGAAGAGTCTGAAGTTTATCGAGAAGACATACTTGGCAGCCTACAAATAGTGTGTTCCAATATTCAATTTTTGAAATTACCAGGGCTATGATCAGTGCTTTCCTATGCTCTAGTGGTAAAAATGGTTAAAAAATGTCAACATAAAGAAGCAGGGAGAGGTCACCTGATTTGAATGTTCTATGAAAGTTAATCTGTTGTCAAAATGACACCCAGATTTTCTGCCTCCCTGTACTGGTGTTTGTACTGAACCAAGATTCGATAGCCACCAGGTGGGGTGCCAGAAGGTATTGTTGCTACCAAACAGTAGCACCTCCATATTATCAGACTTAAGCTTGAGAGAGTTCAGTTGCATCCACTGCGCAATAGTGTTCATGCATGTGCTGAACTGTAGGGCTACTCTTTCTGGATTAGATGAAACAGCCACCACTAACTGTGTATCATCGGCATATAAGCAAACCGAGAAACCGTATCCTTTGATCACCTGAATAAAAGGGGTGATGTAAGCACTGAAAGGAGTTGGACTGTAATAGGACACTTGCAGTACCCCACAAGGAATATATATATATATATATATATATATATATATTGCAACAACGTTTTCTTCCGAGAAAGGAAAACTTGGAGCCGCAATCACCAACCAACTCGATAAAGTTTCAATTAATTTATTGTTAAATCCATTTATGTTTCAGCATGAAACTTAAATGGAATTAAGAATAAATTAATTGAAACTTTATCGAGTTGGTTGGTGATTGTGGCTCCAAGTTTTCCTTTCTCCGAAGAAAACGTTGTTGCAATACAGAGCGGTTGGGCTCAACCGCAGGAGCGACGCACCTACGCAGCAGCGCCTGTTATGGGGAAAAAGGGAGCCATATCGTTGGATATATATATATATATATTCACTGAAAAAACCATAGGTTATAGACCATATATAGTTAGGAATTAGCATTTAAAAAACCTTTTTTTACTCACACAAAACCATTGAAATTCCATATATAGTTAGTTAGTTGCACTAACTATATATCGCGCACCCGCAATCCACTGCTGATCATGTCACATATTACATCATTCATGACATGGTCAGTGACATAACTGATGACATCACTGATGACATCTCAAATGACATCACTGATGACATCACTGATGACATCTCATTTGACATCAATGACCACATTACTGATGATATCATTCATGTGACAATACAATGCATCTCCTCGCATTTTAATATAACCTCTGTTACACCCAGTGTTAAATACAGAGTATAATTTTTGAAACCATTGGCACACCAATACTAGTTACTACATATGCACTCACTGATTCCTACGTCTACACACACATTCACTCATTCACCCATACAATCATTCATACATACCATCACTCATCTTTACAACACTATCATATGCACTCATACACCTATACAGACACTCACACTCTGCCACTCATCCATGGAGTTACTCACACACCTAGTCAGTCCTGTAAAGAATCAATCACACTTCCATTTTCTTGTCTATACAGTTAAACATAGAGCACCTTACATTTTCAAACATATACTAACACATACTTACTCTCTTATACAATCATTGATACAAGTACACATTGATCTGCACAGAGTCACACACCTCCCAGCCAGCCACACACACACTCAGTCTCCCATACAAATACTTGGACAATCAATCAATAACCCATATAGTTAATCATATAGCTACTGATCAACACATGCAGCAGTTTACAGAACAACAGACATAATGATGCACAAATTAAGACAGTTTAGTCACTAACCCATGCACTCAGTGAGACACATTTAATCACTCACTCATACATTCAGTCATGCACCTACTAAATCCTTCGTCCAGACACGTATACTTCCACTGTCATTTGAGATGTCATCAGTGATGTCATCAGTGATGTCACTGACCATGTCATGAATGATGTAATATGTGACATGATCAGCAGTGGATTGCGGGTGCGCGATATATAGTTAGTGCAACTAACTAACTATATATGGAATTTCAATGGTTTTGTGTGAGTAAAAAAAGGTTTTTTAAATGCTAATTCCTAACTATATATGGTCTATAACCTATGGTTTTTTCAGTGAATTTTCAAGGTTTTGTAAATGCTAATTCCTAACTATATATGGTCTATAACCTATGGTTTTTTCAGTGAATTTCATTGGTTTTTTAAAAGCTAATATCTATATCTGTAAAATATATTCTTTATTACGTGACGTATCACGTAGTCACGTGGGACGCCTCATGACACGTCGCATAACCGTGACGTATCGGCTCTGCAGCGCAAACAAAACCCGTAACGTAAGCGCGCCGGAGCACGCTTACAGATATATATATCTTTTTTAACCTTAATTAGCCAAAATCCACACGTGCACATATCTTGAGGCCTTGCAAAGGCACATCAAACAAACAGTCCCTACAATTTTTCAAAGTTTTCTTGATAATCTATTCCATTATTTTTTTTTTTACTGTTTCTCTTGTTACGCTTACCGGGACGCTACCCGGTACGCGAACCGGACGCTCCAAAAACACAAGATGGCGGACTCCCGTTACGCTGCCGTTTAGCTGCCCGGTTCGCGTACCGGGCAGCGCCTCTACCGCGAAAAATCGCAATTTTTTTTTTATTTTTTTTGCCCCGCGGGGGACTTTAATATCCCCCTCATCAATCCTAGGGGGTCAGGAGGAGTTTACCTTGCCCCCTTTCCTTCATTCTCCCCTTTGTTTTTCACCACATCTTGTCTCTCGAACCTACCGAGAAACAAGATGGCGGCCGCTCCGGACTGTTTAGAATGTTGACAGACACCGGAGAGCCAATCAGCTTCGCTTCGCGAAGTTCCGTTACGCGTCAGGTACGCGAACCGGGGCGCTGCCCGGAGCGCGCTTACAGATATATATCTTTTTTTGAACGTTAATTTCTCAAAATTCACTGGAGCACATATCTTGAGACCTAGCAAAGGCACATCGGGCTAACAGTCCCTACAATTTTGCCAAGTTTCGTGCAAATCCATTCAGCCGTTCGGGCTAAAAGTGAGGCCAACCGCCCTATGGAAATTAACATGGGAAAAACACGTTTTGGGACCCCCCTTTTTTCTCAGCCCCCCCTTGATGAACCCCCCCCAAATTTTCAGTGGCTGCTCAGAAACAAAATGTTCCATTTTCCTGAAAATTTCAGCCAATTCCGTCCACAAACGGCAAAGTTATTAGACATAGAATTTTCAAAAATCCCATAGAGAAAAAATCCTAACTATATATACCTACTGGCGACCGCCAGTAGGTAATATATATATACACACTGAAGAAAGTAACTAGAATACCCAGGGAACAACTACTGAAAAAAGAAAGTAACAAAAAGACAAATGAAGGAAAGTTCCGCCTAATAACAACATATTCTGAAGACACCAATTACCTCAAAGCCACATTACGAAAAAACTGGCACATATTGAAAACAGACCCAATTGTTGGTATGGATATTCCATCAGGGCCCTTAGTGACTTTCAAGAGAGCGAAGTCCCTTAAAGACAAGCTGGTCCATAGTCACCTAGACACTCCAATAACAAGACCGAACACGCTTGCAGAAATGAAAGGCTTCTTCCCGTGTGGAAGATGCAAAGCCTGTGCATTCAGCAAAAGAGTGTTAGGATATGAGGTTCCGGGCCTAAAAGAACGAAAGCCTACCAATAAATTCATTACATGCCAAACAACACATGTTGTTTATTGTCTAACCTGTCCCTGCAAGTTAAAATACATAGGGAGCACGATAAATGCTGTCAAATTAAGAATCTTGGAGCATATGCGAGCGATTGCTAATAAAGATATGACTTATCCGGTGGCGAGACACTTTGCCATCAAACACCATAGCAATCGGGATTTACTCCAATACTTTGGATTGGATCATATCCCAGTACACATAAGAGGGGGGGATATGACATTAAAACTTAGAAGGTTGGAATCCAGATTCATTATTGATTTACAAACAAAAAGCCCTAAAGGTTTGAACAGCGGAGAAGAACTAGCAGTCCAACTAGGAAATTAGACCATCCTATTCCATACATTTCTTGAAAACAACATGTCTTAAATGCAGCAGGCACAAATAAAGAAGTACATATGATATGCCGATATACGGCTTTATTTTTAGAGGTTACATGGCGGCTCCATGATTTGGAACCGCCTAACGCCGATCCACGGCTAGATCGTATTAAATAATGTGCAGAATAAGAATCCAGTTTTTAACTGAATAACGTTTTAATATATGTCTTTTTATATATTTGATGTATATTTTCTAATCAGATTCGTGATTACAATGCATTTCATTTTTATACTGCTTTATTACAAAAATGCGATATCTGCACATTTCAAGATGGCGTCCACCGAATGAGAGTGGTGAACAGTCCTACCTCGATTTTGATACTTCCTGTATGTCAGACACTTTTTTAAATAGCTGTTCCCTCGGTTCACATATTGTGAACACACTGAGGAAGGGAGGTTCCCGAAACGCGTTTGTGAAAGCGTTGTAAATAAACTGCAACTGACGATTACCCCGCAAGTGCCGTTCTTCTTTCCCGGCTGGGAGAGGGTTGTTTTGGAGCTGCATATATATATTACCTACTGGCGGTCGCCAGTAGGTATATATAGTTAGGATTTTTTCTCTATGGGTTTTTTGAAAATTCTATGTCTAATAACTTTGGCGTTTGTGGACGGAATCGGCTGAAATTTTCAGGAAAATGGCACATTTTGTTTCTGAGCAGCCCTTGAAAATTTGGGGGGGGTTCGTCCAGTGGGGGCCGAGAAAAAAGGGGGGTCCCAAAACGTGTTTTTAACATTGAGTTTTCCATAGGGCGGTTGGCCTCACTTTTAGCCCGAACGGCTGAATGGATTTGCACGAAACTTGGCAAAATTGTAGGGACTGGTAGCCCGATGTGCCTTTTGTAGGTCTCAATATATGTGCTCCAGTGGATTTTGAGAAATTAACGTTTAAAAAAAGATATATATCTGTAACAGCGGACCGGTTAGCGCTCTGGTTCGCGGACTTTTCGCGCAACGGAGCTTTGTGAAGCGAAGCTGATTGGTTCTCCGGCGTCTGTCAACATTCCAAACAGTCCGTAGCGGCCGCCATCTTGTCTCTCGGTAGGATCGAGAGACAAGAGGAGGTCAAAACAAAGGGGGAAATAACTATAAGGGGGCATAGTAGATCCTCGCTGACCCCCTAGGTTTGATGTGGAGGTTTTAAAAGGGCCCCGCGGGGCAAAAAAAAACCAAAATAATAATAATCGAACGGCTGAATGGATTTGCACGAAACTTGGCAAAATATTAGGGACTGGTAGCCCGATGTGCCTTTGCTAGGTCTCAATATATGTGCTCCAGTGGATTTTGAGAAATTAACGTTGAAAAAAAGATATATATCTGTAACAGCGCTCCGCTTCGCGTACTTTTCGCGTTACGGAGCTTTGCGAAGCTGATTGGTTCTCCGGCGTCTGTCAACATTCCAAACAGTCCGTAGCGGCCGCCATCTTGTCCCTCGGTAGGATTGAGAGACAAGAGGAGGCCAAAGCGAAGGGGGAAATGACCATAAGGGGGCATAGTAGATCCTTCCTGACCTCTTAGGTTTGATGTACCATTTTGCCAAGTTTGGTGTAATTCCGTTCAGCCATTCAGGCTGTAGACGTATGTAAATGTCCTATGGAAAATTGCATGGGGAAAACACATTTGAAAGTGTTGAAATTTAGAACCAATTAAAATGTTACTTTGGTTTTGTATTTGTGTGTGATGAAAGTTAATTGGTTATGTATATATGTCAAATGAGAGGAAACCACAGCCATTTTGTGATACTACTGTCTGAGGTACATTTGTGAGGAATTTTTGGTGGTGAATTTCTGGTGTTTGATTTACACAGTACTAACACTTCTGCTACTTTTAAAAAGGTGAGTTGTTAATTTGTAAGGGGAACTATGTTGTACACTTGAAGATAATTTGAAAAATGTTTTCTGTTATTTATTTGCTGTCCTTCTGTTATACTAAATACTTGATGAAGTTAGTTTTATATTATGTATTACTAAAAACGATAAATGAAAGTGATTATTTTTTTCTGCAATTTACAGCAAGCAATTTCAAAATAAAATGGCTCACAATGAAGAGACCGTGGCAATTTCTTTTGAATTGTCCAACACATTGATTGAAATTGAGAGCACCAATAATGAAATATTGTCACAAGAAGGACATGACTTGTATGATTCCATTAGATTGATTGAAATGGACAGCACCAAGAATGAAATATTGTCACAAGGAGATGACTTGAATGATTCCACTACATTGATTGAAATTGAGAGCACCAATAATGAAATATTGTCACAAGGAGGAGATGGCTTGTATGATTCCATTAGATTGATTGAAATGGACAGCACCAATAATGAAATATTGTCACAAGGAGGAGATGACTTGAATGATTCCACTACATTGATTGAAATTGAGAGCACCAATAATGAAATATTGTCACGAGGAGATGACTTGAATGATTCCACTACATTGATTGAAATTGACAGCACCAATAATGAAATATTGTCAGAAGGAGGAGATGACTTGAATGATTTTTTTGATCAATCTCTTGATGGCGAATTTATCGAGTGTTTGGAGACCATATAGTTACAAGAATCATCATTGCAGACTTTTAATGAGGAGATTCCAGATGAGATGATTGAAGAGGAAATTACTGATGAGGACATGTTAGTAGTTGTTTCAAATTTAGAAAATTCTGAAGAATAAATTTATATTTAGAAATCAAAAATTGTTTGAGACATTATTTATTTTTATTTTTAATTTATGAGGTTGTAGCGAAGTGATTGTAGTATAAAATGAGACTTATAGTATAGAGTGCAACATTTTTATGTTACATGGTAAGTTTACTCATATTTACTTCCCTTCTGCCACTATATTATCTCCAATGTGTATTTGACATGTCTTCTTCATCTCCGGCCTCCTTTCTCTCACTGTGTGTCTCCGATGCATCTTATCGCTGGTATTTTGTGTAATTACAGAAGAGAGTAAAATAAAATAGTTCGGAACGTGAAAAGGGGGCAAAGTAGAGTACTCCTCACCCCCTAGGCCTTTTTAGGCGGTCCCAAAAGGATCAGTTTCTGCTTTCCTGAGAGATTATGGTATGAGTTCCATATACCACAATAACTTGCATTACAACATGCAAGATATCTATCTCCTATTACCAACTTTTGGAGATATTCGCGCTAAGCGCGAATATCTCCAAAAAGTAACACCTGCCCTGAGCAGTTCTTAGCCATGTTATCCAATGGGAGGTGGATAACATGGCTAAGAGTATTAGCTCGGTAATGCATGAATATCGCTGAGTTTTTAGCGATATTCATGCATTGCGGCCGTTTATTATCGCATTTGCGATAAACCTTGATAATAGTAAGGTTTATCTTCGATAATTTCTGACGATGCTTAGTGGTAAAAAATTGGTTGGTAAGCATCGTTAGCGATAAATATCGCTTAACTTTGGTAATATGCCCCAACGTCTGTTAACGTTCGATTCGAAGGAAATGAGGAAGTGTTGAAAAACATTGTCTGCGCCATCTTGCCTTTTTTGAAATGCCACACTTTTGTCGTGCACGGCAGCCATTTTAGATGTCTTGACCAGACCCACTCTCTGCACGCTGTCGATTCGTAGCATGGCTCCTCACCCTCGTAAGCATCTCCCCCAGGCACTGGTCACCACCGCTCTCTGTCTTATGCATGGGCAATAAACCTTCCCCCATCTGCGCTGCTCTTCCCTGAGAATCACACTCTGTGCCCGCCCGACACCTCCCTTTCGCCCTATTCACTACCGCACCCTCTGACACTCCTCTTCCTCTGTGTCCGAATGTCCAGGCCGGTCCTAGGCTATCAGCTAGCCCTGCAGATGTAGTTTATGGCCCCAGCTGTAAAGAATCACCCCTCTTCAAAGGAGTTATAGTAGATCAAGGCCCACACCCGATGTGATCCGTCACAGCACACGCGTTCCTACTATCTGAAAACCATCCTGTATTGTGATTGGGGAGAGGACCGAGCCTGAAGCGGAAGATTCCAGGAATGACTCTTTGTACATCAAAGTTTTTACAATTATGTGTCACATTAAAAATATATAGCACTCCAACAAAGTAGTAGGAATATAAAACTTTAATAACATATAAATATATACAACAAAACAAAAACAGTAAAAACATTTAAACAACGAAGAGACCGTGGCAATTTCTTTTTAATTATCCAATAGATTTATTGAAATTGACAGCACCAATAATGAAATATTCTTGTCAGTAGCGGTCTGTTGTGCGAATAGTTCCAAGGCAGCAGAACGCGCTGAAATCTAGATGGCACGAAAGTGATGTCTAGCAAGTTGCCGCCCAGCAAATAACGGCGTGGGGCGCCGCGGGGGTGAGTGAGTCCAGTAGGCACCACAGCTATTCTTACCGGCATTGCAGAATTACTGCTGGGGACAATGCCTGTGCTGTAGCAGGGTCACAGCAGAAACAAAAAGGATTCTGTTGAAGATGTTGTTGGTTTTCAATTTGAAAACAGTTCTGGTGTCAACTGCTATGCTAATGTAGTGGTTAATGTTTTGTTTTCTCTAGAAAATGTAAAAGAGGGGGAGGCAGTCCAAAGTTCCGTTAAAAGGGCAAAGGAAAGGATCGGTGGTTTGAACTATCAGTCAAAAAGGGGAGGGGGTGCAATAATTTTTCCTACCGGGTCACACTGTGCTTTCACCGGAAGTGAGGTCTGCAGGATTGTAGTAATTCAAAGTGAGGCTGGCGCCAGCATGGGAGCGCCGACGTCCCGCGGATACAGTTTCGTCACTCCACGGGCGATCATGGCAGTCATTCCCCATCGGGGGTCGGAGACTCCCGCGGCTCCTCTAGAATCTTCAAGGTCGTGGAGGACTACGGTGGTGGAGTCAACCAGTGACCGGGCCATTTCTTTATGTTGGGCCCGCTCTTGCCAGGTCGACCGCCATTTTGAGAGTTCGGCAGCTACCGGCGATCGCGGGGTCACATGAGCGGACGGGCTCCACCCTGCCGGGTGAGACGTTGCAGCATGGCCACAGTGGAAGAACCGTTATCTAGGTCGTTCCGAAACTGTGCAGCACTGGAGTTGTTAGGATGCCACCGCCTGGAGCGCTGAGGGTGCAGCTGGGAAGCCTCCACCTGGGGAGGCGGGAGAGGCCTGTTCGCACCGTCTCTCCCTCCCAGTGCACCCCACGGCGTCTCGCTTGAGATTTGTTATGGCCGGACCAGGCGATGAGGACGAGGGGGGGTCGGAGGCATGTGCAAGACATCCCCCTCCAGTGTTGTCGCAGCCATTATAAAAGAAAGAAGTGTCCCGTCCATCTTCGGGCCGGGCTTCCGGTGGATGTCGGCCGGACGCCCCTGGCTCTGGCCCCATGAACGGGTTTCTTGGTTTATCGGCTGCAGCCGGATCCCGTCGGCCTCGGCCCCCCGACCGTTGGTGGTCGGACCGGAAGAGCATGTGGCGGGACTACCTGCAACTCTCAAGGGCCACCGCGGCCGGACTGGGAGAGAGAGGGGAGGGTCGAGGAGACATTCCCCCCCCCTGCAACTGTTCAGCGTTGTAAAGGCAATCCCCTGGCCGGGTCCCGCTGGTCTCGGCCTCTCCTCCGGCTACACCCTACGTTAGGATCTCCTGGCCGAGGCGTGGCAGCAGGACCTGCCTTATATGGGCTGCTCCCGGCTGGGCGTAGCCGGAACCCTGCCCCACCTTGGAAGTTTCCAGAGTGGGGGTGGATGTTCTACTGACTTGCATTTTCCCTAGTCTATCGATTTTTTTGGCGTGGCAGGCGGTGGGACAGCGAGGGGTGATTTGGTTTCTCTTACTGTTTTTCTGGTCTCTCACCACTGGCATATTTTAACGTTTTCTTGTTTCTAGGACATTAATAGGTTTTATCATTACGTTATGTTATCGTTTCTTTGTTCGTTGTTTAATAAAAGTTCATGTTCATCAGTGGCCTACTGATTTTCGTTTTCCTATTTTTTTCTTTCCAGGTTGTTTCATGGTAAAGTTTCTGTTAACAGGATACAGTGATCACTTCGTTATTATTGCATATGTCCTTTTCACTAGGGGTGCTCTCTGGTCGGGCCAGATGACGTATCTCTAGTAAATGGTCCGGGTGAAAAAGGTGCATCAATCAGTGGGGAGTAGATAGGCATGACAGATTACAACGGGGGAGAACGGTCCGCATTACGTACCCTTTCACTACTTGCAAAGATTTTCCTACGTTTATTTGCAAACAGGGAATACCTCCAAAAAGAACTAATTCCCAAACAGTCAATGTTCGGACAATCAATCAATCAATGAGGAATGAAATAGGTACGACGTGTTAAAGGCTTGCGTTACCTACCCTTCACTATCTGCAAAGGGAGATAGAATATTCCTATTCTTCCTCGTTTGCAGGTAGAGAAGATCGTTAAGAGAATTAACTTCGAACAATTCAATGCTCGATTGAAACAATCAACAAGGGGTACTGTGAACACAAATGAACGCCGCTTATATACATACGCATTGCTATTTTCAACAGGTTGTTCCTAATGTTTCTATTTTAGCGAGGTCAAAAGAGATCCCATTAGTGGCCTACTGATTTTGCTCGATTCCTTTTGTTTTTTTACACGATTTTTCGCTATCTGCAAAGACTAAACAGAGTATTGCGACTCTGTGCTTGTTTGTAAATAGAGAATGAACCAAAGAGAACAATCAATCAAATGGAGAGAGAAGCAGGCACGACGGATTACAAAGGGGGAAAGGGCTGCATTAACTACCCTTCACTATCTGCAAAGAGAGAGTACTCCTAATAGAAATGAGGGGTGGGGGGCAGCAATCAAAGCAGATCAGTGTGCATAAACACGAAAAAAAAAATTCTTACCACGTACTTGACATTCGACAGCTTATGATATTTGCTATTAAAAAACCATTGAAATTCACTGAAAAAACCATAGGTTATAGACCATATATAGTTAGGAATTAGCATTTACAAAACCTTGAAAATTCACTGAAAAAACCATAGGTTATAGACCATATATAGTTAGGAATTAGCATTTAAAAAACCTTATTTTACTCACACAAAACCATTGAAATTCCATATATAGTTAGTTGCACTAACTATATATTGCGCACCCGCAATCCACTGCTGATGATGTCACATATTACATCATTCATGACATGGTCAGTGACATCACTGATGACATCACTGATGACATCTCAAATGACATCACTGATGACATCACTGATGACATCTCATTTGACATCAATGACCACATCACTGATGATATCATTCATGTGACAATACAATGCATCTCCTCACATTTTAATATAACCTCTGTTTCACCCAGTGTTAAAAACAGAGTATAATTTTTGAAACCATTGACACACCAATACTAGTTACTACATACGTACTCACTGATTCCTACGTCTACACACACATTCACTCATTCACCCATACAATCATTCATACATACAATCACTCATGTTTACAACACAATCATATGCACTCATACACCTATACAGACACTCACACTCTGCCACTCATCCATGGAGTTACTCACACACCTAGTCAGTCCTGTAAAGAATCAATCACACTTCCATTTTCTACTCTATACAGTTAAACATAGAGCACCTTACGTTTTCAACCATATACTAACACATACTTACTCTCTTATACAATCATTGATACAAGTACACATTGATCTGTACAGAGTCACACACCTCCCATCCAGCCACACACACACTCAGTCTCCCATGCAAATACTTGGGCAATCAATCAATAACCCATATAGTTACTCATATAGCTACTGATCAACACATGCAGCAGTTTACAGAACAACAGACATAATGATGCACAAATTAAGACAGTTTAGTCACTAACCCATGCACTCAGTGAGACACATTTAATCACTCACTCATACATTCAGTCATGCACCTACTAAATCCTTCGTCCAGACACTTATACATCCACTCATTCTTCAATATGTAAGACATATTTTAACTTTACAGAAACATAGTCACTGGATGTTGTCATCAGTGATGTCATCAGTGATGTCATTTGAGATGTCATCAGTGATGTCATCAGTGATGTCACTGACCATGTCATGA
This sequence comes from Lissotriton helveticus, assembly GCF_964261635.1. NCBI lineage: Eukaryota > Metazoa > Chordata > Amphibia > Caudata > Salamandridae > Lissotriton > Lissotriton helveticus. The sequence goes on from NC_136073.1 coordinate 326,718,610, forward strand.
ATGATGTAATATGTGACATCATCAGCAGTGGATTGCGGGTGCGCAATATATAGTTAGTGCAACTAACTATATATGGAATTTCAATGGTTTTGTGTGAGTAAAATAAGGTTTTTTAAATGCTAATTCCTAACTATATATGGTCTATAACCTATGGTTTTTTCAGTGAATATATATATATATATGAAGTGAGTCGTCACCACCAACTGCTCTCCACACAGAAAATGACGAAGAGAGGACTCAATTCTTTGTGCAAATTTAAAGTGCTTTATTAACGCCCAGCCTGTCCCCGTAACGCATTTCGCTTCCCCTGAAGCTTGATCACATGACATGTTGCGGGAGGTCAGGACCATTATTTAAAGTGCTAGTGCAAATCAATCAGAGCGTAGTAGGCAAGAAAATGAAAGAAATACTACAGTTTTTGATAGCTGTTGGTAACCTCCTATCGTTGTGTTACACAGGGCCTGTACAAATAAATATTAAATATTCCAAAAACAATATTTGAAATTCATGCTCAAATTTTCTTTAAAAATGACATCTTTGATTTTTTTTAAAAACACCATTTGATATAAAAAAAATCTTTAGAGAGAATGTTTGAAACAGTACAGCCCAAAACAGTATTAAATATCTGCGTAATACAGAAATACTGCCCGCATATTGCTACCTGTGATAGTAATTCAAAAAATTGCCATACATCCTAATATAGCCCAAGTGGGCAAAAAATAAAGTGCGCTGTCTATCAACTCTGTTGAAAATCCATTTCCATATAACTGGTCCTGAATGATCAATGTGTGACTACTGAACCCAACGTGCAAAAATGCAAGTGCAAATATTTACCATATCATAATTCAAATTTCATAACAAATAAACACCCATTAAAACCATAAAAAAGACCAAAGGCAAATCATTTGAAATTGTGCAATTTTCATAATAGTCATAATGTTGGTATCTTTGTGCAGTTATAAGGCCCCTGATAAAAATACAGATTGTGATGAAAGAGCCCACACGTATATTATATCTCACAGACATGTATAAAGGTCTTCACTCGCGTTCAGCCCATTTGGATTTTTACTATCGAATTCCAGTATATATCGGGTTTCGAGGAGGTGTAATCTGGTTTCTTGATCCGTCCCTCGTTTTAAAGGTAGCACCGTGTCAACAACATAATACTGGAGATGGGCTGGGTTGGCTTCATGTGTGGTTTCGAAGTGTCTAGCTACTGGGTAAGCCTGATCCTTGCAAGTAACTTATCCTTGCAAAGGAAATAAAAAAAGGAAAAAAAGGAGAAAAAAAACTGTATCCTTCTTTAAAAATTGAACAAGTTTTTTCCTATTGCAAGGGATTTTTAATATGTAAATATAAACTGTTTATAAATAAAACAAAAAATAAAAAATAAACAGGCCTTTTCGGCATCTGCCGACGTGAGAAAGATGCTCTAGTGTTAAAACAAAATAAAACAAAATAAAATCATCACATTGAGAGCCCTACAAAGCGTAAATAGCTTATGTGTAAACTCTATGTGGTATTTGTTTCCCCTTTTGTAAATAAAGTTGAGGACTAGAACATGCCCGTGAATACAATGTGGCCCGATCCAAAATGGCACCCGTAGTAGACGCGAGTCATGTTGGTCACGTGACCGCGTCTCAAATTTAAATCAGGAAGCAGAGCGCCAGGCAACAAGGACGAGACGCCGCGCTCCCCGGATTTAGATCGGTGAGGAGTAGGGGGGCAGTGATTTAGTATGAGAGGCCTCGAATGGTTGAATAATCAGTGAGCATGGCGTTGCGGAGTTATCCGCGTCTGCATTTTCTCTCCTGCGTAGCTCGCAGTGAGTGATGTGAAGACTGGAGAGCGCAAGGCGGACCCGTAATACATCGAATGGGTCACCTTACGAGTGTTTTTGGGTGCCTCCTTGCTATTTGGGATTTGGCCACATACAGGGAATCCAAAGGTTCTCGATACTATATGACGGAAGAAAAATATCGATAAGGGTGCAATTTAAAAATACAAAAATACAAACTATGTGCACAATCAAAGAAGTGACATGTAATAGGTTGTGGAAACTGAGCTGCTCAAAAAAAGTTTTAAACCAGTAGGAATTACTATTTGCAGCACACATAGCTTTGCTTTGAACACTTGGAGATGGTGCAGCACGGTCTATATGTTCTGTTTGTATTCCCCCTTGTTTTAATGTCCAGATTGATACAACGATCCTTTGGAAAGAAAGGCTCACAGAAGGAGCTTGGATGACATCTGCGTTCCCTCATAGGCTGGTACAAGAGAGAGTAGCCATATGAGGGTAATCACAGAGGTTGCTCTTATTTGTGTGTGTGGAGATGAATTTAATGGGGAGTAAGAGGCAGAACTCCTGGTGACACAATGTTGTGTTTTCTTCCACTTGACAGTCTTTCAGAGGAGGATGTGTCCAACTTGAGGTGCTGGTACGACCAGTATAGCCCTGCAGAATTTGCCGCAAAATTACTGGCATTGAAACATGTTGGCATGTGAAATGGGTATGCATAAATAGCAACCTACACACATTTTTAATTGGACAGTTCACCCCTACTAAATAATAAAGTATCGTGTGAAAGGTGTGCCTGTCAATTTTGATTATACTTTGTCACCAACAGAGAGTGCACTTCTTTATCACTCCCTGTGCACCTACACTATCTATGTTTTTGCTTGTTGGACACTTTTTTCTGTTGAAGACAAGGTGACTACCGATGATGAGAACAGTGGGTTTACCTGGTGAGTACCTGCCAGCTATCCGCTGGATGGTTCGTCCGTGAGGGGTCACCTTGTCTCTTTCACATTTTTTCACATCTTTTCCAATTCACTAAAGATTTGGTGTTGACCGTCTATTTAGACATAACTTTTGGGTGATTGAAATAATCAGTCATCAAGTGTTGTCTACTTTGGAGAGACTGTCAGTGGAATGGAAGCATTTTTAGGAAAAGTAATCTGTTAAGGCATTCGATGTATGGCAATTAACCATAAGTAAAGAATAGGTTATTTTGCAAAAACAACTGAAAATTGAGTGATATATATACCTCGTAGGGTAGACAACGAAAAGTGTTCTACATACGATATATTCTTTGCCTTGTGGGGCGGGTATTGTTGATTTATGTGTTTTATGAGTGGAGGGCTACCCGTATCCCCTAGACATACCCTCTGGGCTCCTTGTTGATAGATGTAAGACTGATCCTTGCCTACTATGGCCCTTATGTGCTGGAGTATCTGTTTGTGGGCGGGAAACCTGGTACTACCAACATACCTCAACCCACACGGACACTCCAGCACATAGACCGCAAAGTCCGTTTTGCAAGTCATTCTTTTGGTGATTTCAATTGGTTGCTGTTTGAAAGGGCTACTATAGCTAGTTTTGTTGCAACCATGACGACAGGCCTTACACTGGGGACACTTCTTAAACACCTTGCTTAGCGACATCCATGTACTGGAGATTTGAGGTTCTAGACTATTTTTGACCAAAGCCTTGGCCATTGACGGTGACCTCCTGAAAGTAAGCACTGGTTTATCTGGCACATTCAGACCAATAGTAGGATCTCCTTTAATGAGATTCCAATTCCTGTAAAATATTCTCCTTAAGTCTGAGTGTTGCCTACTGTAAGATAGAATAATGCAGCCTAGTCCCAGCTGGACTAGGCAGAGGGGTACAGACGGAGAGAGTGGGCCTCAAAATACCCTACCTGGCACCGAGTGAGGTGCCGTTCACCCTTTGGGCCACAATGATGTCGCAATACATCATGTCGCCAAGGAAGATTTGAACAGGGTTACATCACAGTCAGAACTGTATGTATGTTTACTTCCAAATTTAGCAGTGACACTATTGTAGTATGGGAAGGTCCTGAAGAAAGCCAGGGAAACATACCTTTAATTACTGAAACATGTTGACCAATGGAGACAGTGATATACTTCTAACTTTCCCTCTTTTCACTTGCTTCACTTACATTTTTATTATGACGACACAGTAGAGTGAGTATTGAAAAAAGTTCATATAATCTCACTGTTGTCTATCGCTTTTTAAAATACACAGCTTTTCTTCACTCGTTTATATTTTTCTTGCACTGCACACCATTTGAAAAAAGGATATCCCTTTGCATTGTTTCCTTGTGAGAATTACACTAAAGGAGACAACTGTTTCTTTTTGTTCCCCCATTAAAAGCCAAGGGTGGACATAAGACGGTCGTTTTGGAATCCCAGATGAATACACTGGGCACGTGAATGTGCAAATGATGGGATACCAATTATCCTAAAGTGGTTTAAGCCTCTCACTTCTGTAAGCTCTTGTTTTGCTGCTTTTTCTACACTGATTCTAGATAAGGTCAAATGTGACTTTGTTTCTTAGAATGAGTCTTAGAGAGACAGTGTTTTATGACCAGGGATTTCTGTGTTGTTGAATAAATATTTCAAACCAGTTATAGGTAAAGCAATTTTTTTTAAATGTAAAAAGATGCTAAAAATGGGCTAAACACGCATGTCACTGAAAAAAAATGTCATGAACAAGAATTAAAAACAGTGTTCAATCCTGAAACCATCCCATAAATCAGTTAGTTAGCCCTGCTACCTGTGTGCAGACCAGGTATGAGTACCGAATCAGGTCTGATAATACTGTTGTGCAGTAAGGGGTACAAATGCAGTTAATTAAGCCGAGTCCTGCCCAAGTGTGCCTTAATTAAAGAAGCTTCTATGGCTAGAGTTACCTAAAGTGCATGTGCAAATAGTGCAAAAAAGTCACCTATGGCGGTCACAGCCAAACCTTACTAAAGTGCAAATCTGCGAAAAATAGAAAATGCAAGCTAAAACTATTCAACTTGTGGGCAGCAGCTAAATGGGTATAAGATCATACTTAAGACATCATTTAAAAGCAATTAGAATCAATCACAGACATGTATAAAAATCTTCACTCGAATTCAGACCCTGGGGTATTTCGCTGTCGATTTCTAGGATGTACCTAGTTTCAAGTTTCCTGAGCATGGCTTCCCGGTTGCCTCCTTGTTTTTGGAGAAGGATCGTATCTAAGACAAAATGTCTCAGATTGTCTAATTTGCTATCACGATGTTCCTTAAAATGTTAGGAAACCGGTTAAGTGACATTGTTGTTTGTTATGGCCCTCAGGTGCTAGCGCACTCGTTTATGTGCCCGCAATTTTGTGCTTCCTACATATTGCAGGTTACAATAGCACTCCAGAACGTAAACAGAGTATTCTGTTTTGCAATTGAGACTTTTGGTAAAAGGTACTGGATTTAGTTTGAACGGTGTTATAAAACTGGTTTTGTTAACCCCGTATTTACATGCCTTGCAATTAATGCAACACGTAAATCCTTTCCTAGAACTCAACCATGTTTTTGGTATTACCACCTCTGGGCCGCTTTTAACTAGGGTATTGCTCATGGAATGAGCCTTCCTAAAAGTAATACAGGGGGATCTTGTGACCTGACTGCTCAAGACAGAATCACTACCCACCAAAGCCCAGTTCTATAAATGATTTTGCGTAGGGCTTTGTGTTGTAAATATATATATATATATATATTACCTACTGGCGGTCGCCAGTAGGTAGTTATAGTTAGGATTGTTTTCCATAGGAAATCCGCAACATTCTATTGGGAATAACTTTGGCGCCGGTTGAGGAATCTGCCTGAAATTTCCCTCAAATTTGCCTCGCGGTGCTCCGGTCCTTCCCTCGAAGTTTGGGGGGGATTCGTCAAGCTGGGGCCAAGATAAAAGGGGGGTCCCAAAACGTGTTTTACCCATGTTAATTTCCATAGGGCGGTCGGACTCACTTTTAGCTCGAACGGCTGAATGGATTTCCACCAAACTTGGCAAAATTGTAGGGACTGGTAGCCCGATGTGCCTTTGCTATGTCTCAAGATATGTGCTCCTGTGGATTTTGAGTAATTTAGGTTCCAAAAAATATATATATCTATAAGCGCGCCCTGGTACGCGCACCGGGGCGCGCAATAACGCGTACCGCGAATACGCGAGCGGAAAGCTGATTGGCTCTCGGGTGTCTGTCAACATTCCAAACAGACTGGAGCGGCCGCCATCTTGTGTCTCGGTAGGATAGAGACACAAGAGGGGCCAAAAACAAAGGGGGAAATAATCAAAACGGGGCAGGGTAGACCCCCCCTGACCCCTTAGGTTTGATGTGGGGACATAAAAGGGCCCCGGCGCTGAAAACGCGTACCGGGGAGCGTACCTTGGAGAAAAAAGCATGACAGAGTTTCCCAAAAAAGTTGCTTTTTTTTTTATACATTAGAGGTAGTTCTAATAAGAACTGTTGTTTTTATTCTTTTTGTTGTTTTATATTTTTTTTTTTTTTTTTGAACATTTTTTACTTTTTTTGACTTTTCTGAACAGTTTTATATTTTTTTTATTTTTTTTAAGGGGAGAAACAAAAAACAGGGAATTCTAAAGGGCTCAACAGGAGCAAAAAAAAAACGGAAAAAATTAATGTTTCCTTGGGCACTTGTGGTTATCCCAAGCACGGTTAATAAGTGTGATGCTTTGCTCTCCATAGCATATTGTTTCTCCACAAAAAATACAAACCATTTTAAAATTGGAAAACTTTGTTTGTATGGTGGAGCACATCTCCCTAACTTCCGGTCCCGATGGGGTGGGAACATTAGTTTGCGAGGTGCTGGCAGAAGATTGGACAGGGTTTCTGGCCAGTTCCCTGACCTCTGCCCTAGCATAGTTATTTGGATGCTTGCGTTGCATATGCCTGATCATGGTGTGGTTGCCAAAGGAGTATTTTTTGTTGGGATTCCCCCTTGACAGCTCCTGATGACAGGTTGCCTTAGGCGCATTTACTTTTTTCTTGTCTTGGGGATTGAAAAAAACTGCCAGATGATGTGCTCTTTAGGTTTGTTGGTAATATTGTCCTCTGGGAGGAATGTCTTCTCCTCCTCCTCCTCCTCCTCCTCCTCTTCTTGATCTCCACCACTGTGAAGTTGTGGTGGTCCTTGTGGTGGTGGTGGTGGTGGTCCAGAAGCTCCAGCAGCTGCAGCTAATGTAGCCATTTTCTACTGAAATAAATGCAGGTCTACCTCTCTCAAAGCACAAAGGTAGAATGAGGAAAAAAGGTGGGGTCTTTCATCATTTGGAAAAGAAAACTGTTCTGAACCAATGAAAAGTGTTATTTTTAGGTCGCATGACCTGGCCTTACATCATTAGGAAACCAAAAGTGAAATGAACCAATAAAAAGTTTTATTTTCCGGTCACATGACCCGACGCGCTTACGCTACGTGCCCCGGGGCGCGCAACGGTGCGCACCCCAGGGCGCGCCTGGGGACGTGTACGCCGCGGGCGTCATACGCACCGCGCGGCTACGCGATACGTCACGATGTTGTTTTTGTTCGCGGCAATAGCGTTAACGGGGCGCTCCCCGGTACGCGCATCGGGGCGCTTACTGGGGCGCTAACCGGGAGCGCTCCATGGCAAAACACAAAAAAAAAAAATAAACATGATCACTATAGAAAAAAAAATAGTATTACATAAATATACAATATAGGATTCATTATAAAAAAGTAAAATATTTAATAGCTACAGAAATTAGCTATTAAAAAACCTATGAAATTCACTGAAAAAACCATAGGTTTCAGAACAGTTATAGTTAGGAATTAGCATTAAAAAAAACTATTAAATTCACTGAAAAAACCATGGGTTTCACACCAGTTATAGTTACCTGGAACTTTTACTGACATAAAACCATTGAAATTCCCACGTTATAGTTAGTTGGACTCACTATAACTTGTGCGCCCGCAATGCACTGCTGATGATGTCACATATTACATCATTCATGACATGGTTAGTGACATTACTGATGACATCACTGATGACATCTCAAATGACATCCCTGATGACATCTCAAATGACATCACTGATGATATCACTGATGACATCATCCAGTGACTGTGTTTCTGTAAAGTTTAAATATGTTTTACATATTCAAGAATGAGTGGGTGTATAAGTGTCTGGATGAAGGATTTAGTTGGTGCATGACTGACTGTATAAGTGAGTGATTAAATCTGTTTTACTGAATGCATGGGTTAGTGACTAAACTGTCTGAATGTGTGCATCAGTATGTCTGTTGTTGTGTAAGCTGCTGCATGTGTTGATCAATAGCTATATGAGTCGCTATATGGTTTATTGATTGGTTGCCCAAGTATTTGTATGTGAGGCTGAGTGTGTGTGTGTGGCTGGTAGGTGTGTGACTCTGTGCATAGATGTGTGACCAGTTGATTCACTAGCTGTATGGGTTCAAGAGTGCATGTGGAAACAGCTGTATGGGTGGTTGACTGTGTGCATGACTGTGTTGGTGAGTGAATGGATATCTCAGTGCTACATGTCCAAGTAAGTACATATGTAAAACACAGTGCATGTGAGAGTTGGCATATATAAATGACTATACATGAGAGCCAGTGATTGCGTGAGTGGCTGTATGGATCAATGTGTACTTGTATCAGTGATTGTAAAAGAGAGTAAGTATGTGTTAGTCTATTTTTGAATAATTAAGGTTCTGTGTGTATAAATGTATAGATGAGAAAATGGGAGTGTGATTGATTCTTTGCATGACTGACTAGGTGTGAGAATAACTCTGTGGATGAGTGTCAGCGTGTGAGTGTCTGTATAGGTGTATGAGTGGATATGATAGTGTTCTATTGATGAGTGACTGTATGTATGAGTGATTGTATGTGTGAATGAGTGGATGTTTGTGTAGACCTAGAAATTAGTGAGTGCGTATGTAGTTACTGGTATTGGTGTGTCAATAATTTCAGGAATGGTATTTTTTATTTAACAGTGGGTGTATTAAATGTTAGATTAGAGTGTGAGGAGGTGCATCGTATTATCACATGGATGATGTCATCAGTGATGTCATTTGAGATGTCATCAGTGATGTCATTTGAGATGTCATCAGTGATGTCATCAGTGATGTCACTAACCATGTCATGAATGATGTAATATGTGACATCATCAGCAGTGCATTGCGGGCGCACGAGTTATATTGAGTCCAACTAACTATAACGTGGGAATTTCAATGGTTTTATGTCAGTAAAATTTCCAGGTAACTATAACTGGTGTTAAACCTATGGTTTTTTCAGTGAATATATATATAGATATATAGATATATATGTGGCGGACTGGTGCTGGGTCTTTGAATAAAGAAATTCTGCACTATCTATGGGTCTTGCTTCGTCTATCCATCTAGTTGCTGGCTATTTGGACGTCTACATACCAAATATATATATATATTCGGATGGGCATTTGTCCCTTACTTTCTTGAAAAATAAATCATTATAATCTTCTACGCTTTTGAGGATTTGAACTTTCTTTGAAATGGCTGTATCGTAATACAGAGGTTTGCGCGAGGTCCGCACCTGAAGGAACTCCGACTTTAAGTGTCGGAACAGGACTATTGGTTTCATATATATATATATATATATTACCTACTGGCGGTCGCCAGTAGGTATATATAGTTAGGATTTATTTCCATAGGGAAATCGCAACATTCTATTGGGAATAACTTTAGCGCCGGTTGAGGAATCTGCCTGAACTTTTCAGCAACTTTGCCTCGCGGCGCTCCGGTCCTTCCCTGAAAGTTTGGGGGGGATTCGTCAAGCAGGGGCTAAGATAAAAGGGGGGTCCCAAAACGTGTTTTCCCCATGTTAATTTCCATAGGGCGGTCTGTCGCACTTTTAGCTCGAACGGCTGAATGGATTTCCACCAAACTTGGCAAAATTGTAGGGACTGGTACCCCGATGTGCCTTTGCTATGTCTCAAGATATATGCTCCAGTGGTTTTTACGAAAATTAACTTTGAAATATATATTGGGCTACATTGGGCTATATATATGTTAGAGCCCAAATGTAGCCCAATGTAGCCCAATGTAGCCCAATGTAGCCCAAAGATGGGCACCAGAGACAAAAAAAAACAAATGTAGCCCAAATATCAGCCAGATGTAGCCCAACTATAGCCCAATGACAGAATGTCCCAGAGTGTTCTAAAGAACAACTAGAGCGCTAACAGTCTTACTTATGACAAAAGTATGGCACACCTGAAGTCATCTTGATTGGAATAAAGTGTTAACACTTAAAACATTTAATTTGTAAAGGAACAAAATGAGGGGGTTCATTTTGCCATAGAAATTATGATTAGTGCTGAAGAAAGAAAAATTAGGGCACATTTTGAGTGACTTCTCAAATCCTCTTATATTGCATTAAAAAAATTCTGATATGCAGTCTCCCAAGATGGCCACCAGAGACAAAAGAGCCCAAATGTAGCCCAAATATCAGCCAGATGTAGCCCAACTATAGCCCAATGACAGAATGTCCCAGAGTGTTCTAAAGAACAACTAGAACGCTAACAGTCTTACTTATGACAAAAGTATGGCACACCTGAAGTCATCTTGATTGGAATAAAGTGGTAACACTTAATACATTTAATTTGAAAAGGAACAAAATGAGGGGTTTCATTTTGCCATAGAAATTTTATATATATATATATATATATATATGTATATATATATATATATATATTACCTACTGGCGGTCGCCAGTAGGTATATATAGTTAGGATGGATTTCCATAGGGAAATCGCAACATTCTATTGGGAATAACTTTGGTGCCGGTTGAGGAATCTGCCTGAATTTCTCAGCAACTTTGCCTCGCGGCGCTCCGGTCCTTCCCTGAAAGTTTGGGGGGGATTCGTCAAGCGGGGGCCGAGATAAAAGGGGAGTCCCAAAACGTGTTTTCCCCATGTTAATTTCCATAGGGCGGTCTGTCGCACTTTTATCTCGAACGGCTGAATGGATTTCCACCAAACTTGGCAAAATTGTAGGGACTGGTACCCCGATGTGCCTTTGCTATGTCTCAAGATATATGCTCCAGTGGTTTTTACGAAAATTAATTTTGAAAAATATATATTGGGCTACATTGGGCTATATATATGTTAGAGCCCAAATGTAGCCCAATGTAGCCCAAAGATGGCCACCAGAGACAAAAAAAACAAATGTAGCCCAAATATCAGCCAGATGTAGCCCAACTATAGCCCAATGACAGAATGTCCCAGAGTGTTCTAAAGAACAACTAGAGCGCTAACAGTCTTACTTATGACAAAAGTATGGCACACCTGAAGTCATCTTGATTGGAATAAAGTGTTAACACTTAAAACATTTAATTTGCAAAGGAACAAAATGAGGGGGTTCATTTTGCCATAGAAATTATGATTAGTGCTGAAGAAAGAAAAATTAGGGCACATTTTGAGTGACTTCTCAAATCCTCTTATATTGCATTAAAAAAATTCTGATATGCAGTCTCCCAAGATGGCCACCAGAGACAAAAGAGCCCAAATGTAGCCCAAATATCAGCCAGATGTAGCCCAACTATAGCCCAATGACAGAATGTCCCAGAGTGTTCTAAAGAACAACTAGAACGCTAACAGTCTTACTTATGACAAAAGTATGGCACACCTGAAGTCATCTTGATTGGAATAAAGTGGTAACACTTAATACATTTAATTTGAAAAGGAACAAAATGAGGGGTTTCATTTTGCCATAGAAATGTGATATATATATATATATATATATATATATATATATATATATATATATATATATATATATATATATATATATATATATATATATATATATATATATATATATATATATATATATATATATATATATATATATATATATATATATATATATATATATATATATATATATATATATATATAACCTACTGGCGGTCGCCAGTAGGTATATATAGTTAGGATGGATTTCCATAGGGAAATCGCAACATTCTATTGGGAATAACTTTGGCGCCGGTTGAGGAATCTGCCTGAATTTGTCAGCAACTTTGCCTTGCGGCGCTCCGGTCCTTCCCTGAAAGTTTGGGGGGGATTCGTCGAGCGGGGGCCAAGATAAAAGGGGGGTCCCAAAATGTGTTTTCCCCATGTTAATTTCCATAGGGCGGTCTGTCGCACTTTTAGCTCGAACGGCTGAATGGATTTTCACCAAACTTGGTAAAATTGTAGGGACTGGTAGCCCGATGTGCCTTTGCTATGTCTCAAGATATGTGCTCCAGAGGATTTTGAGTAATTTAGGTTCAAAAAAATGTATACATCTATGGCCGGGCCCCGGTACGCGCACCGGGGAGCGCTCCGGGCGCGCCACGCGACTTGCGCACGGGAAGCTGATTGGTTCTCGGGTGTCTGTAAACATTCGAAACAGTCCGCAGCGGCCGCCATCTTGTGTCTCTGTAGGATTGAGAAACAAGAGGTGGCAAAAATCAAAGGGGGAAATGACCAAAAGGGGGCAGGATAGACCCCCCCTGACCCCCTAGGTTTGATGTGGGGGCCATTAAAGGTTTTTTTTTCGTTTTTCGCGGGGGAGCGCCCGGTACGCGCACCGGGGAGCGTACCAGGGGGAAAATAGTGAAAAAAATTATATAATCATAATAATAAATAATAAAATAATCATTTTGAGTGATTACAGGTAGGGTAGCTCTGAAAAGAGCTTTTGGTTCTGTGGCTGTTTTAGGTACCTACAAGTACGTCCTACACACACCCACACGCACACAACCCCACACCTCCACACCCACACACTCCCCACACACACCTCACACATGTACACCTCCACCCACACCCAAACACCCCACACCCCCACATCCCACACACACACCTTACACATCCACACCCACACCCACACATCCCACACACACACACTCACATACACACCTCACCCCCCAACACACACACACGCACACACAGATACCTCACAGACACACCTCACACATCCCACACACACACCTCCCCCCCACACACACACACACGCACACCTCACAGACACACCCACACATCCCACACATACACACACATCCTACACACATACCCCCCACACCCACACACACCCCACACACACCTCACACACCCACACCCCACCTACACCCAAACACCCCACACACACACACATTACACACCCACATCCCCACCCACACCCACATACCCCACACACCTACATACACCCATACACCTCATCCCCCCTCAGACACACACACACACCTCACAGACACACCCCACACATCCCCCCCACACACCTCACCCCTTCCCCACACACACACACCTCTGACACACACCTCACACACACACACACACACACTCACACACACCACACACACCTCACACACACACACACACACACTCCCCTCACACACACATCCACACACCCCCACACACACACCCACACACACACCCCACACACACACCCACACATCCTACACACACACACCCCACACACATACCCCCCACACACCCCCCACCCCCCCCCCACACACACCACACACACACACACTCATTATTTTTTTATTTTTCTGAGGGGGTGCCCCACACACATACCCTGACACACACACACCCCACACCCACCCCCCCCACACCCCCCCACAATACCTCATACACCCACACCTCCACTCACACCCAAACACCCCACACACCCACACACACACACACACCATACACCCCCACACCCCCACCTACACCCACACACCCCACACACCCCCACCTACACACACCTCACCCCCCCCACACACACACACCTCACAGACACACCCCACACATCCCCCACACACACCTCACCCCCCACACACACACACCTCTGACACACACCCCCCTCCCCACACACACACACACACACCCCACACACACACCTCACACACACACACACACACCCACACACACATTCCTCACCCCCACCCACACCCACACACACACCCCCACACACACACACCCACACACACACCCCACACACACACACCCACACACACACCCCACACACACACCCACACACATACCCCCCCACACACACACCCCACACCCACCCCCCTACACACACACCACTCACACACACACTCATTATTTATTTTTTCTTTTTTTGAGGGGGTGCGCGCCCCGGTACACGTATCGGTACACGTACCGGTACGCGTACCCTGGAGAAAAAAAGAAGGACAGAGTTTTTTAAAAATGTAGCATTTTTATATAAATTGGAGGTAGTTCTGAAAAGAACAGTTTTTTTATTCTTATTGTTTTATATTTTTTTATTGTTTTTTTGTGCCCCGCGACTTTTTAAAAAATATATATTTTTTTTTTGCCTTGGGGGTCCTTGTGGGACCCCCTGAGCAGGCCTAGGGGGTCAGGGTGTTTCTACTCTGGCCCCTTTGCAAGTTTCACACCTTTGTTTCACTGCTTTCTTGTGCCTTGGTTTGAACAAGGCACAAGATGGCTGCCAGGGACACCCAGTATGCAAGGGGAATTAGTTCTCCCTCTTCAAACATGCACGGGGGCTGCGTTGCAGAGAGGTGTAAAAAAGGGTGTGGCCTCATTACACCTCTATGCAATGCAGCCATCTGGCGCATACTGTAGGCTCCTGGTGGGCTAGTTGGCCCCCAGGGACCCCCATTATGCAAGGGGAATTAGTTCCCCCTCTGCAAACGCGCCAGGCGGCTGCGTTGCAGAGAGGTGTAACAAGGGGCATAGCCTCATTACACCTCTGCAATGCAGCCCCCTGGCACATACTAGAGGTCCCAGGTGGGCTAGTTGGCCTCCAGGGGCCCCCAGTATGCAGGGGGAATGAGTTCCCCCTCTTCAAACATGCACGGGGGCTGCGTTGCAGAGAGGTGTAAAAAGGGCCGTGGCTTAATTACACCTCTCTGCAATGCAGTCCCCTGGTGCATACTGGAGATTCCTGGTGGGCTTTCAGGTCTTATATAGTTAGGAATTAGCATTAAAAAAAAGTTTGAAATTGACTGAAAAAAACATAGGTTTCAGGCCTTATATAGTTAGGAATTATCATTTAAAAAAACTTTGAAATTCACTGAAAAAACCATAGGTTTCAGGCCTTATATAGTTAGGAATTAGCATTTAAAAAAACCTTGCAAATTCACTGAAAAAACCATAGGTTTCATGCCTTATATAGTTAGGAATTAGCATTTAAAAAACCTTGCAAATTCAATGAAAAAACCATTGGTTTCAGGCCTTATATAGTTAGGAATTAGCATTTAAAAAACCTTGCAAATTCACTGAAAAAAACATAGGTTTCAGGCCTTATATAGTTAGGAATTAGGCACAAGAAAGCAGAAAAACAAACGTGTAGAACACAAAAAGGGGGCAGGGTAGGAACACCCTGACCCCCTAGGGCTGCTCAGGTGGTCCCAGTAGGACATTAATATATTTAAACGTTATCCGCTAATAGAATTAGCATTTAAAAAACCCTTTGAAATTCACTGAAAAAACCATAGGTTTCAGGCCTTATATAGTTAGGAGATAGCATTTAAAAAAAACCTTTGAAATTCACTGAAAAAACCATAGGTTTCAGGAGTTATATAGTTAGGAATTAGCTTTTACAAAACCTTTGAAATTCACTCAAAAAACTATAAGTTTTAGTGGTGTTATATTTAGCTGGACATTTTACTCATACAAAAGCATTGAAATTGCTCCTATATAGTTAGTTGTACTAAGTATATATTGCGCACCCGCAATCCACTGCTGATGATGTCACATATTAGATAATTCATGACATGGTCAGTGACATCACTGATGACATCTCAAATGACATCACTGAAACCTATGGTTTTTTCAGTGAATAAAAAATCAACTATGGAACAACCAGCCTTGGACATTAGACTAATGGCCACTGATGTTGAAGGAATAGTGGCAGCTCGAGCTCTAGAAGAGAATATCGATGAGGCAATTGAAAGCAACATGTCCACCCAAGAACATTTACAATCAGCTTCAATAGCTCAACTGGGGGCTGGCAAGAGCCCATTTAAGCCGAAATCAGTGTTTGTACCCATCATGCCCAAAGATGTAATCGATATTTTCCACGATAGGATAACAGAAGATATAAAAAAACTGCATTATCGAGTGAGTCATCACCCTAAAAAACTAAGTCAAAACCAACTGGAATATAATCGATTAATGACTAAACTAGGTAACAACACTGAGATCATCATAAAAGCTTCAGAAAAAGGCGGCAATATAGTACTGTGGCCCAAGCAAGACTATATAAGAGAAGCCAATCGACAGCTGTCAGACACCCTGTGTTATGTGGAAACAACTAATAAAGAATACACAAGGGCTTTGGAAACTTTGCGGAAACATTTACTCCAATGCAAGAGAGATAATATGATCTCTAAAGAGGAATATACTTTTCTATACAATGATTCACCTGTTTTGCCATCTATATATTTTCTACCCAAAACTCATAAGGAGAGAACCCCAGTCCCAGGACGCCCAATAATATCGGCAATTGAAAGTGCAAGTGAGCACCTATCACAGTACATTGATTTCTTCTTACAAGATTTGGTCAGGGATTTGCCTTCATATGTTAAGGATACTGGTGACTTCCTAACAAAAATCAGCAACATCAAATGGGAAGGCAACATGAGAATGTTAACATTAGACATTGAATCCCTTTACACCTGTATAGATCATCAAGTGGGACTAGATGCTATTAAACATTTCCTGTCCACAAGACCAATCGAATATTACGAACACAACAAAGTAATTATGAGAAGCATTGACTGGTGCCTAAACAACAACTATTTTGCATTTTCTAAAAAAATATACAGACAATGCAGGGGCGTAGCAATGGGGTCTTGCTTCTCCCCCAGTTATGCCTGTTTAGTGGTTGGCTGGTGGGAGGAGCAGATACTGAGAAAAGAATTGTCATCAAAATACGGTAACAATATAATAACTTGGTTACGTTATATAGACGATGTCTTCGTGTTGTGGAGAGGGGACAATGAAAGTGCAAATGTTTTTTTACAAGATATCAATGTGAACAAAATGAATCTAAATTTCACTTCAAACATGAGCTGTACTGAGGTTGCATTTCTGGACACAAAGGTATTTGTGAAAAATGGTGAGTTACAAACAACATTACATAGAAAACCCACAGCGGGTAACTCGACATTACATGCCTCCAGTGCCCACCCTAGACATCTAATTGACAGCATTCCCTACGGTGAGCTTCTTAGAATAAAACGCATATGTAGTGATGAGAAACAACAGACTATATGTATGCAAGAGGCTGTGGAGAGATTCCGTAGGAGAGGCTACACGGCAAAAATTCTACAAAGAGCTTTGGACAAAGCCAATAGTAGATCTAGGGAATCATTATTATCAAACACAGAAGAAAATGCCTTGCAAGAAAATGAGGATACTCCTAAGACACCCAGGCTGATATTAACCTACAATAACCAGCACCGTCAAATTCGCTCAATAATTAATCAAAATTGGGCGATAGTGCAGACAGATGCAGTGATGACACAAGAATTGCCTCAAAAACCCACTATAACCTTCCGAAGAGGCATTTCGATGAGAAATAAAATAGCTAAAAGCGTCCCAGACCTTAGTACCAAAAAGAAGAGCACTCTTTGGTTACCAGAAAAACAAGGTTTTTTTAAATGTTCATCCTGTCGGGCCTGTAAATTTGGTACAACCACCAAAAAATACACCACACCTTTCAGCCCGAAGGAATTTAAAATTCAGGGATGCTACGACTGCAAGACGGAATATGCAGTTTATATTCTGACGTGTACTTGCGGGCTCAGATATGTGGGTAGTACCAAGCAGCAAGTACACGTCAGAATTCTGCAGCATCTGCGTGCTATCGTGAACAACGACAGCACGTATCCTGTTGCAAGACACTTTAAGGCAGTCCACCAAAACAACTTAGCAGATTTAAAATATTTTGTTATCGGAGCAGTAAATGAGAATCCGTGTGGTGGAAACAGAGAAAAAAGCCTTAGACAGCTGGAATCCAAATTTATTGTAGAATTAGACAGTAGACAGCCTAATGGTTTAAACAATACAGAGGACTTACATCATTTCCTCTAAGAACTCATCGATTGGGTTAGGATGTGCCCGTCAAAGTTTCTTTCAAACCTTCTGTTTTCTAAAAATGAAGTCCAATAACTTTACTGTGACCCTAGAACCTTTTTCCACATTCTTTTAAAAAATACTTTTTCAATTTTGGTTTTAGTCTTTCACGTTATAAGTATAAATTATTCTTATCTTATAAATTTTAAAAAAATCACACGAAGCTTGTGAATATCAAGTTTTTTTCTGCCCTTTTTAAAAAAAAAAGGAAACACCACTATTATGGAATGGGTAAATATCACCGTTATGAATTGCACTTTAACTGAGGAGATACTTTTATGCTGCTAAAATACATCGTATGCACTTTATTTGTATTTTTGCACATGAGCTCTATTTTTGCACAAACTCTCCATGTTGCTTAGTTCAATATTGATGAGGTCAGGTCCTTATAATTTTGGAATTCAATCCGATATTTATGTATAGCCATCTTTGAAGTACCTACATTTTTATAATATATATCTATTGTTATATTGTATATAGCATGCATATTTATTTATATATATATATATATATATATTTTTCCATATTAAGGGAAAAGGATATGTATATATATTTTTATATGTCATGGGTATATTCATGAAAAATAATGGAATCATACGCATAAGTGACCATAAGCGCAAATTATGACATGCTCTGTGCTAATATATCAAATACATTGGTGCACTATGTTTTATTTTCCATGAATCAGCATTTATGCGGTTATGTTGTTTTGATTTCTATATGAAATACAATTGATTTGGGTATTTGGTCTAAAAACTACAAAACCCAGTATACATATGCATATAGTATCTCTTCTATGTTTAGCACTTAGATGAGGTGAAAGCATCACACCAAAAATGTATAAAAATAAAAAGCGGACCATCTGTTTGTCACATTGAGAAAGAATACGGAGGTATTCGAAACGCGTCTGGCAACATTTGAAAAATAAAAGACCTGCTGATCCACGAAAACTGGAGTCTGTATTTCGTTCCTTTGGCTGTGTCCCGGCTGGGCATCGCAGAGGGGATTCGGAGATATCGTCATATATATATATATATATATATAATATATATATATATATATATATATATATATATATATATATATATATATATATATATATATATATATATATATATATATATATATATATTACCTACTGGCGGTCGCCAGTAGGTATATATAGTTAAGATTTTTTCTCTATGGGATTTTTGAAAATTCTATGTCTAATAACTTTGGCGTTTGTGGACGGAATTGGCTGAAATTTTCAGGAAAATGGAACATTTCGTTTCTGAGCAACCCCTGAAAATCTGGGGGGGGTTCGTCAAGGGGGGGCCGAGAAAAAAGGGGGGTCCCAAAACGCGTTTTTCCCATGTTAATTTCAATAGGGCGGTTGGCCTCACTTTTAGCCCGAACGGCTGAATGGATTTGCATGAAACTTGGCAAAATTGTAGGGACTGTTAGCCCGATGTGCCTTTGCTAGGTCTCAATATATGTGCTCCAGTGGATTTTGATAAATTAACGTTCAAAAAAATATATATATCTGTAACAGCGCTCCGGGTAGCGCTCCGGTTCGCGTACTTGACGCGTAACGGAACTTCGCGAAGCGAAGCTGATTGGCTCTCCGGTGTCTGTCAACATTCTAAACAGTCCGGAGCGGCCGCCATCTTGTCTCTCGGTAGGATCGAGAGACAAGAGGAGGCCAAAACAAAGGGGGAAATGACCATAAGGGGGCATAGTAGATCCTTCCTGACCCCCTAGGTTTGATGTGGAGGCTTTAAAAGGGCCCCGCGGGGCAAAAAAAAAGAAATAAAATCGGTTTTTTTGCGTGGGGAGCGCCCGGTACGCTTTTGTGCAATGGGGGGTGGTAATCTAAATGATGAGGGGGGGGGGCCGCGTTCAAAGCACATCAACGTGCATAAACACAAGTGTTTTTATCTACCACGTACTTGACTTATCTCTCTGAGATGCATTCCCTTGTGTTTCGGCAATGGTAGTCTGTTCATTACATAGATCGCCCGAGGGCGGTAGTACAGACCGTGCGTAGGAAAGGGTCAAAAGCCAGGGGTATAGGAGTATGTAACAAGCAAGCCATTTAATTGAAAAAACTAAACGTGACAAACGGTTGCAGGATCAGTGAAGGTTGATTTTATAATTGAAAGTATAACAGGATCAGTTACAATAAAATCGTCCATACGCACACCATGGGCGAGTATCATGGGTAACATTACTTCGAAGCTTTAATAATACAATAATCAATAATGAAAAATCGACATCAATAGGGTTGTCCGTATGCCCAGTCAGTACCCTTCCCCGCCCGCCATGTGCACAAAGACCGCATACATCCCCCATAATGTCAAGGCTAAGTAACTAGAACGTCATAAGGAGTTGCAAGTCGCTCCCATACTGGCGCCATTTTGGTCGAGGCCAGGCAGGTCCAGAGTATAGTTCAATGTCTCCAATAAGTAGCGGCAGGACCAGAATCCCTTTCGGCAGTTCAAAAAGTTTGTTAGCGCCAACAGAAAGAACAGGCAGCATGAACCATGACTCAAAGGCGAGGGAGGCAAAATCTTCCCTACCGGGTCACGCTGAGGTCCACCGGAGCTGATCAAGTTGGCAGTCTACAGTGTCTCTTAGTAATTTGGACAAAAACTGCCGTCAGCATGAGAGCACTACCATCATGTGACAATGTTGTGGCCACTTCCGGAGAGCGGGACAGCAGGCGTATCCCTCCGCCGATGCACTGAATCAGCCTCCCTCACGGCACCAGATGTGGATAAGGCGGCGGACACCCGTGGCAGCGGTATATCCATGGGGGATAGTCGAGCAACAGTGGCGGTTGCCCCCATCGGAAGCCCGCGGGAGTCGAGGGCCAACGACTCTCGTAGAACCTTTAAAACTGAGAGGACGTCTTCAAGAGTGGGGCTCATGCCCGAGCAGGCAAGCATTCGAGTTCCAGGGTAGTCCAGAGTCGTTCTAGTGGACCAGGCCCAAATCCGGCCGCCATTTTGAGCGTTCCGCAGCAACAGCCGCTCTTCACCCCGGCCACCGGAGCGGGTCCCCGGCCATCCAACCGAGTGGAACGCCAATGGCAGTCATGGTGCAGTTGACCGGGGAGTGAAACGCTAAGGGTCGCCCTGCTGCAGCTGACCGCGGGGACGGGCCTTGGCGCGTGGTGTCGCCCCTGGGCTATTTGCACAACGGTCCTCCACCCCTAGGCCGCCACCTATGCTACCTCGACAGGAACAGCGTCATGCATTTGGATCGATGTTGCAGCAGGCTGCCATGTAAATAGTTATTTAATAAAACGTTTTACCCTGTTACTTTGCTGGTGTGTTGTATATATTTATAATATTTGCATAGGGTTTGTCGTTATTTTGGGCGGGGTGGGCAGCGGAGCCGAGCTAACTTCTCTTATTTAGTCAGCACATAAATTGACTTACTGGTGCGCATTATTTTGAGTGTATATTTGGAATATCGGTTGGGGTCGGATTCGTCGTACTGAAATAACCCTTCAAGTTTCTGGTGTAGGCTACTCTCCCATTCACTAGCTCCAGAGAGAGTCGTTCCTAAGTAAGGAAAGTGCTATATTCTTTTTCGTCCTTCACATGCGGATACCATGTTCGGGCTTATTTTTCTCATTCCATTAACTGTTCGATCAACGCCTCAGTCATACAAAAAGCATTCTTTTATTGACCCAGTCGTGCGCCACACATACGCATTCATACCGTACAAATCAGGGCCCATGCATACCATACAATCTTTCACGCTCCCAGAGATAGCTTGTACATATAATGTACCGTCTCACAGAGCTAGCCTATTTTTCCTCGCGTGGAACACGGTGCGGTTTAGGTCTTCTCCATACTTTAGCTGAAATTCCAATGTAACCTGCAGAAAAAGAAAAGAGGGGGGGGCAGCGTTCAAAGCACATCAGCGTGCATAAACACGAAAATGTTTTTATCTACCACGTACTTGACTTATCTCTCTGAGATGCATTCCCTTGTGTCTCGGCAATGGTAGTCTGTTCATTACATAGATCGCCCGAGGGCGGTAGTACAGACCGCGCGTAGGAAAGGGTCAAAAGCCAGGGGTATAGGAGTATGTAACAAGCGAGCCATTTAATTGGGAAAAAAACGTGACAAACGGTTGCAGGATCAGTGAAGGTTGATTTTTTATTCGAAAGTATAACAGGATCAGTTACAATAAAATCGTCCATACAGACACCAAGGGCGAGTATCATGGGTAACATTACTTCGAAGCTTTAATAATACAATAATCAATAATGAAAAACCTACATCAATAGGGTTGTCCGTATACCCAGTCAGTACCCTTCCCCGCCCGCCATGTGCACAAAGACCGCATACATCCCCCATAACGTCAAGGCTAAGTAACTAGAACGTCATAAGGAGTTGCAAGTCGCTTCCATACTGGCGCCATTTTGGTCGAGGACAGGCAGGTCCTTTCAAGTGGTGTTGGACCTGCCTGGCTTGGGGAATCTTTCAAGTGATGTGACTGAGGAGCAAATTGTGGACCTCTTTAAAGACTTCAACCCACTACATGTCAAGAAATGTCAAAGCGGAATGAAATGCTTTGCATTTGTAGACTTCAGTTCGGCGAAGACCCAGCAGAATGTTATAAGTAAATGTCATGGCACGAAGTTCAGTGGGCGGTCTGTCATTGTGAAAGCTTCAATTAAGTTGAATGGCTGCAAGAGCCCCAATTACACCAGCAGCCCTGTTAATATGCCGATCTTGGAAAAAGTTCCTCTGTTGGATTGCAGTGATGGTCTTGGGAAACTGCTTCCGAAAACTCTAAAGGCCACGAAAGCTTGCTATGCTGTTTCTTTGGAAATGTGGTGCTGGGTGATGGAAGTTATTGAAGAGTTGGCAGTGGTGTTTTTTGTAGATTTTGGACGCTCTGCCACAGTCCTGGCTTCGTCATTACGAGCACTTGAAAACAAGACATTCTGGGCAATACCACCCTCGACGCAGCCCTTTATGCTACAAGATGGTGTCTTCCATACAGAAAATATTGTTGGCAGCATTTTGAAAGGAAAGATAAACGGCTGTTCTCCTAGTGAGTCTCACATTCTTACATTTATGAAGAATGTTGAAGAGTAGTATGTTGAAAATCTGAAGCCATCGTTCTACAAACTCTCAACCAGCCTTGGATGGAAAAATCCTGAAGAATGTACAAACTGAAAACCAGTTTTTGTCTGCATAGCATCAGCAGCAACACTTGAGTCAGCTTTGTGTGAAGCCGCCATCTTGATCCAATCAATACCGTCCCCCCGCACACATTCAGGGACCAGGCCGCATTGCGAGGGCACCGCAGGACGTGTCTTCAGGTCAAACGGATTGTGGGACAAGGTCCAGAATGGAAGAGTCACCAAAAGGCTAAAAGTCCCGCCGGACCCCGGGAGCCGGCCGCCTATGTCGGGGGCGATCTCAGGCCACACCAGGGCAACAGGACTTGGGGAGGGGGCAGGAGCCAAGCGCCCCCTCCGAGTCCATGCCACCACACCGCCCCTCAGGGGCCTGGAACAGTCGCCCGGTCCGGACGTGAGCCATGAAGAAGGGCACCAGCCGCCATCTTGATCCAATCAACACCATCCCCCTGCACACATTCAGGGACCAGGCCGCATTGCGAAGGCACCGCAGGACGTGTCCCCAGGTCAAACGGATTGTGGGACAGAGTCCAGAATGGAAGAGTCACCAAAAGGCTAAAAGTCCCGCCGGACCCCGGGAGCCGGCCGCCTATGTCGGGGGCGATCTCAGGCCACACCAGGGCAACAAGACTTGGGGAGGGGGCAGGAGCCAAGCGCCCCCTCCGAGTCCGCGCCACCACACCGCCCCTCGGGGCCTCCGTCAAGCGGCTCAGGGAGGCACCGCAGGCAGCGGTTCTTCAGATCAGTGGCTCTCACCGGCAAGGCTCCCCTCCGTCAGCAGCGATCGTTGGTGCTGTGGTTGCGGCCGGAGGCCCCGCCTAGTCAACGCCCCGGCCTCTCCATCTCGTAGGCCGCAGAGTAGTCGGGGAGAAATCCCGGGAACGGCGGCATGCATTACACATCACTAAGATGGCCGGGCCTACGACCCTGGGTTTAAGAGTCTCATGCTCGATCGATTGAGCTGGCCGGATCAGGCAACAAGAAGGTGGGGGGGGTGGCGGGATCAGCAAGGCATCCCCCCACACAACTTGCTGGACATCATCTCTGGGTGTATTGGGGACGAGCCTTGGCACGTGGTGTCGCCCCCGGGCTATTTGCACAACGGTCCTCCACCCCTAGGCCGCTACCTCGCCGGGTGATGGCCTTTGTAGACTTTCTAAAGCCCACATCCTACTAAAAAGTAGCCCAAAGTAGCCCAGCATTGCTACTTTAAGGAAGGAGGGACAGGAACAGCGTCATGCATTTGGATCGATGTTGCAGCAGGCTGCCATGTAAATAGTTATTTAATAAAACGTTTTACCCTGTTACTTTGCTGGTGTGTTGTATATATTTATAATATTTGCATAGGGTTTGTCGTTATTTTGGGTGGGGTGGGCGGCGGAGCCGAGCTGTTTTGCAGCCATCATGGCGTCGAGCTCGGTTCCTCTCACTAGTTTCATATTTCTCATGAGGGGTTGTTCCTAATGTTTCTATTTTAGCGAGGTCAAAAAGAGATCCCATCAGTGGCCTACTGATTTTGCTTGATTCCTTTTGTTTTTTCTAACGATTTTTATGTTATAGTTTGCTTGCACGATACAGCGGCTAGTCCGCATTTTATATATATGTCCATTTTATTAGGGGTGTCCTCCGGTGGAGTCGGATGATCTACCTCTAATAAACGGTCCGGGCTGAACCAACTACCAACAAACGGGGCAGAGATAGGCATGACGGATTACAAAGGGGACAAAAGTCTGCACTACCTATCCTTCACTATCTGCAAAGACTAAACAGAGTATTGCGACTCTGTGCTTATTTGTGAATAGAGAATCACCCAAAGAGAACCAATTCTGAACGATCAATGTTCGGCCAAACAATCAATCAAATGAGGGATAAAAATAGGCACAACGGATTACAACGGGGGCTAAAGCCTGCGTTACCTATCCTTCATTATCTGCAAAGACTAAACAGAGTATTGCGACTCTGTGCTTGTTTGTAAATAGAGAATGAACCAAAGAGAACCAATTCCAAAACAGTAAATGCTTGGATAACAATCAATCAAATGGAGAGGGAAGCAGGCACGACGGATTACAACGGGGGCAAAGGCCTGCGTTACCTACCCTTCACTATCTGCAAAGAGAGAATACTCCTAAAAGAAAAGAGGGGGGGGCAGCGTTCAAAGCACATCAGCGTGCATAAACACGAAAATGTTTTTACCTACCACGTACTTGACATTTTAAAGCTTTTCATATTTGCTATTAAAAAACCATTGAAATTCACTGAAAAAACCATAGGTTATAGACCATATATTGTTAGGAATTAGCATTTACAAAACCTTGAAAATTCACTGAAAAAACCATAGGTTATAGACCATATATAGTTAGGAATTAGCATTTAAAAAACCTTATTTTACTCACACAAAACCATTGAAATTCCATATATTGTTAGTTGCACTAACTATATATCGCGCACCCGCAATCCACTGCTGATGATGTCACATATTACATCATTCATGACATGGTCAGTGACATCACTGATGACATCTCAAATGACATCACTGATGACATCACTGATGACATCTCATTTGACATCAATGACCACATCACTGATGATATCATTCATGTGACAATACAATGCATCTCCTCACATTTTAATATAACCTCTGTTACACCCAGTGTTAAATACAGAGTATAATTTTTGAAACCATTGACACACCAATACTAGTTACTACATACGCACTCACTGATTCCTACGTCTACACACACATTCACTCATTCACCCATACAATCATTCATACATACAATCACTCATCTTTACAACACTATCATATGCACTCATACACCTATACAGACACTCCACTCTGCCACTCATCCATGGAGTTACTCACACACCTAGTCAGTCCTGTAAAGAATCAATCACACTTCCATTTTCTAATCTATACAGTTAAACATAGAGCACCTTACATTTTCAAACATATACTAACACATACTTACTCTCTTATACAATCATTGATACAAGTACACATTGATCTGCACAGAGTCACACACCTCCCAGCCAGCCACACACACAGTCAGTCTCCCATACAAATACTTGGGCAATCAATCAATAACTCATATAGTTACTCGTATAGCTACTGATCAACACATGCAGCAGTTTACAGAACAACAGACATAATGATGCACAAATTAAGACAGTTTAGTCACTAACCCATGCACTCAGTGAGACACATTTCATCACTCACTCATACATTCAGTCATGCACCTACTAAATCCTTCGTTCAGACACTTATACATCCACTCATTCTTCAATATGTAAGACATATTTTAACTTTACAGAAAAATACAGTCACTGGATGTTGTCATCAGTGATGTCATCAGTGATGTCATTTGAGATGTCATCAGTGATGTCATCAGTGATGTCACTGACCATGTCATGAATGATGTAATATGTGACATCATCAGCAGTGGATTGCGGGTGCGCGATATATAGTTAGTGCAACTAACTATATATGGAATTTCAATGGTTTTGTGTGAGTAAAATAAGGTTTTTTAAATGCTAATTCCTAACTATATATGGTCTATAACCTATGGTTTTTTCAGTGAATATATATATATATGCAAAAAAGAAGCAGAGAACTCTGGGTAGTTCCTAAGGTTAGGTGGAGAGAAGCTCCTATATGGAGCACCCTACAACACCAGCGACACTCTAAGTTTGCTTACTCAAATGTCTGCTTTTCTATCAAAGTCTTTAAGCATAGGATTAGCAAAATGCCATCTGCGCGAGCTGTAAAATGTCAATAACCTTTCACCACTCCAGGCACAGTATTGCAGCTTCGGATTGGTAAAACACCACCCAAGCCAATAGGTAATGAATACAAGGAACCATTCCAGAATGGCTTTGAATAGAGTCTCTGGGGTTAAAAACAGCCCAGGGAGAAGGGCCATGCAACACCCCTCCCCCATTAAGTTTTGGCCAGGCCCGAGTAGCCCTGATGCTCATTTCACAAAAATTAAACCTCAAAGGGAATCACTTACAAATATAAACATAGCAGGTGCCCCAGTTGAACTTCACTTCTGTAAAGGACAAATGTTCCTAACTACCTGGGCTTGGTGAACACAAGTGTGTTTTCTCAGAAATTCCACATTGAAAGATGATCTGAAATCCTCCATGGGGGTGAAAGCATCTTGAATGCATCTTTGATCTATTGGAGCTCAAACTGTAGTGGCTGTGCAGTGGGTTCTTTCTTGACCTCTCCTGATGAGAGAAGAGTCCATGGTTCTCCCTTTAAATGACTATGAGTTTGAAAATGTTCAAATCACCTGGAAGCCTCACACATTTGGCCCCGCCCTGTCCAACTTAGAAGTATGCAAAGATCTTCCTGCATTTTACCAAGTTGATGGACAACTTACCAAAAGATCCCGCAGCGCATTTCCTGCCAATTTTTGGTGATGCCTTCTTGTTTCTGAAGAATGTGAGGCCATCGCCACCAAACAAAGAAGCACTTACTTCATATAGTTAAGATGAAGTACCCTTGTTTGGTAGAGATTTACCTCTTTGTAGTCTTGTTATCTTCTCTATAGGAAGATTCATGCTATCACAGATTTGGGGATAAAGACACATGGGGAGTAATCACATTGCCGAAATGCACACAGGCTCACTGGAGACTTTTCCTCAAGGTTCATTTTGCAGATGTAGTGTAGAATATGCACTAGACATTTCCACAACGAGTTGGCATTTACTAATTAACCAATAGAAAGGACTCCAGTCGGGTAGATATTTTGTGAAAACCAGTGGACAAAGGGCAGGTGAAGTTCCGTTCTGGCCCAGTCACTCAAACAGCTACTAACACACCACACAGACACTCAGAAACCCACTCACTCACCCACACAGCTACTCACTTGCCCACTCAAAGACCCATACAGCGACTCCCACACTCACTCACCTGCTCACACGACTCACACACCCTCAAAACTACTTATCCCCACTCATACCCCATACAGACACTCATACTTCCACTCATATACCCAATCATGCACACACCCACTCACACACCTGTACAGCCACTCACACATCCACCACAAAAATACTCCAACACCCACTCAAACTCACATACAGACACTCACAAACCCACTCACAGACCCATACAGTCACTCACTCAACCAGTACCCAGCCCATACAGCTACTCACACACCCACTCACAGACCCATACAGCCAGTCACACTTCCGCTCACAGACTCATACAGCCACTCATACACACACCCACACACCCAAACAGACACTCATACACCCACAATACCACTCACACACGCACTTGAAGACACATACAGCCAACCACATACCCACTCATCAACCTATACAGCCACTCACACACCCACTGTCAAAGTTTACAGGTTACAGTTAGGAAATACATTTAGAAATTCACTAAAAAAACAAAGGGTACAGGCATGTTATAGTTCGGTAAAGAAATATTAAAAACCTTAGAAATTCACAAAAGAAACAACAGGGACATTGTAGTTAGGCTCAAAATAAACTTATACAAAACCAATGAAATTCAGCAGTTATAGTTACCTGAGCTAACTATAACATATGTCCCTTCAATGCCCTGCTTATAACCTCACATATTACATCACTCATGATATCACTGATGCCATCTCAAATGACATCACTAGTGACATCACTGATAACATCATCCAGTGATTGTGAGTGTGTTCTAAATATTTCTGAGTGTTAAACATATCTACTAAGGTACTACACAAGTTACACTAGCATACTTTCTGTACTAATAATGAATGATACTATTTCTGACATATATTATGTGAGTGGCTGTGTGACTGTGTGTATCCATGTGTGAGTGGGTGTCTAAGTGGCTGTATGGGTGTGTGAGAGGGTGTGTAAATGGCTCTATGGATGAATAAGTGGGTGTGTGAGTAGCTGTATTGGTGAATAAGTGGGTGTTTGAATAGCTGTATGGGTGAGGGAATGGCTGTGTGACTGTCTGTATTAGTGAGTGAATGGGCATGTGAGCGACTGTATGGGTGAGTGAGGGGTTGTTAAATTCTGTGTATGGTTAACTAAGTGGATGTCTGAGAGCCTGTATTGGAGAGTAAGTGTATGTGTGACTAGCTATATGGGTGAGTGAGTGGATGTGTGGGTGCTTGTATAGATGTGTGAATGGGTATGTAAGTGGCTGTGTTGGTGTGTGAGTGGTTATACGGTTGAGTGAGTGGTTCTGTTGAGAGGCTGGACAGGTAAATGTGTTGGTATATAAGAGGTTATATGGGTGAATAAGTGGGTGCTTGAATAGCTGTATAGGTGAGTGAGGTGCTGTGTGAGTTGAGTAGGTGTATGGGTAAGTGTGTGGCTATGTGAGTGGCTGTATGAGTAAATGAGTGGGTGTGTGAGTGGCTCTATGGATGAGTGAGTGGGTGTGTGTGTGTATGTATGGGTGAGTGGCTGTATGAGTGGTTGTGTGGGTTTGTGAGTAGATATGTGAGTGGTTCTGTGGATGATGTCATCAGTGATGTTATTTGAGACATCATCAGTGATGTCACTGACCTGTCATGAGTGATGTAATATGTGAGATCATACGCAGTTCATTGTGGGGGTGTACATTATAGTTAGCTCAGCTAACTATAACTGCTGAATTTCACTGGTGTTGTACGAGTAGAATCTGAGCCTAACTATAACAACCCTGTAACCTTTGCTTTTTCAGTGCAAAAAAATATATATATGTGTTATATAGCCACTCACATGTGGCTATATAACTTAATGTGTGCATGTGTATATATATATATATATATATATATATATATGTATATATATATATATATATATATATTACCTACTGGCGGTCGCAGTAGGTATATATAGTTAGGATTTTTTCTCTATGGGTTTTTTGAAAATTCTATGTCTAATAACTTTGGCAATTGTGGACGGAATTGGCTGAAATTTTCAGGAAAATGGCACATTTTGTTTCTGAGCAGCCCTTGAAAATTTGGGGGGGGTTCGTCCAGTGGGGGCCGAGAAAAAAGGGGGGTCCCAAAACGTGTTTTTAACATTGAGTTTTCCATAGGGCGGTTGGCCTCACTTTTAGCCCGAACGGCTGAATGGATTTGCACGAAACTTGGCAAAATTGTAGGGACTGGTAGCCCGATGTGCCTTTTGTAGGTCTCAATATATGTGCTCCAGTGGATTTTGAGAAATTAACGTTTAAAAAAAGATATATATCTGTAACAGCGGACCGGTTAGCGCTCTGGTTCGCGGACTTTTCGCGCAACGGAGCTTTGTGAAGCGAAGCTGATTGGTTCTCCGGCGTCTGTCAACATTCCAAACAGTCCGTAGCGGCCGCCATCTTGTCTCTCGGTAGGATCGAGAGACAAGAGGAGGTCAAAACAAAGGGGGAAATAACTATAAGGGGGCATAGTAGATCCTCGCTGACCCCCTAGGTTTGATGTGGAGGTTTTAAAAGGGCCCCGCGGGGCAAAAAAAAATAATAAAAATAATAATTGAACGGCTGAATGGATTTGCACGAAACTTGGCAAAATATTAGGGACTGGTAGCCCGATGTGCCTTTGCTAGGTCTCAATATATGTGCTCCAGTGGATTTTGAGAAATTAACGTTCAAAAAAAGATATAAATCTGTAACAGCGCTCCGCTTCGCGTAACGGAGGTTTGCGAAGCTGATTGGTCATTCTGTCACTGGGCTATAGTTGGGCTACATCTGGCTGATATTTGGGCTACATTTGTTTTTTTGTGTGTCTGGCGGCCATCTTTGGGCTACATTGGGCTACATTGGGCTTCATTGGGCTACATTCGGCTAATTAGCAAATAGCTCATCGCAAACTAGGAATGGTAAAGAATCGCTATTTATTCCTTAAAGTTCGCTATTTAGGAAATGCAAATAACTTTGATGATACATATGGCGGTTCATCTCTAACAAGATAAGAAGCATAGGGATAGATTTATGATGACTGGCGCATCACCAGGGATGTGTTAGTCATTCTGTGCCGCTGTTCCGTCACCTATGGTGTGCTGCATTTACAATGCGGCGCATCATGGGGCAAAAACAGCACAGATGCGTGATGTATCTGTGCCGTAAAGGTGGCGCATTGCTGGAGTTGTATCGCAAGTGTGATGAAGGTCCAGCAAGGGTCGGGGGTGCCCCTGTCGCAGGGTTTCTGTTCTCACACAGAACTGTGGACAGAGGATTGGAACCTCGGCGAATTAGGGTGTCCCAAAACTCACGTTAGTAATCAAAAACTATTTAGCAAGCTAGGTACAGTGTCACATTGGATATAACAAACTCTCAATGTTTAGACAATCCAGAATATGAACTTATAGTACCTCAGGATACGTGGAACTCATGAACAGTCGGTCGTTATATATTTCTTAGAAACCAGAACATGGAGTTAAGAAGAACACATGGGTATTTGAAATGTTTATTTACTAATGCCGTCTTCTCAGGCGTAGTACCTTAGATAATAAAAGTACACATATTATCAGTAGCAAAATTACCAGCATAGTTACTAGTACATAAAAAGTGAATGGTGATAGTATGTTAACATGCTGTAAATGAATAAGAGTTAGCAACACTTATAAGCAGCCGCGGGCCGTGGAGGGAGTTACGGTGAGGCAGGGAGGCGGGGAGGGGGAGAAGCAGGGTGGAGAATACAAGTACACATATTATCAGTAGCAAAATTACCAGCATAGTTACTAGTACATAAAAAGCGAATGGTGACAGTATGTTAACATGCTGTAAATGAATAAGAGTTAGCAACACTTATAAGCAGCCGCGGGCCGTGGAGGGAGTTACGGTGGGGCAGGGAGGCGGGGAGGGGGAGGGGCAAGGTAGAGAGGGCTCCACCCTGCTTCTCCCCCTCCCCGCCTCCCTGCCTCACCGTAACTCCCTCCACGGCCCGCGGCTGCTTATATCTCACCCTCCCTAATACACATATTATATTATTTGCTAAGAAGGTCTCTTTGTGTTGGTTTAGGGCGTGCCCATACTTTAGTGTCTTAGATTTGAAGGAATCACATCAGCATACACCAGCTCTCTCTTCATGTGAACCGCATCAACTGTTGTGTATGTGTGTTCGGCAAAGCAATATAAAACCCGCCTCATGCCCAGAATTGGCAGAAGTTGCACTTATGTTATGAGTATGAAGTCGTGGAGATCAGACCTCATAACAATTCTGTATCGTGTTGTTCTTGAAACTTTAGCACTCGCTGTACAGATATAGTTTAACAAGTAAAGCAGATAGTAGACCAATAACATATTATTCTCATGTAAACCACGATGAACTACTAGGTGGAAAGCTAAAGCAACAACTAAGTGTCGTGTGCAGAAGTTGCAAAAAAGGAAAAATGGCGTTTAAACCGGTAATGAGCCCATGCTAACTTAACACGGTGTAAAGATATCCAGGACCTAGATGACACCTCCTCATGATCCGGAAACGAACTGAATAAGATAATAGAAGTGCCATCTCATGAGAGCAGATTGCAAGTTTATATGTGGACGGTCCGCAAGGTAAAGCATTAAAAACTAGGAAAATTCAATGCTAAAGAAAAATAAAACAGCCAAGTACTTTATCGAGTCTTAAGCCAATAGGCAAGGTAAATAATAAAAACTTGACAAATAAGTCAATGAATTGTCAATGAAATGCTAGTACTCAGCATATGAAACATGAAAAAGGTCTATGACATAACTGTGTATGCAAAATAAGCTGCAACAGCCTCCAATAGGAAGTCACCGTCTTCATCCGAAAACAGTTCAGCCATCCAATTTAAAAGCGGAAAAGAACATACGTGCTCTCCCAGCACCGGATCCTCTATCACCATCAGAGGACAGCTCGGTGGGTTTTCAAGAAAGCTGTGTTCCAAGAAAGACTGTGCTGCCGCCAGTAAATTCCAGGGACCAAGTAGTTCATGCATCAATGCCACAGCCATAATCCTTTCGCCAGGACAAATCAACTCGTGAGTAATGATAGGAGTCATCAGCTGATTAAAGTCGACGTCAGGAGAAACCGGTCCGCAGAGACACAAATCAATGGCCCAATCGAAATCACAGGTCAGGCAGTGAAATACAGGCTGGACACAGGTGAAGTAGGAGAACCGAAAAGATAATCCATATGCCGTGCTTAATATCGCCAACGGCATTGTGCCATAATATTCTAGCATGCGATTGCGGAACAGTGTCAGCAGCTGCAGGGTCGGAGGTTGCATAGGAGGGACATCCATATTTAAAAATGTAAAAAAGCACAAGAGCGTCCGCTGGTAATGCAAGTAAAAATGCAATCCACGAACCAGAGTGGAGAAAATGGAATGAAAGGGAGCAGGGATGACTCCAAAGATTTTCTCAAATGAAGTCACGAGACCACTGGTAACAACTTTAAAAAAGTGTGCCAGGGATTTTGTGGAGGATGCGTTAAAGATAGTCGGAAACATGTTGCTGAAATTGAAAGGCAAACCTGTGTACGGGTGTTCGCTATGTGAAGTACGAAAGTTTCACGGGCCGAACTCAAGGCCACCTCTCTCTGAGACAAAAGAGCTCTTATTCTTGTCATGCCGTTGAAACGTGTCCCAAGGTTGGTATTTGTGGCCAGATTGAAAACTCCCTATGTTCATGTGTGGGAGGAAATAGAACATTTCTGCAGCAAATAACCCGTTCACTTACTGTTACGATAAAAGGAATACTTTTAATTAACTCAGAACAATCTTCATTATTGAGCATCAAATAACTACCATTTTCCAACAACTTGAACGTGGGGATGATAGCAGGAACTGGCGTGCCTTGCAACACGCAAGCCATATTTGGTCGGTGTTTGTTGCATGAATCGTGTAACTGTATGTGCCTACACATTAGTGAATGATCTGGCGTCTCAGTGCATTCCTCTCCATTCAGATAAACTTCTTGATCATCTTTGAAACATCTGTATGTGTATGGAAGCGACCAGACCTCATGAACAAAAGCACTACCTAAAGGTTCATAAAGACCTATTGGTATATATTTCATACAATTTGAAAACTTATATAAAGCAAAAGGCAGCGTTATTAAACCGTGGATAAGGCATGTTGCCAAAAAACCCGCAATCCTCTGCTGATGATGTCACTGAGCATGTCATGAATGATGTAATATGTGACATCATCAGTAGTGGATTATGGGTAATAGTATCTCTAGTTTACTCCCCTATAGCTGTCTTTCTTTTAACATAAGTGTGTGTTTCCTTCCCTTATACTTACTGTTTTTGGTTCGCTTCCAGTTCGCGTACCAGCGAGCGAACTAGGAAGCGAACTAAGAGAAATAGAGGTTGGCACAGTTCCAAATATTGTACCAATTTTTTAATAACGGGGAGGTAGTTCTGAAAAGAACTTTTTTTTTTTTTTTTCTGAACATTTTTTTACTGTTTTTGAATTTTTCGGAACAGTTTTATATTTTTTGGGGTTTTTCTTGGAGGGGGCAATGAAAACGATTCATTGTAAAGGGCTCAACAGGAGCAACAAAACAAAAAAAAGAAGTATTTATTATTTTGGGCGTTTCGGACAAACTTGCATATGATAGTCAATAGCTCTGTTGATCAGAGTGATGCTTCTTTCTCCGTAGGAAATGAATCCATCGCAAAATACGCAGGTGTGTTTTACTTCACCAAATCTCATTTGTATATTTGGCACCATCTCCCTGCCCTCTGGTCCCGTTACTTCCGGTACAACAGATCTTCTGGCCATAATAGGGAGATTATCTAGGTCGTTCCGAAACTGTGCAGCACTGTAGTTGTTAGGATGCCACCTAGTCATATGGCGATGCATTGTGTAGTTTCCGAAACTGTATTTTTTGTCGGTCCCTCTGGACAGTCTATCTTGACATATAAGGCAAGTTACGTATCTTGCATTTACTTTTTTCTGACCTTTGGGAATTTTAAAAAATTGCCAAATGAAGTTTTCTTTCCGGTGAGACGTCTTGGGCTGCTCAGGCAAAAACTGCCTCTCTTCGTGCTCGTCCTCCTGTTCCTCTTCTTCTTCTTCTTGTTGAATTACAACTTGAGCAGGTGGTCCACTCTTCCTTGGATGTGGTGGAGGTGGTGGGGAAGCACCAGCTGAAGCTACTAAAGAAGCCATTGCTCAGTGATCACAAAGGGTCTTTCTCTCACAATGATGAAAGTCAGAGTGAGGAAAGAAGGAGGGATTTTCATCATTTGGGAAAAACAAGAGTTCTCAACCAATCAAAAGTGTTAATTTTAGATTATATGACCTAGTCTTACATCATTAGGAAACCAAAAGTGAAATGAACCAATGAAAAGTGTTATTACCAAGTCACATGACTTGCTGTGTTTACGTTAAGCGCTTTGCAGGGCCTCCCTGTTTGCTTCCAGAAACCTGCGCTTTGGCACTCGCTTCGCGTACCAGTTCGCTAACGTAGCACGTCATATGACGTATCAAGCGACAACGTGGAACGTCATGCGGACGGGAGGCGTCACGATGTTGTTTTCTAACGCGGCACTTGCGGTAAAGAAACGTTTACCGGCTCGCGGTCTATTTCGCGGCATCAAGGTCAGCTAACGGGAAGCTTCCTGATTCGCGAAGCGGGAACGAAGAAAAAAAAATATTTAAAAAAAAAAATATTCATAAACATATAAAATATATTTTTGGATTTAAAGAAGAATACATTTTACAGCTACAGATATTAGCTGTTAAAAAACCAATGAAATTCACAGAAAAAACCATAGGTTATAGACCATATATAGTTAGGAATTAGCATTTACAAAACCTTGAAAATTCACTGAAAAAACCATAGGTTATAGACCATATATAGTTAGGAAATAGCATTTAGAAAACCTTATTTTACTCACACAAAACCATTGAAATTCCATATATAGTTAGTTGCACTAACTATATATCGCGCACCTGCAATCCACTGCTGATGATGTCACATATTACATCATTCATGACATGGTCAGTGACATCACTGATGACATCACTGATGACATCTCAAATGACATCACTGATGACATCACTGATGACAACATCCAGTGACTGTATGCTTCTGTAAAGTTAAAATATGTCTTACATATTGAAGAATGAGTGGATGTATAAGTGTCTGGATGAAGGATTTAGTAGGTGCATGACTGACTGTATAAGTGAGTGATTAAATGTGTCTCACTGAGTGCATGGGTTAGTGACTAAACTGTTTTAAATTGTGCATCATTGTGTCTGTTGTTTTGTAATCTGATGCATGTGTTGATCATTAGCTATATGACTAACTATATGGGTTATTGATTAGTTGCCCAAGTATTTGTATGGGAGACTGAGTGTGTGTGTGGGTGTCTGGGAGGTGTATGACTCTGTGCATAGATGTGTGAGCAGTTGATTCACTAGATGTATGGGTTCAAAAGTGCATGTGGAAACATCTGTATGGGCGGTTGACTGTGTGCATGAGTGTATTGGTGAGTGAATGGATATCTCAGTGCTACATGTCAAAGTAAGTACATATGTAAAACACAGTACATGTGATAGTTGACATATATAAATAACTGTGCATAAGAGCCAGTGAATGTGTGAGTGGCTGTATGGATTATTGTGAACTTGTATCAGGGATTGTATAACAGAGTAAATATGTGTTATTATATGTTCCAATAAGTAAGGTGTGTATAACTATATAGTTGAGGAAATCGAGGTGTGATTGATTCTTTGCAAGACTGACTAGGTGTGTGAGTAACTCCATGGATGAGTGACAGTCTGTGAGTGTCTGTTTACACTGAGTGTATCTAAGGTTATATTAGAGTCTGAAGAGGTTCATTGTATCATCACATGAATGATGTCATCAGTGATGTGATCAGTAATGTCAAATGAGATGTCATCAGTGATGTCATCAGTGATGTCATTTGAGATGTCATCAGTGATGTCATCAGTGATGTCACTGACCATGTCATGAATGATGTAATATGTGACATCATCAGCAGTGGATTGCAGGTGCGCGATATATAGTTAGTGCAACTAACTATATATGGAATTTCAATGGTTTTGTGTGAGTAAAATAAGGTTTTCTAAATGCTATTTCCTAACTATATATGGTCTATAACCTATGGTTTTTTCAGTGAATATATATATATATATATATATTTAGACTTCACAACCATGCCAATCATAGTGTTGTCATCAATGATGTTGTGCATGGCAAGGATGAGGATACTCACTGTAGCTGTATTGATGGCATCAGTAATGCCAATGTTAAGGTGTTGTGCAATGTCATTGGGGATATTGTTGTCATTTGAGATATCATCTAACATGTCATGGATGATGTGATGAGCATTCCATTTAGGGTGTGAGTTATGATTGCTTAGGTAACCATACCTTCACTTTAACAGTGGTATAGTGTATGAATTTCTAACATTTCTAACGTTTACAAAATATATATTAAGATGTTAGATGCAAAAGAAACCTTAACAGAATGCATATTCAGTACTAAATATGGCCAAGTAAGATGGGGTAGAATGAGAGATTTGCCTAATCGCATGTACATCAAAAGAGGCATCTGTCAGGGATGCATGCTAGCTCCAACCCTGTTTACACTATATATCAGTGGGCATATCAAAACACATTATGATTGCGATGGCGATCCTCCGAAACTTGTAAACCAAAGAGCTCCTGCCCTACTCTTTGCCGGTGACAGGTTATTATTTTCAAACACTGCAATGAGTCTTCAGAACCTCATGTATCGGTTCTCAATCTTTAGCAAAGAGTGTGGCTTCAGAAATGAATGCCTCCAAAACCAAAGCCATTACCTTTTATCCATGTAGGGCATTCAGAGGGAAAATTAAGTTAGATACCTCCATCTTAGAGCAGGTCAAGTTTTCTGATTTTTTGGGGAGTTAGAATTACTCGCCCATAATCATGAGCCCCACAAATAACGAAAAGCCAGTTGACTTTGCAACATGTTGAGTTCATGATTGTAAAGAAACTGAAGCAATCTAATTTCTGACCGATCAAACCTGCATTAGAAATGTATCACGCTAGAGAGCTTCGTGTGGCCCTGTACGGGGCAGAGCTATGGGGTGCAGAACAAACAAGGGATTTAGAGGAAGAGGAGAATACATTTGTGCGGGCTGCACCTATGTTGCTACACAGCACTCCACTTATTCTACTGTATTTGGATTTGAGGGTTAAAACATATACCACATGTAGCAGCCATCAAGCCACTCATTTTCTAGCTAAGGGAGTGGATAAGCAAATCTGCAATTCCCCTGTGCCAAGCACTCTTAGAGTTGCGAGATGTGAATAATTCTGGCTCATTACCATGGTTCAGAGACATAAAGCATTGGATGTACAAGCTAGGGCTACGTTCAGCTTGGGATAATTCTGAGCGGACCAACAAAAAAATGATAGCCCAATTTAAGTCAAGATATTGGATGTAAAGTGAAGAGAACTGGCAGATTAAATATGATCTGTTCGCTGACTGACAGAGTTCTGAATTTCAAATGTAATATGGTTCTTGAGCCATTTCTAGATCGAATTGAAACACCCCAAGTCAGATACATCTTTTTGAAATTCAGATAACGTATCCTGCCCCTGAATAGTTTCAGAAGTAGTTGGAGAGAATGTTCTATAACTTCCATCTGCCTTGTTGGTAAAGCAAACACCGAGTCAGAGGAGCACTTCTTGCTCTTTTGCCCTGCTTACCTAAAATTGAGAAAGACTTGAATTGTTCCAGTATACCGTATTGAGGCCATTTACCATCTAAAGGATGCAATTTGAACACTAAGATCAGAAACTACATAATGAGTTGTTTAATCTGTATGTAGATACCAATTGTTTGCATTCTGCAGTAAATGTAAAATATTACAAACATTATCTATTATAACTGTAATTAGCACTTCAAGGGGGATATGGAATAAAAATATGTTTTATCATTTTATCTGTTTTTGATCTTTTATCATTTTATATTCTATGTGAATTATGATGTACGTATTTCTGATTTTTATCTTTTTAATAGCGATTATACATCAGAATAAATAAACCTTAACATACAATTAGCAAACTGCTTTCAGTGAAATTATCAAAGAGTGAGCTCAGGTTCTGCATAGAGTGCTAGCCAAAGACTATATAAATGAACATGAGGCGGCTGTCACCTCACTTCAGGACAACATGTAGAAGGCTGTGAGCAGGAAAGGGACTCCTGATATGGATCGACATCTGCCGGTACTAAAGAGACTGACAGTGTGCATGACACCCCAGATGCAGCACTTATCAGTAGAGAACAGGAGGGGGGCAGGTGTAATGACAATTTTCAGCGAAGGCTTTGGCGATCCTCAAGAGATGGGAGATATGGGGCCAGGTACTCCAGACTGGGAAAACTTTTTTTCGCTGGCAGAAGACTCAGATCTAAATAGTGTTAGTGACCACGATAATACGGATATAGATGCCTCAGGGGATGATAGCGATAGCCCCCCCACGACTGCAGATACACTAAGAAGGGCCGCTAACCGACCTAGAAAGAAAAACCATGCGGGCTCTGGCCATGGAAGTTCTCACTCTGACACCAATTAACATCTTCAATGGGACTATTCTACCACCAATCTGGAGGCGAAGGGGGGACCAGGGCCAAGATTTCAGAAGGAAATCTCAGTGTCTTGGGTAAAAAAATGGTGCCTGTTCCCTCAGTCAGTTTAATATACGCAACTCTTAAGGCAATGCAAATTGAGGCTCGGCAGGAGCATAAAAGGACACAAGTGATGACTAGAAAAATCCTGGGCACAATCCGTAAGAAAACTAAAGCCTGCTCAGAGGTGGTAGCAAGAACGACTGCCCTAGAAGAGCATGTAGTATGATTGGAGCCCGGCTTGGAAAGCACTAAGCAAAAAACATCTGCTAACGATGCAAAAATGATGGATATCTTCTGGAAAGTGGAAGAATCCGAGAATAGACAGCAGAGGAACAATTTACTCTTGCTGGGAATCGAAGAAAAAGCTGAGGGGAGCAACGTGTGTGGCTATGTGCTAAAGCTCTTTAAATCGGCTTTTCCAGAATTATCTCATTGGAACTGGGAAGCAGAGATCCAGCGTGTACACAGATTCCCCCTAATGGTTAAAAGCAATCCTGGGCCTAACCCAAAGCTCCAAGCAATTTTAATATTGTTTGGGAACTTTTTATTGCGGCAAGCAATTTTTGAAAAGGCTAGACCAGATGCCAAAAAAATCAGCAGAGGGGCAGACTTTTTTCGTCCGGCCTGACTTCTGCCACGCTACGGTGGAAAGAAGGTGGCGTCGCCGGCAGCTGATCAGCCCATTCCAAAAACATGGATGTGAAGTCTATTTGATGAACCCTGCCCGGTTGAAAGTGATTTATCAGGGGTGGGTTAGGGTGTTTACATCCGAGATCCAGGCTGAGAATTACCTAAAGGAGTTAACTGATGGCTGATCGAGCTCGAGACTTTTGGGGCTTCCTTTTTCTTCTTTCTGAAGGGGGTTGCTAGATGTAACTAAAGGCTTGGCTTTTCGACAGAAAATGTGTAATTAGTGTTCCATGTTTTTTGGCTATCATGAATCTCGAGGATCTGGGCGGGGTTGGGCTGCACGTTTATTAAGGATTGATTTTTTTTTGTGGTAGGTTGGGGAGTGAAATGGGGCGCACATCAACGCAGGAGGCATCACAAGGGTCTGAGGACCTTTTTTGCCCAAGTAAGGGGTGTGGGGAGGTACAGGGAGGGGCTAGGGAGGTGGATCCTACTTGGGACAGAGAGACTTTTGGGGGTATAGGTATATGTTTGTTGGGATATGTTCTTTTTTTCTTTTTTTTATGATGCTAAGGGTTACATTGTACTCGGTTCTGTTCACTATATACAAAGGGGTGTGTTAGGATAGCTTTTATTAATATTTTGTAGAATAAATGACCCTGCTAAACGACATAGGATAAGGGAAGATATTCGAATCTTGAAGGAAGATATCATCTGCCTCCAAGAAACACATGTAGAAGCCGGTAGGAATAAAATCATGGAGCTGGACGTGTTTCAACTGTTTTTGTGACCAAACAGGAGGTTAAGACAAAGGGAGGGCTATATTTGCACGTCGGCGTATGACAAACTTAACTCGCTCCATCTCTGACAAATATGGGAGGTGGGCAATCAGGCAATGTACTATTGACAGCAGTATGTTCACATTATGCTCTATTTACGGACCAGTATTAGACGGTCCTGAAATGTTTAATTGGCTTGGTTTAGAACTGATGGGTACGCCATCTCTGATCATACTCTGTGGGGACTTTAATATCAATTTGGGCTGTGCGATATCCAATCATCCAGAAATAATGTATCAAGGGCGGAAACCGAATGTTTTCAGATCTCTTAGTCAACTGAAAGAGCTGCATAGGTTGGTAGATACGTGGGCACAAGCTGAAGGGAATGATCCAGGGTTCACCTATTTTTCTGCTCCACCTAGGTCACACGCAAGGTTGGATTATTTTTTTATTTCTCATTGTTTGGTGTTGGGCAGTAAAATTACAAAGTTTCCCAGGGTAATGTCTGACCATAACCCTCTGGTATTGGAAGAGAACATTAAATGGCAGAAACAAGCAACTAGCTGGACCTTCAAGAGGGTGTTATTAAGTGACAATTCCTGTATAGAATATATGGACATGTGGATCACTAGGTTCCTTAATGAAAACAGGGGAAGTACGGGTATTCAAAATGTCTGCGATACCCTGAAAGCTGGGATCAGGAGTGAGACCACACAGTTTGGGTGGGAGTCGCAGAAAAAAGAGAGGAATAGTACCAAGGAACTGTATGAAACACTGGCCAAAGCTGAGAATCATTTGGCGAAGGCTCTATCTGAGAGGGGGGGACACCAAATTGGCTCAAACTGGGATTTTAATTGCCAAATCCGCTATAACGGAGATTTCATTTGCCAAATCCGCGGACAGATACCTAGCTTGGCGGTCCAAGCTCTATGAGAGCAATGAAAGGGTGGGCCATATGCTAGCTGTGCGGATTAGAGAAAAAGAAGTACAAAATCGGATTACAGGCATTTTAGATCTACACATTGGTTTAGTAACTGACCCAGGGGAAATTCTTTCTGCGTTTCAGAAATGTTATCAGAAGTTGTATTCTGAAGATATAAGTGATAATTGCAGAACACAAGGTGAAATTAAGAGATACCTTGAAGAGGTCAGAGTAGATCCATTATCTTCCATAGACCGGGACATTTTGGATGCCCCGATTAGTCTGGGAGAAATAACCCGGGCACTAGACTCATTATCATCAGGTAAAGCAGTTGGCCCTCATCTTCTCCCAGGTGAATTTTTTAAGATCTTCCGGACACAGTTGACATCAACAATGCTGGAGATGTTTTGCATAGTCCAGAGTGGAGATACACCCCCGCGTCTTTGCGGAATGCTAAGATTGTTGTGTTTTTAAAAAAGGGAAAGTGCCGACTGACCCTGGGGCATATCAGCCTATCACATTAATAAACAGTGATATTAAGATCTACTCCAAGATTTTTGCAAACAGATTGGTGTCAGTTATAAAACAAAATGGTTTCTCCACAACAGCACAATTTTGTCCCTGGTTGTGAAACTATAGATCATATATTACGGGTTATAACATTGTATGATTACACCAAGGTTACAGGAGACCCTATGGCCTTAATTCTTTTAGATGCTGAAAAGGCATTCAATAGGGTCTCCTGACTTTTGTTATGGGCTGCCTTGAAGCATTATGGGATTATGGATGGGTTTTTAAGTTCCAATTGCTAAAATTGCTCTGATGGGGGCCCAGTCTGGGGAGATCAATATAATGCGTGGAGCGAGACAAGGATGTCCGTGCTCCCCCTTATTATTTGCCATCTATATTGATTCTCTAATCAGGAAGATTCAGGAGAATCAATTAATACAACCTATCTGTGCTAGAGGGGGAGACTTACAAAATTTGGGTTATGCAGACAACTTAGCCATTACAACAGCTGCTCCTCGTCAGGCATTAGAAGAAATAATCACTTTAACATCAAAATTTGGCAAGATATCTGGCCGTCATCTGAATGATAGCAAAACTCAAATTGTTGCTAATGACAAGGTCACACTAGCTGACCATCGGATAGTTTCAAGTGCCAGATACCTAGGTATAGAAATAAGTTCCAAACCCAAAGATTATGTTGATATTAACCTTAAACCGTTACTCCAGAAAATTAACTTGGATTCCCGTAGAATGAATAATTTACATCTAACACTAGTTGGGATAAATAACGTTTTAAAAATGATCTTCCTGCCCAAAATGTTGTACTGCTTCAGAGCAATCCCGTTAGATATACAAAAAGTTTGGTTTCAAAAGTTAGATCAGCTTGTTTCATGGTTCCTGTGGGCTGGGCAGCGCCCAAGAAGAGGTCTTAGATATATGACTTTATCTAGAGACAGAGGCGGCTGGTCCGTCCCTAATTTTCAAATCTATTACTGGCTAACTATGTTAAAACAGATGGGGGAGTTGCTAAATGGGGTAAATTTGGGATGCTCCGAGATTTCAATTTATCATTTAATTTATGGGGTAGAAGCAAGAGGACTTCTTTTGCGTCATATAGATTTTGCCTACTACAAGAGGGTTACATTTAAGGTTTTATTAGGTGCTTATAGAGTCTGGACCACGATCAGGAAAAAGTTTGGGATTGGGAGGGTTCATCTACATTCTCCTTTATTTAATATTACCCTACTCCCGGCAATATTTCAAGATGTCTATTTCAGGAATTGGGTCAAGAAAGGTATTCAGTGCATAGGAGATCTTACACTGAATGCTGAAATGCTTACTTTTGAGGCTATCAAAGAAAAATTCAGGATTGAAAATATTTTTTTTAAAATATTTACAGATAAGGGATTTTCTCGCTAAAAGACTTGATAATCAGG
This sequence comes from Lissotriton helveticus, assembly GCF_964261635.1. Lineage (NCBI taxonomy): Eukaryota > Metazoa > Chordata > Amphibia > Caudata > Salamandridae > Lissotriton > Lissotriton helveticus. Next base: position 326,762,555 of record NC_136073.1, read on the forward strand.
ACCGAATCCCTTTATTAGATTTAATTATTGGTGGCCAATCCACAACATCTAGTTTATATACATTTATTAATGAGAAGATGGGGGATGACTTGGCCAAGCACTTCGGGAGATGGCAAACTAGCTTACAGGCAGGGCAAGGCGAGTGTGAAGACTCCCTTTTGTTCAGCCAAAGTACATGTATCTCCGCCAATTTGCAGGTACAATGCTTTAAGACTTGGTGTAATTTATATATTACTCCAGCGCGTATCCACCGATGGGGCGGACGTCAGGAATACACTGCCCCCGAGCGGGTTGTTGGCTGCGGATAGCACTCATATGTTTGCCACCTGTTCTGGTCTTTCTCAATTGTTGTTTACAATTGAACAGTGTTTGGAATCCATATTGGGATATGTAGTATCACTGACCCCAGAGTTTATCATGTTAGGGATTTCTAATCAAGAAATGGAGGAAGCAGATCGGAAAATGGTGTACATAGTAATGGCGGTGTTTTGGCTTTCTTTGACCAAGGTCTGGCTCGATCCAAACCCTCCCTCGATACATGTCTGGTTTAGTAAATTATTATTTATATACAACTGGGAGCTATCTGTGTTTAGAAGAAGGGGGAGTAGGGCAAGCCAAAGGAGAAACGATTTGGGATTCTTTAACTAAATGGGTGAATAAGGATTAAATGTCAATACGATTGGATGTACCCCTAGTTTGCCATATCAGTGTTAGTCGCCGTTTAACAAGTTTCGGTTTATGTGGGGATCCACCCTTCGGGTTAAAAACTAAGAAAAAATGTTGGCCTCAGATATGGGTTTTTCTTTCATTCTCTTATATGTGACTATATGTTCCACTGATTTGCTTTTTCTCTGTATCTGATGTACAATAAAAAAATGATTTAAAAATTTTAAAAAAGGAAAGCGACTCAATCTTCTTTGTTCACTTGGGTGTAGTAGATAAGAAAGTGAAGATACTACCCATTTTATGAGACAGACATGGATTTCTACAACAAGATTCCTCCATGAAATACCCACCCTTTCCACCCCTATTTTGTGTGTTAAAAGTGGCATACTGCAGCAGTTATCCATACTTACCGTGGTATTCACAGGATTCTTTAGGCCACTCTGTGATCTTATGACTCAGCAGGACTGAGCACTACATGGATGACTTGCAATTGTATCAAAAGTTCTTGTCTCCTCAGAGGATCTTTGGCTTGAAACGTAAGATTGTTCTTAGGAATGGAATGCCTTATCCACTAGGTAGAGCCCTTAGTAATAGTAGTAGCGATGTAGCAATACCAACAGTAGTAGTGATAGTATTGTATTGTAGAATTTCACTAACACCTTTTTGCTTCTTGATGAGCCCCCAAAGTGCTTTTCCTAGCAGTTATGTGACTAGAGGTTACTACTGTACCTCAAACATAGGAGAACGATGTTGGATAAGGTGCCTTTCATTCATAAGCGGTGCATGATGGTGCTCCAAGCTATAGTTCATTGATTAAATTATAACTGCTATACTACTTTTTTTAAAACTTAGTTCTTGTCTCATTTCAACACCTAATTATCACATATTTAACCTTTGTTTTTTCACTATATATATATATATATATATATATATATACACACATATATTATGTATATATATATACATAGACATATATATATATATGTACATAAATATATATATATATATATATTTATATATATTTGTAGAAATGCGACGCTGTGTCGGATGAATCTAAAACAATTTTCTATCTGTCTAATATAGTTGAGACTGACTGTTATGTTTCTCAGAAATGCTACAAGAAATTGTATTTTGTTTAAAACATCAATGCACGTGTGAAGAATGGGGCTGGTCTAGGATGCTCTATCCTCGAATTTTTAAAATACTTCTGTTTGTTACTTTGACGACAGGCTAGACCCTCCTCAGAGGAACACCTTCCTTGGGGAGCACAGCTGTTTCTCTACTGTGCTTGCCCACTTTATTTTCATGTCACTAGATCATTTTATCTGTACTCAATGGAAATAAGCATTTTCACACCCCCGTTCTATTTTCTCCGATACCACAGTCTATTATTTCAATACTACATCCTGCAGAGATGGATGTCAAAGGCCAAACAATAGCCGGCGACCTTGGCTACTCCTCAGCGCCGACTGACCCTACAGTGAGCTGCCTCTGACCACCAAATGTGAGCGGAATAAATTATCGCTGACGCTCCGATATTTAATTATGCAGCTGTCAGAGCGGCCCTTTTGAAATTCATTTTAATAAAGTGGGAACTTTTCCCTTCAAGGTTAGAGTCAGGGGAGTCACTTTCAGTGTCAGCCCGAGGTCTCATCCACGAGCCGCGCGCGCTTCCTTTAGAAACCTGTCAGTGGCCTGATAGAAGGGCCAGATAACGGCACTGATGCCGGCTGACCTCCCCCTCCCTGCCTGAATGAACATCCTTCATTTAAACCCGCAATAATGAGGACCTCAAAGTCAGTCAGGCAGCCACAAGGGCAGCTCGTCAGGAGGAAAGGATGGTTTGTTATTATAAATGACACGGAATGTTATCGCTGCAAACGCAAAGCATTCAGCATCGGCATACATTTTGAACTGGCAACCTGGAAACGTTTTACATGCTCCGGAATTGTAAACAGGGGCCAAAGTGAAGAGCCAGTCAGCCGCTCTGTCAAATTACCGCGAAATGTGGTGTAGCCTATCTCAGAGATTAAAATGAAGAGTGCAATGACGTACAAGAGCCGGGCTGTTTTATTTTCCGTAAGGGGATGTGTGTGTAACTCAGACGATTTGTTCACGCATATTCCTAAACTGCAATTTATTTGGGATTTTCTCCTAAACTATACGTTGCTTTTTTTTACTTAAGTATACGTTTCCTCTTGAACTCTATATCGTGTGCGTCAGGCACTTTCCTTTACCTAGGGTTGCATTACGTTGGGACATTCTATATCAGACAGTCGGAGGGGTACGTAAATGCACTAATTCACAAACGAATTTTATTTGCAATAGGACACCCCACTTCCAATTCTTTTCTCGTTCATATCATAACTTCTTTACAAACATTTTGAAAAGCAGTGCAAAGATCGACGAGATGCACAACACTTACACTGGGCTCATTTGTGCGCAGGTAAGGCGGTTAGAGAATGAAGCAAGACTATTTATTCCTTGTTTACATCGGGGTCTCTAATTGGCAGAGGTATGCACCTTGGTCCAAGTAGGGACCCTTGCTTCTAGTCAGGGTAAGGGAATTACAAACTATAGATATCCCCTGCTCACCCCATTGGTAGCTTGGCACGAGCAGACAGGCTTATCCCAAAGGCAATCTGTAAAGTATTTGTAACCCTAAAACATAGTAACACAGTGAAAACACCACAAATGGACACCACACCAGTTTAGAAAAAAAAGTATCTTTTTCTAAACCAAACAAGACTAAAACAACAAAAATCTAAAATACATGAATCAAAATATGACTTAAAAATGTTTCAAGCAACTTGGTCCATAGAAAACTATGGATGTGTGATTTTACACCAAAATATCTGTAGATGCATAAAAGTTCATAAGGACAAATATCCGCAGAGAAGGTAGGTGTTGGAAACACAGCGATGCATCAGTTCCTGAGTCCTTGGGGAGTTGTAGCAACAGTCCTGCTGCATGCAGGAGAACTGATGCGTCAAATCCGGTCTGTAGGGGGAAGTAAGGCAACGAAATCCATGATGATTCTGGTCTTCAGGTGATGCGTGGAATAACTTGGTGCACAGGTGCGATGCGTGACACAGCAGAGGTAATGCATCGCTTTGCGAGGCTTTGCGCCGTCTGGCATCAGTGTTGGGGACTGCGTGGTGAGGCTTTGCATTGCCAGATGTTGGTTTCGAGAGGCTGGCAACTGTTCGACGGGACTGGACGAGGCTTTGTGTTATCTGCCGATGGTGCCAATAGGCTTTCAGCCCTGTGATGGGACTCAGCACGACTTGCTTCATCGGCATTGGTTCCGAGGGGCTTTGCGCGGTTTCGCGATGCTTTGCACTGGTTCTTGCAGAGATTATCTGCAAAACCCACCCCTCAGATCCAGTTACTGGAAGGAGGCACCAAAGGCAAGGGTAGCACTCACAGATGGCAGAGTCCAGCAGTACCAGCAGAGTTGCAGGAAGTCTTTTATGTCCCTGAAACTTCTTAACAGGAGGCAAGCACACACAAGCCATGGGAGAAACTTCACAAGCAGGACACAAAACAAAGTTCAGTACTTTGTCCCCTCATTGGCAGAAGCAGCAACTGCAGGTCAGCCCAGCAAGCACAAGGAGCAAAGGGGCAGTACTCCTCCTCACAGCTCTCTCTCTATCCAGCTCTTCTCCTTGGCATAGGTACCTCTGGATTCCAGAAGTAATCTAATCTTCGGGGGTTTAAGACCCAATATCTATACACTATTTTGTCTTTGTTCTCATTGTGGCAAGGGTTACTGAGCCCAGTCCAAACCAGTTCTGTCCTCTCTAGTGCAGCTTCACTACAGGAGGTGGAGACAGCAGTGTGAAGAGGAGACACTACTTATTCAGGTGCAAGTGAAACTCCTCCCACCACTCTAAATGTAGACAGCATCTACTTAGCTCAGCTATGAGCCACTCTGGAAAGGCAGGACACACCTCAACTCCCCTTCTGGCTGTCTACAATGAATGCACATCCTCAGCTCCTGTCACTCCAAAACCAAGAAGTCAATACAGAAAAACAAAATAGCAGAGGCACACAGAATGACTAAATAAGAAATTGTCCACTTTCTAAAAGTGGCATTTTCAAACACACAATTTCAAAAACCATCTTCATAAAAAGATGTGCTACTAAATTCTGAATTCAGAGAGCCTAAACTCCATTTCTGTGTCTTGTCCCAATGGAACTTTACACTTGCAAGATGTTACAAAGTAACTCCAATGTTAGTCTATGGGACAGATAGCCTTTCAATAGTCAAAAATAAAATTGGCAGTATTTCACTATCAGGACATTTAAAACCAGCACGTCCTACCTTTTACCTACTCTGCACCCTACCCATGGGGGTACCTTGGGCCTACCTGAGGGGTGCCTTACATGTAAGAAAAAGGAAGATGGGGGGTCTGGCAAGTGTCTGAATTTGCCGGGGTGACATGGGGAATTCAAACTGTGTGCACCGACACTGCAGTGGCAGGTCTGAGATACATTTACAGGCGACTTGTGGGGGTTGCACAATCATTGCTGCAGGTCCACACGTAGCATTTGATTTACATGCCCTGGGCACACACAGTGCACTTTATTAGGGACTTACCAGTAAATCAAATATGCCAGTCATGAATAACCAATCATAATAACAATTTACACAGAGAGCATATGCACTTTAGCACTGATCAGCAGTGGTAAAGTGCCCAGAGTCCTAAAGCCAACAAAAACAGGTCAGGAAAAGAGAAGTAAGAAGCAAAACAAAAACTTGGAAATGACTCTGCACTAAGGTCAATTCCAAAATTCCTCAGGCACTGGAGTGCAAAAATCTAAAGTTTACATATAGGCTCACGTAATTTGTAGAGTGTACACATGCATTTTAGTTTCACTCATTTGTATTGTGATATCCAACATAAACTACACCATTAACTAGTTGTAGACATTTTAATGTCAAAGTGTGTGCATTATCTCCCCTCCACCCCCCTGGCATGGCCTTGTTGGGATCGTCTATCACCTAATGCTGTCTTTTTAGTACCAATTGTGTACATTGTCATATCCCTGGGCCTTTGCACCTGATGCCTGGTTCCTTCTGGCAACTCTGCCTCTATCAGACATATTGCTTTCTATTTCCTGGAGCAGATCACCCCATTGCAGTCTCTAGCCAAAAGGAGTAAAGGTAGCAAGATTTTCCGAAAAGAGCTTTCCTCTCAACCTTTCTCTATGCTCGTTATTCCTTACTTAATAGTAACCATAACTATATCACCCTCCTGCTGTACCCAGGTACCTCACCTTTCTCCCACATCATACATATGGCATGTTTCACCGGTAGTAATATAAAGCAAATCATTTTCGCTTTGGATCCAAGTATTGCATTTCTGTATTTTGAAAGGTTCCCCAGCAGGATTACCGATAGGCATCTAGTTAGGTTTGCCCTTGGAATAAGCTCAACTCATCCAGGCACCTCTTCCCAATATATTTTCAATTTTGTACAAGATCATATGCTTTGTGAGCATACCCTTTTCTTCTGAAACCCCCCAGCATGTGCTTGACTTCTTGTCATCTAATATTTGTAACCATGTAGGAATGTAATGCTACTGATAAATTATTGGAAATAACATTCCCTTACCATGGGCATGATGGGCAAATGATATTATTTTTGGAGAATATGGCCTCACGGGTCGTCCCCATAGTCATTCGTAATTCTTCCATCCATTGTCTCCTAAATGACAAGCCCTTTAATGCCCTTGGTTATTGCAAGACTTTATAGATCTAGGACAATGCACTGAACTGAGCTGTATGTGTCTTTATTTGTTTTCCAATTTCAATAATAGGCTAATTCATCCTGTGCGGATGTGGGGTTGCATCATCCAATGTCATAATCTGTCGATATCTCAAACTCTGTTCAGCCTTGAGCTCAAATTCAGCATCAAATTCGGGAAATAATTGTATTTCTTCCTTCTCAAAGAGGATCCTGCTATGACACAGCCACTTCGTCTTCAAGGCTGACTGGCTTGTTTATTCAATACAAGCCAAATGAAATGTGGATGCAAGGTGGCTGATATGATTTTAGACCTCTTTTTATGCCCATTTGAATCTATACTTTTACTGTTTCTTGTGTCCATGGTGTGGAGGGCTAAATAAAGGTCTATTTTTTTCTGAGCCATATGAAGTCATCAAATTTCTCATACACCAGTGATCAAAAGGGTATGTTTAATAATCCACCATTGCGATTGTCTGTCTGCATGGGGCATTCCAGTACAAATTGTAAATGCAGTTGTTGATATTATCATAGGAGGCATGGCATGGTGAAACCCCATTCCGCAGTGTGTATGTTCTTTGTTTTCACCCTATGTGTGGCCTCTTGATTTGCCAAATATAGATAAAGCAGAGATCATGCACCTTCTGAATGTTCACATTTGGGATGGTGAACTTGAGTGTGTAAAGGGAAAAGATTTGAGTCAAGGTTATCATTATAAGGATTCACTCTCACCCTTGCTATTCACCATACACAGGATATATGTGTGAGGCTGCACCTGTTAATGAGGTCCAACTGCACTGCACGAGTGCCTCAGGTTAAATTTTTATTCACAATTTGAGGGATAATTTTGCTTAAAGTAATCCTAGGTAACCTACTTTTTTCCCTAACCTTTGAAAGGGAGCTCGAAATTTAAGGGGTTTGCATTGGTTGATCATAGGTGATTTTTAATCAATCTGATTTTGACGGATTGATTTTCAACCCAGAGACTTCCTGAAAGCATTGAGGTTTCAGCATTAGAGCAATCACTGAGGCCTGTGGGCTGGTCAAAGAAAGAATTATACAGTTTCCAAGTTCAGTAATATAAACATATTGCATCCTAGTTTTATTCATTGAATGACTCAGCCATCTCTGACTCTGTGTCAGACAAGCACAACATCCAACGCAAAAATTCGTTGCAAGAGCTGAAAGTCCTTCTTATACCCCTTTCAATGCAGACCATTTGATACCTCTGTTTTTAAGCATGCAGTGATGATATCGCTCTCTATGGCCCTGATTGAGAGTTGAACGGTGCTGTTGTGGTGCAAATTCCACACACGTAATTACTGTTGCTTTGAGGTAACACTCCACGTGTATTACAAGTCAAACCAATGGGAATGGGGAATAACTGTAGGAACATGAAATACGTTTGTACTCCTCATGGTAGTCCTTTTTATGAGAAGTTTAATGCACACATTTACCACACGCTGTGAGCAGGTTGTAAATGTGTGTGGGAAATCTATGTGAGAGAGAGGGGTTCCGGAAAGGTAGGTGAGGGAAAGGAAAGGTTTGGATCAGCAAGATGAGCATTCAATCTTTCCCTCTTGAGACAGACAAAAGTAGGGGCAAAGGGTGGGATGAGACAAGATTGCTGTTGGTTCCAAAGTCTCATGCAATTTTATCAGCCGTAAGTACTGACTGGTAAAATCAGTCTGGCATTCTGAAACCCAGGAAAACTGGGTGCCAAAATGGCAGGCCAGTTGTGAACAAGTAGCGTGGTGGTCCACCCAGGGATACCTCTTCACCTGGACTTGTATCCAGGCTTAAGCAAGGCAAACTTGTATCTTCTGATTCAGGACATGTTTGCCAATTATCTCTTCAACTAGTCCATATTTCAAAATTGTTGGGGTACACTTCAACACATCACTAGCAAGCTTTCCTGAGAAGCAGTAATATTGTAGAGCAACCTCTGGGAGTTTTGTGAACAGCAAGGGACCCAGTCAAAAGATGATTATGAGTTGCACAGTGCTGTCTTGTGCATGATCTGCACATACAATTACAGTTACTCTCCCTAATACCTAGGCAGTAAATGCAATCATGAGTTAAACCCTCACAATGGGCAATGACCATATGGACAAGGAATTACCGTGTGGTATTCCACACATTATTCCCTTTTCTGAGTGGGTGGTAAATGTGTACAAGGCCTTCTTTTGGGAGAGTGTTGGAGGAAGGCGGGTAGGGAAGGTTGAGGAGGGAACAGGAAGATTAGAACTGGCTGGGCAGTATTGAATGCTTCTTTCATGACAGAGACAAACTTCAGTGTGGAGTGAGGGATGAGGCGTGGCTGTAGCTGTAGCCTTATGTGAATTTACTGGCTGGAATTACTGGCTTCTAAAATTGGGTCCAGTGTTCCAGTTTCCAAGAGAACCCAGTGTGGAGACAGCATTGCCTTACTCACAATGAGTGCCATAACCTTGACCCCTGTTCTGACATGAGATTCATTGTTACAGTGTCCCAAGGGATCAGTAAATAGTCATGAACAGTGTGATTTTTACTGTTACTTTTTATTTACATATGCCCATCCACTGTGTGTAATGATTTACCTGGGGAACCTTGAGCCCAGCAAAGCTATTCTTGTTGAACCCTAAACAGCAGTGTCCCTATGTGTCTCTCACCTCATGCCCATTCCTCAAAAAATGAGTGGTATCCAGTGAGCAAATGACTCTAATGAATACATGAATTAGGTCACCTAAAATGTGTGCCACATTAACTCTGTGATACTCTTATGTCGCTATTATGAGTAGAAAAGTGATTCAGACTGCTGTCAGATAGTGGGACCCTGCAATCCTGATCCTTGACACCTTATAGATGTTAAAGCTACTTGTGGTTGTGAGTGGTGAGTTAATTTTATTAATCCAGAGAATCTGTTTGTCACTATTGATCAAAAAGAAACAATGCGGGTAGGAACAAGACCTTCTTCGTCGATCTAAGATAAGTGTATTAATGTAATCACAGCTTGGATACAATTTTAAATGTGCCTTTCAGTCATGAAAGCATAAGACCCCCATAACTGTTAGTGAACAACACGCCTGATATTTAATGCTAAGCTACCACTTAGTAAACATCCTTGGAAGACTACTAGTGTTTTCTCAATGTATGCAGAAGATAAGCTAGGAACAATCTAAGATGGATGATGATTTCTTTATGGACTCAAGGTCACAGGAGAGGTCTAGACACACCAATGATAAGACAATGGGATTCTGGTAGACATTTCACTCATGCCTAAATGGTTTGTCCCTGAGATGACTCTCTGAATGTTTACCCACATACTGCTAATACTCACAGTATTTTATTAATTGGGTCAATTTATGCTTGGCGCTTTTTTTGCTCTTGTGGTCTAGCTGCAGGAATAAAACTGTTGTGCTCTTTCCCTATAATGTTTGTTGTTTTATTAATTAGATGAAGGTAAGCTCGGTTTGGGAGTTCCATAGTACTCTTTTGGGTTTGTGAATTCTCTTGATTGTTCCCTGGATGAGGCCTTACACACTCCTCAAAATAATTGGCATTGCTGCACCTTAAGCAATCATGTGCAGTTTCTGGACTGCACCTTAATAGAAGACGAGCTCTTTAACTCTGTAGCAGTGTCTTCTTTTTTTGGCCCCGTATGCTGTCTTCCCTTTATCTCGTTCCCAGTTTAGTATACAGGGACCTCCTCTTCCAGTTTTTAAAATGGTTTCCTGCTTTGCATTCTTGTTATCTACTGACATGTTCTGTTATTTCCTTCTTTGGCACTCTAAATACGTTCGGCTTGTGTCTCTGCTTAGCGCTTAAGCCTAGATTGTTCAGTTGTGTCTTGTAAGATATAGGTTTCCTTAGTGATATTCTGCACAAAGGTTCTGACAGATACCATTCAAATATGTAAAGTTTAGTGTAGATTGAAGTGGCAGTGCTTCACTATTATGTATACCAATCTGCCTTAGTCTCTGATGTTTCTTAATCTGCTAAATTAAATGTGTACTTGTCAGGACAAGCGTTATTTCAGTGCTAGAGACTGTTTCTGGCTAGCGTGTGTGTTATAGGTTGAACCAGACCATCAGTCATACCTATATGGACATCTTGCATAAAGTGCTGCTCACAGGGTCTGGTCTGTCCATCTTCTCATTTTGCTGTTCTCTGACAACTCTGCAGTGCACATACTTTATAATTTAAAACACATTCATCTCATCCACCTTTTCTCCATTTTAGACATAGAGTTCTCTTCAAAATGATCAAAATAGTTTGGGATAGCATGGAAATACTATACAATCAATCTTGTTGCTGTCCATCTGTATTAGTTTGCCTTTCTTTATTTCTTTCTTTCTTTCTTTCTTTCTTAGCCATTGTAGGTCCTTTAACATGCGAGTGTTGTGGATAGATGTTTTTCAGCAAGTTGATGAGCCATGCTGTTGCGAAAAGGATGCCTTTCAGGACAGCAGCGGTGACTAATGGGATGCTTTTTAGCAGGGTGTTGCCTCTACATAGGTAGGAGAGCACTAGGAATTGAACTTTAGTTCCGAAGTCTTTTCATGGGCACAAAGGTTTCACTTTTTTCAGGAGAGATAGTTGTAAGTGAGCTGTTTTGGTCTTCATGGCAAAGTGTCCTTTGAGTGGTTTAAGTCAAGAGTGAATCTTAGGAACTTTGCATGTTCTCTCGGTTGGATTGTAAAGCAAATTATTTTAAAGTGTGTGAGCCCGACTGAATCGGAATATTTGTTATTGGCAAATAGGACAAATTTGGTTTTCACAGGGTTTAGCATCGGTTAGTTTATTGATATTCAGGTTTGAATGCATTTGAGGTACTTTGAATCTTTGAGTCTGTATGTCAATGATTGAAGAGATATGGCTATAGATTTGAAAGTTGTTAACATAGTGGTGAAAATTGATGTTGCTTCCTACAAGGATGGTTCCCAAGGGTTCCATATAAAGGTTAAAAATGATGAGAGTCCTTCCTACCTACCTTTCTTCCTGCTATCCTTCTTCCCTCAACCCCTCTCTTCCTCTGTCATTCCATCATCCCTTGACACCCTCACTCTCAGATGAATTTGGATTAGTCACACCTCTGGGAACTGCATTTAATGTATCTTTTCTTTCCCCGCCCTGAATGCTTCTTTATTGCCATGATTCCTTGTGCCCATCTGGCATTGGTGTTGTGATGTTTCTGCTTTCAGATACACCTTCTTAACTAACTTTAAAATAGTTGCCATGTTTGGTGGATGCAATTGCTATTTTATAGAGGTTTGTTTATTATGATTTTTATGCAGTTTACAAATGCATTCATGTTTCACTTGTGTCTTATGTACACTTAAGGATGATGTCACAGTGTCTACTTGCTTTACTGTTGCATCATAGGTGAATGTATGTGAGTTTTCTTCCTTCATTTATTTATTTTGTATTTAGTTGTCAATTCGTATTTAATGTCACTTAAAGTGAGACAGAGAGAGACAGATATAGTTTCACTGTTGCATTTCTTCATTTTGTGTGGTAGGGATTCTTTCTTCCACTGCAGGGCCTGTGTTTTCAGTTTTAAACTGCCATTTCGTCCTGACAAGTGACCCTCCTTGCCAGACCCAACCCTTCCTTTTAACTACATAAATGTCACCCCCATGTTAGGCACTAAGCAGTCCCAACGGCAGGGTGCAGTGTGTTTAAAAATGTTGGACATGTACTTTTACGTCTTACATGTCCTGGTAGTGAAAAACTTGTAAATTTGTTCTTCACTACTGCAAGGCCTATCCCTCCCATGGGTTAAAATTGTGATTACCTTGTTACCTGCTATATGTGCAATTGGGAAACGATGGACGTATGATGTTTAATATCTCTAGACTCACAATTTAAAATCACAATTTATGGTGAAGTTGGATTTTAAGCTGTATGTCTGACAATGCCACATTTAGAATGTATTTGTTTAGAACAACAGAATATCTAGTCATCACATTTAGCACTGTATATTACTCAAACAACAGACCATGAACCAATTTCTTTGGTCTGTAGTATTTATTTACGCTTTTTTTCATTATTTCATAAAAAAGTAATTTTGTTTGTGATCAGAACAAGGGAAACAAATAATAATTCCCACAATTAGACATACAATCAACTCATATTGTGAAAAACAAATTAACAAAAAGCATGTTTCATATAATATGAATGACCAGTCATGATTTCAACAAAGAAAAAGCAACCAATATGGTAATTCATTAACCATTTTGTACATTCATTATAAGTTTGCTATCAACGGGAACACTGTTTGTACTCTTGCAGATAGTTTTATTTAAATTAACAACTTTTCCCGAGGAGTGGATTTAAATCTGTTGAATATGTCCCCCTGGTTGAAACGTGCAGATGCGTTTTGAGCCCCAATACCACTCTGGGGGTTCTCTTCAGGGCTGTGACTGGGTACAATCTGCTAATTAACTATTGAGGGGTGTGTCGTATCTTGCTAGGTGGGCTCAGGGAACACGCCGGACACCAGATATGTTTCAAGGATCTTTATTTGGCATGCATGCTCGGAGTGCTTCAGCACGTCCGTCCTCGTCCTCGTCCTACTCTGTACTGCCCCTTCCTGTCCGTCCACAGGAAGTCCTGTCCAGTGACCTGGTCACTGCCCTGTGACCCACAGGGTCCTAGTGCTCGGTCACTACATCTCCCCCTTTCTCGCAAACAGAATGTCTTTGTCACATATTCAAGTCCTTGGTACATTACCCTCAGAATGATGAGGGAAAATGATAGATCGATAGAGAGAGAGAGAGAGAGAGAGAGAGAGAGAGAGAGAGAGAGAGAGAGAGAGAGAGAGAGAGAGAGAGAGAGATAGTCTCTACATTTCTTCCAGTAGTCTTCTTGTCTTCTTGCACTCCCTTCTTGGTCTTTGTTCTCCGCTCTGTTCTTGTCCTCCGTTTTCCTCTTTTAGTGGTGTTGTCTCTCCGTTTGTTCCTTGCTCTCTTTCTTCTGTTGTGGTCACTCGTTCCTCCTCTTCCACTTTGAACTCCTTGAAATGTGAACTGTTTCTTGTTATTCTTTGATTGTCAGAAACTGCAGTTACCATTGATCCTTTTACGTCAGTCACAACCAACGGGTCTCTTGAGAATGGGCTGTCAGACTTCCTTTGTTGTTTCTGTTGCACTACCACCAGATCCCCTTCAGTCAGCTGGTGTTCAGATGCATTTCTCCTTTTGTCAGCATATTCTTTCATTTTCTTTTTTGCTTGGTGATCTCTTTCTGCAATGTCACTTCTATTCGTACTTTTGGTTACATCTATCTGAGGTATTCTTGTTTTGCTTGATCTCCCTAGCATCAGCTCTGCTGGGCACCTGCCAGTGGAGCTGTGCGGTGTATTCCTATAGTCTCTGAGCACTTGACAAAGTGCTTGTCCAATCGATATCTGTGTCAATTTTGCCCGCTGGATGGCTTTCTTGATGGTCCCCATGAATCGTTCTGCCATTCCGTTCGCCTGTGGCCACAAGGGAGTTATTTTCCGATGCTTGATCCCCAGGTACTCCATGAATCTACGGAATGCTTGTCCAGAAAATGGAGGACCATTATCTGTTTTCAGTGTCTGTGGTGAGCCCCAGGCGGCAAATACATCGTCCAGCACTGGTAAGGTGGCATTTGCCGATGTCGACGATACTTCTCTCACTATTGGGAACCTTGAAAATTCGTCGATGACCACTAGCAGGTATTTTCCACTCTCCAATGGCCCATAGAAGTCTGCTGCCAACTCTGTCCATACTGCAGGTGGCAGTTCCGACATCTTCAATGGTGTCGGCTTGGCAGGAGGTCCTGTTATTTGACAGGTGTGACAGTGCGATACCTCTTCCTCCACCATGTTGTCCAGCCCCGGGAACCACACTTTTTCTCTCAACATCTTCTTTGTCGCTACGATGCCCCGATGCGACTCATGTGCTAGCTCGACTGTTCTCTTTCTCAGTCGACGTGGTATTACAATTCTTGAGCCCCTCATCAGGACTCCGTTTTCCGTTTCAGACAGCTCTTCACTTATCTTTTTGAATGCCAGTAGTTCCTCTTTATTCACTCCTTCCTCCGTGATAGTGTTGCTGTTGATGTGTCTCCATCTCTGTTGCCGTACCACCATTCCGATGGCCTTCATCGTCGGGTCTCCTTTCGTTTCTCGCTCTAGTTCTTCACTAGTTATTGATGCCGGAGTGCTCTGTCTCACGATGAAGTTTAGATATTCTTCTGCCATTCTGGTGCCACCTTTTTGATAGGGAAGCGGGTGCCTTGACATGTAGTCCGCTGGATTTTGATCTTTGCCTGGTTTGTGGACAATCGTGAAATTGTAGTCCATCAGCCTGATCCCCCATCGTTCAATTCTTGGTGGTATTTTGGCATTTGGGTTCCCGTAGATTGTCACTAGTGCTTGATGATCTGTTACTATCGTGAATGGTTTTCCGTATATGAACATGTGATAGTGCTCACATGCCCATACTACCGCCAGACTCTCCTTTTCTGGCTGTGAGTATGCCCTCTCAATGTCCGACAAGCTTTTGCTTCCGTAGGCCACTATCTGTCGAGGTGAGTCTTTTCCGGGCTTGTGTTGTGCTAGTATTGCGCCAAGACCTACCGGGCTGGCGTCTACTGTCAATTCGGTGCATAGGCTCGGGTCAAAGTATGCTAGGTGGTCCACTGCCGTTACTGACGCCCTTATTTCCTCGAACGCCTTTTGGCACTCTGTGGTCCATTCGAATCTATGGCCCTGCTTCGTTAATTCTCTCAGTGGCGTGCTCACTGTCGCGAAGTCCTTTATATATCGCGCGCAATAGCTGGCAAGGCCGAGGAATGAGCGCACGTCAGCGACATCTTTTGGTTCTTTTGTTTTCTCAAGGGTGTCTATTTTGCTGCGGTCTGGCCTCATCCCTCTCTTCGAAAAGATGATGTAGTGACCGAGCACTAGGACCCTGTGGGTCACAGGGCAGTGACCAGGTCACTGGACAGGACTTCCTGTGGACGGACAGGAAGGGGCAGTACAGAGTAGGACGAGGACGAGGACGGACGTGCTGAAGCACTCCGAGCATGCATGCCAAATAAAGATCCTTGAAACATATCTGGTGTCCGAAGAATACTAGCTCTTCTCTGCCCAGTTCGCATTTCTTCTCATTGACTGTTAGGCCCACCTCTACTATCTGTGAACATACTTCTCTCAGGGCCTTATCATGCTCTTCGTCAGATTTTCCAAACACCAGGATATCATCACTATAGTTCAAACTGTTTTTGATCGGTCTGATGATCTGCCTGATCGTTTCCTGGAATATTTCTGCTGCTGACGATATTCCGAAGCTTAATCTTTTGTATCGAAACAATCCGAGGTGCGTTGAGAAGGTCGTTATGTATCTGGACTGCTGGTCCAGCTCCAGTTGGTGGTACCCTCTGCATAAGTCGAGCTTGGAGAATTTTCTCATTCCCGTCAGGCAACTTATCATGTCATCTAGATGCGGCCCTGGGTGTCGTTCTCGTTCGATGGCTGTGTTGGGGATTCTCATGTCCACACAGATTCTAATTTGTGCGGCGTCCTTTTTCGGTACCGCCACTATTGGGGACACCCATGGCGTTGGTCCCTCTGCTGGCTCAATGATGTCCTGTTCTAGTAGTGCCTTTATTTCTTCCTCCACCTGAGGTTGTAGATGGATGGGCACCCTTCGGTGATGCTGGGCCACTGGCCTGACCGATTCGTTTATATGCAGCGTTATTTGTCTTCCTTTCAGCTTTCCAAGTCCGTTCGTTAGCTTTGGGTACTCTTGTAATATGTTCTCTCTGTCCGACATGTGATACATCATCTTCAGTAGGCCCATGATCTTCGCCGTTACATTGCTCAGTAGACATGGTGCGGGAATGTCTCCTCGTAGCACATGTATTTCTTCTGTGACAGTCTTGCCCTTGTGTGTCATGGTGTCCGTGAATTTTCCCATGTTCGTTACCGGATTCTGTGCACCCCAGGTGAATACTCTGATGTTTGACGGTTTTAGTGGTGGTTTCCTCTTCATCTTATCATATTCCGTAGCACACATGATGTTGCACGTGGCCCCACTGTCCAGCACAAATTCTGTTTGATGGGGCCCTACATCGATGGTCACCCAATCCGTCTTCTTTATGGCCTTCCTATCCACTAATCTGATGTGCTCTTCTTCATACCCTTCATCCGTGGACATGAGGTATAGGCGTTCTACCTTTCCAGCTGCCCTTTCTTCTTCTTCCTCTTCTCCCGACTCCAACGACGAGCCCCTGTTGGTCGCTTCCATGTGCCGTACATGTCGACTTGTTGTCGCCCTTGGTCTCCCTGGTCTTCCTCGTTCATTTTTGAACTGTGCCCCTTGGCACATGGTGGCGAAATGGCCGCTTTTGTTGCATTTCCTGCATGTTTGACCGAATGCCGGGCATGTTCCTCGGTGTGGAAAGTCCAGACGCATCTGTAGCATTGGGAACCTTGTTTCCTTGTCACTTGTTCCTTTGATCCTCTCTTCCAGCTGCCCGTCTTGCTTGCATCTGTCATTCGGTGTATCTGTTCTCCTCTCCGGTCCATCTGCCTGGCTTGTACCATTGCCCTCGCTTCCGCTCTCGCCAGATCCAGAGTCTTTTCTAGAGTGATAGGTTCTTTAAGTAGTCTTGTGCGAAATTCTGTGTCGCGACAGCCTTCTATCAGTCTTAGGCGAAGGGCTTGTTCATTGTCATATTTTTCAAATTCGCAGTGGGCCACTAGCTTTCTCAGCCTTGTTGCAAAATCGTCCATTGACTCGTCCAGCTGTTGAAATGCTGTGTTGAAGTTATATCTTTCAAAATCGACGTTTCTTTGGGGATCGAACTTGGTCGTCAGACATTTTATCAGTTTTTCGTATGTTTTTATTTCGCTCGGGGGCAGTGTTATGAGGAGGTCATCCACCTCACCCCCCACTAGATTCAGGAATAATCCTAGTTTCTTTCCTTCCACCACATCGGTCGCCTCCATGTATCGCTCAAATTTCACAATCCACTTCTCCCATCGTATTCCCACTTGTGGCTCTGACACACTGAAAGGCATGGGTGTGCGATACTGTGCACTTTGCTTTGTATCTGGCATTTTCTTTCTTGTCTTGTTCCCTTTTGCTGCCTTTGTACTTCTTTGTTTCTTATTTTCAGTATGCTTTATTCTTGTTTTATCTTGTATGTCTTATTCTTTCTTAGGGGCACTTTTCTTTTATATCTTATTCTTCTTGGTGTGGCAGCTCCTTTCACCTCTTTTTATATTCTTTGTGCTTCTGTTTATTTTCCTTGCCTTTCTACTGGCTGCCCTATTTATCTTGTTATTTCCTTCGTGGGACACTTGCCCCTATTGTTTCCCTTCTTATTTGCCCTTTTCCCACTGCTTTGTGGTGCTTTTGTCCCTCCTTTATGCCTTTCTCGAGTGTTTGCCTGATTCCAAGATGGCCACTCGTTTTTCTGTTCTTCCTATTGGTCGGTTCGCCTGACCTCAAAATGGCCGCCAGATCTCGGGATGTTTCAGACCCAATTCTCTTACGCCTGACTTCAAAATGGCCGCTCCGCTTTGCTGCGCTCTTATTGGTCCAAACCGCCTGACCCCAAAATGGCCGCCGAGACTCTCGCGAGAGCTCGCGCCGATTTCTGCTCGTTCGCGCACTTCTCCCCAGCGCTTACCGGATCCGATGGAGAGTCAGACGGCGATCTTGCTACTGGTCGGCTGTCAGTCGGGGTGGGCTCCCGCGTCGAGGGGCCGCTTTTCCTTGTTGGTTCGTGAGAGCGGTGGAAGAGACGGGAGATTCTCGGGAGCACGCCAGGGATTTAACCCTACTAAATTTACCAACCGGATCAAATGTTGAAATATAATGTGTATAAAATGAAGAAACTTACAGAACTGATAACTTTGTAAATAGCCTTGAAAAAGCCCTGGCGCAATTCGCCATAGGGGCGAAACACGTGTCGGCTGTTCACGCTTTTATCAACACTAATAAAGCAACTTTTCTACAATACAAGGACTCCTTTGATTACATTTAAACAACACAGGATTGAGCCTAAGGACACTACGTTGTAATGCCTAACACACTTATCATCCCCCTCAAATAGTCGCTTTTCCTTGTGTTTGGCGATGCAACCTCCAGGGTGGGCTCCTGGATGGTTCTGCTATTCTGCCACGAGGGACACACACGCGTGGATTTGTCAGGTACCTTCGTCGCCAGTTGTCGTATCTTGCTAGGTGGGCTCAGGGAACACGCCGGACACCAGATATGTTTCAAGGATCTTTATTATGCATGCATGCTCGGAGTGCTTCAGCACGTCCGTCCTCGTCCTCGTCCTACTCTGTACTGCCCCTTCCTGTCCGTCCACAGGAAGTCCTGTCCAGTGACCTGGTCACTGCCCTGTGACCCACAGGGTCCTAGTGCTCGGTCACTACAGGGTGGACGCCTGTATTTTTGCCTTGTGTAATCATGTTTTAAAGTTACCTCATTTTGCACTGGTTACCTGTGGCTAAAAGAATTTAGTTTAATGCTGTTTGCATTGCTCATCGAGCAATGTATAGAAGGGGTCCTATGTTAATTCAAAGCCTACTCTCATTGTACAATCCTACAAGAGTTCTGCATTCTACTGGACAGCACTTTTTTGCAGTACCCAGGTCTAAAAAAGGTAGGAGGGGAGGGAGTTCCTATGCATTCCTTGCCCCTAAGCTTTGAAGCGTGCTTCCGCCGTATATTAAAAAAAAAGAAACAGAAGTTAAATTCAGAAAATTGCTGGAAAACGCCTAATTTAGTTACATAAGATCAGCACATTCTGTACCTGATGCTGACTAGCGCTGGGAACCCCTTCTGGGTCTCCATGCGCTTTATAAAACCTATGAAATAGAATGGAATAGAATAGAATTTAGTATTCATAGATAAGTGAAGCTCGGCATAGCAAGAACCTTTCATTTTCTTGTATTGACCAATTAATATCTTGCTCATCAAGACCCTCCTAACAAAAGACACATTATTGTACGTGAGAGGCGTTGTATACTTTACCTGTCAATTACAAGAAACACAGATTATACACCTGTCCCACAAGGAGAGTCGATCTACAGATGTTGTACCCATATATTCGCATCAAGAGAGGAGGATTTTGAACAAAAATCTGCAAAGTGTCTGTTTTAGAGGGCTATGTCATCCTAATTTATTAGTGAATATCGAGTGGGGAGGTACAATCGTACCGCAAAACTTTCTCCTACAAAGCATTTGCTATATATTTCTCAGTGTGGACAATATCTGTTGGAGAAGATTGTGACCCAATGTCCTTTGCATTTCTATGTCATTTCCTATTTTACAGATTATTATGGCCTTGTTTTCATAATTTGTTATGCCCTTCACTGTCTGTTGCAGTGTATGTTTAAAGATGGTACAGTTTGAATTTTAGCAGTCTGAAGTGCCACACATAGATTTCACACATTTCATCATAATGACGGCATACCAATAGGTACAATATTTCACTGGCCCTGTGATTATGACGTTTGTACACCCCAATGGGCTGTTTGTGAACTCAAACTATTTAGACCAATAAACAATCGATTTCATATTCAAAAATGAAATAATACCGTATTCACAGTGATGCCAACAACAATATTAATAGTGTTACTATATATAATGTCACCAGTGATGTTATAAATGTCATTTGTGATTGGATCTGCCCTATCTTGTGTGAGATTACAACCAGTCCATTTTGGGGGTAAGGTGTGGTGTGTGTATAGTGGACCACACAGATGGCGAATTTCAGGAATTTCTTATGTTTTGTTGAGCTGGTAACTGGCAGTATCCGACCATATCACAATTGAGATAAACCTCACAATGAGGGTCTATATTAGACTAAAGATCCAAAATAGTGCATCCCCACAGTATTTGAATATTAATGTAAAACAGGTGTAAACTGTGTAGAGAATTGAAAATGAATCTCCGTCTGTGAACGCATTATCCACAAGGAATGATTTAGGACAATGGTTTCCTATTGTGTGTGCCACCTTTTGATCCCAAGACAAAAATTTAAATGTACTGAATTGAAAAAACTAATCTTGGCATACTGGGTGGTGGGCCTTTTTTTATATTCACTGAATCATTGCTAAGTTTGAGGATACTACTTTGCAAAGCAGCAACTGCCTGTGGCCAGTCCACACCACAAACATAATTTGTAACATGACAACACACTGAAAAAATAATAACAAAACACAATATTAATAAATAGCAGTATTTGAATGGTAATCATTTTCACCTCTAACATTTGGCGGGTAATTTAGACATTTTACAACATTAAAACTTAAGAGGCTACTGTTCAGAATGTAAAAATGAATGTTTAACATACCATGGCAGCTATATAGCCTTTATAGCTTTGGCATTAGTCCCATCCAGCACAGGAATAGGCACCAGAGACAAACAGCGCATACAATTGCTGTGTTCTAAGTTCATGAGCCCTTTAATTTCATCACTGAAACCCCATCCTTTAGACAAGGCTGGCCGGGAGTCTAAGGTGTGATATGAAAAGATAATTTCAGATGCCAGTAACTTCCCTCCTGACCCTGCATGGCTGAGAGGCAAATTGCATTAGAAAATGACATGCCATTCATCTCACGAGTAGTTGCAGGAACATTTAGCTAATTAAATGATTAATAAATTTAACACTGCTTTATAATTTCATTTAGCTGTGTTGGAAATCACACGGTGCACTGCGCGCGCACCGAATGAGATTAGGTGGGAGTTGAGGGTTTCACCGGCTGCCCTGATAATTGAGATTAGTCTGTTACTACAGTGACCTTTTTAGCTTTTATATTCTCTTGTTAAAGTGAAGTAAAATTTTATACACTTTTAAAGAATATTTACTTAGTAAAATGTATGTGAACTGCAAGAAATAGATTTTGAATTCCGTCCTTATGTGGCATATAAATTTATACATTTTAAAATCTTAGCAGCCAAAGAAACGGATTCTGATATACTGAATAAAAAGTTATTGGGAAAGTCCACTACCAATAACAGGCATGGTACACATTTAGTAAACTTTAATGAGGGCACGCTCATTAAGCAAAGGGATTTTGGGGCACATGTAAGACCGTTTTTAGCTGTTGCAAACGGAGATTCGGCCCATTTGCAATATCAAAAAATGGCTTTTGCCTTGTACGAGCTCTATTTTGCGAGGCAGTAACCTATTACTGACAAGTAAAATAGGGTTTGCGAGTCACTATTAGGAAGGTGCGTGCCAAAGTCATTGCTTCCTAATAGTGAGTTGCAGTGTGATGTACATTTGTTTTGCGACCGGAATGCCGGAGACCCCTTTCCTGCTTTTAAGAACAGGCAGGGGTTCCACAGACCACTACCTACTCTAAAAAAAAGAAACAGAAACGTTTTTGTTTTATTTTTGAAACAAAGGCCTGCATTTTCCTTTAAAAATTCCTTATTTAACCCCTTTATTTAACAAACAGTTTGCCGCCTTCCTTGAGACAAACAGATCCCTCAACCCCTCACAGTCCGGTTTCCGAGCCAAGCACAGCACCGAGACCGCCCTCATCGCAGCCACCGACGACATCAGATCCCGGCTTGACAACGGGGAAACAGCTGCCCTCATCCTCCTGGACCTCTCTGCAGCGTTCGACACAGTCTGCCACCGCACCCTAATACAGCGCCTCAGCAACATCAGAATCCAAGAGAAGGCACTGGAGTGGATCATCTCGTTCCTCGCCGGAAGAACCCAGAGAGTCCGCCTCCCCCGTTCAGATCCGCGGCCACCGAAGTCATCTGCGGCGTACCACAAGGATCCTCGCTCAGCCCCACCCTCTTCAACGTCTACATGAGCCCCCTCGCAGCCATCGCACGCCAACACAACCTTAACATCATCTCCTATGCCGACGACACCCAGCTGATCCTCTCCCTCACCAATGACCCTACCACCGCCAGAGCCAGCCTACACGAAGGAATGAAAGACGTCGCCGAGTGGATGAAGAACAGCCGCCTGAAGCTGAACTCAGACAAGACAGAAGTCCTCATCCTGGGATCATCCCCCTCCGCCTGCGACGACTCCTGGTGTCCCCCTGCCCGGGGAACCACCCCCAAGCCAACGGACCACGCACTAAACCTGGGCTTCATCCTGGACTCCTCCCTCTCGATGACCAAACAAGTCAACGCCGTCTCGTCATCCTGTTTCAACACCCTGCGCATGCTCCGAAAGATCATCCAATGGATCCCCACCGAAACCAGAAAGACTGTCACCCAGGCACTCGTCACCAGCCGACTGGACTATGGGAACACCCTCTAAGCTGGAACCACAGCCAAACTACAGAAAAGACTCCAGCGCATACAGAACGCCTCCGCGCGACTCGTCCTGAACATCATCCACCACAACCACATCTCCGCCCACCTGAGACCTGCACTGGCTCCCTGTCAGCAAGAGGATCACGTTCAGACTCCTCACCCACGCACACAAGGCTCTGCACGACCTGGGCCCCAAGTACCTCAACAACCGCCTCACTTTCTACACGCCCACCCGCCAGCTGCGATCGACCAGCCTCGCCCTCGCCACCGTACCACGCATTCGCAGAGCCACCGCCGGAGGAAGATCCTTCTCCTACCTGGCGGCCAAGACATGGAACTCCCTCCCCATCCACCTACGACTGACCCAGGACCATCTCTCCTTCAGGAAGCAACTCAAGACTTGGCTTTTCGAGCAGTAACGAACCCCTCCCCCCAGCGCCTTGAGACTCTACCGGGTGAGTAGCGCGCTATATAAATTATTCTGATTGATTGATTGATTCGCTGCTGGCTTGATTCCCCTGCTGTGCTGGGGGGAGGGGGGCACGCAAAGCGCCCCGGGGCTCATGACGAGCTCAGCTCGTCATGAGCCATGGTTCTTGTGTGCTCATGACGAGCTGAGCTCGTCACAGCCACGCCCGTTTCAATAGAACGCTCAGCACAGCAGGATAATTATCCCTGCATGTGAGCGTTCTAACGGCCGTGACGAGCTCAGCTCGTCATGAGCACACGAGAACCGTAGCTCATGACGAGCTGAGCTCGTCATGAGCGTGGGAGGGGTTAAAAGCAAACACAGGCATGGTGGTCTGCTGTCCCTCGCAGGCCACCATCCCTGTGTTATGGCCCATTCCCAATGGATTGCAAATTGTGACCTGCCTCATGAATATTGATGAGGCAGATCAATTACGACCTCATTGGGAATCGCTAATGTGTCTGAGACACATTAGTACATTTTATTTTGCGAATCTCTAATTGTGAGTCGATAACAATCACAATTAGAGACTTGCAGAATGAAAACGTTGTACATGTGGCCCTATGTTTGACACAGTGCAGCTTTCAAAAGGCAGTATCAATCAATGTTCGCAGGCAATATGTTTTATGCATGAAAAGTTGAAGCAAGGGCAGCACTAAACACATTTTGCAGGCAAAAGTTTTATGCTGGAAATCTAAAGCGATACTTAAAAAAGATTGCATCATGCAGCACAAAAATTCTGATAATGTATGCAAAGTGGGGAGGAATAATGAAAACACCCCTAGAATTCAATGCAAAGCCAGATCAACTAAAGTAATGAGACCCGGCTTTGAGTGGAGAGCTTGCATCAATTGAAACCAGGTGAAAACTAGGCCTGGGTGGCAAATTCTGTTCCGCTCGCGGAATTAGCGGACTTTGGGTAATTTCGTGTTCTGCGGAGAACGCGAAATTGCCCAAAATTCTGCGTTCCGCAACTTCGCGATATTTTTTGCTTGTTCGCGTTCTCAAATGCGTGTTCGTAAGATATTTCCCCCGAGCACGCAAACAGCGATTGCAAACAGTAAAAAAGCTTTGCGAACAAGCAATTCCACGTGTTCGTGGAATTTCTGCGTGTTCGCGGAAATTTTTTACCGTTTCGTGGAGATTTGCGTAACGCGATTACGCAAATTCTGCCCACCCCTAGTGAAAACACATGGAAAGCTGAAAACAAATTGAAAGCTCAATCCTGAAATATATTTGCTAGACTTGGCATCTTTGGTGTGGTTTCTTTCCACTTTTTGCCTCAACATCCTGTATTTTTGATGCAGTGCTGGATTTTGTTTTTGCTGGCTTAGATGCTTTGGGCACTTTGCCACTGCTGATCAGTGTCAAAGTGCAAGTGCTCCCTGTGTAAATTAGTAGTGGTTATCCCTGATTGGCATAATTGATTTACGGGTAAGCCCCTAGTAGAGTTCTCTGAGTGAACCAGGGCCTGTAAATTACATGCTACTAGTGGGCCTGCAGCACTGATTGTGTCACCCACATGAGTTGCTCTGAAAAGGTATCTCAGACCTGCCACTGTAGCACCTGCACACAGTTTTAAACTGCTATGTCAACCTGGCAAGGGCACCCATGTTGAGTGATTATTTTGAAGTGGTACGTGATAGAGAGATCACGACCCTACCTGGCGCACAGCTCTGATTTGGTAGTATTTCCTCCTTTTCTATGTATACAGTGGATAGTTACTCCAATTATTCCAAAAGTTCAGGCTTTATTTTCAATCGTTGCATTTATTTTCACAAAAAACCAGTATTCAAAAAAACACTCTTCTGCATTGGGCCAATGAATTAAATGAAGGTTATGATGATAACCCTAAAATATACATGCTTGTATGAAGTCAAATACAAAACATGAATCATAAAAGCACATAAAAGCCATCAAGAAAAATGAAATGCATCTGAATGCAGAAGAGTGTTTTTTTGAATACTGGTTTTTTGTGAAAATAAATGCAACGATTGAAAATAAAGCCTGAACTTTTGGAATAATTGGAGTAACTATCCACTGTATACATAGAAAAGGAGGAAATACTACCAAATCAGAGCTGTGGGCCAGGTAGGGTCGTGATCTCTCTATCACGTACCACTTCAAAATAATCACTCAACTAAGGGACAGGCAGCCCTTAATTACCGAGCAGCACGCCACAGAAGGATTCATAGACAATAAAACTATAAAGAAAAGTTCGTGTAACAAATCGAATTAAAGGAGTGCCAACGGCCTACCTCATCTCTAATAAAGGGCACCCATGTGCCAGGCCCTAACCTTTCCTTTTCCTACATGTAAGGCACCCCTCAGGTAAGCCCAAGCTACCCCCATGGGCAGGGTGCAGTGGATGTGAAATGTAGGGCTTGTACTGGCGTGTGTGACATGTCCTGATAGTGAAATACTGTCAGTTTAGTTTTTTCACAATTGAAAGGGTATCTGTCCATAGGCTAACATTGGATATACTTTGTAACATCTTACAAGTATAACTTCCCATTCGAACAAGATAGAGGAATACAGTTTAGGCTCTCTGAACTCAGAATTTAATAACACACTTTTTTTCGTAAAGATGGTTTTTAAATTGTGTGTTTGAAAATGGCACTTTTAGAAAGTAGGCATTTTCTTGTTTACCTTTCGGTGTGCCTCTGCCTATTTGTGGATTGACTGTCCGGTTTTGGAGTGACAGGGGTGGGGATGTGCATTCACTGTAGGCAGCCACTGGAGGGGGGTTATGTATGCCCGGCCCTTCCTGGATGACTCAGGCCTGAGCTGAATAGACATATGGTGAGTGGGAGGAGTTTTCCTTGCAGCTGAGTAGGGCTTTTCTCCCTTGAACAATGCTGTCTCCACCTCCTTTGGTCATACTGCACCTGTGAGGAGAGAACTGATTTGGACTGGGATCAGAGACCCTTGCACAAAGAAGAACAAAGACAAAATGGGGTATAAGTAGTGAACCTTAAACCCCAGAACTTTAGATCACGTCTGGACTCAAGAGGATCCTTCACCAAGGAGAAGAGTTGGAGAGCTGTGAGGAGGAGTACTGCCCCTTTTGCTATGTGCTGTGTGGGTTTGGCCTGCAGTTGCTGCTTCGGCTTAAGAAAGGACAAAGACTGGAGCTTTGCTAAAGAAACCTGCTTGAACAAGAATCTCCAAGGAGTTGTGCATGCTGGCCTACTGTCCTGAAGTTTCAAGAACACAAAGACGTCACCCCAAGCTACCCTGAATTCTGTTGCTGAGAGTTCTGACCTGTCAGGCAGTGCCTATTCCAGTTGTGGCCCTCTGGGGGTTGTTCCTGCTGTTGGGAGCTGGAAGCAACTTAAGAGAAGCAAGAAAACATGTCTCCAATGCCGTCAGCGAAACTGCTGCGATGCTGCAACCTGCACCGAGGCCAGGGGCACCGCTCGTGAAGTGAACAACACACCACCCGGCCTGCACTGCAGCCCCTACGCCTATCGACCTCTGCCAATGCCTGCAGTTATCGGCCCGTGCCCGATGCCAGCACTCGCACTGACTCAGTCACTGCCAGCGCCTGCATTCAGTTATCGCAGCATGGATAATCACCAAGGGTTACTCCACAAACTCACCAAATTTGCGTCATCACCCGAACCGAAGCCTCAGTGGCAATGCAACCGACTTCCCCCTTTCCTGTTGTGGCATGTAGGGTTTGGTATGTGAGGTGGGGTGTCGTAGAGTGTGTGTGTTCCATCTTGTTGTTTGGAAAGGGAAAAAATGTGGGTTAAGAGGAGTTTTTATGCATTTAGAAAGGCCGTGGTTCTGTTGCTTTATTTGTTTCTTTATTTATTTATGTGAGTACATTTGCGTGCATTGTCATTTACCATCATTACATATTATATGTTGACATTCATGTCAATTATTACTATCGGTACATTTGATGTTGACATGCAAGTCATCTGGCCATCATCAGATATTTGTGATTAGTTCACCTGTTATTTCCATGAATGTATCTTTCCGCGAATGCAAATTATTCATTGGATAATTGCATTGTGTTCTTGCTCCCTGTAAAGAAGGTAGCTGCGTTATACCTGCTGTTCAGCCAGTGTGAGTGTGGAGGTGGTGCATGGTGATGCATGGAATGTTGGATATCTGAGCGAGTCAGTTTGAATATGGGCTGAGCAGCAGGAAGGCGGCTCCTGGTGGGGCTGTTTACTTTAGCTCTTGACCTTAAATACTTATTAAGCCATCTTACTTAATCAACACCTGGACTGCTGGACAACATTTATTTTACCACCTAATTCTTGACAGATTAGTGATAATTCATAGCATGCACACCTGCTAAATTGCTGGCCCCTATAGTATAGTGTTAATGTCTTCTATATTGTGGGAATGCATGGTATGATGATAAAACTCTAGTATAATGCTGGCTTGAATCAATAGTGATAATACGGGGCATATTCAGGGTAATGATAATATAAGAATACCAAGACACAAACCAAAATATTTAAAACACTTGAAAATTCAAGCAGGGTTACAGAAGGGAGGAACCAGGGCAAGTGAACATATGTAATGTGTATGCTAGTGTATATGCTTACCTTAACTATGTCTTCAAAATGCAGGATAGATTCATCCTATCATTGGCCAGGATTTGGAGAGAGCATTGGGGAAAGTAATACCAACTGCACCGTAAGCACTTGTTTCAAGCTTCTGCCAAAAAGGCTGAGTGTAGAATGCTTTAATTCCCAGTGAATTGCAGTCACCATGGAGGACGGCTTCTCATGCATTCATTAAATTGAGTACTAATAACACCAAAATGTTTCAGTCCTTAGAAAGTCTTTCTTGTTTCAGTACTTTGCCACACGTTTTATATACCTGAGGGCATATTTACAAGAAACTGGTGGAGTGCGGTGTTAAGCTAAAATTGGTAGCACCACGCACCGGCAGTTTCAAAATGTAGGGATGCGCAGTGTTCACAAGCGTTACCCCTAGTGATGGCACAAAAAAGCTGCCTAGTGCAGGCACCCTAGTGCCATTATCCTAGGGTGTCTGCACGGCAGGGGCAATTGTTTATGTGCAGAAACATCTTCCTGCACATAAACAATCTTTACAGGCGATTTGCTCTATCTCTTTGTGCCGCAGAATACAGCATACGTGGAAAGAGCACAAAATGAGGAGAAATAAGGATTTCCTTGTGTATCGCCTGCTTAAGACCGGGTATTCCTTGACAGTATTTTTGGCGCTGCCCCATACCTTGTAAATATAGGGCAGCATCAAAAAACAATGGGTGTTGCAGCAGAACGCCCACTGCAACACCCATTTCACGCCCCTTTCATGCTAAGTGCTGCGTGAATAGGAGCATTATTTACAAGGCGGCGTTAAGCCACGTTAAGTGGCTTAACGTGGCCTTGTAAATAAGCCAAAGGTAATAACGCCACCAGAACGTCAGTAAAAGTGATGTTCTGGTGGCGTTAATTCCTTATAAAGGCACCTTCTAGTGTCTACTTCATGTTCTTTCAATAAAAATTAAATTGTTCATTTATCAGAACTTGATTTTATCTCAGAAAATGTACTAGCTTAATTTTCCAGGGACTTGATTAGCAACTTTCATAGAGGCCAAACAAGCTTACACTGTGCTGTCTTTACTTTTACATCTTTTGGGTTAAAAAATGTTCTGCGCTCCATACCTTATTTTGGACAAGGTATGTTGGGACCCTTTTAATCCAGTATTACCCTACGGTTCTGTTTTGGAAATGTATTGATACTCTAATCTGGGTTAGTATTAGAGTACAGTTATTTGTTTTTGGGAATTATGGGTTGCTTTTTCATCCAGTGAGACTAATGTAATATTTGACTACTCACTAGAGCTATGGATTATATGAATTGGTTCTAACTCCAATTCAAAACTTTGGGAAAAGTAGAACTATTCAGAGAGGAGAAATATACTGTTGTATCTTCAATCCCCAAAACAACTGGAAAAGTGCATATATTGGTGGGTCAAATTTTCTATTCTGTCACTTGTTCAACAAACAGTGGGAAAGTGAATACATTTGAAGGGAGTCGGAATTACTACTTTAACTCAAAACCAATGAACATTGTGTAAAATGCATGGGGAGAAGGCAAATATACTATTCTAACTTCTACCCCACAATTATTGTGGAAAGTGCATGTATTTGGTGGCGGGGGGGGCAGATTTACTATTCTAATTTGTCAAACTAGTATTCCGGAAAGTACATATATTTTGTGGGATCAGTACTACTATTCTAACTCCATAACAAAACACATTTCACAGAGAGTATACATTTGGAATGGGGTCAATTTAGAAATATACTATTCTGAGTCCAATTTCAAAAACATTAGGGAAAGTGCATTTGTTGGGGGAAAGGGATCTAAATAAATAAAAATTCTAAATCAATTTCCATTAACATTTGGGAAAGTGCATATTGGGACAGTGGAGCAGATTTACTATTTGAAAGCCTGCTCCACTAACATTGATGAAAGTTCATTAACCACATCGCTGCTACAGTAATTCCCCCCCTGTGCTGAACAACTCTGACTCCCATTGTTCATGACGAGCTCAGCTCGTCATCAGCACACGAGCAGTGTACTGCATGACGAGCTGAGCTCATCATGAGCATGGAAGGGGTTAATTATGAAGGGCATGGATTTACTGTTCTAAATTCAACCCAGCAAACATGCAAAATGCATGTGTTTGGAGACGTTAAATATACCATTCTTACTCCAACCGCACAGCATCAGGGCATGTGTATAGGTTGGAGTAGGGTGTGATCTAAATTGCTACTCTACATAACTGCCCAACATCAGGGAAGTTGCATGCTTTGTGGGAGGAGGCAGTGCTATATTACTGTTTTAAGTCCAACCCCACTAACATCAGGGAAAGTCTACATATTGGTGTAGTCAGATCAACCATTTTAACTCCACAACTAACTCTGGGAAACTGCATTTACTGGGGTTCAGGTTAGATTTTCTCTGTTAACTTCCATTGTGCAAACATTTGCAAAGTCCTTATATTGTGGGAGTTCAGATATACTACTCTAACTCCAAGTCAACAAACATTGAAGATATAAAAATATTTGGGGGGGTGGAGTGATCAGAAGTACTGTTCTAGCTGTAATATCACTAACACTAAGGAAATTTCATATATTGGGGAGAGAATTGATATACTATTTTAGCTTCAGTCACACTAATATTGTGGAAAGCGCATTTCTTACGAAGTTATAGTTACTATTCTAACTTCAGTTCCACTGACATTGAGGAACCTGAGCTTATATTCCAGGGGATCTGATTTAGTATTCTAACACCAATCCAATAAGCATTGGAGAAAATACAAATATTCAGGAAGGTTCCATTTATTATTCTAAATATAATCCAATCAAATTTATTGCAACTTTTTTTAATGTTAAACTAGAAAAAAATTAATTAATCTCTAGGAGCCAGATCTATGACTGTTTCATTTTGCGAGTCTCAAATTGAGATTTTTTGTGACTCGCAATTAGAGACTTGCAAAATGAAAAGTACTAATGTTTCTCAGACACATTAGCGATTCCCAATGGGATCGCAATTGACCTGCCTCATTAATATTCATGAGGCAGGTCGCAATTTGCGACCCATTAGGAATGGTCAATAACACAGGGATGGTAGCCTGCTGGGGACAGCAGACCAGCATGTCTGTGTTTGCTTTCAAATAATGTAACTTTGTTTTTTTGAAAGTGAGCCTGTTTTCCTTCAAGGAAAAGTTGATGCGTTTTAAAAAGAAGAATGAAAAGTTTCTATTTCAGTTTTAAAAGGCAGGCAGTAGTCCGTTGGACCACTGTCTGCTCTTAAATAATGTTTATGCATGCATTCACAAAGGAGAAGGGGTCTTCTGGGGACCCCTTCCCATTTGCGACTAGCTTACCACCTACTTGAAGTAAGCGGTAAACTGCAATAGTTTAGCGACCGCATTCCGATAGCAAAACAATGATACATCCCTGTAAGAAGTTGAGCAGGAGATTGTATAAATGAGTTGTTTATTGACAGCACAGCATCAGGTACAGGTACAGCAATGTTCAAGCAATAACTGACAGAGAAGGGTAGAATGCTACATTAGCAAAGCTCTGTATAGAACACAGAATGCAAAGCACGACCTGCACAGCGCATGCAGTTAAAGAAACAGTGCAGATTATAACAATCCCTCTGTGACTAGCTATTGGGAAGGGATGCCTTAGGCAAGCTCCTTCCTAATATTAACTCGTAAACCCTATTTCATGAGTCGGTCACAGTTTAACGACTCGCAAAATAGGGTTGAAACATGCTACAACCCTTTTTTAGCAGTCGCAAATTGCCCCAATCTCCGTTTGTGATTGCTGAAAACAGTCGTACATATGGCCCATGATCTATTTTTGTAAAGAAATATACTACCTAAAACCTAAAACCTAAATATAATTTTTTCTCTTTCTTCTAATATTTGTGTGCAAATGTACTTATAGATCATGTTTTCTAAAGAGTTTGGTGATGGTGCAGATGTAATATATTAAGTTTAGTGCAACAAACATTGGGGAAAGTGCACATATTCAAGGAAGTCAAATATACCATTGTCACTCTAATACATACAAGAATTAAGGAAAGGGCATGTTTTGAAGGAGTTTGGTGTGCTGAGTTAATATTCTAACTATAAGCCAAATAACATTGTGGAATGTACACATATTTAGGAAGTCAGCTGTACTACTCTAACCCCAGTCTTGCTAAGTCGCAAAGACACTGTTCCCACACGACGAAACACGTGTCGGCTGGTTGTGGAACCATTAAATCTTCATAAAGCACATCTGCGTTAAAGATATGTCGTGTTTTTCTGTTGACTTTGGCCTTTCCTCAAATGATGTGTCATAACTGTACACGACTGTGAATGATTCCTGTTATTGTGTGCATAGGCAATACTGTAGCAATTGTTTCTATGTTAGCTTGTATAACATACTGTTGAGAGGTTAAGGGGTTTTCTCCGCTTGCCTGTTTGCACCTTACTTACTCAGTTCACTCAACTACTTTAGCGTCCACATCTGGTAGAGTGCCCTGAAAAATTCTGAAACACTACAAAACCCTTTCTCTGCATGCACGGTACTACTCTAACCCCAGTCTTGCTAAAGTTGGGGAAAGTGCATTTTTTGGAGGAAGGAGTTAGATTTGCAATTCTAACGCCAACTCAACAAACATTGCAAAGAAACATAAATGAATGAAGTTCAGATTTATTATTGTAACTGAGAATCAACAAACATCGGGAAAAGTGAGTATATTGAGGAGAAGAGGTTAATTTTCTATTCTCACTCCAGTTCATTTAACAGTATGGACAGTGCATACATTGGGTTGGGGTCAGAGTTTCTGTTTTAACTCCAATCTTACAAACACTTGAGAAAGAGCATCTATTGTGGTCAGTTTTACTATCATTGGGAATAGTGCATATCTTCTGAAGAATCTAGGGAGCAATCAACTTTCGCAACTCCAGTCCTACTAACACTGTGGAAATTGCCAGTATTGGGGGTGAGTGGGGTGTCATATTTAATATTCTAACTACAATTTTACAGGCACACAGAAAAGTTCATTTACTGAAAGAGCAGCTTTATGATTTTTTACCCCAGTCAGTCCCATTAACATTAGGAAAAGTGCATATATTCTGGAGCATTAGGTTTACTGTTCTAACACCAACTCAACAAACATTTAAAACATATATTATTGCTTGCACTTACATGTCCACACCTTTGACATAATGAAACCTGCCTCCTACGCTTTGAGAAGGCTTTCCTTAGGGGTGACAGTATATATCAAAGATAGTGCATTGACTTTGCTACAAATGGTGAGGGTAGAGTTGAGTTCAAGCAGTTTGCACTGCTTTTGCAGTCTGAAATGGCAGGCCTGCTGTCAGTAGTTTATTTTGGTCACTCAGGGTGGCACAAACAGTACTTCAAGTCCAGGGGATCCCTTGACCACCCATGCCCGCGTACCACTGGTACTATATACTATTGACGTATAAGGGGGCAAAGGTCTTGTCAATTGGGATTGCCAGTTTACATATAACAGTTTCAGGGAGAGAGCACTGGTACTTGGGCCTGAGCAGCAGGCTCCAGTGCACTATCTGAGTCATAACCATCAGCATTGGAGTAAAAGGTGGGAGAGTACCATACAAAACGGGCACGTTCCTACAAATGTTATAAGGAAAAGTGCCTGAAGAAGAGTCTGATTTGCATCTCATGATAGCTGCTTAGATTTCCGGAATTGAGATGGGGAACAATTTAATGAAAAAAAAAGCAGAAGAGGCAATGTCGAGACTAGAGCCTCTAAGCAAGGAATATTACCCAGTGCGGATATTGGCAATTATGTCATGAAAAAAAGAGGGTAAGACCTCATTATGAGTTTTAGACTGAAGAATAGACTGGTTGTCAAATGTGGGATTTAATGTGGGTTTCACAAAGAAGAACGTTTCTCTGGAATCATTGTTGGCATGTTCATTTTTATTAGCATAGTAGACAAGCTGTATCTTCCAAATGAGCCGTTGATAGCTTTTTGTGGATGTTTTATACATTATTCTGTTGGCATCATGATCTCCGCACCTATTGCAATGCTTTCTAAAGACATTTTGCAGTATTTAAAGATCCTGAGAACCATGGAGCTGATGAAGCTTTGCTGAAAGATGCACTATTTTTAGAAGAGGTGCAGTATCAAGAGATAATGAAAGCAAGGAAATACAGCTATTGGTGTTAACATATGTGCAGGGCCGGCTCTAGGCATGTGCAAGCTGTGCACCTGCACAGGGCCACCAAACCCCAGGGGCCACCATGCCAATATATATCCTTAATATATTAATCCTCTGAGGATGGATACATATTTGCGTGGTGGCCCCTGGCAGGGATTTGGCGGCCTCCGGCTCTGTTCCACTTCTAAACACCCTGACCCCCCCCTCTTTACTGGCCTGCGCACTCCGCCCCGCACCGACCCCCTCTTCCGGGCCCCCTACCTATGCTCCTTGCCCAGGGCCACCATGAGCCTAGAGCCGGCCCTGATATGTGTCCCACTGAAAGACAGTGGAAAAGAATCAAGAGCCACTGCAAAGTTAGCAAAGTTGATCTTCGACCAAGCTCTTGATAGTTTAGTGTCAGCTGTGTGAAATATGGGGGATTTAACAAAGGAGAACTGGGAAGGTATTCCAAATTAAGTAGTCCAAATATGGGAGAAACGTAGAGTTCAACATTGAAGGGGAATTGAATGAAATTGGATTGAAAGTAGGGCTAACACTATGAGTAAGGGCCTCAACTAGCTTAGTTTGACTGAAAGAATTCAAACAATCAAGAAATGCAATCAATTGTGGAGCTTGAACATTAAAATCGCCAAAGGCAGAAACATTGGCCAATTTAATAATACAAAGTACCAGCTTTACAGATAGTGAATTGGTAAGATTGCCCGGATAACCTGACGGATGGGGTAAGAGCTGTTGAGAAAGATGTGGGCCGATTTTTTGAGTCATAGTGAAGCCTTCTGAGTCAGTTAAATTGGTGGTATTACGCACAGTGCAGACACAATTAGAGGCATGAATAAGTGCCAACTAGCGAAAATGTAACAAAATAGAAGTTACATGGTTAAACTTGTGGGTGAACAATTGATGTTAACCATTGCCAGAGAAGAAATTATGAATCTGCAAAATATAGCATTACCACAATCTGAACAGGTATATATGTAGGACTTAGGCAGTTGCATGTCAACCATCTTGAAACAAAATAATTTTCTGTTAAATCACCATGTATACAGAGTGTTTAGAGCATGACATCCCAATAATTAGTGCAGTCTTGGCTTGGTAGTTGGGTCGAGAGGACCTGAGTTGGGTCTGTTATCTCTGTGCTGGTTTTTCTCAATGTAAGTCAATAATAAAAGACAGAAAAGTGATCTTTAATGTACATGGGAGAGAGAGAGAGAGAGAGACAGAGAGAGATTGACAGTGACACCCATCTGCAGGCTGAATTTACAATTGTGAAGCCAGATAACCTGGAATCATTACTGGGTTCCCTGTCTGTCCAAATTGTGTCATCCTGGGCACATATTTAATTTCGCATACCCTCCGTTTTCTTTATTATCACATATGAGCTAGTTTTCAAATACTTGAGTTCAGGATACGCACTGTACAAGCACCTTTTATATGTGATTTAATAAACTGTAATGTTGTTCTATCTAAAAAAAGAATCTATGCCACGTTTAGGGTTTACATGACTTCTGACATGCCTCTTCATTCAGTAATGGCATTATTATCAGTGGCAAACTATGAAGATTTCTAAAACCTATCACTTTTTAATAAATGTCTATCTGCAGTGATATAATCTGGCATACTAAGGTGAAATGCTTCTGCATGTTAAAGAAAATACACTTTTTCGAATTTTGAACAAACTGTATCATATTTTTATATTATGTTTGTTGCATGAGATACGTGCCAAACATTTTCATGGATTGGTCCGTGCACAGACTTTTAGAGCCAAGCCAGATCCATGACTTGATTGGCTCTATGAATTTGCATGCGTGCCCTCCTCCTCTATTAGCTACTCGCTTGATAAAATGGTTAGGAAAAGGGAGGTCTAAAAGCATGAAGCACTGCCCCTGTGCACCGATTTGGCAACTCTACCATCAAGGCTTCTTGAAGCAGAGGCAAATAAGAGTGCATGCAGTGAAAATACATTTAAAATAAGTGATCCCATGCCAGAGACTTCAGTCTGTTGTGATGTATGTGACCATAGTCATGAGCGCCCAGGGAAAAATACCAGGCCAAGGTGGAATAGGAAAGGGTGTAGCTTTTGCAGTGGTGTTTGGCGTGTCACACCCCTCAAATGCATTCTTAGTTTGGTAGTTGCCTCAGGGGTGCCTGACTCAGGTCTGCTATGTCTGTGTCAGTGTTACTAGTTGTTCTCATTTCAGTAATAGGTCTTAACTTGTTCATTTTTTTAATTTGGATCTTAAATATGGATTGTGACTAGTCTACCAAAACAGTAGTATATCTCCACTCATAGAAGTACTCCTTGAATGGATGCAAATGTACTTCTTTTTCGAATTCACTAGTATTGGCAGTAGCAGGATTCGAAAGCTGCACCAGTCTCAAGTTACCAGGTATACTACTGGCATTCAAGCACCAAAAACGTGATAGGATGAATGTTTGCAAATAGTTTAACCAGTGGCAATCGCTTAGCAGGGGCAGGGTGCCCTCATGGGCATTGGGGCTCTGCCCCCTTTGTTTCCAGCCTATCCCCCTTCCCTGGATGAGGCTTCTTTAAAATTAAATACTGCTGCATTAAATCATGGCCCTTGTGCAAGCTGGCTCAAGTGCAGACTGTCACTAGACATCTGCCTGTAAAAACATTTGCTGGGCTGATGAACTCACAGCGCCAAGGCCCGTGAGGTAAGCAAGTCGGGAAAGCTATAGGCTTGGTGAGCAATTTCCACCCCAATGACATTCCGGTGAAGTAAGCCCTGGGCGCTTCAGGCTCATGCTCTATAGTGCTGGGGCTTCATGTCAATCAGGTAGTGAAGTACACTGTGACCCTGCCCTTTCCCAACTCATCAAAGGGTTGGCTAGAGTCAGTAAATCGTCACTGACCCCTTAACCATCTGACAAGCTAGGAAAGGGTGGATGTTGTATATAGAAGACAGAGACTCGCGTAGGTCCAAACTTGTGTTTATTTCAGGTTATAATTGCCAGGTAATGCACCCACAACCAGAGCCGTCCAGTCGTGAGGAAGCCAACGTCCAAAGTGACGTTTGAGGAATTCTCACGACTGAAGGTAAAGATTCGAGAACCACAGTAGGGATCTCTCGTGCTTGCAAGCACGAGAGAACAAAAGAAGAACTAAGTAATTACAAGCATATAACATCTTCCCCACTAAGAGGGGAAACAAAGGAAACATACAAGAGCAAACATGAGCAATAGCAAGGAGCAACAAAAGCAATTGCAAAGTTAAGTAAAATTATTCTAAAACATAGTCTCTCAATCTGCAGGATAATTGCTTTAAACGAAAAGCCCTTTTTGTTGCCACTTCAGAAGTTTCCTGTGAAATCGAATGGATGCAAAGGCAACCATGTGTTCTTTGCCCTCGACCCATTGTCCTAAAACGGCACCTAAACCAGTAAGACTGGCATCTACAGTGATAAAACACTTAGAGCCGTCACACAAAGGATTTAAAGCAGGTGAATCTTCAATGATCTTCTTGACTTGGTCAAAAACTTTTTGCAAGTCTTGAGACCAAACGAATTTTACACCTTTTCTTAAGAGTGTTCTTAAAGGTTCAACAATCTGAGCGTAACCATGAACGAACCTGGCGTAATATTTGGATAAGCCCAGGAAGGAGCGAAGTGTGTCACGATCCTTGGGAGGTTTAGCATCTCGAATGGCTTTAATTAAAGAGAACTTGGGTTTCATGCCATTAGGAGAAAGGGAGTGGCCCAAGTAATCTAATTCTTGAACACCAAATTTACACTTGTCGTGTCTAACAGTCATGCCGGCTTTTTCTAAGACTTGTAGGACGGTATTAAGAGTGTGATTATGTTGCAAAGAGTCGTTGGCGTAAATCAAGATGTCATCTTGATACGCTTGCACGCCAGGGATGTCTTGAAACAGGTTGTCCATTAGTTTTTGGAAAATGCTGGCTGCCGAGGCTAAGCCAAAGGGAAGCCTGAGGTACTTGAAGGCACCAAAGGGATTGATGAACGTTTTTAACTCTTGAGATTAGAGGGACAAGGGAATCTGGTGATAAGCAGATCTGAGGTCGAGGAGGGAGAAAAATTTAGCCCCACCCAAATTAGCCAATAGGTCATGAATTTTGGGAAGGGGGTGGCAATCTATGATGATATTGTTATTTAGTGAACGTAAATCAGCACACAATCTCACCTCTCCAGTTTTCTTGCGAACTAAGACAATGGGGGAAACCCATTCAGATGAGTCACAGGGAGCAATGATTCCTTCGTTGCAGAGATTTTTCAGAACACTTTTAAGTTCATCTCTAACGCTCAAGGGAAGAGGACGAACTTTGTGAACAACCGGCTGAGCATTGGGTTTAAGTCGAATTTCATGCTTAAAACCAAGCACTGTACCAACCTTATTTTTAAATAAGTTTGGAAAAGAACTCAGTAAAGCGTCTATTTTGACTATAGGAAAGGAAAGATCTGAAATATTGAAGGTTCCAGAATCATGACTAGTATAATAGTCATGAGGAATGTCGCCTAAGGCAATGGGTTGATCAGATCCAGGCTTGAGAATCAAACCCATTCTGGCTAAATCAAACCAACCTACAATATCCCTGCCCTTGAGGGCAACATAAACTTTGGTGAATGTGTATCTGCCTAGGCAAGCAATGTTAGAATAAAAGAAACCCAACATATCGATGTCCTTTTCGCCAAAGGCTTTGGGATTGACATCTGACTTGGAAAGGACAACTTGACTCCAATTAGCATAAAATGTGAGGTCGGATAAAATGGTGATGGGAGAACCAGAATCAGCTTTGACCTGGATTGTAATTGTACCAATCAACAATTCACACAAGGGGCTCTTAATTTTAGTAAATTCGAGAGAATCACATTCAATGGACAACATAACATCATTGAGTCTGGTGGAACAAGACTCTACATTTTCTTGAAACTCAATATTATTGACTCTAGTGAATCTTTTGCGACCCCTGCAAACAGAAGGAAAATGTCCAATTTTCTTGCAGGAGGAGCATTTTTTGCCAGAAGCAGGACACGTGGGAGAATTGCTAAGATGATTCCTAGATCCACATCTGTAGCAATTGAGTGGTTTTCTATTTAGTTGTCTTGAAGAATTGTTAACAAGGTCAATGGAAGTGAAACCAGAAGCTTGATCAACCAAATGAACAGAGGGTTGAGATATACTTTCTTGTAGAATCTTAGAGGAATAAGTTGCGCGTTCAATCCCCTTGGCAATATCAATTGTTTCAGTTAAACAAGGATTTTTGCAACTTAATAAACGTTCCTGGATTTTTTTTGAATAACAAGCAAAAATAAATTGATCTCTGATGGAGGTA
Organism: Lissotriton helveticus; assembly: GCF_964261635.1. Taxonomy (NCBI): domain Eukaryota; kingdom Metazoa; phylum Chordata; class Amphibia; order Caudata; family Salamandridae; genus Lissotriton; species Lissotriton helveticus. Next base: position 326,801,738 of record NC_136073.1, read on the forward strand.
TCTGTACTAGCACCAAAGTCGCAGGTAGAAGCTAGGATTCTGAGTTGAGCGATATAGTCTTCTACGCTCTCATCAATACTTTGTTTACGTTTGAAAAAATGATGACGTTCTAAAACGATATTAGGTTCATCGTCATATTGTTTATTGAGACGAGCAATGGCTTCTTGGTAAACATTCCAGTTGTCACCGGACTCACTAGTGGGAGAAGAAATATGGGGTAAGTTTTCAAAAACTTGTTGAGCAGCAACTCCCAAACAACCATAAAGAATGGCAACCTTGCGAGGAGGATCATATTTGGTAGCATCGATGGCTATTAAATAGTTCTCAAAACCTTTGAGCCAGTTGCGCCAAGCAAGAGTAGGTTTTCCAGGAGTTTGCAGGAAAGGAGCTGGTGTTTGGAACTGTTGGGATGAAGCCATGGTGAGATAAGATAAAAGGATGAAAATAAACTGTGAGAGAGTTTGTGATGGACGATGAAATGTCAAATGAACATGGTAGGCAGTAAAGCGTGCCTATCGCTGTGGTTAATAAATGACTTTAAACGTGAAAAAAGAAGAAGTCAAATAAACATGGTAGGCAGTAAAGCGTGCCTATCGCTGTAGTCACTTGAAGACTTGTGATGGAAAAGAGATGTTAAATGAACATGGTAGGCAATAAGGCGTGCCTATCGCTGTGGTTGAAAATGAAATAAAGGAAAGCAAAACGTGCTTAACGCTGCACAGTAATGCTAGACGAAAGCTTAACAGGTCGCTGAAAATGGCCGCCAGCGTCGTTGTCAAGGTAACAGCACGACGTGATTTTCTAAAGGCGGTGGGCTTGTCTGGAGATTGCGGCGTAGTGCGCGTGAAGCCGCGCGAGTAGAAAGTTAGAACGTTGCTCGCGTGTCTGAGCGCGAGGTAGCAACTGTCAGATACGAGCAGGGTCAGTAAAAAGGCCAGAAAGGAGAGAAATTCACGTCGGGAGTCAGGTGATGGACAGGGAAGGTGTCCAAAAGTATACGACCTGGTATGAGAGAAGTCGGACTGGAGGCTGGTTCGGCTGAGGAAGCAGGAGACGAACAGTGGTCGAGTTCTGGTGAGTCTTGAAGACTTGGCTGGCGGTGGGTGCGGCAAAATCCCGATCGTCGCCAAATATGTTGTATATAGAAGACAGAGACTCGCGTAGGTCCAATCTTGTGTTTATTTCAGGTTATAATTGCCAGGTAATGCACCCACAACCAGAGCCGTCCAGTCGTGAGGAAGCCAACGTCCAAAGTGACGTTTGAGGAATTCTCACGACTGAAGGTAAAGATTCGAGAACCACAGTAGGGATCTCTCGTGCTTGCAAGCACGAGAGAACAAAAGAAGAACTAAGTAATTACAAGCATATAACATCTTCCCCACTAAGAGGGGAAACAAAGGAAACATACAAGAGCAAACATGAGCAATAGCAAGGAGCAACAAAAGCAATTGCAAAGTTAAGTAAAATTATTCTAAAACATAGTCTCTCAATCTGCAGGATAATTGCTTTAAACGAAAAGCCCTTTTTGTTGCCACTTCAGAAGTTTCCTGTGAAATCGAATGGATGCAAAGGCAACCATGTGTTCTTTGCCCTCGACCCATTGTCCTAAAACGGCACCTAAACCAGTAAGACTGGCATCTACAGTGATAAAACACTTAGAGCCGTCACACAAAGGATTTAAAGCAGGTGAATCTTCAATGATCTTCTTGACTTGGTCAAAAACTTTTTGCAAGTCTTGAGACCAAACGAATTTTACACCTTTTCTTAAGAGTGTTCTTAAAGGTTCAACAATCTGAGCGTAACCATGAACGAACCTGGCGTAATATTTGGATAAGCCCAGGAAGGAGCGAAGTGTGTCACGATCCTTGGGAGGTTTAGCATCTCGAATGGCTTTAATTAAAGAGAACTTGGGTTTCATGCCATTAGGAGAAAGGGAGTGGCCCAAGTAATCTAATTCTTGAACACCAAATTTACACTTGTCGTGTCTAACAGTCATGCCGGCTTTTTCTAAGACTTGTAGGACGGTATTAAGAGTGTGATTATGTTGCAAAGAGTCGTTGGCGTAAATCAAGATGTCATCTTGATACGCTTGCACGCCAGGGATGTCTTAAAACAGGTTGTCCATTAGTTTTTGGAAAATGCTGGCTGCCGAGGCTAAGCCAAAGGGAAGCCTGAGGTACTTGAAGGCACCAAAGGGATTGATGAACGTTTTTAACTCTTGAGATTAGAGGGACAAGGGAATCTGGTGATAAGCAGATCTGAGGTCGAGGAGGGAGAAAAATTTAGCCCCACCCAAATTAGCCAATAGGTCATGAATTTTGGGAAGGGGGTGGCAATCTATGATGATATTGTTATTTAGTGAACGTAAATCAGCACACAATCTCACCTCTCCAGTTTTCTTGCGAACTAAGACAATGGGGGAAACCCATTCAGATGAGTCACAGGGAGCAATGATTCCTTCGTTGCAGAGATTTTTCAGAACACTTTTAAGTTCATCTCTAACGCTCAAGGGAAGAGGACGAACTTTGTGAACAACCGGCTGAGCATTGGGTTTAAGTCGAATTTCATGCTTAAAACCAAGCACTGTACCAACCTTATTTTTAAATAAGTTTGGAAAAGAACTCAGTAAAGCGTCTATTTTGACTATAGGAAAGGAAAGATCTGAAATATTGAAGGTTCCAGAATCATGACTAGTATAATAGTCATGAGGAATGTCGCCTAAGGCAATGGGTTGATCAGATCCAGGCTTGAGAATCAAACCCATTCTGGCTAAATCAAACCAACCTACAATATCCCTGCCCTTGAGGGCAACATAAACTTTGGTGAATGTGTATCTGCCTAGGCAAGCAATGTTAGAATAAAAGAAACCCAACATATCGATGTCCTTTTCGCCAAAGGCTTTGGGATTGACATCTGACTTGGAAAGGACAACTTGACTCCAATTAGCATAAAATGTGAGGTCGGATAAAATGGTGATGGGAGAACCAGAATCAGCTTTGACCTGGATTGTAATTGTACCAATCAACAATTCACACAAGGGGCTCTTAATTTTAGTAAATTCGAGAGAATCACATTCAATGGACAACATAACATCATTGAGTCTGGTGGAACAAGACTCTACATTTTCTTGAAACTCAATATTATTGACTCTAGTGAATCTTTTGCGACCCCTGCAAACAGAAGGAAAATGTCCAATTTTCTTGCAGGAGGAGCATTTTTTGCCAGAAGCAGGACACGTGGGAGAATTGCTAAGATGATTCCTAGATCCACATCTGTAGCAATTGAGTGGTTTTCTATTTAGTTGTCTTGAAGAATTGTTAACAAGGTCAATGGAAGTGAAACCAGAAGCTTGATCAACCAAATGAACAGAGGGTTGAGATATACTTTCTTGTAGAATCTTAGAGGAATAAGTTGCGCGTTCAATCCCCTTGGCAATATCAATTGTTTCAGTTAAACAAGGATTTTTGCAACTTAATAAACGTTCCTGGATTTTTTTTGAATAACAAGCAAAAATAAATTGATCTCTGATGGAGGTATCTGTACTAGCACCAAAGTCGCAGGTAGAAGCTAGGATTCTGAGTTGAGCGATATAGTCTTCTACGCTCTCATCAATACTTTGTTTACGTTTGAAAAAATGATGACGTTCTAAAACGATATTAGGTTCATCGTCATATTGTTTATTGAGACGAGCAATGGCTTCTTGGTAAACATTCCAGTTGTCACCGGACTCACTAGTGGGAGAAGAAATATGGGGTAAGTTTTCAAAAACTTGTTGAGCAGCAACTCCCAAACAACCATAAAGAATGGCAACCTTGCGAGGAGGATCATATTTGGTAGCATCGATGGCTATTAAATAGTTCTCAAAACCTTTGAGCCAGTTGCGCCAAGCAAGAGTAGGTTTTCCAGGAGTTTGCAGGAAAGGAGCTGGTGTTTGGAACTGTTGGGATGAAGCCATGGTGAGATAAGATAAAAGGATGAAAATAAACTGTGAGAGAGTTTGTGATGGACGATGAAATGTCAAATGAACATGGTAGGCAGTAAAGCGTGCCTATCGCTGTGGTTAATAAATGACTTTAAACGTGAAAAAAGAAGAAGTCAAATAAACATGGTAGGCAGTAAAGCGTGCCTATCGCTGTAGTCACTTGAAGACTTGTGATGGAAAAGAGATGTTAAATGAACATGGTAGGCAATAAGGCGTGCCTATCGCTGTGGTTGAAAATGAAATAAAGGAAAGCAAAACGTGCTTAACGCTGCACAGTAATGCTAGACGAAAGCTTAACAGGTCGCTGAAAATGGCCGCCAGCGTCGTTGTCAAGGTAACAGCACGACGTGATTTTCTAAAGGCGGTGGGCTTGTCTGGAGATTGCGGCGTAGTGCGCGTGAAGCCGCGCGAGTAGAAAGTTAGAACGTTGCTCGCGTGTCTGAGCGCGAGGTAGCAACTGTCAGATACGAGCAGGGTCAGTAAAAAGGCCAGAAAGGAGAGAAATTCACGTCGGGAGTCAGGTGATGGACAGGGAAGGTGTCCAAAAGTATACGACCTGGTATGAGAGAAGTCGGACTGGAGGCTGGTTCGGCTGAGGAAGCAGGAGACGAACAGTGGTCGAGTTCTGGTGAGTCTTGAAGACTTGGCTGGCGGTGGGTGCGGCAAAATCCCGATCGTCGCCAAATATGTTGTATATAGAAGACAGAGACTCGCGTAGGTCCAATCTTGTGTTTATTTCAGGTTATAATTGCCAGGTAATGCACCCACAACCAGAGCCGTCCAGTCGTGAGGAAGCCAACGTCCAAAGTGACGTTTGAGGAATTCTCACGACTGAAGGTAAAGATTCGAGAACCACAGTAGGGATCTCTCGTGCCCGCAAGCACGAGAGAACAAAAGAAGAACTAAGTAATTACAAGCATATAACAGTGGAGTAGAGGCCAAAGTCAGGAAGCAGAGAAATCGAGTCTGCGCATCAGATTACACATTTTAAAGACAAACTGCGCAGACTCGAAGTGTCTGATTTCTGCACTGTTTTTTCGCAGAGACGCCACATGCATCATCTCTGTAGCAGACTTCTGACTGGAGATTCCACCGGAGTCTTGATCGCACTGCGGTGGATGATCATCTCAACAAAGCAGCCTGGTTGTAGCTTTTTGCCCATACAATGCGCCCCTGTGTGCCTCTACTGGTGGAGCCACAATGAGCCGAGCAGCGGGTGAGAATAAAATGAAACAAAAAAAATAAGCGATACAGCCAGTCTTCACTATCTCTTTCACCCATCACTACAAGGTACTGTGAGTTCAGTGTGAGGCAAACCTGTTCAGTAAAGTGGAAATAAATACATAATATGCGTTGCTCTCCAGATAAGCCCTGAAAAATGCCTCTGTCTCCCTCCTCCAGTAGAGATGTTTGTAGTTCGAGGGATGCCAGGAAGCCCTGTGGAGCTGGGAGTTCGCTATGCCCTTGTTTCCCTCTTTCTTTGTTCCTCACTCAGCTCTTGCTGTAGTCTTTTCAGCAGTGCCTGCTAACTTGCTTCATCCCTGTATTAAACTCTGCTTCTCCAGCAGCATCCTGTCCTATTGTGCAGCAGGTTGTTTCCCGGTTGCCTTGGCAGCAGAGTGAAGTTCTTGCAGGAGGGGCACGAGGCACATACACCAACGAGCCAGGATCAAGCTGCAGGCTCGGCTCAAAGAACACAGGTCAGCCTGTCTGTAAGGACTGCCCTGCCTGCCCAGTGTCCAGAGCTGTTAATTACATGGTCATTCTTCTAGGTGTATAAGTCACTATTCTTAAACGTCTCGTCTTACTTCTGCCTACGCATCTGCGTGTGCGTCCTACTTGCAAAACATGTGACTATATTACGTATACAGTCCTGTAGGTGCTGTCTAGAGGCAGTGGCAAAGTAGATGAGAGGGTAAAAGTATCTGCTGCACAGATTGTTGTGGGTAACAAGTAGGTCACTTGTTCCAATCCCATCATTTACTCAGTCTTTCATTCTGCTGAGGTCGTTACACCAGCACCGCTGGGTGGTGCTCTTAAATACTCTGACGTTTGGCAGATAAAGTGCTGTGGCACAAGGAGAAAAAAACTCCCTTGCTGAGGGTCAGCCATTTTTAGGTTGAAGCCTGCCAGTTTATACCATCTTGGGGACATTCGGAAAGATTCCTTGGGAATGCATTCTGCCTCTTGCTTACCATTGGATTTGTGGTTTGTAACTCACATTTGCGTGCTTTCTTTTTTTGCTGACTTTTTTTGTTTTAGGCTATCCAGATAAGCCTTGAAATGCCTCACCACACTGCCTTCTTTTATTTTCAGAGGCACACACAATATGTCATCCAGGTTTTCCTGGTAACAAAGATGTATTCTTAAAGAAAGAAAAGATGTGGAGTGCGTCATTCTTATGTAAGTCATAAAAAACTGTTTGCACTAGATACAATCTGATTGCTTTTTATTATTAAAATATGTTTTGAAAACACTTGTTTTTTAATCTCAAATGCTAAATATTTCTGCACATTTTGCCTATCATTCTAATAAATATTTCAAGATAATGACTTTCATAATTGCAGTACTTTCATCCGCTGGCTGGGCGCATGTCACTATTCCCCATTGCGCCAACCTGCTCTGCGGCTTTCCGGTTACACACATGCATCAGCAGTGAACGCTTCAACCAAATGCATGTAAACAAGTGCATTTCCAATTGAATACTTTAATTTGCATTTTTTTTCATGTAAAGTGTGCACTTATAATTTATATGTGTTTGCATTTCAGGGTAAGATCAAGAAAGTAGTGTTAAAATAGTTTGTTATTAGCCGCATCTCTAAACACACCTACCTTTTTATGCAATTCAACCGCTGAGCTTTAATGGAATCTTCAGAATTCTCAACTGTCCACGAACACTGTTAAGCCTCTTTCCTGGGGTCTCTAAAAGTTCAGTAGGGTGGGGAAAACAGCCCGCCACACGTCAAGAACCATCTGCTGCATGACTGACTCTTCTCCAGTTCCACGGGCTTTTCAGCAGAACTGGTCTATCAGTTTTTTTTATCTCACAACCTGAGTGCACTTCATGGATTATATCACTGAAGTGTTAGCTCAGTTAATAAATAGCCTAGCACCCTGAGCAATCCTGGATGAGGAGCTTCATGTCAAGAGGTATTGGTTGTTTTCATTTTAGTTGTGGATGGCAGTGTTAACACGCCCCTGGTGTTTCTGCTCCATTTTATGGCACTTTTATGTTTATATTTTAGACTTTTTTTTACATTTTATGGTACCATCAAATATCAAGGACTCATATATGTACAACAGCAGCAATATGAATATTTACACACTTAACATTAGAAAAGTAACGAGCACTTTGAGAATCTGTGCACCAGGAAGCAAGAGCTATATTATTAAGAATCATGGGAGTAATTCACATTTACTATCACCTCATACTTCAGCAGTTCAAATAATCTGGGCTGTATCTTCAGTATTCATGTCAGTCAGGCCCACTTCTAAGTCAAACTCAACCAAAACATTTACCGCCCACCACTTTGAAAAGTCATTGGTCGTCACTGGTTCTTGGGATAGCATTGCAACCCATTGTTTAGCACCCACAGTGCAACTTTAAACAGAGGCCCACCTAATGGAAATCAGTACTGACCCTGTTCCTCATAGCAACAGTCCATCCCTTACCTTGGTAACCTCACGCCTCCATCCTGCAGCCTACTTATTTTTTAGTTGATAAATTTGTTTTTGATATAATGTTTTCTCTTTGACATGCTTGCCAAAATAAAAGATTTAAAACAATAAAAAAAATAAACTTGTTTCTGGATGTAAATTCATCTAAAAGTGGCAGACAAGATGTAATGAATAGCAAGATGAGGTTTCAAACACCTCTGTATCTCCTGATTTCTATGTAGGGGCGTAGCTTAGTCAGTGAGATTCGGGATGTGTGAATCTCAATTTTAGAGCGATTTCAGGGAAAGATCAAATATACAAAGTAACACAATATTCTTACACATAATACCGCTTCAGCCTGACAAAAAGACTAGATATAAGAAATCAAAGTAGACAAAAAAACATTCAATCTTCAAAGTTCATATTCCCAAACCATTCATCTTGTATAATATAGAATTTATACAAAATTAGCCCAGATCCTTTCCATTTTTTCTACTGCCTTTCGGCTTCTATTCTTAGCAAGAGCCTTTTCCATAGAGTATATTTCATGTATTAAAGTTAGCCATTCTGTCCTGTAAGGTGGATTCGGTGAAATCCATGCTCTAGCTACCACCAGTCTAGCACAAGATAGCGCTATATTTAGCCAACCAGTATTGTTAGTGCTTCTCATATGTAAAGAAAGTAAGACCATAGGTGCAGTAAGTGGGAAGCAGATCAGTTGCTTTTGAAGTAGGGTATTTTCTACTTCTTGCCAAAACGAGGCCAACATAGGGCACGCATAGATCATATGAATGAGATCTGCTGCCACCAGATCGCATTTAGGGCATTTGGTGCGATCGTTATTTTGTGACCATTTAGAGATTATGAGCGGAGTATGGTAAAGTTTAATACTGGAAAAAAATTGGGACACCAGCCAAGCATCTACCAGTCTGCTATTCTGAAGGTCAGGGGTACACAACCAGTGTTTTTTTGCATGCAGAGTATTACCATATAACACAAGGTTTTTCTTGTTGGAATTGACAATGCAATTTTAAATTGACATTAAAATGTGTACATACAATTGTTAGGTTGGCTTCAGTCTTTGTGTTTAAACAGGAAGTACATTTCTGATTATAAGAAATACAGCTCAAGCAATTTCTTCGGATATAAAGACAGGCAGAGGTTACAATAACTTCCTCATTTTATGGATGAAAATGTAACATCAGTGATAAAGTATACCAATAGACAAATATTTCAAATTGAGTTTGTCTACAAGACGTAGCTCCATCCTAGTGATTTATTTTTTACTAGCTATATTACAGTTAAGTGAGGGGTACACTATGCCTATCATGAACCCTCCAATCCTAGATATTCACTTGCTGCACACAAAGCATATTCCTTGGTGGCACATTTAGTCGCCTGCCATGGAAACAAGTGCTGTTCTGCTGCAGCTCAGGCTCCATGTACAAGATTACTTCCATATCTACCTCATCCAACGAATTCCCTGGGAATTGGCATCATGTCTACCTCCTCCACTTCCTGCTCCGATTGCCACTTGTATATGCTACACCCCTCTTTCGAAATGGAACCAATTGAAGCAACTTAAATTCATTGGAGGAAGGTGTGCCAACAAATAAACAAGGAGAGCCAAGCCAGAACTGATCCAGGGGTAGGCTATAGCTCTAAGAGACTGTGCACAAGCCAATAATTTAAAATATCAGGCATGTAAATCATGCAACAAAGATCATGTTAGAGTATCATCAGGTGTTTTAAAAAATTATTAAAATATATTTCTTTACCACATGGAAGCGATTCATTTTGGCACATCAAATTATAAGACTGCATTGAGAAGTATCTATTAAAAGTGAACGTTTTTAAAAATGAGTTAAGAAGTATTCCTGCCCCTGCCTGAATTTAAATGCTATTACTGAACTAAGAGGCAAACCAGGAGGCATGTATACCCTAGATGTGGGCTCGATTATTAATATACATGGAGCACGATCTTAGTCTATTAAATAAAACAAAAGTTGTCTTTTTTCTTTGTACAGCACACATCCTTATCTCACATGTTCGGGTGCTTTCATATGTGATGATGAACAAAAAGGATGCTGGGTGAAACAAATTGTTATCCTAGAATCACACACTTTGGTCAACCAGGGAAGCCAAAATTGATTCTGGATTTTCCAGGTCCACACTGTGCAGTTCCGCCACTAGGTCGGTATTTCTTCAAATGTTAAGGCTTTCTCATTAATTCTTGCAGGGTGAGATTAGAGCGTGGTTGAGAGGTATAATACACATTTTACATTTGCCATTTTTACATAGAGTAAACTTTGCCACCCAAGGACATAAGAGCGCTTACAACAGGCATTTTACGCAAAATGGCTGGCATCTGGAGCTACTAGGGAACATCTCCACCCATGAGAAGCTTGGCTCGTTTGGGTTTGAGGTTGCAAAAGGACCTCAAGCCGAGCCAGAGTCAGGCATCTATTTTGATCCTGGCTTGAGCTTTCAGTGGCTCGCCTTCCTCTAAAATTCATCAAAATTAACCATATAAATAAAAACATAATACTAAAAAGAAGACTGATAAATATGAATACTCAAAACGTGAGAACTCAACCTCCAAAAATCGAT